>NC_080760.1:27856393-28481393 GCF_020826845.1 Diceros bicornis minor
TCCACTGCAGTGGAGAGGTATATTCAGTGTATAGCTGAGATCCTATAAAAATTGCTTCAGAAGATAGGTTTTGTAGGGTTCGTTTTCAGTAAGATGGGTCTAACTAGCTGGCTGAAACTGACAATTCTGTGCCTAATTGGGCATGCAGTTACTTGAACACGCTCTAGCATTTTCATCGAGTATCTTGGACAGCATAAAGCCCCAGGGCATTGAGTAGGAGAGGAGCAGTGTGAGGAAATTTGACAAAATCTTGTGAGTCTGCATCGAATGTCTATTCCAATTATTACCTCCATTCTGCATTTTCTGCCTTTTTCATACCTGCATGTTATTAACCCAAAAGCAATCAAGTGAAGGCTAATATAGTAAAATGATATCTTCTATTTGTAGAACAGGTATTATTAACGATGTACATCTTTCCATACATTTTCTCATTATTTAAACCTGCAAAATGGACTCAGATGTATGCATAGAAAATTTGGTGAATTTTTTATGCTCTTGAATTTTAGGTAGCAGTTAAGAATTATATCAAGTGCGACTTTGTAAAAGAAAGGGAAGTTGTATTTCAGTTTTACTTCAGGACTGTTAATATGAATCTATATGTCATTTGACATTTAGGCTCATTTGTTCAGTGTTAGTTGCAAAACCACAAAGCATTTGATTATTCTCTGAAATCACTTTGCTGAAATGTTTTAATTCACTGGAAGAAACTTATAATAACTATTATAGTCTTCTTTACATATTTAGCTATTTTAAATTTAAAGAAGGGACTTCTCATTAAACACTTGGAAAATTCATCACAAAAATTATACCTAATCTGTCATGAAATTTCACTAAAATACGGAAAGAAATAAAAGTGATATAAATTCTTAAGGACAAAGAGAAAGGGAGAGGGAAGAAGAGTAGAGAGTAGATGTCCGTACGTTTTTGGAAGATGGAAAGCTTGGTAATTGGCAACTGGCTTATCGGATGAAAAATGCTGCAACATCTGTGCCAACAGAAGGCAATATCGAGGAGAAGAAGGCTGATTTTTTTACAGAATCCCAGGAAGGCTCAGCAGTGAGTGACACAAAGAACCTTAAACGGTGAGGATAAAGTGTGGCTGTGACACGGATCATTTCATGAGAGTCTGTCAAAGAAGCAGCCAAAACACTAAATCTCTACCACCTCTGCTGCAAATTCATTGAACTACTCCTTCTAACTCTCTCAAAAGATCAGAAAACTATTCCTTAACGATAACTGATCAAAATAGACTTGGGACTCAGGGAAATCAGGGGCAAAAATAGAAGTGTTTACCTGAGAGCCTTCATAGCATATGGTGAGATCCTTCAGCCTAATCTTATTCTTTGGCTACTAGCATATTAATCATAGGTTTATAATCTAAAGTAGAAAAATTGGAGATTCTTCATGAGTAAACCAATTAGAAGAAGATAATCCTCCTTCCTCCAAAATAACAACCTTGAAAGGAATAGCTGACATTACAGGATCTTTGAATGGAAGGGTTGGTTGGGGAGCTGGTAAACTTTTATTGTAAAGGTCCAGACAGTAAATATTTTAGGCTTTGCTGTCCCAAAGGCAAAATAGAGGCTATTATATAGTTACTTATATAACCCAAGAGAAAAAAATTTCTACAAAGTTTTAATGGATGAAAGTCAAAATACAATAATAATAATAACAATAATAATAATAATAAGGTATATATATTTTTTGTAATACAGGTCTACTAATGAGAAGAATAGAATTTGTTTCTGGGGTAAAATATTTTACTTAACTGGGGCTCAAAGTCTGTGTTGCCTATCATTAAAATCCATTGCAAAATTCATCTAATGCTAATCTCTAAAGAGATTTTATGTATTTCAATTTTGAAAATGTTATTTTACACAGATAGGTACTGTAACCTAATGATACCAATCTACAAGCATAGGATCTTTTAAACTTTTATTTTGAAATAATTATAGATTCACAAGAAATTTCAAAAATAGTACAGAGAATTCCTGTGTACCTTTCACCCATATTCTTCCAAGAATAACATTTTACATAACTAACACAATGTCAAAACCAGGAAACTGACATCGCTACATTGAACAGACATTTATATGTCACAGTTTTACATAAACTTATTTGTGAATATGTGTGTGTATCTGTGTGGTTCTATGCAATTTCATCATATGTGTAGATTTGTACAGCCACCACCACAATCAAGATGTAGAAATGTTTCATCACCTTATAGCCACACCCATCTCCTTTCACCTCCTCCTTGTCAAGTCCTGCTAAACTCTAATTCGCCCTCTATAGTTTTGTCAGTCAAGAATGTTATATAAGTGGATTTATATACTATGTAATCTTTCAATATTGGCTCTTTTCACTCAGAATAACTTCCTTGAGATCCATTCAAGTCATTGTGTGTGACAATAGTGTGCTTCTTTTTATTTCTGAGTAGTATTACGGTTTGTTTAACCAGTCACCCATTGAAAGGCATTTGGTTCATTTCCAGGGTTTGACTATTACAAATAAATCTTGTATGAACATTGGTGTACAAATTTTTGTTTGGACACACATGTGGTATTGTAGAGAAAATATTTTTTTGTTTTTGCATGATCAGGGCTTTCCAAACAAATTTTACTAGCACACGGGTCAAAGAAGAAGTCTTGGAAATTACTGATAGGTAAGAGATTTAACTCTCCAGAGGTAAATATTTGCATTTCAAAGCAGGATGAGCCTTAGATACATAGCATGGGTCCTAAACTAGATGACTTTTGTTTTAACTTCACCCTGGAGACATTTATTTACTGTTCAAAGGGAAAGAACCCATGATCCTTCCTCTTTTGATCTCAAAGAGAATTTGTTTACATTAAGAGCAAAGGTTTCCCTCTTGCTCTCAAGCTGGGTAGAGGGAGACTATCCCTTTCCTATGTAGACTCTCAGATTCATATTTTCTGGTTGTCAAATGATGACAAATGTACAGTCATCATTATCTGTAGGGTGATATCTAACTTGCTGTCTTTGCATCTACCCAGAAGGTGGAAGAATTGGGGAGAGGGGGAAACAAAGTAGTTATTGTGTTATTTAATAATTAATATGCCCTTGACCTAAAATACTCATGTCTACTTTCAGGATATTAAAAATTAATGTAGATATTAAAACTTATCAATATGTTTTCAGTTCTCTGGGATAAAGGCCAGATGTATGATAAAGAGTGTGATTGCTGGGTTGTATGGTAAGTACATAATTAGGATTTTAAGAAACTTCCCACTATTTTCCAGGGTAGATATACTCTCTTACCAACAACTTATGAGTACAGTTTTTCTGAATTCTTACAGCATTTGGTGCTGTGATTTTTTATTTTTTAATTTTGGCTGTTCTAATAAGTATACAATGATATCTCATTATGGATTCAGTTTGCATTTCCCTAACGTCTAACCCTGTTGAATCTTTTTTCATGTGCTTACTTGATATCAGTATATTCTCTTTGGTGAAATGTTTATTCATGTTTTTTGCTCGTATTATAATTGTATTGTTTCCTTTTTTACTGTTAAGTTTTGAGAGTTCTTTAATATTCTAGACCGGAGTCTTTTGACAGATAAGTGGTTTGCAAATAGTTTCTCCCAGTCTGTAGCTTGTCTTTTCATCCTCTTAACAGAGTCTTTCTTAGAGTAAAGGTTTTTAATTTTGATGAAGTCCAATATATTAATTAATTTATGTGTCATGTTTTTGGTGTTATGTCTAAGAATTCTTCACTTAGTTCTGGGTCATAATTAGTTTATCATATCTTTATATCTTGAAGTTTCACAGTATTTTGTTTTATACTTCAATCAATGATCCATTTTGAGCTATTTTTTAGAGAGCCCACACAGAATAGAAAGCCCACAGAAATAAGCTCTCACACACATGCTCAACTAATATTTGACAAGTGAGCCAGCAATACTCAATGGGGGAGGGATAGTCTCTTCAATAAATAATGTTACGGAAACTGGATATTCACATGCAAAGGAGTGAAACTGGACCCCTGTCTTGCACCACTCACAAAAATTAACTCAAAAGGTATTAAAGCCTTAAATGTAAGAAATGAAACCATAAAACTACTAGAAGAAAAAATAGGAAAAAAAGCTCCTTGACATTAGTCTTGGCAATGATTTTTTGGATGTAACACCAGAAGTATAAGCAACAAAAGCAAAAATCAACAAGTGAGACTACATCAAGCTAAAAAGCTGCACAGAAGAAAAAAAAGCAACAAAATGAAAAGGTAACCTATAGAAAAGGAGAAAATATTTGCAAATCATATATCTGATAAGGGGCCAATATCCAAAATAAATAAGGAACTCATACAACTCAATAGCAAATAAATAAATAAATAAATCTGATTTAAAAATGGGCAAAGGATCTAAGTACACATTTTTACAAAGAAGACATAAAAATGGCTAACAGGTACACAAGAAGGCACTCAACATCACTCATATCAGGGGAATGCCAATCAAAATCATGATGTGATATCACGTCACACATTTTACTGTGGCTTTTATCAAAAAGACAAGAGATAACAAATGCTGGTGAAGATGTGGATAAAAAGGAGCCCTTGTGCACTATTGGTGGGAATATAAATTGATGTGACCACTATGGAAAACAATATGGAGGTTCCTCAAGAAATAAAAAATAGAACTACCATATGATCCAGAAATGCCACTTCTGGGTATATATTCAAACGAAATGAAAATGGGATATCGGAGATGTCTGCAGTCCCATGTTCATCTCAGCATTATTTACAATAATCAGGATATGGAAACAATCTGAGTATCCATTGACAGATGAATGTATAAAGAAGATATGGTACATTTTATGCAATGGAATATTATTCAGCCATGAGGAGGAAGGAAATCCTTCCATTTACATCAACATGGATGGACCTGAGGGCATTACATTAAGTGAAATAAGTCAGACAGAGAAAGACATATACAGTATGATCTCATTTATATGTGGAATCCAACAAGCCAAACTCATAGAAGCAGAGTGGAACAGTGGTTGTCAGGGGCTGAAGGATGAGGGAAATGGGGAGATGATGGTCAAAATGTACAAACTTCCAGTTATAAGAGGAATAAGGTCCAGGAGTCCAGTTTATAGCGTGGGGACTATAGTCAACAGTATTGTATTGTATACTTGGAAGTTGCTATGAGAGTAAATTTTAAATGTTCTCACCATAGCAATAACAACAAAATGGTAATTATGTGAAGTGAAGGATGTGTTAAGAAATCTTATTGAGGTAAACATTTCACAATATATATGTGTATCAAATCATTACCTTGTACACCTTAAACTTGCACAGTGTTATATGTCAATTATATCTAAACAAATCTTGGAAAACGTATTAAAATATATGAATATGTTATTATTATAGAAATAAAAGTGTGGTTAGGAAAAGGATCCTCCTCTTGATAAAGGAAGCACATTAGGATTAGAGTAATTTAGAGAAACAGAGATTGTCTGATTTATAGAAATTTAGGAAATTTTTACTGATACCATGTTGCCTTCCAATATTAATAGGACAATGCTAAGGACACTTCCAGTCAAAATATACAAAGTTATGTTGACCAATACATCTTCAGTTCTGTCTCCAAACTCCCTCCATCACATATCATTAAAACAAACCAACCCTCGTAAAAAAACAAAACAAAACAAAACAGTGGAGCAATATCCAGACTGATGAGAAGTCTTAGCTTTCCAACCCAAATTTCATCGCAATTTAACACTTGAATTATTACTTAGTTCTTTTGATTCAATAAATGTAGCGATACTAGGTGACTGGTGAAGCTTGGATCCATTGGAAAGCTTTTAGGACACAAAGGATGCAACTACTTGAACAGGAAGGACTGAAAATAAGAATGTGAAGAAATTATTAGATTAAATTCTTGAATAAAACAGGAAGGGATGAAATAAAAAATCCCTGCTAGCAGTTATTTTAGAAAGGAGGTTGATTTTAGGTGAAGATAGGAGACGTGTAAAATTACAGACATTCTATGAGAGAGATTAAGGAATTTGGGAAATTATATTCAGTGCCTGTCACATACGTGGCCCTCAATGCATATTTACTGAATGATTCAAACAATAAGTGACATGCATTGCAAGGAGACAACCAAGTTATTATTTACGAATTACCAAGAATTACTATTTTTAGTAACTGTTTTTAGAAAAATATGTTTGAAAACTGATGCATATTCTTTATGGTGTGTTTTAATCATTTAATTATTAAAGTGTTCATGGTCAATTAGGTTTTGGTTGGTGAAGCAAGGCTCCACTGTTTGCCTCCTAGCAGCTACATAATTTTACATTGTACCTAAGAGAAGAGGAATAGCATCTATGTGGTTGCCCAACTGTGCAAAACTGAATTACTGGCTAAAGGTGATGAGACTTAATTTTCATGACGCCAATATATTGAGTTGATTAATAAAATGTATGATTTTTATCTGGATGTTTCAGCTCTATTTGTCCATCTAGGCTTTGTTTTGTTGTTGTTTATTTGTTTTTTAAGTAAGGCAATAGTATGTGAAAGAGTGAGATAGAGAAATAGAGAAACACAGTGACAGAGAATAGAAGAGGGACAGAGAATCTAAGATTGTAGGAGAGGCTTTAAGAGATTTCCTTGTACACAATCTTAAACATGATATAGTAATGTGTGCTTATTGATCCTGATGAATGTAGAGAGCAAGAAATTGAGGAGATGTGAAAAGAAAATGAGAAGAAAAAACAACAGTTGTCAAAGTGCTTAATAAACAGAACTTTTCTGAAATCTCAAGAGGTATATTTCTATTAAACGAATTCAACCTGAAATATACATCCACTTTATGCTATAAAATTTTAAACCTAAAAACAAGTGTGTCTCAAGCTTGATAAATTTTTTTTAACAACAATTCTGTAGAATCCATGGTTTCACCATGTCACTTTAATTTTTAAATGTTTTATGTGTGAAATAAAAAATGATCCTTTTGAACTTGCTTCTATAATAATGAGATCCACTATTTTCTCTTATCAGAGTACATAAATTGCATCGCCGTTGTTTCCCTGTTATTATAAACTTCACTAATCTCACCTTCCTTCTCTGCTTATAAAGTGTAAAATTGGATTTCCTAATATTAAAAATAAATTTTATTGACCTTATATAATGAATATTAATGACTTGTGTGCAGCTCTTGGCATCCAAAATTTAAGCTCCATCGAAGTGACTTACACTGTCATGGCGTTATTAATTAGTTCATTCGCTCACTCATTATTCATCATGGCCCAAAGCAGTTTTGATCCTCGACTGTTCTCCCATAGCTGAATAGTTTGGCTAATTGCGGCATAAACTAAACTCCTCAAAGTGTTTTGCATTTATTTCTAAGTAAGACGGGGTTGGCTTTAATATATTTTTTCCAGACATTCTCAAATCAAAAAACAAGACTACTTCTGCTTGCTTTATGCCTTTGTTCCTGTTCTCTAAACACTATTTAGAGCTCTGTTTTAAAGTTAGAAGAGGTGCCCTTTTCATTTAAACATGTCTTTATGTGTCTAATTTTTTTTTTCCATTTATCAAATGAGGAGATGGAATGGATGATATTTAAGGTATTTTGAACTTGCACTGTTTTATGACTCCAGCAATCTCCACATGTCTACTATTTTTTTATACTACTATATTAACCAAACTATGGACAAAAATAGATGAGAAAATGACATTCAGTATTGTTATAGAAACCTCCAAGTCTTTCTATTTTACTCACAATAAAAATCTTTTATTAAATTCATTAACAAACAGCAGAGTTGTTATATTTATTTTTCTCTTAAGCTTATCCATACTCTGAAAGAGGTGCTACTATGTAACCAATGTCGAAAATACAATTAGGAGGAGGAATAAAAAAAATCAAAAGAAATGAACGCATCTGTTAGTCAATGGTTATGTAACATCATGAATTGGTTTTTATCTACTGAATAGATTATTATCATTCCGTAGAAAAACATGATGGGGTTTGCAATTGGACCCTAATGAATGCGAGCAATTTAGTGAATTGAATACGTTATTTTTTTGTCTTCACTTGAGAACTTAGAAAATAAAAGGAGGCTCTGCAAATGGACAATCTATGTTGTTAATTATCACAGGTTCTGTGGGATAAAAAGAAAATATTTTGTTACAAAGTAGTTTGTAATTATATCTTTCTTGCGTCCAAGAGCTGAGAAAAATCTAAACTCTAAAACATTATAGTAACAACAATGGCAAAATCATGAAAATATTGTGTGTGGGGAAGCTTATGGAGTCCAAAGATAGATTAAAGAACAATGTATCTCCTGCCAGAGCCTGCCCCTTTTAGGGTCAACCATTTTCCCAATTCCAGCCTTTTCCCAAAAAAGAACCATTAACCTGTGTTTTATATAAAGGGGCAAAGGAAGGAGCATTAAGACATGAAATGGGCTCTAAAATGTCTTCATTGCAACATCTGGCTTGAAACATTCTTTCTTATTTTCTTCCAAGCTCTTAGCATATTTTTACATACAATTTATGAGGACTGATTAATGATCTCAGCTTCACCAGAGTAATTATTACTTGGTTTCCTCTCCATATCTGGCATCAATAGATTAGTAGACAAATTCTAACAAATTACTGACGTTACATATAATCTAGGTCAGAGATTCCTAACCTTGGTTGCATCATAGAATTACCTAAATAGATTAAAAAATAAAATACTGATATCAGCTATCTAACGAGATAAATTAGGAGCTCCAGGAGTCAGGGTTGGTGTTCCAAATACAGAGCCTGGTTCCAGAACAATTAGACTGGGATAAAAGTGCCAAGCATTCTAATGTAGTTTAGATTATTTCACTAGTCTTTTCTAATGGATAAGGAAATCCAGTTAGATAAGCTGTATTATGGCTTAAGCCTGGAACTACTATGATTTAAGACTTAAAATGTATGTGTAAATACAAGTTTCCCCAATTCCAATGAAAGTAGTACCTGTAATTTATTTATTGAAATTTGTTTTAAAAAATTGTTATTTTCTGATTAGCGAATTGAGGATATGACACACAAAAGGGCAAGCCCCAGAAGTAGAAAACTTATAAAATGTAATGTTTTTATCAATTGCTTCTTAAAACTATTCACTTGGCCTCTGTGGTCCCATTAGTTTGGTCTTCCTCTTTAACAATTTTAGAAAAATTGTATAAAAAAATCAAAAGTTATAGTTTTAGAAATAAAGCCCTGAGCCCTATAGGCTGATTGATGTAAAAAAAAAATTGAATACAATGGTTAGAAAATGTTTTTGGGAATTGATAAAGAAAAAACATAGTCCCTGACTTCTGGAAACTGATCTGATGCTCTCATCTAGACCTCAATGTTATTACAAATTTATCCCATGCTTACAGGTAAGCCATATTACTCTGTTGAAGATAAACAATCTCACAAAGTATTTATTTTAGACAAGGGTGCTATGTAATCCACAAAATACCAAAAGTCTCCCTTTCTCACTAAATGAGCAACTGCTGTTTTTTCTCAGTTACAACTCCTTCTAGTTTGTCCTGCTTATAGATAAGAATTATTGAGCTACACAATGATAGACTTTCTCCAGCTTTCTGACAACGCTCAATCTAGAGCAAAATCCTGCTTCCTTAGGCCCTCCCCAAAATTACCCTGTCAAACTCAAATCCTTGTTAGATTCCTTATAATACTTGCTTACCAAGACTCCCCAGGATTCCCCACGGTGAGGATTTTCCTTCATTGAAATAAGTAATAAACCTATCTTGTTTAGCTACAGGCACACACCTGGTGGTCTTTGGCTGAGGAAAATTGGCAAGTTTCTCTAGGAGTGAAAGGCTGACTGTTTACACACTGGCCTCAGAATCACTTGATAAATTCATTTTTAATCTTGCAAACTCAGAAACCACAAAGTTGCTCACTGACATAATTCATCTTTCATTGGTTGCGTTCCCAACCAATTGACAGCAGTTCACAATAGCTGATGCCAGGATGAGACATGGTACTTCCAAGAGTACCTAAAATTCAGGTCCTCTGGCTAGCTGCATTTTTTCAGCAATCAAGTTTCTTATGGGAAACCAAAGTACCAAATTCTATCTAGAAGGTGTTTTGATAAAGCACGGAATCATACCCATTGGAAGTGGGGATGGGCAAATAACGAATTAATCTTTTAATAGCATCAAGAAAAAATAGTCTGAACAAGGATATTAAATCCTGTGGATGGAGGACACTCTTCTTTGTACATTGCTTGAAAGAGAAGTGCCATTCTTTTATGCTGAGACTTTTCTCTACTTAACTCTGCTTTCCTTTCTGATTGGTATATTCTTTCTTTAGGAAGTTTGTATATTAAATCAGGTTAATTTGAATATCACTAGCTTAGAGTTATTCTACTTCTTTTAGAAGATGTGCTCCTATCTTCTGAAAATCATTATGTATTGATTTGTAGATTAAATCTCAGCAGGAACATTGTTTCTTCAAAGACATCTAATTTTTGCCACGTCTCCCTTTTACTCACTACAGTTAAAAAAGTTTTCATATATATAATAATGTAGTGTAGCTTGGGTCTTTGGTGTTCCTTGATTAGCCTGATATTTTGCTAGACATTTACATAATTTTTCTCTTCCAGTGTATGTGTCTCAAGTATGTCAAATTCTAAGGTACACAATTAGTTCTTTTTGATTGTTCAATCGGGAAACATATTAATATAGGTGCACACAAAAATATGACATATTTCTTATTTATCTTTCAATGCATGCAACCCTAATGTCCATCACTTTTTTTTCCTCTGGAAACCTTTTATTTTCATGTCCATATACAGTAAGCCTCCATCTTATATGATTGCAAGAATTTCCAATTATTTCTGTTGTCATTGAGAACGCTGACATACCGTTAGTTATTACATTTCACTTTTACTCCAGATTGTTCTTTGAGGCTTCTTTCTGATTCTCCATAGCTATTTTGTTACAGCTTCTCCAGGCTGTTTCTTCTTATAATAAAATTTTCCTCAGGTGAAAACATCTCCTTTCTTCATTTCGTAGAGGTGGACTGAAACAAGGTTTGTGTGTATAATGCATTTATTTAGATTTAGCTTCTCTTAGTGTCCTTTAGCCATATATATCGTGACAATGATCACTTTTTTGGTCACCTTTCTCCTTAATCTCAGCCTATTTTAAGGTTGCTATAAACCTCTCCTCTTGATATCAGAATGCCGTCTTATACTTTATCTTATAATCTTTCTTCTCTCCTGTCTGAGGCTTCCCAAACGTCTGTCAAATCATCTTTGAGGGTGAATTATAAACTCTCAAGATTAAAAGAAAAAGAATCTTTCCAGTGGTGTGCCTTTTACCACTCAAACAGGCTTTTAATCTGTATTACATTCTATCCAGAAGAATTTGTGTTTGTCTTACTTCACAAACATCATAGATATAGTAGACTAGAGTAAATAAATATTAACTTGACATACATCTACAATTCCCCTCAGGTGAGTTATTCATAGGAAAGAAACATTTTGTCTAACTGAATGATTGCACTTTCATCATTATAATGATTTCCAGCAGTAAATTTCTGGAAGTTATAGAAATACATCTTGATCCTACTTCTCAGTATCAAACATTTGTGAATATTCAAGTCTATTCTAATAAACAGAAAATAAAATGCATATATGCTATGAGGTTGATTTTCTCAACAGTAACTGAAATCTGCCAGATTGCTACTGTTTGGGAATATTTTATGCAATAAATTTAATTTTTGCCCTGGAAATGTTACATCAAATGTCAGTCATGCCACCACAAAAGGCTTGTTCACTTTACTGAGGATTATACTATTAACAATATACCTTTCAGAGCTTGTAGGATATAAAGACTAAAGAATAAAGTCTTGAAAAATCAATATGTGATAAACTTCTGACAGATATGAAGTGGAAAGCCATGAATTTTATGGTCCAATACTTAGTTTTCTAGGTGTAGTATTTCTAACTCATCCACATGGTGACAATAGGATCTGCCTTTCCAGGGATGGAGACTTGAATCAAACAGAAACAACTAGAATTTTCACGCGGAATTTTTAATTTGACTCTGAAAAAAAAAGAAAGAAATGTTTCTCTTGTTAGATGTTTGTAAGCTGTAGGCAACCATGTTTCCTGCTTTGTGGACCAGAGAAACAAAAGAGCATCCAGATAAAAGAGAAACACATGCAAGGCACATCCATATGAACTGAAATCTCAGATGAATTGAATGGATCAATGTCATTTGACTTCTCAGCTTCCTTATTCAGAGAGGCTTAAACATATTATTTCCCTTGAACTCTTGGAGACAACTCAATACCTTGTAATAGTAATTTAAAAACACAGTTTTATACCTTAGTTTGAATTAGATATCTGTCACTTTTAATCAAATACCTTAATTATTTAAAAGAGCATTATAGTTTTAATTTTTTGAATTAAGATTCTTGTGACTATCATGGTCTTTGAATCAAATATATTATGACACAAAAATAGTCAGTAAAAATCCTTAAGGAGCCAATGTTTTTCTTAGGAATTAAGGACAAATAAGTTTTATAAAGAAAAGACAAATAATTTTATAAAAAAGAAATTACGTGTAATCAAATTCAAAATCTCTATATAATCACTTTAGTATAGCAAATAAGAAGTGCTCAAAATGGGATATATTGTAATAACATTGCAGGAAGAAGAAATATGTAGTAACTTCACAGAACACTGATGTGTGTAAGATATTTTCACACATTCCATCATATTTAACTCTTTCAAAAACTTAGAAACATATTTTATCCATGTTATGATTAAAATAACTAAGTCCCTAAAAGATTAGTTGATTAACCCAACATTGTAAAGCTACCATGAGACAAAACTTGGATTTTGAGGCAAATGAATTAAATTATTGATTTTGTCATAATCACAATAACTTTAATTAATTATGTAAGAGAACGATAGATCTCAATCAGCAGTAGAAGAATAAAAGACCAGTATAAATAAGGAAAGTGCATCATATAACACCCAGATAACAATAATTATTGTTATCTATCATTTGTTCAGTATATATGATATACAGAACACAATGTTAAGTGCTTTGTATTAATTATCTCATTTAATCCTAAAAACACCCATATCATAATCCCTATTTTGCAGATAGAAAAACTAGTATTAGAGATGTTAAGTACTTAAACAAATGTCTACTATAAAATAGTGGATTTGAAATTTAACTCATATTTCTAATTCTAATCTGAATACTAAGCCAAAATGATGTGTAAAGAAAAACAAAACATATGCACTAATCTCTGGGGTGCAGTATGAGGAGTAATGACTTAGAAATCACGAGGAGAGATGTAACTATATACATTGTTTAAGTACAGCTGGCTAAAATTAATAGGCACTGTACTAAATACCTTAAATGCATTATTTCAGTTAATTCTTGTAACTCTTCTATGCTGTACTATATATAAGCACTGTTACAAGCACTATTTAGAGATGAACAAACTGTATATTAGGGGAGGTTAAATAACTTGCTCAGCATTACACATAGCATATGGCAGAATTTATAATTGAATCTAGTATATCAGACTTTGGAAATTACCTAATCTGTATAATATGCTGAATAGCATCCTGCTACTTGCAGAGTTTAGATTTATTCTCATGATTTTCTTTGAAATAATGATTGAGGGACAAGTGAAAGTTATATTCAAGGTTTAATGAAATTGCCTAATGGACAAATCCAATTATTTTGGTTCATATATTTATTAATTAATCCAACATTAATTGAGTACCAATTATGTGTCAGATACCCGTCTAAACATTGGGGTTATAAGCGATAAAAAAAGAGAGGCAAGGTTTCTGTCCAGATGGAACTGCTATTCTACTCAGAGAAAACTGATAATAAAGAAGAAACCATAAAATAAACAAAATAATTGCATAGAGTGATTCATAATAATAAATCAAGAAGACGAATTCAGGTAAGTTTGTTAATAGTTTGGAATAAGGAGAGGGGAAGAGAGATGGAAAAATTTCAGAAAAATTTACACATAGACTTTGAAAAGGACTTGTTGACCTATCAATATTGTGGAGGTTATAGGAAAGTAAGATATCAAGAATTACTTCAATTTGGATTGAGCAACTGGATGGATAGTCGTGCCAGTTACTGATACGGAAAGTTCTGGAAGAAAGATCAGCTTTGGAGGAGTGGCAAATGAAGAATTTTGAAGGAATTAAGTTTTAGATAATATATATGAGGGATGAAGTCAAGTAAGTACTTGGGAACAGAAGAGTGGAGATCAAAGGAGAGTCCATGCTTGAGGAATAATTTTTGAAGTCATCAACATAAGACAGTATTTAAAGCCATAGAGCTTAATGGAGTCATCCTGGGAGGGAATTTTGATAAAGAAGTGAAAGATCCATATAACTAAACCATGAGCTTTCAAACATTTAGCGATTCAGCAATGAATTTACAGATGTATATATATGTTCTTTACATGATTTTTCTAACTACATTATTTTTATGTCTAGATTTTTCATTTGGGAATCTAATTTCATAACTCTCCTCAGTGAATTTCCTTAAAGATTGGGTAAAAAGAGAGAGTCTTGTCAAGTATTTTTATTTTTTAGCACTCACTTGCACCCTGGTTCCTAATCACTCAGAGATGAATTAGGAGAACTTGGAGGAAAACATGAAGTTGAGGATAGGAAACACACACACACACACACACACACACACACAAAATGTCAGAGCTTGCAAATAAACTCTAAATTTTTCATCATTTTGGAAAAGATCTAGTAAAGACAATTTCCTTTACTATAAAATGTAGATCTGGACCCAACAGTATCTACACTTATAGAATTAGAAATTTTCTAGTTCTTCTCGTTTGTATCTGCACTTAATATTCACAAATCAACATGATGATGCTTTTTTTTTGGTCTGTCTTTGATTCATTTGTTGTCTAGGAATAATTGCTATTGTTGAATACACAAGCTAATTCTCTTTCCATTTGAAACACATAGATTAAGTTTAATACATAATGTTAACTGAGAATGAATAAGACTGCCAGTTTAAATCATAGCTATTTTTCAAAAGACACCAATAAGAAATTAACTTAAATATGAAAACACAAAAGCAGAACATCTGTTGTCCCTGTCAACATTTTGTGGAATAAAAAGCATTCTTAAGTACCATAAAGGGTAAACCTTATGCATTGACCTTGTTTATCAATATGTATTTTAAATATTTCATTTATCTTCTGAAATTGAATGAATATAAGACATCAGTGAATATACCTCTGTAGCCTGGGAGTCCCTTTTAGTTACTTATTAAAAAATTTAAACAATTGCTTGTATATTTTTATATTTTTTAAATAAAAAAAGTATTTATTTTACAATTTATTGTTACATTTTAAAATTATTAGTGTAAACTGGTAAGCTTGGTTTTCAAAAAGACCATGGACCATATCATTAACACTGGTTTAATATTGCCCAATTGTCAAATAGTAGATGTTTTTAGAAAATAAAACATAAAAATATAAATTTTAAGGAAAAGGGAAGTTTTTAAACCAAATAAACTCTTTCTAAACATTCTAGAGGCAATTTGCTAGCATGCTTTATACTTCACCACAATTGGAAACCAGTAGATTGCTGCAGGAAATAAATTGAACATACAAAGGACTATTAAACACCATGAGAAATTGTTTACTACGATTTTATTTAGCACAGATGTCTCTCTAATTATGAGATATTATGAACATTCACAGCATTCAATATCTTTCAGTATTGTCTTTGAATAGGTAAGGACACTCATTAAAGATTAGTAAGATAACAAGATGAAAGTGTTCTCAGTGAATTAAGACTTTTAAACTATGCTTATTTACGGGTTCATTATTTGATTACTTGGAGCACTTTTATTTCCAAGCAGCATATTAGCGGAACACTCTTAAATCGATGGGGAAATGAACTTCAATCATCATACAAAAAGGAAAACATGCATGAACTCCGTATGTCATTGATTCTAAGACAATTTAATGACTCTGATGCGGGGATGCACGTTATAATTGCTGTTGGCCAGGCAGTAGATCAACACCTACCATAGTTGTCATTGTGTATATGCTCACATTCAAGTTGTCAGCTTGTGCTTAGAATATAACCCTAGAAATAATAGCATAGAACACGATTTTAAGAAATGCTGCATTATTAATACTATTGATGACAGTGAAGTGTACTGAGAAAAAAATTAGAGCTTCATTATATGAATTAAAAGGTGACTTGGAAGAGTTGGACACTCAATATAAACATCTAGGAATACCTTAATTTACCTTTGTCTTTAAACATATATCCCAGACTAGCAAACAAAAAATTTTAAACAATAAGTCTAAAATTTTTTTTGCAGTGTGAAACCAAAAGCTCAAGCAGCAAAAGCAAAAATATATAAGTGCAACTACGTCAAACTAAAATCTTCACAACAAAGGAAACAATCAACAAAACAGAAAGGTAACCTATGGAATGGAAGAAAATATTTGCAAATCGTATATTTGATAAGGGGTTAATATCCAAAACATATAAGAAACTTATACAACTCAATAGTAAAAAAGCAAACAATCCAATTAAGAAATGGGCAGAGGACCTGAAAAGACGTTTTTCCAAGGAAGCGTACAAATGACCAGCAGGTACATGAAGAGTTGCTCAACATCACTAATCATCAGGGAAATGCAAATCAAAACCATAATGAGATATCACCTCACACCTGTTAGAATGGCTATTATCAAAAAGACAAGAAATAAGTTTTAGTGAGGAAGTTGAGAAAAGGGAATACTTGTGTATTATTGGTGGGAATGTAAATTGGTACAGCCACTATGGAAAATAGTATGGAGGTTTCTCAAAAAACTAAAAATAAAACTACCATATGATCCAGCGACCCCACTTCTGTGTATACATCTGAAGGAAATGAAATAACTATCTTGAAGAAATATCTGCAGTCCCATGTTCATTGCAGCATTATTCACAATAGGCAAGACATGGAAACAAACTAAATGTCCATTGACAGATGAACAGATAAATAAGATATGATGTATATATAATGGAATATTATTCAGCCATAAAGAAGAAGGAAATCTTGCCATTTGTGACAACACGGATAAAACTTGAGGGCATTATGCTTAGTGAAATAGACTGAGGAAGACGGATACTGTATGACCTCACTTATATGTGGAATCTGAAAAAACGGAACTCATAGAAACAGAGAGTAGAATGGTGGTTGCCAGGGACTGGAGGGTGAGGGAAATGGGGAGATGTTGGTCAAAGGATACAAACTTCCAGTTATAAGATGAGTAAGTTCTGGGGATCTAATGTAGACCATGGTGATGATAGTTAACAACACTGTATTTATTCTTGAAAGTTGCTGAGAATACATCTTAAATGTTCTCACACACACAAAATGGTAATTACGTCAGGTGATGGAGGTGTCAACTAATCTTATTGTGGTAATCGTTTCACAAAATATAAGTGTATCAAATCATCACGTTGTACATCTTAAACTTACAAAATGTTATATGGCAGTTATATCTCAATAAATTTGGAAAAAGTAAGTTTAAAGAACCTCTCAGTAAGCATAAAATAAAATTTTTAAGTGATAAGAATGCATTGTAGTGTATTTAATTGGCAGTGGTCATTTTTTATTTATTAGTGGTGTGTACGATAATCAACTTATGAGTGACTGAGTCACAGATACAATGAAATATAATATTTGATGAAATAATGTTCTTCCTCTTCTCTTTCTTGCCTTTTCTCCATCTGGCAGAACATGTAGCCATGTAAATATGGACCCTACAGTTTAGGTCGAAGCATCCAAGAAAACTCTGTCAATGTTCATTTATTGCTTAACTTATTTCTCCATATCTATTCCCTGTATCACACAGTTGCTGGAAGGATTGTATTTTATTTTTACTCTAAGGACTATGACTAAATACACAATTGGTCTTTGTTCAGTTCTTAAAACAATAAAAAATAAATCAGATAACTATAAACATTTATTTTTAAAATATATTCAGTTCTTTTAGTGCCCACATTTTTTAAAATCATTTTCTATAATTTAAGATAAATTATAATTTCACTGGTAAAGATTACTTAAATCCAACTGAAAATTTTGCAGAATAGTTATACCTTTGGTCTGTAATTTGCTTTTTTTTCTCACTATTTGTTTATATTTAATTAGATATTTAAAATATTTTGAAACCATTGGACTATATGTCTGCTTTTATGCTAGTGCCATAATGTTTTGATTATTATAGCTTTGTAATAATATGTTATGTATATAAACATAATTTGAAATCGGGAAATGTGATGCTTCCATCTGTGTTCTTCTTTCTCAAGATTACTTTGATTATTTGGGGGTTTTTGTGGTTCCATATGAATTTTAGGATCATTTGTCCTATTTCTGTGAAAAATGCCATTGGGATTTTGATTGGGATTGCATTGACTCTGTAGATTGCTTTGGGTAGTATGGATATTTTAACACTATTAATTCTTCCAAACCATAGGCATAAAATATCTTTCCATTTATTTGTGTCTTCTTCAGTTTCTTTCATCAATGTTTTATATTTTTCAGTGTATAGATCTTTCACTTTCTTGGTTAAATTTATTCGTAAGTATTTTACTCTTTTTGAAGCTACAAAATATGAGATTGTTTTCTTGATTCCCTTTTCAGATGGATCGTTGCTGGTATAAAGAAATGCAACTAATTTTTCTATGTTGATTCTGTATCCTGCTACTTTATTGAATTTGTTTATTAGATCTAAGATTTTTGTTGTTGTTTGTTTTTGTGGTCTTTACGGTTTTCTACATAAAACAACTGGGAGGACAAAGGCAAGTTACATATTAGTACTCTAAATTATTCAATTACAAAAGGGAAATGGAGATTATGATGCTACTGTTATGAAAAGAAACACTAACAGAGATGAAGTCAGATGCTGCGGTTGCTTGTGATTCAGACTGGTTTCCAATTATTGAATCTAAAAAGTCCAAGGGAGTGAGGTACTAACAATTTGTCTATGGCTTTTAACATTCCTTTTTATGATATATTGATCTCTTCTATATAGATTGAAGACTTGGTTCTGGAGCCATCACTCATGGTAACTTTGTTTTTCCCCAGACCTATTGCATAAAAAGCAAATGAACAATAAAAACTACTAATCTACTTGTGGAAAGCAAGATAATCAAATCAAAATTTAAAAAACATTCATATAGGATTTATTAGCGTTTTCACATCTCTTTTAGCATATAATGGGTACAAAGTTGCACATTTCACTTAATTTGTTTGGTGGATTAATTTCTTTCCCTATTGGTGACTTAGGTCAATCACATGTTGATTACTTCTCTGCATTACTGACTTAGGGGTACATAGGCCCTGGGAAGGATCGGATTCTACTGGCTGTCTTAAAGGATTTTGGAAAGTAAATTTTGTTGAGACATGCAAACATGATCACATTCTTATTCATACTTTCGGTAATTGAGAGAATATAGAGTTAACTTTCCTGCAACTCTGAATGTAAGACTCAGAACTGATTCAGAGGAAAATTGCTGGAAATTTTGTATGCCACAAATTAAAAAAACACTGGTTGAAATCCTAAGTTCCTTTGTCTCTTACAAATTTAGATAGTGGACAAGCTGTGTAAATGTGTAAATATCAGTGCATTATACAAATTTTAATTTATATTCCAGTTATTTCACTTTTTAGAAGACATTAGGTCAGCATTCAGGGTAGAGTCTAATTGGCTGAAAATTTGTGAGTATCAATGTGACCTTATTAAATCTGAACAAGAAAAATAAGCAGAGAAATGAAAGGATAAGCAACCTCTAGGAAAATGTCTTCTGTAAGAGTATTCTCCAAAATAGGGCTTTTTTTTTTTTTTTTTTTTAACAATACTATAACAATCAAAGTACATTTTTAGAGTTCTGAGCAAGATAATGCTATGATCAGAGGAAGCTAGCTCTCTATTTTTTCCTAATTTCTACCAAAACACTCAACTGGAGAAACAGTTCAGGGCTTACCTATATTTATGCCAGAAGTGAAGGTTCTGTATTTTTCATACATGTGAGATTTCAAGAAGAAATTTCTGCTAATATTTGGTACATTGAAAATGGGATTGAATTAAAAAAAAAAAAAAAGTGTTAAATGCCCCCCTGCCAGTACGCTCCTTCAGACACATGCATCCAGAGAGCAATGTATTTTAGCACTGAATGAAAGGAATGTCGTCAGACACATATTGACACCCCTTAGAGGTAAGAGTTTTTTATCCAGGTAGCCATATCAATCACAAGAGATGAATTCCTGGAAATCATTTCATTCCTTTTAACAGAGTTGAAGCTACATGTGATGGTTTCCTAAAGACTCATCCTATGTCCCATTCCAAGTGTTATGATTCCAAGTGCCTAAATTCTAAATATTAATGCCATCTTTCCACTTTCCTTTGGTCACACATTTCAAAAATGTTTTTACTGAAGTATATTTGATATGTAACATTGTGTAAATGTAAAGTGTACAACACGTTAATTTGATACATTTATACACTGTAATATAATTGCCATGTAGCAATAATTAGCACCTCATAAACATATCAGTCCCTATATAAGTCAATGTTGGAAAGGTGCAAATATATTACTGATCCTAGGAAAAATATTCTATAATCAAAAAGAATGGGAATACTTCAAAGCAACAGTTTCCAAATATTTTGGTCTCAGGAAACGGTACACTCTTCAACATTAATTGAGAATTCCAATGAACCTTTTTTTAATGTGGGTTATATCTATTTGTATTTATAATATTAGAAATGAAAGCTGAGAAATTATAAATGTTTATTATTACATTAAAATAACAAACCCATTACCTACTAACATAAATATCTTAAATTTCATGAGAAATAACTGTATTTTTCCAAAAATTAAAGAGAAGAATGACATTCATTTAAATATTTGCAAATCTCTTTAATGCCTGGCTTAAGAGAAGACAGCTGGGTTTTTATATCTGTTTCTGCATTAAATATGTGGTGATATTCTATTTCATGTAGCCTCTGGCAAACTTCACTGTACTCTAACCAATGAATGAGAGTGAAAAAGTCAAATGAACTTTTAGTATGTTTAAGAGAATAGTTTTGACTTCATATCGCCTTTAAAGGGATCAGGGTCTCCAGGGGTCAGGAGAGTATTCTTTGAGAAACACTATTTTAAACACGATAAATAAATGGCAAGCTATAGGATACTGAAGCATATGAGGAAGCCATTTGGTGTAAAACTAATTTGGCCTGACCTTGTCTTTCCAAAAGGGGCCTGTGGCCTCTGAATGTTCATTGTACATCTGCTTTCAGCAATTAACATGTCCCAAAGACAAGAACAAATGCCCTTAAGATAAGCATGCAACATCCCCCCCCTTGGCATTTCCTTAAGGATAAGCATTTCTCCCTAGGCTAGGATTTGATTGCTGCGCTCATCCTGTGACTACCCAACTTGAGACAACAGACCTGCCACCAGCCATGCCCATGGAGACAGCAGACCTGATACCTGCTGTGTCCACCAATCTCGGTGCTGAGGGGGTAATCTGGCAGGGCAATCTTGTGACTATTGTAAAAGGGACATTGCAATCATATGTGATATGTGTTCTTTGATGGTATATAACCGTCCTGTACACCCCATTTCTTTGGTGCCCTTCCTTCCTTGTGGAAGGAAGGCCTAGGGCTATACGGTCCTCAAATTTGTCTCATAATAAACTCACCCCAATTTTGATTTATAGATTAATTATGGATTATTTGTGTTGACAAACATATATTGCAAGAAATACTATCCTCTGAAAAATTTTATCATAAGAAACAAATTAGATGTTTAATTAATAGCAAAATATAAGGAAATGAGAGATAATTTGTAAAGTCAGGCACAAGATTGGTTATTTGAGGGTCTTCCATGAAAGACCATGGGCCTCTCAAAGTAGAAATGAGAATGAAGTCCCACAGTATCCATTTTACAGGAACATGTGAGGTCCTCAAGAAAATACAACTCTTTTTCCAGCTGAGGAAACTTTTTCCTACAAGGAAACAATAAATTTAATAATATCCTACAGGAAATGCAGCAGTGAGTTTTCTTTATTAAATCTCCCTCAGTAAAGGCTCATAGATACAAAACCTTTTATTTCATTCATTTATTCAATCTACAGATAGTTAATGAGCACCTACCACATGTGAGGCCCTTGGTTAGGCCCTGGGGATTTATCAATGAACAAAATGACCGTGATCCTGCTTTCATGGGTCTTTAATATAATGGGGGTGTGGAAATACTCAGACAGCAAATTAACAAATAAATAATATGTGGTAAAAGTGCTTTTATAATAAAATAAGCAGGATAAGGGGTATAAAGAATAACAGGAACAGGGATGGAAGGGCTCTTTTTATAGGGTAGTTAGGGAAACTTCAATAACTAAATGTTCCTAACATTACAATTGAGCAAAGACCAGAAAGATGTGACAGTCATTAATGTTTGTTATAAGCCAAAACTCAGCTCCTGCATTGGTTAATGTGAGTGCATCCTAAAGACATGGTTCTACTCTTGGTGTAATGGTCAAATGTGCTTATGAACCTCCCAGGCAAAGGAAAAAACCCAGTTCATATGCTATATTTTACAGTGAAATGAGCACCACTCTTTGATGCTCCTTAGAAGAAAGCTGATTGCTCTTTTTTTTTTTTTTTTGGTGAGGAAGATTAGCCCTGAGCTAACATCTGTTGACAATCTTTCTCTTTTTGCTGAGGAAGATTGGCCCTGGGCTAACATCTGTGCCCATCTTCTTCTACTTTATAATATGTAGGACGCCTGCCACAGCATGGCTTGATAAGCAGTGCGTGAGTCCATGCCCAGGATCCAAACCTGCAAACCCCAGGCCGCTGAAGTGGAGCACATGAACTTAATCACTATGCCACCGGGCCAGCCCCCTGTTGCACAAAAATAAATTGGTGAAAGCATCTCAATATTGCTGACTATCAGAGAGGGTAAGACCACTATATCTTTAAAAAATAATTCAATTGGATAAAAAAAATTGGAGGTGGAAAATGGTTGTTTTAGAACACCAACTACTAGGGTATTCTTGAACAAATTTTTTCGCAAAAGGAAATTTTTTTGAACTCATCTTTTTTGCAAAACATTTGCAAAAGGGACTATTATATGACCATTAAAACCAAACTTTTCAAATGCTACTACTATTACTGATAATAATATTAAGTACCAATTACTATCTATGTAAATTAATTTTGTAGAAAAATTGTTATGATATAATCTTAAGTGAAAACGAAGACAGCAAAAATATAGGGATAGCGTGCCAATTTTATCATTTAAATATTAATAGAATAGGGACCTAATTGTATAAAAGAAAATACTACAAAATTCTAAAACTATTTACTAATAATTCTAGTTGATGGCTACTTTAAAATTGTGGCTTTTTAAAATTTTTCTTCATGTGTTCAAAAATTTCCCCTACTTTTCTATTACGTGTTGACATTACATAAGTGAAGCATTAAAAAATATTATGGAGTCACTAGACTTCTATATTACTGTTGGGAGTGTGAAACGGTACAAGCAATTTGGAAAACAGTTTGACAGTTTCTTATAAATTTGAAAGTGAACTTATCATACAATACAGCAATTCAACTCCAAGGTGTTTACTCCCCAAAATGAAAACATATTTTCATAAAAATATTCATACAAAAATATTCATAACAGCTTGATTCATAATAGCCCCAAACTAGAAAAAACCCACATGTTCATCAAAAGCGAAGGGATAAGCAATGAGGTATACCAATAACAAGAAATCAGTCAGCAGTAAGAAGGACTGATACACGAAACAACATAGATGAACTAGGAAAACATACTGAGGAACATAAGTTAGAAACTTACTGTTTGATTACATTTATATGAAAATTTGTTTTAGGCAAAACTAATTAATATTAATAGAGAGCAGATTAGTAGTTCCCTGGGCCTGGAGGATGCACTGACAAAGGGGAAAAGAGTGTTGTGGGGGAGTGATTTTGGTGGTGGTTGCCAGGATATATATCCCTGTCATAACTCATGAAACTGTACACTTACAATGGGTTCATTTAATTTTATGTAAGTTATACCTCAATAAAGTTGATTTCAAAAGGAAAAAAGAAGGCTAGTCCAACAACAATCCCTATTGGGTTGAACAGAGTTCCTCAAAAGTTCACATCCACTCGGGACCTCAGATTGTGACCTTATTTGGAAATAGAGTCTTTGCAAGTGTAATTAGTGAAAGGTCTCAAGATTAGGTCATAGTGGATTAAGGTGTGCCTTAAATCCAATGACTAGTGTCATTATAAGAGAAGGAAAGGACTTACAGAGGAAAAATGGCTCTGAAGACAGAGGCAGAGATTGGATCAGTGCATCTACAAATCAAGGAACACAAGGATTGTCAAGAGCCAGAAGCTGGAAGAGGCAAGAAAGGATTCTTCCCTAGAACCTTTAGAGGGAGCATGGCCTTGCCAACACCTTGATTTCAGACTTCTAGCCTTCCAAGTTCCAAGAGAATCAATTTTTGTTGTTTTAAGCCACTCAGTTTGTGGTACTTTTTACAGCAGGCCCAGAAAACTAATATACCATGTTATACCAAGCTATGACTCAATATGGACAGGTGTACAACTTTTAAACCACTGCTTCTATATTTTGCATTAATAAAATGATATGTTTCCAAAATACCTCCAAAGGTAGATGATTGTTTTTCTTATCAGAACCATAGAATTATTGGATTTGCAGAAGAGTAAAATTCATTTCACCACATCTTTTCACAATGTACCATAAACACCAGATTTTATAGCAAAAAATAATATTTGGGCTTCAATAATATACAGATATACAATAATACAAAATTTCAATTATACACACATAATAAAGTTCAGACAGAGAAAAGTGAAATCGTTGGAAAATTTTACGTAGTTAATTAGTGACAGTTTGGGAAAAATCAAATGTCTTCTCCTACGAGTTCAGTGCTCATTTTGTTTCACTGGTTTGTGAATACTGTAATTTTGTGAGTACTGTAATTTAGTTGATTTATAATATAGAGTACTTTCAAAATAATTCATAAGCATTTCTATAACTTTCCTTGCAGGTGAATATTCATAGAAATGTGCCAGATGTAGATAATATTTCTCTAGATATATATTTTAGTTAGCTGCTTGAAGTTTTAAAAATTGAGAAAGTGTTTTTGATCCACTGGGCTGCTCATAGGGTGTGTGCAAAGTTTAAATAATACACAATACATAATGATATAAGCACAAGAGTGTCCAATTAGTAGTGATTTTCAATTACTAACCAAAATGTCTCCCAGATTTTAAATTTTAAAAGAGCAGCTTAAGATAGTGTGCATTGTTAGCATAAACCGAAAGGGAGATTTATTTCATCATGTAAATTTAAACTATGAAAATTTCTAAACATTAGACCTAAAATAATATATATTTTTTAAAGTGTATTTTGCACTATAGAGAGACACACATATATAATACTTGGTGATATATATATAGTTGGTGAAAAATAAAACTAAGCCAAGGAAGCATGTGCTTTTATTCTCCCCATATACATACTTTAAAATAATCACAGTATCTTCTAATCCTGAGAACTGTTTTTGATGTGAAGCCTTTTAATTGCCAATCAGTCACTTCCCCATGGTTTATTCCAATTACCAATAACTGTAGGGTTAAAATCAGCCTAGAGAGAGTGAAGAAAATGAATGAGGTGCTGCATATGGAATGTATTTATGTTTTCTAGAGACTAAAGGCAGTAACTCAACCAGATCATTTTAAGTTATTACGAGCATTGAGATAATAGAAACTTGGTTTTATTTCCTTTAGAGCTGGGTTATTGCTACTTCACTTTACTCCAAGGCTGTAGCCTTGTAGCATCCCATTAAAAAATAGGTAGTGGTAGGCACTAGGCTCAATGTACTTGGTGGCCTATGAACTCCAAGTTTTATCTGCCTCACCCCCAAAAGAGTCAAAGATCTTCCAAGATTATCAGTCACTTCCCCATGGTTTATTCCAATTACCAATAACTGTAGGGTTAAAATCAGCCTAGAGAGAGTGAAGAAAATGTATGAGGTCTAAAAAAAATTCTGGTAACTCACATATATATATATTCATATATATCTATATATGGCAATGATCGGAAAAAATGAATTTCACCTGCAAATGTCACATTTACATTTCTAATGAATTAGAATGTAGAAATTAAAACCATATTTATGATTTAATTTACCAATTCTACAAGTTTACAATTTACAAACACAATACGACGCTCGAGTTTCATGGGGATAGTTTTCTTACAGCTTGCATGAAAAAAATCTCATTTTATTACCCTTAGTAACATAATTATTGAAAAATTACCTCTTTTGGCAAATTTTATCACTTAGAATTATGATCTCTTTTCAAAGAAGAGTTGAATGCTGCAAAGATTTAGAAATCTTTAAACAATGTTTTAATAGTAGTAATGTATTGCTAAGAATAATCATTTTGATGTCTGCAAATAATGCAGATACATAATACCCCATAACATTTATAAAGGTTAAAATCCTCTGAATAAATATCTAGTTTTTTAGTGTTCTATGTAAGGATTACTGCTCCTATTTTTCTGTGTTTTTCTTTCTAAAGTAAAATTTTGAAAATATTAACAAATAGTGACTTTCAAAATAGATGACAAATATACTTTCCTTTAGTCGGTGTGTATATCTGTAATTATTATTTTACTCATATTTCAAAGTTTCAGATAAATATGTCACAGTTTTAATTTTGTGACATTTATTCAATTTAGAGCATTCTTTTTGAATAATTGCAAATAGCAAAAATGGTTAAAATATTCTTTTAATTTATTTTTTCCCATTGAGCCAAGGATTACTTGAACATCAATTATAGTATCTATCTATAAACTTGAGCATGCAGACCACCAAGTATGTAATCATCCGTCTTATTTTTTTTTGAGGAAAATTGGCCCTGAGCTAACGTCTGTTGCTAATCTTCCTCTTTTTTTCTCCCCAAAGCCCCAATACATAGTTGTATATCCTAGTTATAGGTCCCTCTAGTTCTTCTATATGGGACGCCGCCTCAGCATGGCCTGATGAGCAGTGAGCTGGTCTGTGTCCAGGATTCAAACCGGCGAACCCGGGGCCGCCAAACCGGAACACTTGAACCCAGCTCCTATGCCACCAGGCCGGCCCCTTGTCTTTTGATCAACACATGTTGTTATTCATTGTGAGTCAGTCTATGTCAATGCATTAAACTTAAAATACAATTTAACATATATTTCCTTAACTGGATTTAACATTTTTCTCAATAAAAGTTAAGTGATTCTATTTTGCAAAAAAGCAAATGTTTTAAAACTCTTTAAGGGCAGTGTCTAATCATGAATAAGCAGTATATTTTAGTAATTCTATATAGACTTGACCTAAATTACTACTTCTACACTAAAAAGACAGATATATCTGTTCTCTTTATCGCAGAAATTGGTAATAAATTTATGGATTTAACATTTCCTTTGCATCTCCTCATGTTCCTTTATATCTATTCAATAAAATCATTAATCCCCATCCTAATGGTAGAATAAAAGAGGAATAAAATATTTCAGAGAATTGTGTTATGATAACTATAGAATTATTTTGCTATTTTGGGATAGAGAGTAATGGTTTCTGATACTTAATGCTATTTTTTAATAGAAAATTTATCAATAATGTGTGATTTTAATTACCCATGTTACTCTTTTCACAATTAACCTGAATATTCAGAGTGTAGTCCAAGCTTGAATTTTATCTCGGAAAAATGAGGTTGTAATGATTAAGAATTGAAAATTTACCAAGAATAAATGGGGCCTGGAGGAGTTTTTTCTGCACTTAGTAGATTGCATAAAAATTTGACATTACTCACATGATGGTCCCCCCCCCAAAAAAGGAAAATCTACATGTCCGAAATATATCACATCAATCCATAAATTCGAGATGTACTGAGTAAACTGGAAATGAGTTCTGTAATTTAACCCAAAATGTCATGATATTTTCAAATTGTAGAAAATGCTTTCTGAGAGGAAACATTTGACAAATGTGAGAAGATGAGCATGCACTGATGGTCACAGTGCCCCTTGAAGATCCTGCTCTCCTTCCCAGGCTACTCCTGCCACTGGCAGTCCTGCCTCTTTGCCTTTTGGTCAGCAGATTCAATAGCTTTATACAAACTGAGTAACGTTTTATCTCTCAGAATATCTTTTATCATGCCCTTCATATTTCTCACCAGTTGTGAGCCTACATTGGGAAATTAGTTTGCCTGTTCCTCAATATTGATGAGTCAATTACAAGTAATGATTTCTAACATAAATTTTTTCAAAAAAGTATTTACTGTTCAAAACAACTGAATGGCACTTCTAGAGGTGCTTGGCAAAGTGCCAAAAAAATATGGCTAAGATTTTCCAAGTAATTGTCTCTTATTAGTTGACTATTGAAATTCAGGTGTAGATAACATGAGTTTTGAGTTTCAGGTCATTTTATAGATAATATTTTTCCAATACTCTTTCATTCATTTAAGAAATACTGAGTACGTTCTATGTATTAGACATTGTTTTACATACAAATGATAAACAGATAAAGAGTTCATTTGTTATATTTAATAATATAGAAATTATCATGATAACATGAGAGTAAAGAGTCAAGGTATATATATCCAAATTTCGGGGATGAGGTTAAGAGTTTTGTCTAGAGGAAATTATGCCCAGTCTTACAATGTTAGTATGTCTTAGACAGGCAAAGAGTTGATCTATAAAACAGTTGTCAAAGAGTTTCTGAAGTGTAGAGCCCAGAATTGTAAGCAGTTGATTATGTAAAACATATTTATGGAGAATATTGTATAACATGTTAGGAAACAGGAGCTGCATTATAAAATCAATGAGGATCCATGAATGAGTATCACAAATAAACAGGATGGTTGGATTTGCATTTTAGATAGAACACCCTGGCCACTTAATGGAAAAAAATATATGAGGGTAGTAAGGTGATGAAGTTGGAATTAAGATGCTTTTAGAGTACCTTTGATATTGAAGATAGTCTTAGGCAACAACAACATGCTATGGTTGATCTAAGGAAGAGAGGACCACTAATACAGCATGTAACAACATGTCAGAAAGATCCAAGTAAATTAGAATATTATCTGGACCTCCATATTAATAATTCAACTTCATTAGAAATATTTCTACATGGTCATTTTTCAAATACTCTTTATTTCGAAAGACAAATGAGTAACACTGAATGATGCACTTGGAAGGAAATGCATTTCTCAAGAAAAATGCGGATAATGCGGAGTCACGGAGCAATGAGAAAGTAGAATTTTAAGGTGATATTGATGAACAGTGACAAATAATGAAGACCAGCATGATACCTTGTTGACTGTCAAGATGATAAAAGTTCTCGAGGATTAGGTAACAATAAAAAGTGTGAGACTTACAGCCAGCTCAATAGCAATTAGGATCCCTAAACCTACTTTACAGATTGTAGTCCTGAAATATTTCCCACTGAAAATAAGGAACTCATAGTTCTCAGAAGATGGAGTAGACATATGTTTTCCTATTCTTCCCACTAAGTACAACTAAAAATCCTGGCCATTACATATAAAACAAATATTAGGAGATGTTGAAATGTGGAAATATAAAAGCAGACAGGATAGAGACCTTGGGACTCAAAGGATGACATACTCGTGAGTTCTCTGTTTTTGTTTTTTTTCCTTCACGTATCTCAGACTCTAAATAATCTGGCGACCCAGAAACACCAATAGACACAGATAAAACAAGTTCACACAGAAGCCTACTGTCTATAGGCAAAGGATCAAAAAGTGGCAGCCAAGCAAGATACAAGACATGTAGACAATAACTGCTTTACTCCAGCCAAATACAGAACTGTGTTCCCACTCCCTCTCACCCCAGCAAGGCTGAGTGGGAAACCTAGACTTTCACCCTCCTGAGGTTGGATTGAGGAGCCCCAACACTTATGTCTCCCAGGGTGGTGTCAGACAGGGCAAAGTAAGGAGGTAAAATTTATCACCACCGGCCACTAAAAGCCCATCGCCGCAGTGTTAGTCTAGACAACACGGGCAGCCTGGACTTCCACTCTCACCCAAGCAGTAATAAGGTGCTCCTCTCTTACCCACTGGGGTGGTGTGGAAAGAGGTCTAGTGGAGGGTCAGGACTCCCACTATCTCCTAGTAGTAACGAGGCCACCCCCACAAGAGTGTCAATGGAGACCATGTGGGGAGCCAGAGCACCCATTTCCACCCAGCTGTAATGCAGAGTCCCCTCTGGCGTCAACAAAAACTGAATGGGAAACCTGCCAGTCACGAAGTGACATCCTATCATCCTCAGCCATTATATTGTCAGAAAAATCCAGCTAAAACAGAAAGTTTTAGTAAGATTCAGAGTTTCAGAATATGATATGAAAATGTCCAGGCCTCAAATGAAAATCATTCATCATACCAAGAACCAGTAAGATCCCAAACTAAAAGGGAAAAAAGACAATCCATGGATGCCAACACTAAGAAGATAATGCTAGGATTATGTGACAAAGATTTTAAACCAGCAATGATAAAAATGATTCAATGAGCCATTAGGAACATGGCTGGAACAAATAATAATAATAAAAAACGGAAAGACTCATCAAAGAAATACAAATATAAAAAAAAATCAAAATGGAAATTTTAGAACTAAAATAAGCAGCTCAGTGGGTTGAAGCTGCACTTCCAGGATGTGAACAGCAGGAGGAGCTCTACAGACCCGCGTGAAAAAAGCAAAGGTGAAAAAAGAATTAAACAAAAAACCACCATTTAAAGTCTGGAAAATGTCCGAAGGGCATACAGAAAATTAATAAACATTTATTTATTCAAGAAATCTACTGAAACTCAGTAAGAACAGAAAGATTTTGTGGCATTTAAGACACAAATCACTCCTTCTCCCCTACTTCCACCTAGCTCAGCTTGATGGAACCACCATTCTGGTCAGTTTGGCCAAAGAGACAGGTTCTCTCTCCTCTCACTCCCATTTAAGGCGTAATATATCTCACCAAGAGAGAAAGACCACCAACGTCTCTTATTCCCTCCATCTCCAAATTGAAAGGCTAAATTTATGGTCAGGGAAACTGAGAGATCAGGGGATCCCTTCCTCCAGTGAGCCTCTACCCATAGGACAGAAGTTTTATCCCAGACATGGCAGACCCAGAATACTAGGGCTCCAAACATTTTCTCCTCAGCATGCTCATAGGCCAGAGGTTCCAGCCAGGAGAAGCAGGCCGAGATCACCACAGTGTACCTCTTTCCCTCCTGCCATCTCCAGCACCCAGAGTAGTTGCTTAGATTATTTTCCCAGGAGGAGAGGCAGTCCATAAGGAAAGAGAGCTCCAAAGCTATCCAAAAGTAACTGACATTATTTGAAACAGAGAATGGGGAAGTTCAAGCCTAAGGGTGCTCTCAAAAACAATAGATCTTCTTAATTAAGTACAAGTTAAACCATAGGCCAACTACTTCACCAGGAAGAACCAGGAAAAGAGAGTTAAGAAGAGCCTTCCTGAAGTCAGAACAAACTGCAAACACTGGACTCAAACTATCCTTGCCCAAATTTAGATTTTATTTATTTATTTTTTTTCCCTCCAAAGCCCCAGTAGATAGTTGTATGTCATAGCTGCACATCCTTCTAGTTGCTGTATGTGGGACACGGCCTCAGCATGGCCGGAGAAGCGGTGCGTCGGTGCGCGCCCGGGCTCCGAACCCGGGCCGCCAGCAGTGGAGCGCGGGCACTTAACCGCTAAGCCACGGGGCTGGCCCTCCTTGCCCAAATTTAATTGGATCCAAATGATGAGCAATAAATACCCAGGCACTGTGGGAAACAATGCAACAATCTACCTGCAGGGGAGATCTATCTAACAATCTATCTAAAGAGAGCTTAATGGTCTAGGCATAATATCAAATGATGCAGACAGAGTACAGAGAGATCAAAGAAAGAGAGAGTCAAAGAGATCCTTGCTAAAATGTGTCATCCCAGGGTGACTGCACAGGTGCAAATCTATGCCCTCCGAGGAACGACACCAAAGGCTTCACGCTTTTCTAAATAGACTACTGAAATAGCCTAGACAATTCATAAAACAAATGAAGAAACGAGCAAGAACAACAACAACAATAACAAATAAACCTTGAAGTGTGGGGAAGGGAATCAGTATCTAGAGTTGCTACAATATAGTACCTAGTGGGCCCATTTCTTTATTCATTTTACCACACTTCAACTATGGTAACACAGATACTGAGTTTGTTTCCTCAGAAGAATCATAGATAATCTCATCTATCAATACTCTTTACAAAATTAATAAAGAAAATTGCATCTTGTCTATTATTATTTTTTGTTTTGTGTTTACTGGATGCAAGATATGTACTAAACACTGTATAACTAGACAAATCTCTGCCTTTGAACTTAAAATATGCAACATGGGAAACAAATAAAGAATAAAACATCAACAGCAGAGCAATGCACTAGAGAGAGAGAGAGGTGAAATAGAGAAGGCATTCTTATTGGCTTGTTTCTCTTGTTTTGAGAGTAGATTGTGACTAACGAGAGGCATATGTTCTAGAAAGAAAATGAAAGGAGAATAGTGATTTTCTTTAGGAAGCTAAAGTTATTTCTGGATATAGCATATTTAGAAAAGTGCTTATAGTAGAAAAGGAAAGTAAGTGCCTGTTAAAGGAGTACATGAAATGAACACGTAAATGTGTGGTCAGAGATAAAAAGTAAAAGTTCTGCAATCCTGAATTTGAAATCCAGTATTTTTGTGTACTGACAATTTTAACTACATAAAAAATTAAAATAACTCTTTCTTCCAGCCAATCAGAATTCAATTTCTGAGCCAGAGCACAATGATCAATTTTCCTATTATATTAGCATAGATCAGACAACATGGGAATATCTGCATTGATAAATATTTTGTATAAAAGAAATGAAATCAGTATAACATAATTTTCCCAACTTGTAAATTTTTCCCAATGTGAAAACAAATATATCAACTTCAATTTTGCCTTGCCTTTACCTTAGATTCTCTCTGGCAACAGGAAGCCATTATCCTGCAACACAAACTAGACAACTGGCAATCTTTCTTTTTAATTTTTCTCTGCCATGTCAGAAGTTCATAAATAAAATACTATATTTCTTGAGGTAGGGTAAATTCTTTACAATTGAACCAGGAGCCAAAATATAACACAATTTCTAAAGGAAATGAGCTGCTTCTATATATCAGGAATTGATTTAATATTTTCTTAACTCATTGTGGAAACACTCTTTTGAGGAAGGCAATAATAAAAGAAACTTTGTCTTGGGTTACTGTTGTAATATCTTTTGTGTCAGCAAAGATCGCACTCACCTAAAACTGTTGGACTGCCCAAAATTTTTCAGCCTTGCATGTGAGCAGAATTAATCTTGGTGAGTGATATTAAGAAGGTAAGACTACATTTTTTGGGGTAACTGTTTGTGTTCATACTCATTCCTTTTGAAAGATCAAATATTTCATGGCTCCAAATTTTAATGAATAAGCGTACATAGAACAATTATTTTAAAAATATTGAATAGCTGCGCCTTATGCTGAGCTTATATTTAAAAATAAATAACATTTATTAATCATTTTTTGAGCATATCTTAATTATTTAAGAATACCCCAAAACATTCTATGGTACTTAATATAACTTAGATTTGCCAACAATTTAATATTTACTTTCAGAAAGAATTTAACTTCTGATGTTTATGTTCTATTATAAGCCATTTCTCAAATTAAGGCTGTTTTTCAATTAACTTCAGTTCATTAAGAGATTTTTAAAATTTGTGTTTGTTCGTCTTTACCTAACAATAGTTCATGATTAAAGCATATATGTTATTTAGATTTGAAACTGAGTGAACAAATATAAACATTGGTAAATGAATAGATTAAATATTAACTGAAATGGAATCAATATTAATGAAAATGTGTCTTGCACTAATCATAAATAATATAATTGCCCTCATTTTATTATTCAGTTACATTGTATAGTTTTTGTTATTTAGAGATCGTAATTGTAATTCTAAACATGAAGAAAAAAGGGAGAATAGAAATAATAATTAGCAACAATTATTAAACCAAATAATATTCTCAGACAATTATCTTTGAATTTAAAAAGGATTTAATGTCACACGTTATGAGTTTCATATTCCTTAACCCATGCGTTATGAAGGTTGAAAGAATAACTAAATATGTACACTATGTCTACATTGTCATTAATTTACTCTTTGTTCTGATTTAGATTTTTGTTGAAAGTGCTTAATTATATAGTTAGGTTGTGAATCTTGAAGAACTGAGGTGCAAGCAGAAACTACTCCAATTTTCAAAATTGAATTTGGTTTCTTAGACTGGATTAATGACGCACAGCTAATAAATGTCAGAGCCAGGATTTGAAATCAAGTCTATGAGCACATGTATCTTTAAACGTTCTAGCATCTAAACACATTCCCTTCCTGTATATAGGATCTTTGAACCTTTATTCCTGCATTTCAAAAAGGGAGGATAGTAGTGAATTAGAAGAGGCAAGACAACGCCCTCTGTCTTGGTGGCTAGCTTTTTCACTTGGCACATAGTATCTGGCACATCAGATGTGCTCAGCCCTTAAAATAGTCTTCAAGGCCCAACACGATGTCACTCTTCTCCTTCAGGTTCTTCTTAAATGTACTTTCTCATTGAGTATAAAGAAGGGAAAGGCAGAAATAAAAAACAAACAAGCTTATTTTCTTATACATTTGTACCAAGTAAACTCCATGCGAAATCTTTTTTTTTTTTTTTTTTTGTGAGGAAGATCAGCCCTGAGCTAACATCCATGCCAATCCTCCTCTTTTTGCTGAGGAAGACCAGCCCCAAGCCAACATCTATTGCCAATCTTCCTCCTTTTTTTCCCTTTTTCTCCCCGAAGTCCCAGTAGATAGTTGTATGTCATAGTTGCACATCCTTCTAGTTGCTGTATGTGCTACGCAGCCTCAGCATGGCCGGAGAAGCAGTGTGTCCATGTGCGCCAGGATCCGAACTGGGCCACCAGTAGCGGGGTGCGTGCACTTAACAGCTAAGCCATGGGACGGCCCCCATGTGAAATCTTTTTAAACCAGGGGTTTCCAAAGTCTGAGGAAGTAGTAGTAGTCTGAGACCTCAAAGTAGACCTCAAAGTAGTCTGAGGAAACTGAAAGTGTCTCTTGAGACTAGGCAATCTGAAAGATCCAAACTATTTTTTGTAGTAATACTAAGATAATATTTGACCTTAATGTGATGGCATTATCACTCTGACAGCTGGTAGAAGTGTGCTTGCATATTCTTATGTTTTTTGTTAGAATATGCTAAGGTAATAATTTTAGGTTATAAATACTTACACTTTCAGATAGTAACACATGTAGTTCTTAGTACTCCTAGAGTATTATTAGCAGTCTTCAATTATACATGTCACAATTTCTGTAAACTCCTTTTAATCCAAGATGTTGATATTTTGAAATCGCCAAGTTTTCCTTGATCCCATGTGGAATAACACAAAAAAATAAGTAGACTTTGTTGTCTTATTTTACAAGAGTATTTAGTAATATTTTATTCTATAACATGTACTTATGTTTTTATCTTTAATGATTTATGAATGAAAAAAGATAGAAGATTTACTTTCTCTATGACAGCTGTACTGTCTGTATCCATAGGCACTCAAATGGTATAACCAACGTATCAGTGAGATCTCTGACTCATGGAAGGAGGAACCTACTCTAAAGTGACTGAATAAAATTGTAAATGAGAAATAAAAATGTGACAAATCTATCTCCCTTTGATTTTGTATATGTTAATAATTTATCTTATTTTGTTTTTTAAATTAAGACTCTGTTGAATAGTATAATGATGCCAGTTAAGGAATATAATTATTCGAAGACCAATCCTTTGGAATTTAAAAAAAAAAATTTAAATTAAATGAAGTTCTCTGTTTTCAGATTAGAAATTTAGAAGCTACTGAAGCATCTTAGAGGCTAAGTTATCATATAACATTTCACGGAGATGATCATCCAAATGTCTGTGGGACTAGAAAAATCTCATACATTTGACATTTGTGCATTGTCAAACGCCTGCTGGATGAAAAGTCAGTAAGGGAAATAACAGAAATGCCACTTTCAAATTATATAGTAACTTTTCCAATTGAAGATTTATCTATAAAAATATGGCTGGTATTAGTATCTCATTTAAATTATGGTACTTTGTGCTAAAAGCAATGGTGGGTAAACTGCTATCATCTTAGCACAAAGTCAATGCAGTGGCACAAAACTGTGCTGCTTGTCATTTCATTCTTCACTACCACATATTCTTAGCAAGAAAAAAAAAGAAGGCTTCCAGACCGGTCTGGTATGTAAGGAGCTTGGAAGTCGTCACTTTTGCCCTCATACAAGAAAAAAATTGAACAAGCTGAAAATTAACAGCTCTTCTTAGATCCATTGGAGAATTGAGGTCACAGGGAAAACTGCTGCCCCAAGTATTATAGAGCCAAACAGATGGCTACAGAGTCACAACTTACTAGAGCAGAAGCCCAAGAGCAGAAACATCTATGGGAAACATAGTGGAATGTTATCATGTCCAGATTTCAACAAAAAATTACAAAGCATGATAAAAGACAAAGAGCACAGTTTGAAGAGATAGAGCAAGTGTCAGACCCGTGCTCAGATATGGCAGGGGTATTGGAATTATCAGATATGGAATTTAAGACAACTATGATTAAAAATCCTAAAGGCTTTAATGGGAAAGAAAGTAGGCAACTTGCAAGAACAGATGGGTATTGTAAGCAGGGAGATAAGAAACTCTAAGAAAGAATAAAAAGAAAATGCTTGAAATCTGGAATATCTGCGTAAATCATTGAACCAATATGTTCCAAACTGTCGATACATCATGGCCCAAAATTATGCATAGATATAAGATCCAGTTAAAGTATAACATAGACAGATGATTTTTAGTTTATTGGAGTATTAAAAGAGCATTAATATGATTTCAGATGCCACATTGCAACTACCCTTTAAGAAACAAGTGCTTCTCAAGTTTTGGTATAGAATAACAAAAGAATATACACAGTTATCCAACAAAGCTATTAATATACTGTTCTCTTTTTTAATTGTGTGAGACGGGAATTTCTTTGTTTTTTTCCAATATTACAACATATTGCAAGCAAAAGCAGATACAATCTTCCCTTCAGCTAGAATTAAAGGAATCTTCAAAAAGGTAAACAATGACCACTCTTCTCACTAAATCTTATTTTGTTTTGGAAAATATGGTTATTTCTATTTAAATTATTATTTATGCAAACAAAATTGGTTTATTATTTTTTATTTTTTTGTGAGGAAGATTGGCCCTGAGCTAACATCTGCCAATCCTCCTCTTTTTTTGCTAAGGAAGACTGGCCCTGGGCTAACATCCATGCCCATCTTCCTCTACTTTATATGGGATGCTGCCACAGCATGGCTTGACAAGTGGTACGTAGGTGCGCGCCTGAGATCTGAACCGGCGAACCCTCGGCTGCCGCAGCAGAGCGCGTGCACTTAACCACTTGCACCACCGGGCTGGCCCCTCGTTTATTATGTTTTAGATTAATGTTTTCTTATTCTATAATTTTAATTGCTAATAACTCATAAACTGAAGTTGTTTGAGGGTCTCAATGATTTTAAAGAGTGTGAAGTAGTCAGGAGACCCAAAATGTCAAGAATCACTGCCTTAACAAAATGTGGAAAATTTCCCATTATCTGATAAAAACAGTGAGGATGGGGTCATATCTAAGGATTTAAACACATCATTAAAAATGTTGTCTGCTTTTTGTTTTATTCTCACATACATTGAGTATAATTCCCATTTTTATCTACTTTTCTATTCATTCAACCAATAAGTATATATTTTATACCAATATGTAGTTTTATAAATTGAATTAATTATTTAATGTATCTATTGTTGTTGTTGGATATATAAAAATAGTTATTCTACCATCCCTGTTTAAGTGATACTTAAAATACAATGGGGAAAAGACACGTAGGTATCGTTCCAAAGCAACGTGGAAGGTACTGTAACAGATATGAGTTCTAAGGATTATAGGATCACAGCGAAGTTTGGACTATAATAATTTTATATTACGTTACATATAGAAAGGCAGCACAGAATAACGGTTGGTCTGGACCCTGGAGCCAGAATCTCTATATCTAGTCCTGTGTCTGCCACCTACTAGCTGTGTGACCTTTGTCAAATTTCTTACCTTTCTATGCCTCAGGTTCCTCATCTATAAAATAGAGTTAATATAGGTAATTGCCTCATTGAACTTTTATGAGGTAAAACGAAATAACATTACTGATTACTTGGAATATTATCTCCAAAATAATTTTAAATTTCATGTAAATATTTGTTAAAAAATATTCATATTCTATTGGTCAAATGAATCCCAGAGAACTCCAACCCTTCAACTTCCTCCCCAAAAGCAAGGACTTTGCTTGGCCTTGTATTAAGGAAGGCCTGGCCCTGTGAGAACCACAGGAGCATTCCAGCTGATGTTTTAAGCAAGATGCCTTTCTCTCGGCTTTTTCAGAATAAAATTTAGATCCATCAAATAAAAGTACCAGTTCAGTATCACAGTTATGAATTGGGTGATAATATCTACTGCTTCTTGCATAAAAGTTCAATCAATTTGCATTTTTAAGCCATTTCATTTTTATTGACTTTTGCTCTTCACACAACCCCGACAGAAAGTGTGATAACGTAATCATTATTTGGTGCTGTAGAAAATAGGAAAAGTAATAACATCTAACCCATGGCAACTACAGAATAGAATAGAATAAACATACATTTTCTTTGTAGTAGGGGTGGATATTTTACTAATGGTGTATACCATTTAGCAACCGGTTACACGGAAGAGAGAGGTGACAGAGTGAATTTGAGCACAGTATGTGCTTTATAGTCAAAATGAAGGTAGATAATTCAATAACTAGTCTATTATATATATGTATATATACACATACTATTATATATACGTGCGTATAATATACATATATGTTATATATGTAACATATACATACTATATATATATTATATACACAAAGGCTATGTATGTATATGTGTGTATGTGTGTTTAAAGTCTTAACTTACCTTAAAATATAGTTCATCATTTGATATATTGGAATTTCATCCAATATCATAAACTTGTTTAAGTGAAATATTTAGTAATTTGCATGTTTATTGTTTGTGATGATCAAACCTTATCACTATGATTTTCTATAACATTACCTAGGTGAGTTTATTATATTTATCCCACTTTCTTACTAATTCTTGGCATTCCTTAATAATATTTAAATAGCAATCACTTTAATGGATTTTTATTATTATTAATAACAATAATTTTATGGTAGATAATAATTGTTTATTTATTTCCATTTTGACAATGCCTTAATATGTAATAGCAGAAACTAAAAATCTTTATTATTACAGTAATTTGCCATTCTATAGCATGTTATATTACTGGTAACTTGATGATATTTATTCTTTTCAATATGACAATTTACCTTGTATTCCACAATATTTCAGTCAATAGTCTCAGAGTTAACATTCAAATTTTTATACATTCCCAGTACTTAGTTTTGATTTAAGCCAATAACTTACTTGAAACTGCTCCCTTCCAGATGCCTTCCCATCCTCAGCAAATAGCTCCCACTGTCAGAACTTAGCAGGAGATCAGGAAGGACTTCTGGGAAACATAATTTTCAGGATCCCAGCTCCCTGCCCCCAAACAGAGAGTGGAGCACAAAAGAGTGGGAGACCGGAAACAGCCAAGTGACTTGTGCACCGTATTATTTTATGTTTTCTGGGGTTTGCAAAAAACCAACATTCGTCGTGGCACCGTATAACAAGGGGAATGTGTGTGTGTGTTCTTTTAGTTGGACAGATTATTCCTAAATTAGATGTAAGTTTAAAAGGAAACATTTTGCAGATGTGAGAAGAATAAATACTTTCTTAGTAGCATCTTAACAACATCTTGTCATCAAAAATACTGGAGATTATTTTTTTATAAAATGTATTTCTTGACAGATTTAGAACCAAACTATGATGCAACGGATCTAAACGTCCGGGACTACTTTGCTGTCACGCAAATTTTATGTACTGTAAGTTTTCATCACCGGAGAGACTGACTGTTCCTTGGAATGTGTTTAAATATGTTTTTCAAGAAATAGATATATAATTGAAAGGTAAGAAGTTACAAGTGAACATGCAGTAATTGAGTAACTGTAGTAGTGAGAGAGTCTTGTTAACCTTGTGAAAGCCACATGTATTGTAAACAGAAGCACTGTGCTCCATATGGAAAACACTAAACTCAGATCTTCTCTCTTATATACCTAGCATGTTACTGGAACTCATCACTGAGAAAGAAAAACTGTCTTCCATTCCTAGCTTGGATTTCCTCTCTTATACTGAATTACAAGAAGTCTCACATAAACAATTACCCAACTCATTATCAGAAGAATTTTTGTTTTTACCTCTTCAAAATCAGCTTAAGATGAGTCTGAGTTATGATGTTGACAAGTGGTCTGTCTTTAGAAACTTCTGGTGTTAGCTCACAACAGTGAAGAGAAAATATCCTTATGAGCACATTAGGTTGCCACTGCACAGTTTTGTAATCAGATCTGGGTATTCCACAGGCAAGCATTCTACCTGCAACGTCAACCAGGTAAGTTCTAAATTAGTTACAAGGGAAAAATATTTTTTTCCTACGCAGTTTCTTTCTATCTTCTATTGCCCATGAAAAACTGACTCTTTCTGGCACTGAATCCACATGATTTTAATAGCAATCTACAAGTAAAACTATACTCATCTTAAAATAATGTCTGACAATTAAAAACACTTTTGAATGAAAGTCAACATATTTTAATTCACAAAATTATTTGAAAGAAATATTTGAGATGGTATTTAATTCAATTTAATAATTATAGATCAATAGAAGCAAAGAAAGATGAAGACATGAACCATTTTTAAAAAGGTATAGCATTAGAGTAAAGGAGTTACATATCTCTATCAAGTCCTTTCCTTCCACAACCCTCCAACTATAAGATATCTCTTTCCATATCCATTCTGGTGAAGAGAGATCCTGATATTACACTGTAACTGGTAATGCAAACGGATGGACCAAAGCTCATTGAATCCTCTTATGTGAAACCAGCAATAAGTATAAAGAAATACAGCAACGGTAATTACATAACCTGTGCATAAGTGCATACACGCACACACACATATATACACATGCATACATACATACATATACTGTATGTGTTTTAACATGTAACATCTTCCTAACAGTAAGGATGACCTCATATTATATATGTTATAGGACAGGTTTTGTGAGAGAGAGCTATAGATTGGGATTATTCTCTAAATGATTTATGGAGGAACAGTTCTTTGCAGCAGGAAACAAGGGATGCAGGACAGAGCAGGGAGAAGAAAGCTAAGCCAGGATCTGAATTAGCTTTAATATGGTTCCATAGAGAAGTCTAGAGCTCTAATTTACCATAGAGTTAGTTCCTTGTTGAGGTAAGGAGACTACTACTGTGACACCCAGTCAGTCATTGACCATTCTCCGTTCCTCATGAATGAGGAGAGGCAACACTCCCAACAGGGCAGCTCCCATGTAGAGGAGGGCAATTCTTCAGAAAAGGAGACAGCTGTGTGCCTTCAGGGGCCAAAACTTACAACAGCTGGGGGATGGGTATACTGAGCCAATAAAGGGAAGTGAACAATTCTTGGCTTTTTTCTCTTCTGAATTCTTTTTAGAAGTGACTCTTGGGATTTTGATTGTAATTATATTGACTACACAACTTAATTTGAGTAATATTGAAATATTCATGTTAAAGAATTATCTCATGCATGTACATTGTATTTGTTTAACTACTCTTCCAATAAACTTATAATTTTCCTCATAAAGGTCCTGGACATCTTTTGTTAAATTTATTGTTTTTTTCCCTGGGAACCACATTGATTTCATGGAGTTGCCCAATTGGAAGGACTCTCAAGACTCCATAGAGCACACTTTTATATTGATCTAATAAAGGTGCAAAGACATGGCAGATCAGCAAAAAGAAGGCACAGGCAAACAAGAATCCCAAGAGATTTCCAAGTGAAGCTTCACACACAGGATCCTTCTAAGTCACAGAAGATGTGCTTTGCCTCTGGATTAGCAACCACCAAGATGATTTGGTTTTAGAAGAACTTAGGTGATGGTTTACAGCAGGGTCATTTATGCTCCACTGGTCATGTAGCCGTGCCAAACTGCATAACCACCTAAAACAAATGTAAGCTATCAATCTAGAGGTCCCTAAACAATATAAGCAAGCTAGCCATTGATATCTCCAAGGGATTTTTAAACTTTAAACAGCACACGAAAAATTACTAGCTAGCCTATCTTGGTTTGGCGTGGTCACAGGTTAGTCCTGGACTTCCAGGCATCCTTGAAGAAAAACCCTGTTCCAATTCATCTTTAACTTTGTCTTGAAAGAGGCTACCCTCCTGAGTTTTGTTTGATTATAAATCACTCAATATCATTCTGCTTTCTACATCTTTTGCGCCATTTATAGTAAAGAAAAAAATACCAGTTGTTTGTATAATTAAATATAGTTTAGGTGTGGCTTTAAAGAAATATTTGAGTTTACCATATAATCCAGAACAAATTTGTTCATAATTATACAAAACTTGACAACTCTTTCATCTTCCTCCAGTACAAAAAGCTGAACTTTGTAATGTTAATCAATAAATTGATTCAATGAACAATTAACTGATTATTAACAAAATTTAATTCCTCTGACTAATTATCTTCCATGAGAAGAACATCTTGTGAGGTTTTAAATTCAGTCTCCCAAGACATTTGGTCACTGATATCAGTATATTGAAGATTTTGTTAAAATCCATCAAATTAATCTTAACAATTGCACAAGCATTATATCAAATAAAGATATATTGAGTTAGACTATGATCATTACAAAATCACTCAACTGAAATTATAATAGTATTTTCTTGACCTTCTCAACAAACGTGGTCCTGTCCATACAACAAATGTTATCTATTGATTGATATCAAGGACCAAGTCTCAGTTAATTCTGAATTCTAAATCTCTGTGGGTATAGCCATATACCCTTGTATTAGTTTCTATATCTGAGTAAAAAAATTAGCACACACACAATAGCTTAAAACAATATAAATTTATTAGTTTAAAAATCTATGGAGAGAACGTCTGACACAAGTCTCATTGTGCTAAAATTAAGTTGTTGGGAGGGCTGTATCCCCTTCTGGAAATTCTATGTAAGGATCATTTTCCTTGCTCATTCAGATTATTGGTAGAATTTAGCAACTTATGGTTGTAGGACTGAGATCCTGGGTTTTTGCTGGCTGTCAGCTAAGGGCCATTCCCACTTCTTGAGGCCACCCACGTTCCTTGGCTCCTGTTCCCTTCTATCTTGAAAGTTCACGATGGCATGCTGTGTCCCTCTCTTGCTTCAGATTTCTTTTCTTTCTTCAGTTTCATCTCTCTCTGACCCAGCCAGAAATAGTTCTCCACTTTCATAGACTCATGTAATTAGATTGTTCCCACCCAGATAATCCAGGATAATATCACTATCTTAAAGTTTGTACCCTTAATCACATATGCAAACTCCCTTTTTTCATGTACAGTAACATATTCACAAATTGCAAGGATTGGGAGACCATTATTCTCCCAACCAAACCCTGTTTCATACTATGAAATTGTACTGATAAGGATTCTAAATATACCTTATCTTTAAGTAATTTTTGCTTTCCCTCTGCTGGTAAAATTTGAGTCAATTTTAACAGGTTACCAATTCCTTGTGACTGCACTATCAGATACACTTCTTTTTAAGACCTCAGCATTCAGAGAGCACCTGTGTAAATTACATTATACATTTATGAATTCCCTCAGGCTATGGGATCATCAATCTCCCACAAATTTATTTCTTGTGCTTCCACTGCCCAAATCCCATTGTCCTTGAGATACCTCTGTTTGCATGTTAAGCATGCTTAACAAATCCTCTTATATCAGTGTGCCTGCTCTTTCCCATATTTGTTTCTTAGTGTGCTAAGTATCTGTTGAGTTTGTCTTATGCGTTTCTAAAGTTGCATTATATGTCTAAGCTAGCTGTCATTCTTTCCTTTCCTCCCAAAATAACATTGCTTCTAAGTAGCCAATATAGGCTAATAAGTTAGTGTGGCTCTTCTCATTAAAGGCATTTTCAGCTTGTCCTAAGACTCTTAGATCTATATTAATTTCACCTATGGTTATTTTAGAGTGTTTTTGCCAATGGTGGTTTAGCCACCAATCATATTGTTGAACAAAGTCCTTTGTATGCATTCAGGAGGCAATAGTTCTCATATTTTACTTTAAAAAAGGGTATCTGCAATATATAACCAAGATTAATGTCATTCTTTTGCTCTCAATCTCTCATGAGTTACTAACATAATGTTAGATTTTCATTTTTGCATTATTAATTTACTGACCGACTCCTTTCCCATCAGCAATTAATTCTCTTTCTTTCCACTTGTCAATAATTTTAACTCAGACTTTCCATCTAAGGGGAAGACTATCAGGTTCAGCCAGAAGACTTACCCATATACCTGATAGCAGTGTGAGACTGCCCAATGCTTCCACTTCATCCATCCCCTGTCATTAGGGCTAAATTGGATAAATATAAGCTTATACAATAGTCACAAGGACTAAACTGGACAAGTATAAGCTTCTATGAAGTCAAGCACTGGCAGGATAGAGGCAGACACTTCTAATTCAGCTTGTACAACTGAGAGAAAAAACAGTCCATCCCATCATTCCTTAGGAATTCAGAATAGTATTTAGAGATATTGTCATAGTGTCGTGGTAGCAATTGATCTTTTCTCTCTAAATCATAAATGCAATCCAAGTCCTGTCACCACAGGATCAGGCAGAAAGCAAGAAAAAATTAGATGTAGGGAAGAAATTTATGTCATCCCTCACACTCTTTGCTCTACTTTTCCCACAATATCTCAACAATCCATCCAAAGCTGATCACCTTTCACTACCACATGTGCTATGATCTACCACATATTCATTCAAACATACAAACCAAGATATCCCTTCATTTTTATCACCACTCTCCCCATTTAGTAAGTGGATGTTTCATTAGCCCATTCCAGTATTCGATCAGTGCACTACTTCGTGCTGGTGAGGTGTATAAATCCAGGGCAAATGAGGCTTCTTAGCCCATTGTTGCCCTGTACCTGCCATAAGATGTCTCTTGATCATATGTTACATAAGTAGGATGCCCAAAATGAAATATTTTCTGCTCTAGATATCTATTTGTGTTAAAGGTGTTTGCTTCAGTTACTGAATATACACACAAAAATCCAGAATGAATATCTATCTCAGTCAAGATCCACCCATAAACACATGGAACCATGGCTAGTAGGCCCTTGTAATCTGCCCACAAGCAACGGGGTGGTCCTGACTATCCTGCTGGATAGCCTATGGCTGCCTTTATTCTCTAATTTTCTTATTGACAACAGAAAAAATTGTTATTCACATTCCAAGCTTCTGAGGGAGCTAATGGGATACATGATTTTGTTTTTTCCTGCTCATTGTTGCACTGTTTAAATGCTTGCATGTCAGCAGCCGCTCATCCTTATACCTAAGAGGCCACTTTCAAAGAACAAATAGGAACAACTTGTTGGCTCCAGTCATCTTCACAGTTTGGATGAACGTTCTTTTGCTGTGCATGTGCATGTCCCAATTTTATCCATCCCTCCTCCCCCAAAGTTCATTAAGTTTTCCATAACCTAGTGTGCCATACTAGGGTTTCCTTTATCTTCCAGTCATCTGAGATCCATTTTCCAGACAATAATGCCAGGATATTGCTTACTGTCCAAAAATCTGTAAAAATCCGTACTCTATCATGATTGTTATCTAGTTCCTATGGTTCCATGAGGAACACATCTCTTAAGTATGCCTATTAAGAAGATTTATCTTTTTCCCCTTAAGCTCAAGTGCAGTCATAACCCAGTCACAATGTAGCTGCTTTCTAGACTGACTGCTGGCTGTCCACCCGTAAGCTACTATCTGCAAACCATGCTGCTGATTTGGCATCCCCCAATAACTGATCATAGGGAGAATCATCTTCACCTATAGGGTTTAATGCAGGACCCAAAGGAAAGTCAGATGTCTGTTTGTATGCAATGAATACTCTTAGCAGTCCACATAATTTCCATTTATTGAGGGAATTCCTCTGAGCATTTCCTTCCTGGTGGAATGATATTCTGACATAACCAGCACATGGCTACTTCAGATCTCAAAAAAGTTTACTTCTTCTGTAACAGACGCCATTTCAACTAAACTCTAGTAATAGTCAACAACTGCCTTTCAAATTATGTCTAAAATCGTTACCATTTTTACTCTGCCTTGTACCATCATTGGGTTAATCAGCCATCTATTGGGAGTGTTATGACTAACAAGCATTTGTAATTTGGTCTTAGCTCTGTTTTCGGATTGAAATATCCACATTATACCATAAAAATAATGAATTAGCCCTTTTCAGTTGAATCAAATCTAAGTGTGTTCTTCCCAGTTTGTGGCAATAGGCTGTAAAATTTATATATCCTTGTGGAAGACCAGTAAGTGCGTATTGGAGTCCATCCCCCATGAATACAGATTGGCTTTGGTGTTATTCCAAAATAGAAAGTAAAAGAAAGCATTAGAAAAATCAATTACAGAACACCAATCTCCTTTAGCTTGTTGTACAGCTTATATTAATACCATGTTGGGCACAGCTAATGATATAAAGGAGCGCTATTTTCTTAAGATCTCTATAACCTAGAGCCCGTCTCCAGGATCCATCAGCTTTTCTCACAAGCCATACTGGACTACTAAACAAGGAATTTTGTGGGTGTTAATGTACACATATCTAACATATCCTTAATTAACTCTAGCATTTCTTGATACCTTCCAGGTTTCCTAAACCACTTGAGTTGCCTTAGGTAATTTTATTATCCAGCATGCCAAATAAAAACAGAAATGAGAGCAGATGTGCATCACATTTCATTCCTCTATGATTTGGGCAAGAGAAAAGCCTCACATTCGAGCATCATACTTATTCCAATAATACATTTGGGTAAGGCTTAGGCAAGAACCATAACTGACTAATTGTCCCCATGTTTTGGTAGTCTCTTGATTCTCTGTTCCTGTGGTTTGCATAGTCTTTTACCAATTATTAATAAGACAGGGACCATATTTCAATCAAAACAGTTATCTGCCCAACTCCCTTTTGGTGTTATGTCCCTCCCATTTATAGATTGAAACATCATCCATATCCTGGGAGTTCTAACAGCCTTGAAATATTTGTCATTTGTTTTCATTTTGGCTAAAACAAACAAAAGCACCTAGGCAGCTACACACTTGATTGGCTTATCTTCCACTTAATTTTCTTTGTGATCTACTTACCAATTTTTCCCACCTTGGATCTGCCAACTCCAAGTCTCATCAATATGCTTTTATTGTGCTCAATGATTAGAGCAGTACCTCACCACATGGATGGCTAGGAAGCCAACTGGAAACGACCTCACCTCACCCCTTTCCTTATCTTTCTTTTTCCCAAACAGAGCTTTAACCACTATTTAAATCTTAGAGACAAACATCAATTTAAAAGTTCTGCCAACTTACACCACCTACATTTCACAGGTTGGATAACTGACAAGATTCCACAGAGTACATGCAGGTGTGGATTTAGTATAGGGATCTTACCAAGGTTCCTTATGGTTTGCTACCATTCTTTTTTAATAATTTTTATTTTTATCAGTTGGCTGCTGTTATATTGAAGTGGAATTGATTTCTGTGTATTGAGCTATATTCAAGAGCTTTGTTGAAACCATATTAATTCAGATAAATTCTCTGATGAGTCCCTGGAGTTTTCTATATGGGTAATTATACTGTCTATAAATAATGGGATTTTTTTTTTTTCCTTTCTGAACTTTGTATCTCACCTTATCTTACTATACTGCCTCAGAACCCCAGTATAGTGCTGAATAGAAATTATCGTAGCAAGAATTATTGTCTTGTTTCTTGTTTCTGATTTTAAATGGTGTTTTCTAATTGTACACTACTAAGTATGACATAAATTTCAATGTATAAATGTTTATTTCAGTAGAATATTCAGAAAATTCCTTTTTATACCTGGTATGCTGAGTATTTATTTTCCATATCTGATAATAAATGGATATAGAAATCTGTCAGAAGCCTTTGTCATGCAATGGGCTTGGGTAAACTTAAGAAAACGTCATTTTCTGATGGCTTGAACTCTTGGGCAGTCAACTCAGCAGGAACACTTCAGAAGGGTTTGAATAATGTGCTGATCCCCTACATGTTTTATGTTACCTTTTATTTAAAATTTTATGCATATGTCCATACGATATAAAATTATTTTGTGGGAATATTTATTCTATACTATATTAAAAAATCTCTGCTGAATAATGTATAAACTATATTATCCAATGCTTGCATACATACTGCATAGGTCCATAAGAACAAATAGAAAGTTGAGAGGATTAAACGCAAGATTAGTAACCTTGGTTAACTCTATGTAAATGGGATGGAGTGAAGAACAGGAGCAGAGAGAGAAAATATGTCTCTATTTATATATCATACTACAATTTCACTTGTTCCAAAAACATGTATCACATTTATACTTTGATATTAAAAATGTTCAAAATAGAAAAAAATGGTGAGGATGATAACCCTCACTCTTTCAACAATTATCTGAAAACATCATATTTTTCAGACCTACAGTGACCCTCTAGCTACTTTTCTAAATAAAATTGCAACAGCAGATTCTTCTGTTTTTTTTATAGACCCTACACTGTAGTGAATAGATTAAGAGCAAAGGCTTTGGGGTTCAAAAATTTGGGCTCTAATCTTAGCTCTGCTTCTGACCAATGGGGAGAATTTGGGTAACTCAATCAACCAAAGTTCCCTACTATTTATAGAATACATGCAATAACGTCATGGTTATTGTGATGATGAAAGAGACAATGCATACAAAGTGTCCCATAGCTTTCCCTGGGATCGTAACTTAAAGCCACTAACACAAAATATGTAATAAATCCTTTTGGGAAGGGGTAATCTTTTAAATAGGTCAGCAGTGAGTCCTGCTAAAAGCAGCTCTTCATATACTTAAAGCATGAGGAAGGGAGCAACCAAGGAAGAAAAACAAAATTTCTTTTTTTCTCCAAGTATCTATACTGTATCAAATTATTTTCTAGTTGACTTCACAAATGTTATTTCATTTAATACATAACTCTATGTTACTAAGTGTTCCAGAACCCCTCATATCTCTAAAAGAAAAAAATGCAGCATGTTATTATAAATGTAATTAATAGATTTTTAGAAAAATAGAGTGCATCTGTATTTGTTGGATTCAGAGCTGGAGGTTTAAGTGATTATTTTGTATTTGTAATGTGAGCACTAGAATTAGGTATATCATTATAACTAGAAGAGCTGAACAGATATAAAAATATAATAAAAAATTGAGAATAAGAAGCCAGAAAGTGCATGAGAGTTGGTTTATTAATTCCTTATCTTTCATAAATAGGGAGTCAATTGATACTCTCTAAGATTAATGTCAGTAAATCAGATATAGAATATTGAGCAAAGGTAATAACCATTATATTTTATAAATCAACTACCACCTACATTTTTTTTTATAACTATATAAATATACAAAATCACTTTTTAGAATGTCAGCGTGTTGCTTTTGGTTTCAAAACCAAGGTTCCTAGATCATAGGACAATGCTCTTTGTATTTTTCAAGTGTTTATTTCCCACCCAAATCACTATCGCTTTTTAAAATTTCAGCCTCAAAAAAAATAACAATTTATCATTTTAGAAGTTTAGAGGACTGTGAAAACTTGAACCTGTCAGGGAAGAGGGAGAAACCCCCTCCACCCTTTCCCTTAAGGTTCTTCTGGCTAGCCAAATAATTGAAAAGTCACGTTAGCAGGAGAAAATAATATGAAGTTTAATAACACGTATACATGGAAGAAACCAGGGAAACTGAGTTTCTCAACACAATAGCAGAGATTCTCATCTTAAATACTATTTTCAGCTAAAGACAAAGGAGGATGTTGGGGGTGGGGGGTTTGGGACTTCAGAGGGGAAGAAGACAATTCACATGGAGAGGGAAATGTAAATGTTTGTCAAATAATTCTTTACAGGGCCACCTATAGAGAATGTGGCCAGAGAGACAGAAACGACAGTAATCAAGAGTGTGTAGATTTAAGTCCTCTCCTTCCGTCCTGATAAGAGTTTTCACAGACAAGATCATCCCCCCTCTTCCCACTATACAGAGGGAGATACCTTTACAAATGTAAATATTTGGTAAACAGAACTTAGAAAAGAATGGGCTTAGCGAGGCCCTGCCAGTCTGTCCACACCCAGAGTTAAATTCCTTTAGGCAGCTAGTGGGGGAAGTCAAATGTCCACTAGAGAAAATAATCAAGGTAAAGAGACTTATTTCAGGGTGGCCAAATTTTGATCTCCCACAAATCCCTACCAAGAGAGGTATTACGGTTCAAATAAAAAGAAAGAAATCCAATGAAGTTTTAACTATGAAATCAAAGTAGATGTGCAACCTCTGGCAGTGTAGTATAGTAGAAAAATTATGAGTCTTCAGTAGATTTGTGTCCTGGTTCTGGTTTACGTGATTTTTTTTTTTTTGTATAGTTGTACAAATACTTTTCTGTGAACTTTAATTTCCTGTAAGTGAAATAACAGTGTTAGCTGACAAGATTAAGTTTAGCAAAAACTTGGGTTTAGACAAAAACCAAGTACACAGTCTAGTCTTAATTTTACATATCTTTTCTTTTAAAAAGAATTAAGGCAAATAACTAAACTCAACGCAAATTTTATCCAATGAACTCAGAGAAATATGTGAAATAAAAACCAAAATTATCTGAACAGCTAACAAAAAAGAAAGAATTTATTTAACATGTATTATGCATCACGCATAGCTAAGCGCTGATAAAATATTGGTAAACTAAACAAACACATATGTTTTCTTTAGGTTTACAAAATAGTGCTTGAGAGAGAGATAAGTTTTGAGGATCATCTGGGATCTGATCTAGACCAGGTCATTTACTGGCTATGTGACCATGGACAGATTAATTTATTATAATTTGGTTTCTTCATTGTGCTAGGCGGATAATGCCTCCCAAAGATATGTCCACATTCTAATCTTTGGATCCTGCAAATGTTACCTTATTAGGAAAAAGGTTGCAACCACGGGTTGTTGTGGCCTCGGACCTTGTCAGATGTCAGATTGGTGCCCTGGGAGTTTGCTCCAGAAGCCCAGGCAGTGGCCTTGGGGCCCTGGGCCTTCCAGAAGGCTACAGACACAAGGCATGTGCATGTGCAATTCACTCCCCCACCTGGCCTCAGGCGTTCCAGCCCTGCACCTCAGCTGGGCCAGAGCCTCACACCTGGCTGGGCCCATGGGGCCAGCAGCGGCTAGATTGGACTCTGACTGGGTGGGTCGGGGAGAGGCTTTGGTGAGAATTGTGTTTGCTTGACAGGTGGAGAGAGCCAGTTCGTCCTACTGATGAGTCTCGGAAGAGTGGTCAGGGCAGCAGCTTCTGGGGCCTGATTTTGCCACCTCTGAGCTGCCCCTGATGCTCAGCCCATCCTCTTTCTGCCCCTCCATCAGAACTCACTTATTCCTCTACATGGAAGCCACAAAGCACACCTGCGAGTCCAGCCACTGCCCCGTTTGCCTTCCCAGGAAACCTCACACTCAACTCACCCAGACCAGGCCCTGGCCCCTGGGCATCCCCCATGGTGTTTAAAAGAAGAGAACATTTTGTGATAGAGCTGCTTGGGTGAACAGGTCAGCTCCCCCAAGACAAGGTGCTGGCACTTGGGCTGGGTCAGAAAACCCTCAAGAGCAATGTCTTGAGGCTGTTCTTCAGGGGAAAGTCTCAAGGAACAGGCAGGGATGGTAACAAGAACAACAAAATATGTTGCAGATGCAATTAAATTAAGGATCTTGAAATGAGACTGAGTTTGAGCTGTACGTGTAGATACTTGGGCTGAGAAAAGGAAGAGAAAAACTACATAAATTTTCTCATCCTCTAGGTGGGCAAAGTGAATAATTAAAAATAATTTAAAAGAAAAGAATTTGCCCTAGAAAACAAATGTCAAAGAATAATGAGGCTACCAAAACTGACTGATGGAGAAATAGAAGTCTGAACAAAACTGTAACAAGTCAATAGATGCATCAGTAATCAATAGCTTCCCAATAAAGAAAAGCTCAGGACCATATAGCTTCACCTGTGAATTCTTTCAAGCATTTAAAAAAGAATTAACATCAGTCCTTCTCAAACTCTTCCAGGAAATACAAGGGGAGGGAATACTCCCTATCTCACCCTATGAGGCCACCATTACCCTGACGCTAAAGACAGTCACAGGAAAAGAAAACTACATATCAATATCTCTTATGAACATAGATGAAAAAAAAATCCTCAACAAAATATTAACAAACCAAATCTAGCAATATATTGAAATGATTATACACCATGATCAAATAGAAATGTGAAAGTGATTTAAGATATGAAACTAATCAATGTTACACACCACATTGTTAGAACAAATTTTAAAAAAATGACATGATCATTACAATTTATGCAGGAAAAAGCATTTGGTAAAATCTCACTCCCTTTCATGATAAACACACTCAGAAAACTAGGACTAAAAGGGAACTTCCTCATCATGATGAGACATTTAGGAAAAATTCACAGCTAACATCATACTTAAGGGTGAAAAACTGAAACACTTTCCCCTTTTGATCTCAAACAAGACAAGTATGTCTGCTGTCACCACAACTATTCAACATTGTATTAAAAGTTATAGCAGCATATTAAGCAAGAAAAAAGAAATTAAAAAGCAACCAAATTGGAAAGGAAGAAATAAAACTATCCCCATTCAGGGACAACATGATCATATATGATTATATATGTGTGTGTGTATATATATACATGTATATATATACATACACACATATATATACATACACACACGCACACATATATACATGTATGTATATATAAAATCCTGAAGAAAACACACACACACACACACACACACAAACTGTTAGTATTTATAAACAAATTTAGCAAAGTTGCAAGATCAACATGCAAAATCAGTTGTGTTTTTATACCCCAGCAATGAACAATTTGAAAAAGAAATTAAGAAGGCAATTCAATTTATGATACCATCCAAAACAATAAATTACTTTGGAATAAATTTAACCAAGCAGATGCAAGACGTGCACACTGAAAACTGCATAACATTGCTGAAAGAAATTAAAGGAGACACAAATAAATGGAAAGACATTATGTATTCATGGATTGGAAGACTTAATCATATTAACATGGCAATATTACTCAAAGGAATCTACAGACACAATGCAATCCCTATCAAAATCCCAATGCAGAAATAGAAAAACTAATCCTAGAATTTATATATAGATGGCAGGGACCCCTAATAGCCAAAATGACTGAAAAAGAGCAAAGTCAGAAGACTCTCACTTCTCAAATAGAAAATGTACTACGAAGCTACAATAATCAAAATAGTGTGGTACTGGCACGAAATTAGGAATATAGGACAATGGAACAGAACTGAAAGTCCAGAAGTAAATCCAAACATTCAGGACCAATACATTTTTGACAAGGGTGCAGAGAATTCACTGGAGAAAAATAGTCCTTTCAACCAATAGTAACAGGGTAACTGGATATCCACAGGCAAAAGAATGAAGTTAGACCTGTACCTCAAAACTTATACAAAAATTAACTCAAAATGAACTAAATATCTAAATGCAAGATTTAACTAAAACTATAAAATTATTAAAAGAAAACAGGTAAGTAATCTTCATGACCTCAGATTTGGCAATGGATTCTTAGATATGATACCAAAAGTGTGAGCAAAAAAGGAAAAAAAATAGATAAATTTGATTTCATCAAAATTACAAACTTTTGTGCATCAAAGAATATTGTCAAGAAAATGAAAAAATCTACAGAATAGAAGTAAATATCTATAAATTATATATCTGGTAAGGATTTAATATCCAGAATATATAAGAACTCCTATAATTCAACAAAATAACAAATGACACAATTTAAAAAGTGGGCAAAGAATTTGAATAGACATTTTTCCAGAGAAGATATACAAATTATCAATAAGCACATGAAAAGATGCTCAACATCATTAATAGGAAATGCAAATCAAAACCACAATAAGATGCCACTTCACACTGAATAGGATGGCTAGAATTGGGGGAAAAAAAAAAAAAAGCAGAAAATTACCAATGTGGTGAGGGAGGATGTGTAGAAATTGGAAGCCTGGTACATTGTTAGCAGCTTTATGAAATGTATAGTCCCTATGAAAACAGTTTGGTGATTTCTCAATACGTTAAAATAGAATTACTATAAGGCTCAGCAATTCTACTCATTTGTGTGTACCCAAAAGAATTAAAAAGAGGTGTCTAAACAAAAAACTTATACACAAATGTTCATAGAAGTCTTATTCATGACAGCCAAAAGGTGAAAACAAACCAAATGTCTATCAACAGGTGAGCGGATAAAGAAAATGTGGTATATCCATATATGATGGACTGAATTGTGTCTCTCCAAAATTCATATGTTGAAACCTTAGCCTCCAATGTAACTGTATTTGGAGACAGGGCCTTTAAGGAGGTAATTACAGTTAAATGAGGTCATTAGGGTGGGGTTCTAATCTGATAGGATTGGTGGCCTTCTAGGACTAGGAAGAGAGAAAGTTCTCTCTCTCTCTCTCTCCACATGCACAGGAGGAGAGTCCATGTGAGGACACAAGGAGAAGGCAGCTCTCTACAAGCCAGAGAGACCTCTCCAGAAAATGAACCCTTGATCTTGGCCTTCACAGGCTCCAGAACTGTGAGAAAATAAATTTCTGTTTTTAAACCCACCCAGTTTATGGCATTTTGTTAGAGCACCTGAAGCAGACTAAGACTCCACGTAATGGATATTTTTTAGCCATAAAAAGGAAGAAAGTACAGATACATGCTAATGTGTATGGACCTTGAAACATTATGCTACATAGTGAAGGAAGCCAGACATAAAAAGCCACATATTATATAATTACATTTATAGGAAATTCCAGAATAGGCAAATCCATAGAGAAAGAAGGCAGATTGGAGGTTGTCAGCAGCTGCAGGGAGAGGGAATAAAGAGAGAAGGCTTAATTACTAGGGGTTTCCTCTGGGAGTGATGAAAATATTCTGGAACTGGATAGTGGTGATCCTTGTGCAACCATTGTAAAAGTACTAAATACTAAGGAGTTGCACACTTTAAAAAGACTAAAATGGTGAATTTTATGTTATTTGAATTTTACTTCAGTAAAAAAAGGAAAGAGATAAATATTTGAGGACCATTAATCATATATGTGAAAATGATTAATTACTGCAGTGCTGTGATTGCTAGAAATAACTTTTTGATAATAAATCAAGTCATAGGCATACAATTTGAGGGCAAGTCGATTTTCAGCTCACCCTTTCACATAGATTGGTATCATTTCAGTTTTCCTTGGGGGAGAGACGATAACAGCAACCCACCTGGAAAGTGTGCAACCTAAATTGGCAATTATATAGAAGAGAAAAGTGACACCATAGGCTTTCCCGTATTCATTGATTTTACCCCTGCTAATTCTCATTGCCTTGAAAGTTGTTGGAAGTCTTCAAACAGATTTTTAAAATATTTTTTCTAAACTTTTCTATTTATTCCCAACAGAAGAACCAGTCTGACACAACCTAGTATGCTACTGCCAGAAGCACTCATAATTCATAGTTATTAAAGTATTCATTTCAATAATTCATCTAACATTCTGGACTTCCAATTCCTTCATTAACTCACCTCCAAAGATATTTCCTTTTATCCCATCTCAGCTTTCACTTCCACACGCGTAACTTAGATCCCAACATTATGTATCACCTCCAAAATTTAAACCACAAGCATGAGATGTCTGACCACCACTCTTAAATGTGCAAGGTCTTTCACTCTGGCATCCCATTCCCAAATATTTTTCCCCTACAGATGCCTGCAATCTATTAACCTCACCAATTGGACCCTGCTCATGCCCTCTTCCCATATCCTCCCTTCATTCTTTACTCAGTTTCTAAGACCTATCATTGTAATAATTCCTCGCATATATCATTAAATTCCTTGCTCTCTTCTTCCTATATTTATTTACGCGACAGAAACAAATTTTGTTGGCATCCATCTTTCCACCTACTGTGTAACTGCACATGAACAAGCGAACAGAGCTGAAAAGAAACTTAAAATTCTGCTGGTAGGAATCATTTCAAGTATATGCCAAAAACTGAAGTGGATCAGCAAAAGATATCCAAAATTCTTACTCTGTTTCTCTATAGTTAATTCACTGTCTCACTCTCTGCAAATTCTCTTTGTGTTGACCCTTTTATACTTCATCCTCCTTCCTCAAGAGTCAACAAAACATCTTTTTACTCTATCCTCCATACATTGACCATTGCCCTTACTTCTGATTTTACTGGAAAAATAGAACAATCAAATGAAATTTTTCACATCTATTTGTCACAAATCTATGAAAAAGTGCGTCTTTGTTGTATATTTGGCCTTGCCTATTATGGTGGATTAGTCATTCCTGCAATTACCTGAGACCAAACCCCACCCATGCAGCTGATTTCCTCATTTTCTCCTAGTCAAGTATTTGACTAAGGTGATCATTCCTTTTCCCTATCCATCATCTTTTCCCCTTATTTACTGAATCATTGCCATTCTCATTGAATATGTTCTAGTATCTCTCCCGTTAAAAAACAACAACAAAAAAACATTGACCTTACCTCTCACTATAAATCACTTATTTCTATAATTCTGCTGAAAATAGTAGTATAACTGTAGTACCAAGGTGTTCTCTAGAAATTCTATCTTGAACCCATCCCAATCAGATACTCTTGCTTATTACTCCACAAAAGTTTCTTTTCTCAGAGTCCCCAGTCATTCCCAGGTTTCTATATCCCAAGGTCCATTCTAAGCTGATCATTCTCTCTGTCTTGAAATATCTTCTCCACTTGGTTTCTAAGACATCATGTTCTTCAGGTTTTCTTCATTCTGCACTGCCAGCTTTATCTCAGTATCTTTTTCTGGCTGTCTTGTCTCTTCCCAAATTGTCAATGATGAAGTACCCCAGGACTCAGTTTTCTAACCTCTTCTTTTCTTCCTTTATGCTCATCTCTTGGGTGATCTCCAGTCACATGGCTGATGACTTCAAAATTTATATCCTCAATTGTGACTGGTTCCCTAAATTCCAGACTCCCAATGAAAGACATCGATGACATCTACAATTTGATTTCTAAAATGTATATTAATTTTAACATAACTAAAACATAATTTTTAAAATTTCACTCCCAATCTGCTCCTGCTCCAGTGTTCCCCTCCATAGAATATGGTAACATAATTTATCCACAGCTTTGGTAAAAATATAGGGTCCACCTTGACTCCTGTTTCTCTGCCCTACCTCAAATTCAGTCCAGAGACAGGTGCTGTTGTCGTAACACGAAATTGTGTCCTGAACTCAGTTACCTTCTATCACCAGCACTGCTATTACACAGCACCTGACACCATCTTCTCCTGCCTGCATGTGTTCCGGTTAAACCCAAGGCTTACTTCCTTACTTGTTCTCCAGAGTTACTTTGGCATCCTTTTTGCATATCACCAAGGATGATTCTTTAAAATAAAGCAGATAGCATCCCACCACACTGTGAATAATGTCCAAAACCGTACGAAAGCCTTCAAGGACCATCATTATCTGACTCCTTTGACTTCTGTCTTTTTTTTTTTTTTTTTGCTTTTTCTGCTCTAGTCACAAGGGTCTTGCCGTTTTTCAACACACCAATCATTCTTGCCCTTTGGGCTTTTCAATGGCTCTTCCTTCAGCCTCCAACGCTTTTCTACAAATGTAAACTCTGCGCGATTCACACTTCATTCAGGCTCTGCTTAAACGCCGTGCCCACAAAAGGATTTTCGTAGTCTTTGTATATTCTTGCTTGACTTACTTGCATTTAATTAAAAAAGAATTATGATCCTTTTGGCAATTTCCTCTGGCCTTGGACAGCAATGCCAGCCTCATTTATAATAGCACATCCTATTCTCTATCCCTTTATCCTACTTTATTTTATTTTTCTTTTGCCATTTAGCACATCCTGATACTGTATTAATATTTTTGGCTCTATTTTGTTTCCATCTATTGCCAATTCTCACACCTACCATGTGAACTCTGTTCACATCTAGTGACAGTGCCTAGAACTCACTGTAAGCTCCATTTTATAGGATTTTTAAAAATTTTTTCACTTTTGTTGCCAGGGCCTAGAGTCATGACCAAGTCACTGTAAATAATTGTTGAGTGAAGAGTTTGAATCCCAATTCTGATATACATTATGTATTCCATCTTGGAAGAGTTCCTTATCCTCCCTCGGTTTCATTTTACTCTTCTTTCAAAAGAAAACTAGCCCTCCAATCTTCACAGGTTTTTGTGATAATTAAATTATATAACATACATGAAGTTTGCAAGTGAAAATGTGCAAAAATATTAGGTCTTCTGTTATTAATTAAATAGTGAGGGGAAAAAGAAAAACAGACCATAGTAATCTCATGAAATCAACGGATTTGTTAATCATATCGGCAAGGGAGATAATCTTTTTAATTTTCAATCCAATAAATGATTATAAAGATTTTTGAAGAAAGAAAAGGAAACATTTGGGGTTTTGATGGACAAGAAAAAGAACTAGAGAATCTAATGAGGTTTGTGTAGTAATCGTCTTTAAACTACAGTAACCTTTAAGGTGGATAATGAGAACATATTAAACAACGTGGTTACACTATATTTTATAATCCAGATTGAAGAAAATTAGTAGATAGACCTTATGGGTTGAATTGTATCCTTCCAGTTCATATGTTGAAGTCCTGACCCCAGTACCTCAGAATGTGACCGTATTTGGAGATAAGGACTTTATAGAAGTAATCAAGACAAAGTGAGTTGATTGGGGTGGGCCCTAATCCCATATGACTAATCCTATATGACTGGTGTCCTTATAAGAAGGGGAAATTTACACACAGACAAAGGGATAGAGGGAAGATGATGTGAATACAAAGGAAGAAGATGGCCATCTATGAGCCAAGGATAGACAGCTAGAACAGAATCTTTCATTATATCCTTCGGAAGGAATCACCTTTGTTGATACTTTTATCTTGAGCTTCTAGCATCTAGAAATGTGAAAAAAAATTTCTGTTGTTTAAGCTACCCAGTTTGTGGTACTTTGTTACAGCATCCCTAACAAAATAATACAATAGGCCTAAGCAAATTCTATCTCTTGGCAAGATATTTTTTAATGATTGTAAGGAACATCCTTCAGGCATATATTTATGAATGTCCACGATCCTAAGAGTTCCCTCTTTCTGTCTACTTATCAGAGTCTGGTATACTATGGGCCTCTCTTTTTCTTTCTTCTCTTTTATTTAGTGCCCATTCTCATTTCTTTCCCTGAAAATGTCAAGGCTATTCCTCTCAATTGAAATAGATGCTAATTTCAGAAAGAATATGAAGCAGGATGGAAAATTAGCACTGAAGCCACCCTGTGGTCACTGGATGAACTCCTACCCCAAATTTGGTTCAGATAGCAAGACTGATGAGGCCACACACATACAAAAAAGATATCAAAAGTTTTATTATTTACATAATGAGGCATTCTGGGAAGAGCAGCACATGCCTCCCACATTGATTGGGAAATGGCTTGAAACAGTAAGGAAATGAGACTGGCTGGGGATTTTTATTGTCTTTAGGGGTTAGGGCAAAGGTGAGAGTTCCCAGGTACAGGCAGTGGTTTTTGTAGTTTGAATCCCTTGCTGGCAGAAAAGGAAGGAGTTCTCAGGCTTGTTCATTAGCTTGCTCAGATGTGGGAAAGAAGTCAAAGAGGGAGGGGTAAGGCTTAAATAATGACAGCAGTCAATCAGCAAAAAATGGAGTCTGACTCATTACAATGAGAAAAGGAAGGAGCTAGAAAGCATATCAGTGCCGCTCTTCCCATAGCTTCCTTAGCCTTCTGACAGTGTGATGTTTTTCTGGGAGATAGAAGATTTCTGATTTTGAAACTGTATGACAGTCAACCAGAGAAGGAAGATAACCTGGTTGGGAGAAACACGTTGTGGTGTTAGTTTAAGAAAGTGGAAGTATCTGTGGGTCATCAGAAGAGAAGAAACCATTTACAGAAACTAATTCAAGCTGAGAATCATAAGCTGAGAGAAATTATACTTTTGAAAGGAAAGTTATCATTAGTTTAAATTGCTTGAGGTATGGACCACTGAAATAATAATATTTAATACACAGTTTTTTGGGTCTTAAAATTTGATATCATTGAATACCAGCAAGCAGGGTGACACATTTAAGTATTGCATGTAAGTGTAGAGGAGGCAAATCTCCTATGGAATTTCTAAAGTGTTTTATTATATTAAGTGTTAAATAATTGAGATGCTGAGAAAAGTGTGCCATAGAGTTAATAAGTAGCTCGCTTATTTTTGTATCAGTTAAAATTTAATGGCAAAAGTTCTCCAAATCGTGAAAGGAAAAAGGACACAGAAATAATCTTAAATCATGTTCCAAATACTATAATGAGAGGTATGGAAATTACATGAAAAGATAATGTTTTAATAAAATAGCTTAATTCTCATCTTGAGGCAAAAGAAATGAACCATGTCTGGATTCACATTTATTTATTTATTTATTTATGTTTAATTTTTTCCAGCTTCATTGAGATATAATTGTTTAAGGTTTAAGTTTAAGGTATGCAATGTAGTGATTTTATATATGTATATATTGCAAATGATTACCACAATAAGGTTATATCCATCACCTCACATACTTACAATTAGTTATAATTTGTTTTTGAGTGTGTGGTGAGAACTTTTAAAATCCACTCTCAGCAATTTTCGAATATACAATACAATATTACTAACTATAGTCACCATGCTGTACATCACATCCCCAGACTTTACTTACCTTACCACTTACCTTACCATGCTGTACATCACATCCCCAGACTTTACTTACCAACTTCCAGTTGGAAGTTTGTACCCTTTGACCACCTTCACCCGTTTCCCCCACTCCCCACCCTCTACCTCTGGCAACCACTGAACTATTCTCTGTTTCTATGAGTTTGATTTTGTTTTTTTAGGATTTCACATTTAAGTGACAAGGGACTCATACAACTCAATAGCAAAAAAAAAATAAATAAATAATCCAACTAAAAAAATAGGCATAGGAACTGCATAGACATTTTTCCAAAGAGGATATTCAGATGGACAGCAGGTACATGAAAAGGTGCTCAACATCACTAATCATCAAGGAAATGCAAATCAAAACCACAATGAGATACCACCTCACATCTGTTGAGAATGGCTATCATCAAAAAGACAAGAGATGACAAGCTTTGATGAGGAAGTGGAGAAAATGGAACGCTTGTGCACTATTGGTGGGAATGTAAACTGGTACAGCCACTGTGGAAAACAGTATGGAGGTTGCTTAAAAAATTAAAAATATAACTACTATGTGATCCTGCAATCTCACTTCTGGGTATGTATCCAAAGGAAATGAAAACAGGATATCAAACAGACATCTGCACCTGATGTTCATTGCATCATTATTCACAATAGCCAAGATACAGAGACAACCCAAGTGTCTGTCAATGGATGACTAAATGAGATGTGATATATATACAAACAATGGAATATTATTCAGCCATGAGAAAGAAGAATATCCTGCCATTTGCAACAAGATGGATGGACCTTGAGGGCATTATACTAAGTGAAATATATTCAAATTTAAACATTAAATTCAAATCTAATGGGTTTGAAACCAGTTTTTATGTTAAACTATTGCTTCTTTTCTATTCATGGCCTATGATAGAGCTATTTATTTCTCTTGGGTGATTTTTTTCCCCCATTTCCCAAACTAGTCAGATTATGAATTCTTTTCTGCTTTCCTAGACTAGTGGCTGAAAGCTTCGAGACTGTGTTTTATATTCCTATATTTATGCAGATTGGTTTACTTGCATTTTCTTCTTCTGCAAACTATGAGGACATGTTTTCTAAATGCTTGTTGACATTAAAACTTCAGCTTCCAGCCTTGATAAACTATATTGTGGGCAACTACCCATGTGCCATCATGATATTAGTTTCTTCTTCTTGCTCTGCTTTTATTTCTCCTTTCTAAAATTAGAGATTTTTCTCCTTCTCTAAATATTGGTCATGTTTTTGGATTTTATTATCTCTATCCTGCATTTTAAAATCTTCCACTAAAAACTCATTTTGGTATTTTCTTTCATAACTTATTTAACCTGACTGATCATTTGAAGAGAAAAACAAGGAGGAGGGGATTGGGCAGAACTCCAAGGTTATTAAGTATGAGAACAGACACATGATTTTAGGAACATTCATATTCCTTATATTTCTCTCAATAAATGCTATGTCTCCTTCAGGACACTTTCCATAGCTCGTTCCATATACTCCCATGTCATCTACCACTTCCATTAATGTATCTTTATTGATATTATTTATTGGACATACACACTAGATTGCAAGCTAAATGAAGACAGTTTCTATATCTGTCTTGTTCACCATTGTATCTGTAGAGCCTACCACAATGCCTAGAACTCAAGGAGTGCTTCATAAGTTGAAGGAAATGGTTAACAAGAAATTCTTGCAAATTGCTTCAAGAAATATGTAGAAGTATACTGAATATGAGATAAATGAGAGTCCTCCTAAAGGTTCTCTGTACTGAACCAAGTTCCTTCGACTGTTTGTCAAGATTATTTATTGAGTAATCTGTCACTGACAAATAATCCATAATTCTTGAGTAACCTGTAATTAATGAATGACCTCTATTTGATACAATTTAGCTGTAGTAAAGAATAAGTGGTAGTCACAAAATCTTGACAGTAGCCCCTCCAGGGGGCTATGCAACTCGGAAGATAAAAAAGTAGGAAGGCCTCCTGATCTGATGACTTTTTTTTTTTTTAATTTTTTGTTTATTGCAGTAACATTGGTTTATAACATTGTAAAAATTTCAGGTGTACATCATTGTACTTCTATTTCTGCATAGATTACATCATGTTCACCACCAAAATACTAATTACAACCCATCACCACACACATGTGCCGAATTATCCCTTTCACCCTCCTCCCTCCCCCCTTCCCCTCTGGTAACCACCAATCCAATCTCTGTCCCTATGTGTTTGTTTATTGTTGTTATTATCTACTACTTAATGAAGGAAATCATACGGTATTTGACCTTCTCCCTCTGACTTATTTCACTTTGCATTATACCCTCAATGTCCATCCATGTTGTCACAAATGGCTGGATTTCATCTTTTCTTATGGCTGAGTAGTATTCCATTGTGTATATATACCACAGCTTCTTTATCCATTCGTCCCTTGATGGGCACTTTGGTTGCTTCCAAGTCTTGGCTATTGTGAATAACGCTGCAATGAACACAGGGGTGCATGTACCTTTGACTTTACCAAATCAGCTTCATTTCTGTGGCTGTTAAAACCTAATGTGGTGCAATTGACACATGCAGAACCCCGAGGTGGGAGTCACAAGCCCTCTATCACGTTAGCTCAATGCATGTGCTGCCTGTCTGGTGTCCTTTCTCAAAGCTAGGTATCCACGATACTGGATGAAACCCTTCTTGTCTCATAAATTTGATTTTCAAAGAGAAATCAAGGCTGCTGTTAAACTGCCAAGAGCAGAGTAAGTGTTGCATAAATATTTTTGAATGTATTAATAAATAAATCCTAGAAAAATATGGCTGCAGTTGCAAAAAAAAGCAGAGTAGCTAATAATAACTGATTGAATATATACAATTATTATAAGAACAGATATATCAAGCTAATTAATAGCATTGCATAAAACATGTATCTGATCTATTATTTTGTACAATTTGATTTAAATACAGACTTTTGCTATATTTGGTATAACAAAACATTTATGTTAGCAAAGGTTACTATAAACTGACATCATTCTATAATTAAAACCTTACACTGAGAATTTTTCAGGTAGTTTACATCCATTAACGCTCAGAAAATCTCTGACAGATAGTTATTGCTATTACTGTCTTAAGCGGAAAAAAAAAAAAAGATGGTTCCAAATATCTAATAACTTGCTCAAAGTAAAAGAGATTGAAATTAAAAGAATTAAAATAAATTCAAACCTGGTATGACTCGATTCTAGATCCTAATTGTTCTGTCATATAACAGTAGTGTATGATCTAGGTCATATATTAGTTTTATAAATGTGCCTTGGTTTTAAAATCTCATTTGTAAATGCATCCCAAACTTAAAATTGACGTTATAAGGTCAAGCTTGTATTTCTATTGCAAAATTGTCAGAGCCTATTATGGGTTACATAATCTCCTCGAAATTTATTTTGGTAAAGCATAATATAGTATTGTTTCCACAAAGATTCTTTAAAATCAATCAAGTTATTAATGTAATTTAATTTAGATTACAAAACAAAACAAACAATGCAGAGTTACTTCAATGGGGACACCGTAAAATATATAAGTGCACATGCATGCACACATAATTTAGTAAAATGTTTTAATGTGATATTAACATAAACAGTATATTCATATACTAAAGCTAATTTTACTCAGCTCTTCCAGAATGTGTTTTTGTCTCCAATTTTATGAATAACTGAGAGCTGAATGAGTATAGAAAATTGTTATTCTATATCAATACTAATTTCTATTGGAAAATGATGTATTCATTTTTACTATCACAATTTTCAAAAGAGGTCAATGATCTTTACTTTTATTAAACTGTATGTTTTAAATTAAAATATTAAGTGGTGTTATAGTGTTAGAGAAATAAATCTCTTGTTTACTTAAAATTACATTATTCCATTTTAGGATTTAAATCCACTTCTAAACATTCATATGTTTATCTCCTGAGAAAGGTATTATTCCCATTTTACGGGTGAAGAGACTGAGACAAGATGAAGTTCATGACTTGACAATGTTCACAAGCAAGTAAATGGTGGAGTCTGGCTGTCGCCAGGCGGTCTGGCTCCACAGTCCAGGCTCCTAATGACTTCAAACCGCCTTTCTTATGTACAGTGTTAGTTTTCCCCTTTATGAACAAGGGAAGCATTTTGCATAAACTCTACTCAATTCATCAACAGGAAAAAGGTCACCTATTTTATGAAGAATTGCTTTTACTGATATAAATATATTTGTGTTCTTTTTGCCTGTTTTAGAGGGGTAATATTTGAAGCTCGGCAGATGTTCCTACAATAATTATCAATGTTTATCAAGTAGTTTCAAAGAGGCTCTGTACTCTATAACAGTCAGCAGGTGACCAGGATATGCTCTTCCTTCAAAATGAAATCTCCAAAAGGTTAATCTATCAAAATAATTGAGGACATAATTTGTAACGTATGCCACAGTTACAGATAGGTCATGAACTCCTGGGCAGATAAAACAAGAAAATATGATCAATAGAAATGGAAAAAATGGAAGAAGATGACTAGAAATACAGCACTGTGAGAGACTTTTAAAGAATTTTAGAAAGACAAAACTTTTGTAATTGCAGTAATTAAAATTTGTATCTTTAATTTTATTTCTCATATGCTCTAGTAGTCAGAAGTGATCGTTTACCCACTACTTTAGAAATTGGTCTATCAAACAAATATTGTATTGAGAAAAGTTGTATGATGAATGCATTTCTTTCTGACATTATATTGAGTTGGTGAAATATGTAACTGTCATTTTTCCCATGCTCAGCTATTTCTGTGGATTTTAGAAGTAGTAGACAGAAAATGGAAGCATTGGATATAATTTCTATGCTGTTTTATTTATATGTTTAGATACAGTCTATGATATTGTTAATGTTATATGAAATATTAAAGTTAGTGAAAGGTAATAAAAGCAGAATATAATATCTATTTTACACATATATAAACTTTTCATAAATTGAAAATTTTTATGCTTATTAAGATGTCCTGTACACATCTGTTTTCAGTATATTAAAGTTAGAAAATAAATCCTTAGCATGCTTTAGTGTTACTGGTTTACATTTACTGCAATCTTATAAATACAAATTGGCCATTCTAGAAACTCAAAACAAAACCAAGTTTTTTCGGGGGCCATCCCCATGGCCTAGTGGTTAAGTTTGATGCATTTTGCTTCGGCAGCCCGGGTTCAGTTCCTAGGTGCAGATCTATACCACTTGTCAGCTGCCATGCTGTGGCGGCGATCCACATACAAAATAGGGGAAGACTGGCACAGATGTTAGTTCAGGGCAAATCTTCCTTAGGAAAAAAAAACAAAAGTTTTTCCTCGTACATCAGATAAGATAGCACTTTTCATCAAGGTACACTGGGTTCAATTTATAAATCTGCGACCATTAGAATCATACAGAATTTTAATGGCAACTGATATTGCTGAATTTCCAACTAAGATTTATATCTCTATTGTCTACTTTGCTATGATTTTGTTCAATAAATTAATTTCTAGGCATGACAAAAGACCATAATTGTAATAGTTGAAATATTACTCTGTCATTAATAACAGATTATGTGGTTGGCATTTCCAAAATTTTGTTATTTTGGTATGCATTTCACAAGCATGACATTTTTGAAAGCTAGGGAGCAAAACTCTGTGCTAACTATATAGGGGAATATTCTTATTAACTAAAATTATAGAAACATATTAAAATAATGTCTGTTATAAAAGCCTTAGTTCAGAATCACAAATATACCACATTTTTCATTTATTGGCTTGCAATAATTCTGCTTCCCTTAGAATTGGCTTAAATCTAAAAATGGAAACTAAAATTCTAAAATCTGAGCATTTTAACTAACTACATACTTAATTATAACCATACAAAAGAGAATGGGAAAAATGCATAATTTTACAAAAAAGATGGTACTTTTCAATGCAGAAAAGAAGTAAATCATATCACATACATATTACAGGATTCAGAATAAGATAGACAATAATGAGGGGGGAGGCTAGATCGGTGAGCTTTTTTGTGCCATCTGAGGTAAACATCTGCTAGATCGAAAATGGCAAGTTAGTATAGAAACAGATAATGCAAATAAAAGGAGCAAGAGAAGAGTGGTATAAAGTACATTGTTAAAGAACACCTATTCCACTTTTCAGGAAAAATATAAACTAGTTCAAATATAAATTTGAGATATAACCATACCTCACTGGCAAGAAATCTAAAAATCCCTGAGGTGGTAAAAATCAGAAAGCAGTAAGGAAATGCTATGAAATATCAGGCATGATCTGCTTTAGCAACTTCAGGTCTTGTTCAAATAACTCGTCACATCATATTTATTTAGTTCTCCTCTACACGTACAATGTAGTCAAGATTGTGAGTACACTATATTTCCTCACAAATCTGTGATCTCTCACATTCATCGTATTGTTCTTCCCCTCCACGATATCCCCTACTTCCTGGCCCTTGAGCTTTGTGCTCTGTCACTGTGTACCTCAAGTCTGGAGGAAATTGATTTTGAAAAATGATTGACAACTTCTCAAAAATAAACTTTATGTCCTACCATTCAATTAAATGAATCAATTCTCTCAAAAATAATTATTGATTACTTTTTATTCGCCTGGTAATTAGAGGTTCTAGGAATACAAAATCAAATAGGACAACTTCCAAACTTTCAGGAATACGCAGTGGAGGGGTCCAAGTTCATTTGCCAAATTTATAATATGTAATTTATTTCAGATAATGTGCTATGGAACAGCAAAGTCAGTTTTAACATGAGTTTTCCCAAGAGCTCCACAAACGAGTTGGCAATTGGCAATTACTGCTACTTTAGATCTAGCTGCCCCAGAGAAAGTGCTGAGGTCAAAAACGGTGCAGAGGGTTACACCAAGTTACCCTGACTTTTACTTTGTAGTGTTACCATTGAACTGTACTCCAAAGCTTTGGCCCAGTAGTCATATTTTCCCTTGAGCAATTCTGTAGTAAGTTTGTGCAGAACTAGTTCTAAAATGTTAAAATATATCCAATAAACAAAATGTAAACTTTAAAAAATCGGTCTCTGAGTGAGCTAGTTTGTTTCTAGCTACATGATTTTTTTTACTTGTGAAAATATTTTACATCAGGGTTCATGTATAAGAATGTTCATAGCTAATTGTGATAGCTTCAATCAGAAATAAAAACTCAGGGGCCTGTCTGGTGGTGTAGGGGTTAAGTTTGTGCACTCCACTTCCATGGCCTGGCGTTTGTTGGTTCAAATCTTGGGCCTGGACCTACTCAACCACTCATCAAGCCATGCTGAGGCAGCGTCCCACATAGAGCAACTAGAAGGATGTACAAGTATGACATACAACTATCTACTCGGGCTTTGGGGAGAAAAGAAAAAAAAGGAGGAAGATTGGCAACAAATATTCGCTCAGGGCCAATCTTTCTCAAAAAAAAAAAATCTCAAAAAAAAAAAAAGAAGAAAAAAATCATGTCCATTAAGAGTAACACTGAAAAATAATATTTTTATATTCATATAATTAAACACCAGATAAGAATGAAAATTAGAGAAGTGTAAATGCATGCAAAAATGGGATGATTTGTGAAAGTATAATATGAAGCAAAAGAGACAACACCCAAAATAATATATATGCAATAAGATTTTATCCACATTAGTTTAAAATGAGCAAAACTCTACCATATTACGTAGGGACGCATACAATAATTATCACAAGATAAGCATAGTGGTTATCACCAGGAAGAGAGATGTCAATTAAAAATCCATATATTTCAATAAAAATAAAGAATATTTACCTGTTTTGAAAATTTGTAATTGAATAAATTTTAAGATTCTTAACTTTTGAAACTCCTCCAATTTCACTAAGACTTTTAGACAAATCCAGATAGTGTAGTTTTCCCTACTCGGGAAATATACACTCAAAACCCATCACAATCTGGAAATTTAAAAGAACATAATATATTCACTGTAACCATATGCATTTTTCATGGAAAAAATGGCATGTTAGTGGCTAATGTTGCCTATTTTCCTTTCAAAACATCACTTCCTGTGCCATTTTGGATTTAAAATTTATGCTAATAAGAAAGCAAACTGTTAATTTTCTGGGGTTTCAAAAACTAAAATCAAATGCTGCCATCAAACTTATTATCAAACAACTTCCTTGTTGATATTAAAAATTACCATATTACCATATTGTTTGAAAATTTTCTAAAAAATTAAAATTTCTACTCTCTGTTCAAACTATAATATTCTGCAAGTTAAGTTCCTTATTCCAGATTTTTATATTTATGTAACTTTTGCATGTAAATTGCACATTAGGAATATGACTTTTTATTACAAATCTTTCACTAGTATTTCCATCAAAAATAATTGAACTTCATATAAATAATTTCTCTCCAAAAGATTTGGACAAACTTTCATAACTCAATAACTAAGGGAAGAAAACCTTCTAAATAATTTTATAAAGTTTTTTTGTGCATTTCAAAGTTCTTTAAACATAAGATTACTTCGTAAAGGAATAAAGCAAACTCAAAACCCATCGATAAAACCTGAAGTAAATAAAGAAAAGAGGAATTTTTTTATTAGAGAGAAGAGATTACAGGTCAAAAAAGTGCATGTTCCAGAAAGGTCAGAGAAAGAGGAGAGGTGAGGACACACGTCAGCTTTTGCTTGGTGCATAAGAAACCATCCCAAAACTTAGTGGCTTCAAACAATAACCGCTTATTTTTTTCTCACAAACGTATGGTTTGACTGGATGGTTTTATATTGGTCTTGCCTGAGCTCTCTCATGCGGCTACATTCACCACGGACCAGGGGTACCTCCTCCTTTGGCAAAACTAGCTTAGCCCAGCTTTCCTGCAGAAAGCAGAGACTGAGACAAAGACCTGTGTGTAGCTGGTTTATTTTAGGAATTCATTCCAGGGAACAGATGAAGGGAATTAAAAACAGTGAAAGAGAGAAGAAGGAAAAGTCAAAACAATGATGTGCTTTTAATCTGGTCATCACTGTGGGCAGCGTAGTCTCTACATCACTGAAAGCCTCAGAGGAGCCACGAAAATGCAGCTCAGAATTGTCCAGGTGAGGGACACAAGATTGCTATCCATAAAGTGGGTCATCCTTTCCATTTTTTAACTGATATACTCCTCTGATGAAGCCACCCTTTGGTGAGTATTCACACGGGGCACAAATATCTTCTCTCTCTCTCTTTCTCCCTCCCCCACTCCATAAAGATGTCTATTCACAGACCTCTGTTTTGGACCTCCTTGTCACCAATTTTCCAATCCTATTCCTTCCAATTTTGTGACCATGTAGCAAAACCACTGGCCACTTCCCATAAATCTATATATAATCACACCTCTGGCCATTTGTCTTTCTAAGGAGAATGAACAACTAGATTCACTGATTTAAGGGGCTGTAGCATCACAGCTGTCTACTTTTGGGTGGTGCCTGAAACCAACTGCAAACCAGTCCCAACTTTCCCCTTCCACAGTCAACAGATCTCAGGGAACTCCTCATGAAACTATAGGTGCAGGCTGTAAGATAGAAGATACTATAGCAGGAGTGGGAGCCATGGACATTTGAATCATATAACTTCTTCATATAACTTACAAATGCCTTTATATCTAATAAGATTAGAGGACCAATTCAGGAAATCCAAGAACCAATTCAGAAAACTCATCCTTAAGATTCTGTCCCTCTAGACCCACACTCAGCACCAAATCTGCGTTAGTCAGGGATCCCCAGAGAAACTAAATCAAGAGGAAATATACATAATTCCAAAATCGCTGCTGTATCTGACTCTTGTTCTGTTGCTTGCTTTGTCTATTCTGGCTGTATTTTTCCTTGTCTTATAGTATGCCTTGTAACTTTGTTTTGTTGTTGAAAGCCAGACATGATGTGTTGGGTAATAGGAACTGAGTGAGACGATTTATGTTTATGTTTATGTGACTAGGAAATACACTGTGTTTACTGTTTTCTGTGGGTGCAGTTGTCTGAGGCTTCAGTTTCCTCTGAAAGTTGGGTATTTCCCTACTTTCCTTGCTAGGCTCTGGCAAAGTAGTTTACTTTGAGTTCAGGCAGAGAAAAAAATGCTCTAAACACAGTTAAAAATGATTACTTTCTCATTAGCATATTCCACATGGGTCAATTTCCCCCTCTTCTTCCTGGAAACATGAGGGGAATTTCTCAGATCTTTACCCTGGGAAACTAGAAGAGCTCCTAGAGGCAAAACTTACTACAGTGATACCTAAGACTGGATCCCCAGGAGTTTTTAACTCTCAAGCTACTCCACACAAAGCCACCAATAGTTTGTCAACTACCATTTGAATTTTCTTCCCACTCCTGCTCCCACATTTTCTGCTTCTGGTAACCAGCTGTGATTCTCTTTATTTGCCTGTCTTTCCAGTTTTGGTGGTGTCACTTTGTCATGTAACTTCAGCTGTCTGCTGTATCTAAGAAGAGTTGTTGATTTTCAATTTGTTCACCTTTTTTCTTGTTGCAAGGACAGGAGTAATGCTTTCCAAGCTCTTTGCATGTCCTAGCAGAAACTGAAAGTCCTGAACGTGTATATTTAAATAAGAATTTCAGAATTTTAAAATGGTTTAGAGATTTTAACATATTTAAAGAATCAAAATCTAGTCAAAATCTGCAACTCAAAGTAATTTCCCTGGTAAATGCTGCATTCCACGCTGTTATGATAGGGAAACATCTTACAGGTTGACTGCGGCACTTATCCAATGTGGTTTATGACATAAGGAATCCTGTCTAAAGCAATGAGACAATAATTTATAATTTTCCTTGGACTAAAATCTATTATCACCACAGCAGGTGTCATATAGCCCATGTTTTTCCTACGATCTTGTTTTGGATGTGATGAAGTATAAATTCAGCTAATATGAACCTGACAACTATTAAGAACTAAGCCAGTACCTTACTTCTTGCTTTCAGTCAAGAGTATCTATAAACCTTGAATATGAAAACATGTTTTAAGAGTTAAAGAAAATATGTACTTAAGTGAATTCACAGAAATATATCACTGCATGATAATATAGTGATTTTAGACTAAGAAAATGAAAATAACTATTTAAATTATATGATGGCTTTGGGCAAGGTGAAAGGGAAAAGTAAGTGGGGCATTAGAATCCATAAAGTTTCCATTAAAGGAGAAGGGCTGGTAGAAGATGGCAAAGTCAGAGAAAAACAAACAAAAAACCCAGCATTAGAAGAATAAGGGGAACAGAGAGGCAATAGGATCACCTAAGGAAATCTTTGCATTTGATGTTCCAAGAATGTATAAGCTAACTCCTGCTAAAATTGTCATCCATTATCTCCCAAAATATCATAATTCCATTAATTTGAGATGTATTTCAGTTTACAGTTTAACACCTCGGAATATTTAAAACTTTAAATGTGCTCACCAGACCCTCAAATCTTAGGGCTAAGAAGTTAGGAATGCTTTTGATTAATCTATTTTGAGAAAACAAGAATTTTAATTTAGAAGCTGGTCATTCTTTCAACTGTATATCTTCATATACTGTTGTTCAGCATTAACTGCATTGATTAAAGATTTTAATATGTTATACACTCTATGGATATACAGGATTTTGAAGAAATCCAAAATATTTTTAGGAATTTTAATCACTGCAATTAAAGGTAACTGTCTCAATGTGTTCAGTTATAGTTACTCACTGGAAGCTGTGACACAAACAAGAGGCTGCAGTTTATTTGAGAATCTTGGTAAAATGAATGCAATGCCACCATTTATCTCACATTCAAGAAATTATACTTGATTAAAAATGAGAGAAAGTCGCATTATTACATAAATAATCTAGTATTAGTTCTATTTGATTAGAATATAATTGGGAAAAAAACACATTAGTATTTATCTATGGTAAATAGATAGTCACAACAGTGACTGTTACTATTCCTAGAAAAGCCTTAAGTCATTGACAGCGAGAATCACAGAATGGAGGGGGAATACTTAGATGATAAGCCTCTGTAGGGCTTTGGTCTCTGAGGTTGTAGATTCAAGTATTTTCAGTTATGTTAGTCTCACATATCAAAATGAAAAGAGCTCATGTATAAAAAGTCAAGCAGACATGAATTTGGATTTTAATTTTAATACTACCTGGTACTTTTTGCATATAAGACAGTTATTCTCTAAACTTCAGTTTACCTGTCTTTAGTCAGGGCATATTATAGTTATAAGGTGAGTGTGAGGATTAAAAGACATCACTGTGCACCAGAGAGAGAGAGAGAGAGAGAAAACCAAACCAATTGATCAGAATCTTCATAGTGCTGGGGTGACAGTATACTTTCCAAGAAGAATTCTCTCTAGGTAACTCCATTTCATGGAGAGGGTAGAGGACAAGTATTTGTAGTATAAAGTCTGTTACATAAAATATTTTTAATTAATTGGAGTTCTTATTTATTTCCTCATCTCTTCTTCCCAGTGGCCCACAAAAGCTCTGTTGAAAATGCATAAATTTATAGACATTTATCTGAACTGTCATTGCATATGGTACTTTTTAGCATCAGCCTAAATTCTCATGATGCAATTCTGTCTTCTTAATGCATTGTTTTGTTGTGTGGGCATGTGAGCACAAATTAAGAAAATTCGAGAGAATATCTTAACATTATTTTTAGTAAATTACTAGCTGAGAGCCTGCTCAAAATCTGAAGTCTTGGTGTTTTAATAATTAGGTAACAATTATTTATAATTATCGTATTCAATGTTAACATGCAAATGCTTTTATTAAAATAACCTTACAAGATCTTAGATGGTTTGTAGCACTTGAATTTTAAGGAATTTAAAGTCTTTGCTTGGTAAATATTTTCCACTGGTTAGTCCAGCATTTCGTACCATCTTGCCTTTCAGAACGGATTTTGTTTTTCTTTCCTCTCTCTTCTCATTTTGTCCCATGATCAAACATAAAGATATAAGAAAAAGCATGATAATTTTGTTGAAAAGCATCTAATTCATATGAAAATATGTCTAAATTGAACCTTTAATTGACCATTTTAACAAATCCAGTAAAGTTAATAATGTAAATTGTCTGAATAATTCAGTTCCATTTAGTGTTTCCAGTTAATGAGTTCAGATGAACTTAGAATAATGTCTTAAATATTCTATGTTCACAGAATTAGCAATAAGTTCAAATAAAATCTGAATTAACTTTATTGTATATTTGAACATACAGCTAACCTTCAACTTTTGGAATTTAATTTAACCTCTTTACTCATTCTCTATTAAATAAGTAGTAATCATATTTCACTTTTCAAACCATTACATACTTGATTCTAAATTTCTAAAGCAGAGACCACATGGGTAGTGACCTAGAAAGGCAATGGCAGGGCTTGCTTGTGGGAAGTTCAGATGCGTGAGATTCAAAGTTTATAAAATTTAGAGTATTTACAAATAAAATATGGCTATTAAAATAATTTTAAAATCATAGAAAATTTATTTATGTGTATTGGTTTGTACTGTTCTAAGGGACAAAGAATATATCAATTTCAGCTTCCCTATTCAGAATTTAGAGCATTATGGAATCCAGAAGTTTCCTCTAGAAATGTTTGTGTTCTAGAACATCAATAATATTGCATTGTTTATACATTAGTGTGTATTATATGTATATTTGTGAAATATTTATGTATATATGCTTAAATGTATTTATATGTGGACATACAGTTTTCATTGAAAGTTGCATAAAATATCTTGCAGCTATCATAAGTGTAGTTTTTATTACTTTTAGCAGAAATGTATTTTTGCTCTAGATGCATATCTGAAAATATAATAGTAACACATATAAATATGCAATCGTTGCTTTAAACACCGGTTTTCTGGAAACAATCTAAACCAAAATTAATCTCTACTAATAATGAATACTAATCATATTCATAAAAATGATATAAAAATTATAACAAAATGTATTCAATACCCACTGTGATCAGACAAGAATATCACATTTCTTCAAAATGGTAATAGTTCAAGTGCTGGCATTCTATTTACTGCAGACAAAAGTAAACATTAGTTACATTTCTAAGAAAGCAGATAAAAAATTATGTAAAATTTATTTGTAGTCCTAATTAACTGTGCATTGATTCTAAACTTTATTGAGATGGTCATGCAGTTCTAGTAAAGATATAGGAGATAATGCTACTGAGATGAGCTTACCTACAACTTGTTCCTCTAGTGCAAAAGTCCTTAATGTTACACCTGAATCAACTTTAACATCCCTAGTTCTATTTTATAACCCCATTAATCAATACTCCCACTATTAAGTCAGTTTCAGATAGGACATTTAATTTATTTTCTGATAGAAAAAATGAATTCAACAACTGTAACTTGAAATAAGACAGTTAAAATCTTAATAATAGAAGCAAGTTTAATGTGTATGCTTTAAAGGTGGCAGTAACTGTTTTAGATCACAGCCTGAATAACCTGTCATCTAGATAATTAAGGGAAAAAAAGTCAAGCTACTATCCACCGGGAGTAATTGACATATTGATATGTCAATTTAAGAGGCACCTTCAACAAAATTTTGGAAAAAAAACAAACCAAAAACTACAGCACAATAAACATTCTTCAATTCTTTAAACTACCATACAATAGCATACATTCATCCTTAGAATATCAGGTCATTTTTTTTTAGTATAGCAATCCAAGTTGATATCCAGACTTCTTCACCTTGAGATTAAAGATTCTTCTCAATTGCTTTTGCCATAAATAACTATTTATAGCATCGCATCAACATATTGTTGCCTGAAATCTTATTCTTTATTTTAGTCATTTTGTGCTTTTATTATTGCCAATAAACATATGGAAGGCTGTTTAGATTCTGTCTGCATGTTTTACTTAAGTTAAATACGTACACCCACACACACATTGTTTTTATAGGTATCGTAAATCAAGTTTTTTAACGCATGCACAGATTACCTGCTCGACATTTTTTTTTCAGGAAGATTTTAGCCATATTCTGTACATTAACACGATGTACAACTGAGAACCTTGCAGGACATTTGGTCATGTCTTATGGATGTTTTGGACAGGACCAAATGTCTGCCAATCACTGAGAACAGCACTTGCTACTTGTACTTGCTTATATTTACTACCATGAACATATCCCTCACAGTTTGTTGGATTTGCTCCCAAAGCTGAGACCATTCTTATAATTTACTTAAGAACTTTATCTCCTGGTCACCATGAAAGCATTTATGAACTAACACTAATACCAAACCAGTGAGAAAAAATAAAGAGCTATTTGGAAAAAGAATAATTAGTACTACAAAGAGACCAAACAAAAGGATGAGATTAATTAAATGAAAATGGAAAAGCATATTAAAAAAACCATATGTGCCTTATGATAGCATAGTTTAAAAGCAAGATCTTACTACATAGGAGACCTTGGGTCTAATAATTGATAATTATCTGCAGTGTCACTTTGGGTATTAACTCTGAGTATAGTTTTCTTATCTATTAAAGAAATATAAATACTTTATAGTAATTCAACTGTTCTGTTGCAACATCACATGTAAAAATTCAAGGTCATTTTGTATTTTGGACGTTCTTTCCATCTCCCTCTAGGTCCTAGCTGAATTAATGTTTAATGTTAATGTTTAAAGAGCCAGTGATAAACTGTCTTATTATTGATTGTGCAAGAGTAAAGTAAAACATATAGATGCCTTGAAATAAAAACAGACTTTTCTCTCTAGTAAACAAGTCCATATGTATAACATTTGATATTTCAAAGAAGCATTTTTCCAACATAAACCAGAAGAGACATCAGTAATAAGAATTTTTTTCTTCTTTCAAAGTGTTGGATGTATGAAGATTTGCGGAATTCCAGTAGCTACTCTGATCTCTAAATTAGTATTATTAAAAAAATTATCATATTACTGAAGATGTTTAATGTAATGTTATTAGTCGCATAACATTAGTGTGTAAATGTCTCTATGAGTCTATGGAATAATTTTAGGATTCTTAACAGAATATCGAATAGAACATTTTTAACAGACAACCTGGATGGAGAACACAATTTCCATATTTACAATAGGCAGTATGATTTTAAAGTTTTAAAAATACTAAAGTGTAGAAATATTACCTTCTTTTCATTACATGATATATATTTTAATTTAAATAAAGTAACCAAGTCACTAAACTGGTAAAAATGTGTGGAGGGTTGGAGAATTTTGTCTCAAACTTTTAAGATTGTGTAACATGTTAGAGAATACACTATGGATTTTCTAGACAAATCCTTTTGTCTGATTATGTAGCTGTGATATATGACAGAAAAAGAGGTCAAAATAGATTTCACGGTTTGCTCATAGTGAAAAAAAAAGATAAAGAACAAAGGAAACACAGTTGACACTCTGAACTTGCTTCAATAGCTTGTCAAATATGTTTATGTCTGATGATCTTGGCCCAGATACACAGCCTCATAGAGTTAGTGATATTATTACTTTGGCAATATATGATAGCTTCAAAGACCTGTTACAGAATAATTAATGTTGGAGAAGACCATGTTTTCTCAAATTTTATTTGTTAAATAATTAATATTTTATAACAAAATTTACAAATATGAACACCTATATATGTAAATACACATACATTTACATATATACAAACATAAATATATATGCCTAAATGTTCAGTAAATTATACTTTGAGTGGGGAAAAGAGTATGAAAAAAACATAATTAAAAGTGATTCACATAAAAGGAATATCAAATAATATAGTTTTATGAGCATGAGTGGTAAGAAATGACGTTAAAAAATGTCGACTATGACAATGAGGAAATTTGATGCTCCATGATAATCAGAGTACTTCATTTTTAAATGGAATTGTTTTACTTCTCTTCATCCTGATATGATGGAGGAATATTTTAGTTTCTGGTCTATTATGGTCCATAATCATAATAATTAAGAAAAATAGAGTATTAAGATGATAAATGCATATTAAGCATATCAATATATATTTCTACACATTAAGTGCAAATCCTAAGGTATATCTAAAGTAAGCTAAGCAAAATATTTAAAAAATTAATAAATTAAATCTTTTAAAACTGTGGTGCCAGTCACCCTCAAAATAAGCAAAAGTACAATGACAAAGAAAATTATATTTAAACTTAGATAATGTAGTGACACCAGCCCATGATTTTTCTGAACTCCACAAGTGAGATCCTGTATAACTATTTTATTCTCTCTACACTGAAATGTTCTCATTTAAAAGGAGCTACTATGATGCTTTGTTATAGTCTCCTTGGGTCAGTGAGTGTCAGAAAAATAGATATACTTAAATTACTAGTTATCTATTTAGAAAATTTTTTTGTTAGGAGTTTAATTTTTAATTTTTTTATTTTTTTGTGTGAGGAAGATCAGCCCCGAGCTAACATCTGATGCCAATGCTCCTCTTTTTTCTTTTTGCTGAGGAAGACTGGCCCTGAGCTAACATCCGCGCCCATCTTCCTCTACTTTATATGGGATGCTGCCACAGCATGGCTTAACAAGCGGTGCGTCTGTGCGCGCCCAGGATCTGAACGGCAAACCCTGGGCCGCTGCAGTGGAGCGCATGCACTTAACCACTTGCGCCACCGGGCCAGCCCCAAGGAGTTTAATTTTTAGAGCAGATTAAGGTTTACAGAGAAATTGAGGGAAGGTACTGAGATTTCCTATATATCCTCTGCCCCATACACGCATAGGTTCCTGCAGTATCCATATCCAGAAGCACATTTGTTACAATTGATGAACCTACATTGATGAATCATAATCACTCAAAGTCCATAGTTGACATTATGATTCATTCTTGCTATTGTACCTTCTATGGGTGTAGAAAAATGCATAATGACATGCATACATTGTTATGATATCAAACAGTATTTTTTTGTGTAAGGAAGATCAGCCCTGAGCTAACATCCGAAGCCAGTTGTCCTCTTTTTGCCGAGGAAGGTTGACCCTGGGCTAACATCTGTGACCATCTTCCTCCACTTTATATGGGACACTGCCACAGCATGGCTTGACAAGAGGTGTATCAGTGCGCGCCCAGGATCCGAACCTGCTAACGCCGGCCGCTGAAGCGGAGCACACACAGTTAACCACTAAGCCACTGGGCTGGCCTCAAACAGTATTTTTAATGCCCTAAATACCCTCTATGCTCTGCCTTTTCCTTCCCTTTCCCAAACCCCTGGCAACCGCTGATCTTTTTACTGTCTCCATAGTTTGCCTTTTCCAGAATGTTATAAAGTTGAAATCATACAGTATGTAGCCTTTTCAGATTGGATTCTTTCGCTTAGTATTACGCATTTAAAGTTACTTATGTCTTTTTGTTGCTTGATAGCTTATTTCTTTTTAGTGCTAAATACTATTCCACTGTCTGGATGTACTACAGTTTACTTATCCATTCACTTACTGAAGGACATCTTGGTTGCTTCCAAGTTGCGGCAATTATGAATAAAGCTGCTGTAAACATTCATGTGCGGGTTTTTGTGTGGACGTAACTTTTGAACTCCTTTGGTTAAATACCAAGGAGTTTTGACAACTGGATCATATGGTAAGAGTATGGATAGTTTCGTACGAAACAGTGAAACTGTCTTCTAAAGTGGCTGTACCATTTTGCGCTCCTTCCAGCTGTGAATGAGAGTTCCACATCCTAATCAGCATTCGGTGTTGTCTGTGTTCTGGATTTTGGACATTCTAATAGGTGTGAGGTGGTATCTTAGTTTTGTTTTAATTTGCATTTCCCTGATGATATATGATGTGGAGCATCTTTTCATATGCTTATTTGCCACCTGTATATCTGCTTTGGTGAGGTGCCAAGTCTTTGGACCATTTTTAGTCAAGTTGTTTGTTTTCTTATTGTTGAATTTTAAGAGTTCTTTGTATCTTTTAGATAACAGCCCTTTATCAGACATGTCTTTGCAAATATTTTCTCCCAATCTGTGGTTTGTCTTTTCATTCTCTTGATGTTGTCTTTTGCAGAGCAGAAGTTTTTAATTTCAATGAAGTTCAGCTTATTATTTATTTCTTTCATGAATCATGCCTTTGGTGTTGTATCTAAAAAGTCATCTCCATATCCAATGTTATCTACGTTTTCTCCTATGCTTTCTTCTCTCAGTTTTATAGTTTTGTACTTTCTATTTAGGTCTATGATACGTTTTGAGTTAATTTTTGTGAAAGGTGTAAGATCCGTGCTTAGATTTATTTATTTTTTTGCCTGTGGAATGTCCATTTGTTTCATCATGATTTGTTGAAAAGTCTATCTTTTCTGAATTGTATTTGCTCCTTTGTCAAAAATCAGTTGACTATATTTATAGGGGTCTATTTCTGGGCTCCCTATTTTGTTCCATTGATCTATTTATCTATTCTTTTGTCAATATCACACTGTCTTGATTACTGTAGGTTTATAGTATTGAAATATATTGACATATAACATTGTGTAAATTTAAGGTGTACAACATGTTGATTTGATACATTATACATTGTAATATGATTTGTCATTGTAGCGAAAGTTAACACCTTTATCATGCTACATAATTATCATTTCTTTTTTTGTGTTGGGAATAATTAAGATCTAATCTCTTAGCAAGCTTGATGATTATAACTTAACATTGTTGACAAATAAGTCCTGGAGATCTAATGCACAGTATAGTATAGTGTACCTAGACAACAATATAGTATGTCATGAAGTCAGATTATGTCAGTCCTCCAACTGTTCTTCTTCAATATTGTGCTGGCTATTCTGGGTCTTCTGCCTTTTCATATAAATTTTAGAATCACTTTATTGATATCAACAAAATAACTTGCTGGGATTTTGATTGAGATTGCATCAATCAAGTTGGGAAGAACTGACATCTTGACAATATTGAGTCTTTCTATTCATGAACATGGAATATCTCTCCATTTATTTGTTCTTCTTTGATTTCATTCATTAGAGTTTTGAAGTTTTCCTCATATAGATGGTGTATGTATTTTGTTAGATTTACACCTAAGAGTTTCATTTTTGGGGTGCTAACATAAATGGTATTGTGTTTTCAATACCAAGTTCCACTTGTTCCTTGCTGGTATATAGGAAAGTGATTGACTTTTGTATATTAACTTTGTATTCTGCAACCTTGCTACAATTGCTTATTAGTTTCAGGAATTTTATTGTCAAGTTTTTTGAATTTTCTACATAGATGATTATGTCATCAGTGAATAATGACAGTTTTATTTCTCCCTTCCCAATCCGTATACATTTTATTCCCTCTTCTTGTCTCATCACATCAGCTAGTGCTTTCAGTATGACGCTGAAAAGGAGTGGTGAACAGGGACATTCTTTTATCATATGTGATTATAGTGGGAAAGCTTCAAATTTCTCACCATTAAGTATGATATTAGTGGTAGGTTTTTGTAGATATTTATCAGGTTGAGGAAGTTCTCCTACATTCCTAGTTTACTGGGAGTTTTTATTGTGAACGAGTGTCGGTTTTTGTCAAATGATTTTTCTGCATCTATTGATATGATCATGTAATTTTTAAAAGCCTGTTGATGTTATGAATTACATTAATTGATTTTCAAATGTTGAATCACCTTAGTGTACCTGGGATAAATCTCACCTGGTTGTGGTGTGAAATTCTTTTTACACATTGTTGGATTTAATTTGGTTATATTTTGTTGAGGATATTCGCATCTATCTTCATGAGAGATATTGTTCTGTAGCTTTCTTTCTTTGTAATATCTTTGCCAGCATTAGGGTAATGCTGGCCTCATAGATCGAGTTAGGAATTATTCCCTCTGCTTCTATCCTCTGAAAGAGATTGTAGAGAATTGGCATCATTTCTTTCTTAAATGTTTGGTAGTATTTACCCGTGAATACATCTGGCCTGATGCTTTCTATTTTGGAAGGTTATTAATTATTGATTCAATTTCTTTAATAGATACAGGCTTATTTGGATTGTCTGTTTCTTCTTGTGTGAGTTTTAGAAGAATGTGTCTTTCAAGGAATTGGTACATTTTACTAGGTTAGCAAATTTGGGGCATAAAGCTGTTCTTATATTCTTTTGTTATATTTTTAATGTCCACAGAATCTGTAGCGATGTCCCCTTATTCATTTCTGATATTAGTAATTTGTGTCTTCTCTCTTTTTTCTTAGTTAGCCTGGCTAAAGGCTTATTGATTTTATTGGTCTTTTCAAAGGACCATCTTTTGGTTTTATTAATTTTCTCTATGATTTCCTATTTTCAATTTCATCGATTTCTGCTCTTATAATTCTTTTCTTCTGCTTACTGCAGATATAATTTCTCTTCTTTTTCTAGTTTCGCAAGGTGAAAACTTAGATTATTGATTTTAGATCTTTTCTAAGATATGCATTCAATGCTATAAATTTCCCTCTAAGAACTATTTTTGCTGCATCCCCTCAAATTTTGATAAGTTGTGTTTCCATTTTAATTTAGTTCAAAACATTTTTAAAAGTTCTCTTGAGATTCTTCTTTGACCCATATGTTATTAGAAGTATGTTGCTTAATCTCCATGTATTTGGAGATTTTCCAATTATCTTTCTGCTAGTGATTTTTAGTTTAATTCCACTGTGGTCTGAGAATAGACATTGTATGATTTGTTTTTTTAATCTGTTAAGATGTGTTTTATGGACCACAATGTGGTGAATATTCCATGTGAGCTTGAGAGGAATGTGTATTCTGCTGTGGTTGAATGAAGTAGTCTATCAATGTCAATTATATTTAGTTGTTTGAAGGAGTGTTGAATTAAACTAGACCTTTACAAATTTTCTGTCCATTTCTGGATCTGTCCATTTCTGACAGAGAGGTGTTCAAGTCCCCAACTATGATAGTGGATTACTCTATTTCTTTTTGTAATTCTATTAAATTTTTGTCTCATATATTTTGACACTCTTTTGTTAGGTACATACATACACGTTATGGATTGTTATGTTTCTTTGAAGAATCAACCTCTTTATCATTATATAATGTCTTTCTTTATTACTATTACTTTCCTTGCTTTGAAGTCTATTCTGTGTGATATTAATATACTCCTGTTTTCTTTGATTAGTGTTAGCAGGGTATATTTTCTCCATCCATTTTCTTTTAATCTGTATCTGTCTTTATATCTACAGTGGGTTTCTTGTAGACAATCTTTAGTTGGGTCTTGTTTTTCAATGTATTCTGGAAATTTCTGACTTTCAACTGGTGTATTTAGACCACTGACATTCCAATCGTTTATTTGGTATAGTTGGATTAATATTTACTGTATTTGTTACAGCTTTTTATTTGTTGCCCTTGTTCTTTGTTCCTATTTTTCTCTTCCACTCTTTTTTTGCCTTTCATGGTTAACTGAGTATTTTCTATGAACCATGTTCACTCCTTTCTTAGCATATCAGTTATACAGGTTTCCTCGCTATCCCAAAGTAAAGCATTCCTATGAAACTTTTCATAAGCCGAAATGGCATAAAATGAAGAAGCAATTACCGTTAATTTATATAGAATAAACCTTTGAGAATTCCCAGACTTAAAAAATAACCTACCAAATCATATCAAATAACACATAAAACCTAGAATAACACTAACATATAATAAAAACAGGAATGATATGATAAATACACAGGCTATATAAAGTAAAATAATGCATGCACAGTGTAGTTTCACAGAACAGTATATGTAGTATGCATAGTGAGTATTCTGGAAGGCTGAGAGGTGGTAGTGATGACGTTGTGTTAGGCTAAGTTGTTGGAGGTCAGAGTGGTGGGAGGTACAGGAGACTAGGGCTTACGAGAGTGAGGAAGAAGATCATCTGTTAATATCTCTTAGTGGTCTGAATCCATCAGAGCAGGCAGGTCACTAACTTCTATGTCTGCCAGCCTCGATGTCAAAGGTTGAGGTTCGTTTTCTACTGTGGCTGATGTGACTGATGTGGAAGGCTTGAAATATGACAGTATGCTTGACCACTTAGTCTCTATAATGGCTCACTGCAAAACGAACGCTAAATGCTATTTTCACTTTCTCTTTTTTTCGTAAATTTGAAAACCCTCTTTAGATTTCTTTAGGTTAGGGAAAACAGGTACCAATGTAGGTCTTTCATGAAAAAGAAGTGGTGTAAAGCAAATTTTCAGATTGGGGGGGAAACCTGTTCTTCTTTTTCCATTTTTTGTAGGGGCTTTCTTCTCCTTCTAGTGTTCTTATTATGTGTATGTTAAACTTTTATAGTTATCCTACAGTCTTTGGATATTCTTTTATGTTTTTCTTTCCATTTTGTTCCCTTTGCCTTTGAATTTTAAGAATTCTATTGACACATCCTCTAGCTCAGAAATTCTTTCCTTAGCCGTGCCCAGTGTACTAATGAACGCATCAAAGACATGCTTTATTTCCATCACATTGTTTTTTATCTCTAGCATTTCTTTTTGGTTCTTTTTTAGGATTTCCATCTATTTGCTTGCATTGCCATCTGTTCTCATGTGATGTCTACTTTATCCATTAGAGCCTTTAGTATCGTTTTCATAGTAGTGTTAATATTGTTGAAGTGCTAAAATTATTTTCGAATAATTTTAAATTATATTTTTGCTTATTCATAAATCACCTGGCCATTTTACTTATTTATTCTTGTATATCAACTTATAGATTCAATAGATATCCATTGAATGCCTCTTCCTTTTTTTAGATGTAGTGTGGTTTACAAGGGTATGATTAAGATACTATTAACAAGTTTGCACAAGTGAATACGACATATCAATTTTATGAGACTAATAAAAAGCACAATAGAAACATAAAGAAAATTAAATTTGCTAGAATGAATTATGTAAATGATTTAGAAAGTCAAAGAAATCTCTGCATGAGAAAATAAATAAATTTCCAGATATGGAAATTGTCATTGTTCAGGAAACAGTTACAAACTTTCTTTTGAGATGAAAATATTGTTGAGGACAGTGAGACAGGAGTTTGGCTAGGTAGATATTATCATATTAGGAGGATTTTTTTTTTTTTTTTTTTGGTGAGGGAGATTGGTCACGAGCTAACATCTGTTGCCAATCTTCTTCTTTTAGCTGAGGAAGATTGGCCTTGAGCTAACGTCTGTGCCCATTTTCCTCTATTTTATATATGGGACGCCACCACAGCATGAATATTAAACAAAGTAATTTGGAATGGGTGTGGTAGTCAAGGGGCATATATTGCATTATAAAAATGCTTTAAAAATATTATCTAGCAGTTCAAAAAATTAGACTGAAAAAAGATGCTATTTTCAAGAATCTTCATTTAGAAGTTGAAACCAAAACCACATTTGAGGATAGACAGACAATCTACCAATCTACTTTGAGAGCAATGGAAATAAATTATAAGGGGAAAATATTAGTGATAATTTAAGGTAAATATAAACCCACAATATTAGAATGCAGGGAATGAACAATAGAATATTATCAAATATTGTACCACAATTCCTGTGACAAATATTTTATGAACATTTAATGCTTATTTTCACTCACAATTACTGTAACTTCAGAAAGAATTAGTACTACATTTTCTACGTCACTTTTTTTTTTGTTTTTTTCCCTGAGCTAACATCCATTGCCAATCTTTGTCTTTTTTTTTTTTTGCTTAAGGACGATTAGCCCTGAGCTAACATCTGTGCCAGTCTTCCTCCACTTTATATGTGGGATGCCTCCACTGCATGGCTCATGAGTGGAGTAGGTCCATGCCAGGATCAACTGGAACCTGGGTCACTGAAGCGGAGCACGCAGAACTTGAACCACTCAGCCACAGGGTCAACGCCCTCTACTTCACTTTTGACAATTTATTTGTCTGCAAGAAGTTGGAAAACTTATGTATTATTAATTATTGAGATAAAGAATTCCATATAAGATATATGAGGAAAGTGAAGAAATGGAAACTGATATTCACTAAGTTTCTACTATGTGTCAGGTGGTTGGCCAACTACTTTGTACGCACATCAATTTAAATCTTAGGAGGTAAGTGTAATCATCTAGTTTATTTAAGAGAAAGGCTTAGCTTAAAGTGAGTGTTAATAAAATATTTTCTGACTCCAAATCCAGGTTTTTTTGTTTTTTGTTTGTTTTGTTTGTTTTTGGCACAGCACATCCTGGTGTCTGCATTTAATGCTCTGATTTAGCATCAATGATTCATGCAAAAGGAATGGATATATTTATATCAGTAGCATTACTGACTCAGAAAGAAATAAATTAAAGGACAAAGATCAAAGTTACTGAGAGAAAAAAATAAAAACTCCCCAGGAAGTTGTTTGCTGTCACTATTAGAGAAAAAGATTCAACTATAGTATTCTTTTTTGTTTGTTTGTTTTGTGAGGAAGATTGGCCCTGAGCTAACATCTGCCAATCCTCCTCTTTTTGCTGAGGAAGACTGGCCCTGGGCTAACATCCGTGCCCATCTTCCTCCACTTTATATGGGACGCTGCCACGGCATGGCTTGACAAGTGGTGCGTTGGTGCGCACCCGGGATCTGAACCGGCGAACCCCGGGCCGCCGCAGCGGAGCGTGCACACTTAACCACTTGTGCCACCAGGCCGGCCCCTATAGTATTCTTTTAAAGAGAATCTGCAGGTATTTGCAATTACAGAGTAAAAAATCTGTAATCTGCAACTTTCTTTGGGTTACAGCTGTGAAATATGCTGCTGACAAGGTAACAACTCTTCTTTTGCCATATAAGGACACTTTTAGTAATTGTTATTATCAGAATCCTCAAAAAAAAAAGGCAATGTTTATATAAATGGAAAATTTCAACGAAGACACGCATAAAATGTGCAGCATAAATAGGAAAATTTCAGCTTCAAGTAACCAAGTGTATTTTTACTTAAACAGCTCAGAAGTTAGCTAGAGACTTCTTTTACAAAATAAAATGGGTGGTTGGTTGGTGTGGATGGAAGCTACTCTGAAGTAATGGGCATGATGATGTTGGTGTTTGTCAGAGCCCCAGATTAAAAGACTCCTCAAGGTTCCAGCTATTATAGATCCCTTCTGATAGGTGGTTCAGTCTTGCTTTACAATTTAAGAGATTATACATAGATTTTACAAAAGTAAATTTTTTACTGGAGTGTTGAGGAAGTCTGATAGTCATACCCCAAATGAGAAATTTGAATTGAATGTTATTGCTGTCAATGATCTTGCTTCTTGAGGTAATGGCCATGTCATTGCACCCAGGAAAAGAATGTTCTGGGAGCTTCTCTATGGATGAACTTCCCTCCATTTGTCCCTCCTACGACAGATTAGTTTTTACTTTTCAGATTCTGAAAGAAAGAGAAAATTCACCAGGAGAGGGCTGAAAAATCAATAAGGGTAATTTCTAACTTACTTTTAAAAATTACTTTCTTTTTTAAAATAAAATTGGTTAAAAATCCCATTTGATGTTTGTTCTTTGGAATTCTGAATCTTTTACACATTGCCTTATAAAATAAATTAAATTAGGACATAGAAAAAATAAAGGAATTCCTCTGATAATAGGCTAGGAATTTCCAAAAGGTTGACATATAAGCTAAAGTAGTTATTCAAATCTGTGAATTATGGGAAGTTTGTTTATTTAACTTTTATATTTAACTATGACCAAATACAGTCCCAGGAAACTTGATTCACTTAATAATGTAAATCAAGGTAAATTAATGATTTAATTAAAAAAAAATTGAATAACAAAAAAATTTTAGGTTATAACCAGTCTCAGTGAAGGCAGGACATTCCAAGTGTGAAAACAAAGTAATAATGAATAAAGATTAAATTTGACAAGAAATATTTAAAAATTCCACATAGTACAAATGTAAACACAAAAGTCAGTAGGAAAATTCATATATGTCTAAGGTAAGTCTAAAATTAATTAATTAAAAAATCTAAGTACAGAAATAAAAGGATTTAAGCAGGCAATTTTCAAAAGTAGAGATTAAATGATAATAAGTAATTATCCATCTATCTACTCTTTTCCTAGTCCAGCAATCAACCCATCTACCCAGCATACATCTACTAAGCCTCTAGTATGTTTGAGGCAATAAGCACAAAAACACATTTATTGTCATTTATAATGGTCTAAATGAATTTTTAAAATATATAACGCAATATATTGTAATACATCATTGTAATAAAGTGAAATTACAATGAAATCTAATAGGGTGAAAACCTGGACCAGATTTCATAAAATGAGGGAGAGCACTTGGACATTTTCATAAAATGTTCATTGAAAACTAAATCCAGAGAGGAAGTCTAGATGACGGAGAACTCTGAACTCACCTCCTCCTGCGGACACAGCCAATTTACAACTACTCGTGGAAAAATTACCCCTGAGACAGAACTGAAAACTGAACAAGAGGAACTCCTGCAACAACAGACAATCCTAATTGAGGTGGAAGAGGCAGAAACTCCCTTTTGGAGAGGAAAAATGCCACCTTCACAAGCCGCAGTGCTTCACGGCTGCCCGGGAGCAGCCCACAGGTACGCAGCATCCCTGGAGACATGGGGCCCTGAGCTGGGAGCGCCCCCGCTGTGGGCATTTTGTGGACCCAGCACAATCGAGACGAGTGGCAGAATATCTGACTTAGCCTGCTACCAAAACACTGGGGAGTACTCCCATAAAGCTGGTTCACAAAGAAATTAAAACTGGCTCTTAAAGGGCCCACACACAAACTCACCCGTTTCAGAAAGCAACCTAAAATCAATAGAAAGAAAGGTGCACAGTGCTTTGGTGACAAGAGACTCACCTAATAGGCACTGAGTGCATCTCGGTGAGGGGTGAGACCTCTCCAGGGACTGGGACATTGGCGGTGGCCATTGTTGTGGCCTGGTGGGGGCATGCTGACACAGACGCCATTGGAGTTCTCCCTGGGACCAGCTAGCCCAGGGTCTACCCTACCTGCTAGAGCACCGATTTAATCCAGCTCAGCCAGGGCAGGCAGCCCACCCTAGGGACTGGCCCCACCCAACAACAAGCCCTCAGGTAACTTCTGGGCCTGCATAGATTGGTGACTGGATTCTCTGCTGCTGGGCAACTGAGCAGACTTCAGTGGGCAGGGTGTGCACAAGGAGCAGGTGGAGAGTGTGGGGCCGTGGTGGAGTGTCCACGGCTGCCACCGTGGACAGACTGGGTCCGCTTCGGGAGGTCGGGGCATGCACACAGGGCAGGACTGTGTTAACTATGTGTGTGGACCTTTGGGCGGCAGGGCTTGTCAGCTGCAGAAGACGTGTGCTTTTCAAAGACCCACATAGGGGGTTTGCCCCACCTTCCAAAGGCTGAAACAATTGGGTGCTCCTGTGCCTGAGCCCAGCCCGACCCAGCTGTAATCCTCAGAGAGCTGACAAGAGACCTAAAGGCTGGAGGCTTATAGCAATTGTAAGGCCCTGAGCCTAACAATCTGCCATGCTGGGGGCCTACTCACTTAAAAGAAATACTGCAACACAAATGTGGTATTAGAACTTGCAGCCAACTGTGCTGGGGCTCCCCACACCTGATAAAGAGACTGAAGGGCCCACAACAACTACAAGCAGCTGAGCATTATAACAGCAGGCCAGGAGCATAGCTCAGCCTCCCTGGGCACCTGCAGGGAGAGTAAACAGGCCACAATAGAAGGACACATGTAGCCCACATAGGGGTCACCCCTGGAACATTGAGAACTGAGGGAAGCACACTGCAGGCCTCCTAAGGCATCACTTATATAAGGTCACCTATCCAAGAGCAGGAGACATAGCTGACCTACCTAATACATAGACACAAGCACAGGGAAAGAGGCAAAATGAGGAGGCAAAGGAATACACTCCAACTAAGGGAACAGGACAAAACCCCAGAAAAGGAACTAAGTGAAAAAGAAATGAGTAACCTACCTGACAGAGAGTTCAAACAAAGAGTGTTAAGGATGCTCACTGATGTGGGGAGAAGAATAGATGAACTCAGTGAGAAGGTCAAGAAAGAAATGGTAGATATAAAAAAGAACCAATCAGAAATGAAGAATACAATACTGGAAATGAAAAATTCACTAGAGGGTCTCAAAAGCAGCGTAGAGGATACAGAAGAATGGATCTGCGAGCTGGACGAAAGACTAGAAGACATTACCCAAGCTGAACAGGTAAAAGAGAAAAGAATTAAAAAGAGTGAGGACAGTCTAAGGGACCTCTGGGACAACATCAAGTGCACCAACGTCTGTGTTATAGGTGTCCTGGAAGGAGAAGAGCGAGACAAAGGGGCAGAGAATCTATTTCAAGAAATAATAGATGAAAACTTCCCTAACCTAAGGAAGGAAACAGATATCTGGGTACAGGAAGCACAGAGAGCCCCAAACAAGATAAACCCAAAGAGGCCCACACCAAGACACATCATAATCAAAATGTCCAGAATTAAAGATAAAGAGAGAATCCTAAAAGCCCCAAGAGAAAGTCAAGTTACATACAAAGGAAACCCCATAAGGCTATCAGCTGACTTCTCAGCAGAAACCTTACAGGCTAGAAGAGAGTGTTACGATATATTTAAAGTGCTAAAAGGAAAAAACTTACAGCCAAGAATACTCTACCCAGCAAGGTTATCATTCAAGATGGAAGGAGAGATCAGAAATTACCCAGACAAGCAAAAATTAAAGGAGTTCGTCAACAACAAACCAGTGCTACAAGAAATGTTAAAGGGACTGATTTAAGGGAAAAAGAGAGGACCACAAATAGGAAAAATTATCTATTTCCATGATAAGAATGTAATGGATACAAATGCACAAAAAAGAAGTTAGATATGATATCAAAAACATAAAAGGAGGGAGGAGGGGAGTTAAAGAGTACAGCTTTCAGACAGAGGTCAAACTAAAGAGACCATCAATTCTGTACAGAAGAAGAAAGGAACAGTGAAGGACTACTAAAACACTGAGAAAAAAAAAGTTAAAAAATGGCAGTAAGTACCTACTTATCAATAGCTACTTTAAATGTCAATGGACTAAATGCTCCAATTAAAAGGCATAGGGTGGCTGAATGGATAAAAAAACAAGACCCATATATATGCTGCATACAAGAGACACACTTCAGACCTAAAGACACTCACAAACTGAAAGTGAAGGGATGGAAAAAGATACTCCATGCATTGGCAATGAAAAGAAAGCTGGGGTAGCAGTACTCATATCAGACAAAATAGACTTTAAAACAAAAACTGTGAAAAGAGACAAAGAAGGGCATTACATAATGATCAAGGCAACAATCCAAAAAGAGGATATAGCACTTGTAAATATCTACGTGCCCAATGTAGGTGCACCTAAATATATAAAGCAATTATTAACAGACATAAAAGGAGAAATAGACAGTAACACAATAATAGTAGGGGACTTGAACCCTCCACTTACACCAACGGATAGATCATCCAAACAGAAGATTAATAAGGAAACATTGGCCTTAAATGACACACTAGAACAGATGGACCTAGTAGATATATACAGAGCATTACGTCCAAAAACCGAATAAATGTTCTTTTCCAATGTACATGAAACATTCTCCAGGATTGATCACATATTAGGCCACAAAACAAGTCTCCATAAATTTAAGAAGATTGAAATAATACCAAGTATTTTTTCTGACCACAACAGTATGAAACTGGAAATCAACTATAGTAAGAAAATCAGAAAAGCCACAAATACGTGGAGACTAAACAAAATGCTACTGAACAATGACTGGGTCAACGAAGAAATCAAAGAAGAAATCAAAAAATACCTGGAGACAAATGAAAATGAAAATACGACATGCCAGAATTTATGAGATACAGCAAAAGTGGTTCTAAGAGGGAAGTTTATAGTAATACAGGCCTATCTCAACAAAAAAGAAAATTCTCAAATAAACAATCTAACAATACACTTAAAGGAACTGGAAAAAGAAGAACAAACAAAGCCCAAAATCAGTAGAAGAAGGGAAATAATAAAAATCAGAGCAGAAATAAATGAAATAGAGACCAAAAAAAACAATAGAAAAAAATTAATAAAACCAAGAGCTGGTTCTTTGAAAAGATCAACAAAATTGACATACCTTTAGCTAGACTCATGAAGAAAAAAAGAGAGAAGGCTCAAATAAGTAAAATCAGAAATGAAAAAGGAGAAATTACAACAGACAGCTCAGAAATACAAAAGATTATAAGAGAATACTATGAAAAGCTATATACCAACCAATTCAACAATCCGGAAGAAATGGATAAATTCTTAGAATCATAAAACCTTCCAAAACTGGATCAAGAAGAGGTAGAGAATTTGAATAGACCAATCACTGGTAAGGAAATCAAAACAGTAATCAAAAACCTCCCCCAAAATTAAAGTCCAGGACCAGATGGCTTCCCTGGTGAATTCTACCAAAAATTCAAAGAAGACTTAATACCTATCCTTCTCAAACTCTTCCAAAAAATTGAGGAGTGGGGGAAGCTCCCTAACTCATTCTACGAAGCTGACATTACCCTGATACCAAAACCAGACAAGGACAACACAAAAAAAAAGAAAATACAGGCCAATATCACTGATGAACATCGATGCAAATATCTTCAAAAAAATACTGGCAAATCGCATACAACAATATGTTAAAAAGATTATACACCATGATCAAGTGGGATTTATTCCAGGTATGCAGGGATGGTTTAACATTCGCAAATCAATCAACGTGATACAACACAGTAATAAAATGAAAAATAAAAATCACATGATCATCTCAATAGATGCAGAGAAAGCATTTGACAAGATACAGCATCCATTTATGATAAAAACTATAAAATATTGCTGAAAGATATTGAAGAAGACACAAAGAAATGGAAAGATATTTCGTGTTCTTGGATTGAAAGAATTAACATAGTTAAGATGTCCATACTTCCTAATGCCATCTATAGATCCAGTGCAATCCCTATCAAAGTTCCAACAACATTTTTCACATAAATAGAACAAAGAATACTAAAATTTATATGGAACAACAAAAGACTCCGAATAGCTAAAGGAATCTGAGAATAATGAACAAAGCTGGAGGTATCACACACCCTGGTTTCAAAATATACTACAAAGCTATAGTAACAAAAACAGCATAGTACTGGCACAAAAACAGACACACAGATCGATGGAATAGAATCGAAATCCCAGAAATAAACCCACACATCTATGGACAGCTAATCTTTGACAAAGGAACCAAGAACATACAACGGAGAAAAGAAAGTCTCTTCAACAAATGGTGTTGGGAAAACTGGATAGCCACACATGCAAAAAAACGAAAGTAGACGCTTACCTTACACCATACACAAAAATTAACTCCAAATGGATTAAAGAATTGAATGTAAGACCTGAAACTGTGAAACTTCTAGAAGAATACATAGGCAGTACGCTCTTCGACATCGGTCTTAGCAACATATTTTCAAGCACCATGTCTGACCGGAGAAGAGAAACACTAGAAAAAATAAACAAATGGAACTACATCAAAGTAAAAAGCTTCTGCACAGCAAAGGAAACCATCAACAAAACGAAAAGACAACCTAACAATTGGGAGAAGATATTTGCAAACCATACGTCTGATAAGGGGTTAATCTCCAAAATATATAAAGAACTCATGCATCTCAACAACAAAAAAACTAACAACCCAATTAAAAAATGGGCAAAAGACCTGAACAGACATTTCTCCAAAGAAGATATACAGATGGCCAACAGACACATGAAAAGATGTTCAAAATCATTAACTATCAGGGAAATGCAAATCAAAACTACAATGAGATATCACCTCACGCCCATCAGAATGGCTATAATTAACAAGACAGGAAACAACATGTGTTGGAGAGGATGTGGAGAGAAGGGAACTCTCATACACTGCTGGTGGGAGTGCAAACTTGTGCAGCCACTATGCAAAACAGTAAGGAGATTCCTCAAAAAATCAAGGATATAACTGCCATATGATCCAGCTATTCCACTGCGGGGTATTTATCCAAAGAACTTGAAAACACCAATGCATAAAGATACATGCACCCCTGTGTTCATTGCAGCGTTATTCACAATAGCCAAGATTTGGAAGAACCTAAGTGCCCATCAAGGGTTGAATGGATAAAGAAGATGTGGTATATATACACAATGGAATACTACTCAGCCATAAGAAAAGATGAAATCCAGCCATTTGTGACAACATGGATCGACATTTCGGGTAGTATGCAAAGCGAAATAAGTCAGAGGGAGAAGGTCAAATACCGTATGATTTCCTTAATTAAGTAGTAGATGATAACAATAAACAAACACATAGGGACAGAGATTGGATTGGTGGTTACCAGAGGGGAAGGGGGGAGGGAGGAGGGCGAAAGGGATAATTCGGCACATGTGAGTGGTGATGGGTTGTAATTAGTATTTGGGTGGTGAACATGATGTAATCTATGCTGAAATAGAAGTATAATGATGTACACCTGAAATTTATACAATGTTATAAACCAATGTTACTGCAATAAATAAAAAATTAAAAAAAAATCAATGTAATTGATGAGATGAAGTTGAAGCAAACATTTTAATTAAAGAAAGAGGGAAATCAAAAAAAAAAAAGAAAACTAAATCCATACAACTTTTTCTTCAGAAAAAGTCATCACATCTTCTGTCACCTTAGAGAAGCAGGTATTCTGCCCTATTTATAGAAGGTGTACAATTGATTTCTATGTCAACTTTACCTCTGTATATTGGCACCTTTTCCAAGTTCCTTCTTGATATTGTTTTAATACGTTGAGTAAAGAGCCTTGGGCAAGAAACAACTAAGTTACCAGATTGAAACTACTGGAAATTATTCTGACTTGCCATCACAGTGGGTATCAGCTCAGTTGGAAAATGCTTCTTCCTAGCGCCTCCATCTCACTTACAGGCAGACATCTCAGGGAGTCGAGATATGATTTTAGGTCAAATAATCTTGCTCTTGCTGGATTATATTCTTGTCTATGTAATACGAAAAATTTCCCGTTGATGATGCCATGATTACCCCCTTAAAACAAACACATGATTCGGTCTCTTTTATGAATAATTAGGCTAAAATATTATCCTTTGGTTTGTTCTGCTTAGCCAAGATCAGAATACATTTACATTGAAATAAGTCCTTAAGCAGAAATTCTAATAAGCTACAGTTAAACTTCTGTTTATACCTCTATTGTTGACAAATTATTGTTTTTCTGTGTGCCTGTGTTTAATTAATGCCTATTTTCTTAATTATATGTAGCAGCATGTAAGAATATTTGCTGAGACTTGTTTCCTACTATGAAACATGTTATTTTTGAGATTTTCAAAGACAAATACAGTTACACGTCAGTTCAGGATGTTAATCTTCCCTAGCACAATCAATACTTATATTTTAAAGCTGTTAAAATTTGTTACAAAGTGAAACGTATCTCATTTCAGATTTGTGTGTTCCAAGTAAAGAATCAAATTTGAGATACTTTAAGCAAGAAAATGAAACTTCTAATGAGAAGTTTACCAGGCTAAATATAAGAAAGTATTCTAATCTCCAGAAAGATGGAAGTGAGGAATGGGAACAAGGCCTTGAGTTCTGGAAGCCACTCTTTCAGTTTCCTTCTCTTGGGGTCTAAGGTCAAAATTTCACTCTCCATATGCGATTTACTCATCTTTCTCAGCAGCTTGAAAAGCTTGGTTTCTGTGAGCATATAGTGAAAGATGCTATGCCACATTTAAACAACCACAGTTTAAAAAAAATATTCAGAAGAAACTAGAATCCCTCACTCCCACTTCAAATTGCCAGGGCCTGAATCACTACCCTTAACCGTGGCCAAAGAGTGCAGTAGAGCAAGTAGTACAGACATGGTGGTCTCCACCTGGTCCTGTGAAGGGTAATTTTCAGAGAAAAGTGATTATTCAAGCTGATCATTTACTGCAAAGCATTTTATCCAGTATATATCATATGAACACAATCAGAAAAAAAAATTAGAAGTAGATGTAATAAATGTTAAAATTATTTTGTGAAGGATTTGTTATCTTTTTCTGACTCGCACTTTCTTTTTATAATGACTTGATATTGCTATGTATTGAGAAGATGGGACACTGAAGGTTTAAATTTGTTTAATAAAAGACATTTTGGTTGAATTTTGGTTTTCCTTTCATTATGTTATTTGTATTATAAACATGGCATTAATTTTGAATGAGAGGTGAGTTGAGAGGACTAAGGGGAGGCTGGAGGAACGTGGGGAAGAGGAATCATAACAAGTTAGCAAAGCCAATTTGACACTGCCTGTTGAATGGCTTAAACTTAAGCGATATGTATGCCCTAGGTGGGCCATTTTAATCTTATTTTCAGTATGAATAGTTTTGATTTTAAACGTTTGGAGAATAGCTATATCCTCTTCTAACCAAGAGTCCTTAAATTATGAGGAAGACAGGTCGCTGAATGAATAATTCAGCATAGTTCTGGGATTTTTTTCCCTTCCATTTAAATTGGAACACAGCAAAACTTGTGGAGAGTAGAAGATAGAAAGTTTATACCCCACAATTTTTGTGTTTTCATTTTTCTCCCTTACATATGCATTCTCATCATGATCGTCTTTTTTCTCTTATCCTCCATCAAGAAGAGGGAAACCACCTACAACAGTTAAGAGTGCACACACACACTCACAAAAGTTGAAAAAATGCGACTTATTAAACATATTTTTAGAACATAAGCAAGTATTTTAGCTGCTTCTTAATCAGTTCCACATTAACGCAGTCAACTGCTGACAGTGAGAACCAGTCTGTTTGGGGCCAATGTTGACACATTTATAATATACCTGCCGGGGTTGGGAAGAGATTGATACCCCCACATTCTTCCTAGCTTATTTATTTGTATTTATAAACCAGTAAATATATACACCTACCTACAAACATGCATATATTTTTGCTCTATTTTTATTTATTTATTATTTTGTGAGGATGATCAGCCCTGAGCTAACATCCATGCTAATCCTCCTCATTTTGCTGAGGAAGACTGGCTCTGAGCTAACATCTATTGCCAATCCTCCTCCTTTTTTTGTCCCCCCAAAGCTCCAGTAGATAGTTGTATGTCATAGTTGCACAGCCTTCTAGTTGCTGTATGCGGGACGCGGCCTCAGCATGGCCAGAGAAGCCGTGCGTCGGTGCGCGCCCGGGATCCGAACCCAGGCCACCAGCAGCAGAGCGCGAGCACCTAACCGCCAAGCCACGGGGCCGGCCCTCGTCTATTTTTGAGATTACAAATTATCTACTTTTTTCTATGCTGTATGAACAGATGACCTAGTCATATATTGTCATAGCTGAAATAGTGCTATGGATCTATGTGTACCTTCCATCTAGTGTCTATGTGAAGCTATTTCTCTGTTTACTAATACATTAATTGTGGAGGTCCACTATCTTACCCTCATAATCTATAGGTGTGATATTTAGATTGTTTTCAAAGAAAATTGAGGATCAACAGCTACATGACACTGACATAGAAGGTTGAGTAATATCAGCACTATGTAACACCTAAGTTTGATCTAGATAGCGTACCTGTATGGGCAAGCTTGTGGCCAAAATCTCTAACAGATCAGTGTAACCTATGAATTCAGTTCTTCCTTCTGGCCTCTCTCCTTTCCTTCTTGTTTTGTTTCCTTCCACTGTTGCTCACCTCTGCCCTATTTTTTTTCTTAGTCAGTGCAACTTGAGCCAGTGGATTCTCTTTGAATCAAAATGTAGTAAGTGTTTTCATATCCGAATTGCTAGTCCACTATTTTGACTATAAGGAAGATATATTGATCTATCCCTAGATTAACTGTCAGTCTACAAAATTAAACCTACAGAATTTTTCATTAAGAGTATCATCTATATGTTTAAGACTTGTATATCAGAAAAGTGAGATTCTGGAAGACTAGCTGAAGGAACTAATGATTAACAAACAAATGATTTTGATTTCAGTCTGATGTGCATTTTTAGTACTCTGAAAGTTGTTACATTACTGTAATTTTATAATAAAACCATAACATTCCTACAGTAATGTAATTTCAACTTCTTATAATTCTGAAACCAAAACGAATATGCATAGACCAAATAATACAAGATTAATTTTAATTATTTATACATACAATAAATGATAAGAAATATTACCTTTAATTGACTAACATTATAATGTATATTTTTTCTCATAAATACCGTAAGTTTACTAATGTGAAGGGAATAACAGAAATAGTTCAAATAGAAGAAAAATCATAGTAGAGTATGTATTTAAGTTGCATAGCAACATACAAAAGCAACAAAAGGAGAAAGTAAATTCCTTGAAATCACAAGAGTTTTTAGAATAACATAAGAGATATGCAAAAGCAAAATGTGTTATGTTTTTAGAAAGATGAAGAGGTCAAAGTAACAAGACTCTAGTAAATAGAATATTCACATAAAGCTATCATGCATATTTAATGGACAATATATTGATACATCTAACAGTGATATCTCATCTTTCATGTGAAGTATGTTTCAATAATTTGAAAGTGAAGCATATTTGGAATTTCAGTTTTACAGGAGAAAATGTAAATGTATTTACATGCTACATTATACTAAGTATAACCAATAAAATAGACACAGTGATAGTAGAGAGATAAGAAGATAACGCCAAATATAAGGTTACTTTTACTTAGCATGTTTTATTATTTCTATTTTTCTCTCTTTTTCCACTAAAACCTTTTAAGGGTATGGTATTCACTGGTATGTGGACAAGTGAAGTATTAGTATCAATAATACCTTTTGTGAAATATCTATGATGACTTCATTTTTTGTATTTGCAAAGGTAGTCAATAAGCAGAGGTTTGTACCACAATTTTTCAGTAAGTCTAACTTGAGAACATGTTCAGATAGATGTATTACTTTTTAAAAGCAGAATTAATAATTTGAAAGGAAAAAAAGATTTATTTTTTAAAAGACGGCACAGTCATAACATAGATCTTAATAATAGGCACTGACATTTATAATGTGTAGGAGACATTATAATAAGTAAGTGATGATTTATTGAGTTATGTTGAAGACATAAAATAAGAATAAAATAATGATATTTTATATTAGACATCACTGAGGTAGACAAAATAAGATTTAGAAATTAAAAATTTTTTGTAGTAGTTACAAACTGAAATAATAAAGTAAACTCAATTGACTGCATCAAAGACAGCTGAAAATATTGGAATTAAAATGGCAACAAATATAAATTGTTTTGGAATAGTTTAGAAAAGATCTAAGTGCAATTCAGTAGAAATTAAGGCTTAAATAAAATGATGTAAACATCAAATAGAAATTAGACCTAAAATATTCTCCAGGGCTAATCCACATGTAGTGAGAAAGGTGATTGAAGACTCAGGTAAAATGGTATGAATCCATTTTATAAAGAAGAAAATAATTAACCAGTATTCCATATGATGAGTGTTATTTAACTTGAGGTTTTCTCAAGGACAAAGGAGGAGATAAATTGGAATTTTATTAGGGAATTTGGATGCATAGGGAGTACGCAACTGACAGAGACAGGGTAGGTGTGGTTGCAATAATGGGCAGCAGAGTTGAAATAGTAATCAGAATGGTTTGGTAAGTAGAGATGTTTGATGTTATTGGCAACTTGATCTTGGTCACCCTAAGACTGAAGAGATGGATAGTCTCCAAAAGTCTTAGTGATCTGTATAAGAAGAAGATCTCTATTTTTAACAAAAGATCATAGGATCTTAATCAATTCTTAATTTCAGACTCAGGGTACCTTTAATGTGGGAGAATAAGTTAATTTGAAGAATGGTGCTGCTATGTTGCCAAAATTTATATTCTATTTCCTCCTGTTCTTTCCCAAATGACCTGCAACAATTTAACAGTGCTACTGTGCACTGAGAAACACAACTATATGAGAAAAAGGAGAAAAATATAATTTTATAGGGTGGCTGAGCATTGGTTCAGAATTGACACTAGTTCCTGAAAACCCCAAAATCATTGAGGTCTACCAATTAGAAATTTTCAGAAATTAATTCAGGAGATTAATGGAATTTGGGCTTAAGTCGGTCTCACAGTGGACTCATTGGTTTCCTTAACTTCCCTGTATCTATTTCTCCAGGTTTGGAATGCATAGTTGAAACAGATATACTCAGCCCCCAGCATAATCTGCATGTTGTTTCCTCAACCCTTGAAATGAGGGTTATTATGATATGAGAGACCAAGTAGAAGTCCCTAGAATTGCCTCTATCTACCAGCATAGTAAAACAAAAGTACCACTCCATTTTTGGAGAGATTGAAGAGTTTAGTTTCATCATAAATATTTTTCAAGCATGGCAAGTCTTACCAAATTTTGAAGTCTTGTGATTTTAAACTTAACATTTACATGTAGGACCAACTTGAATACATTTATTTATGCAGTGTGGAGCGTGGATCAATGTTGACTTTTTTGCATATAGGTACCTAGTTTTTCCAAGAGAATGTGTTGAAAAGACTATTCTTTCTTTGCTGAATGCCTTTGCTCTTTGTCAAGAGTCAATTTATCAAAATCAAAATATGTCTATTTCTGAACTCTATTTTGTTACAGTGATAGATTTTGGTTTTTAGAATAGTTGTGGATTTACAGAAAAATTGAGAAGATAGTAGACAGTTCACATATACTCTCTCATTCAGTTTCTCCTATTATTAACATTTTACATTGGTGTGTTGAATTTCTTAAAATTAATGAATCAATATTGATACCGACACATTATTATTAGCTAAAATCCATAGTTGACTGCAATTTTCTTAGCTTTACTTAAAGTCTTTTTCTACTCCAGGATCCCATCCAGAATACCACATTACGTTAAGTTATCATGTCTCCATAGACTCTTCTTGGTTGTGACAATTTCTCAGACTTTCCTTATTTATGATGACCTTGATAGTCTTGAGGAACACTGGTCTAGAATATTGCAGGATGCTCTTTTGTTGGAATTTATCTGGTGTTTTTGTCATGATTAAACTGAGGTTATAGTTTTTTGGGAGAAACAACACAAAGGTAAAGTGAGATTTTCAGCTCATTATATCAAGGGTGCATACTATCAACATAATTTACCATTGTAGATATTGATCTAGATCCCCTGGCTAAAGTAGTGTTTGCAGATTTCTTCACTGTAAAGTTAAGCTTTTGACCACTTTCCCATACTGTACTTGTGAGAAGGAAGTCAGTATGCACAGCAATACCTAAATAGTGGGGATTTATATCCTCCACTTTAAGGGCAGAGTATCTACATAAATTACATAGTATCTGCATACATTGGAATTATTCTACATCAGAGATTTATCTCTTCTCTTCCATTAATTTGTTTATTCAATTATGTATGTATATCAGTATCAACTCATGGATATTTATATTATACTTTGGGGTGTTATACTCAATTCATTTTCTTGTTCAAATTGTTCTAACTTTGGCTACCGGAACGCTTTCAGTTGGCTTCTGTGTCCCTTTGACATATGCCCATTAATGCATTTTTTGGAGGTCAATGTACTTTTAAGATCTTGCCTCATTTAACATTACCACTCATTACATTTTTAATTTTGATAACCATATTTTATTTGTTTTATAATTTCTCTTTTTTTTCATTATTGCCCTTTTCATGAAGTTGTATGATTCCTTGAGTTCTTATTTTTTATCTTATTATATTTTAAACATGGTAGTATTATATTCATTCTAAATCGCTTATGAGTGCTAATTCTTTGGGCTTTTGTTCTTGTTTTTTATTGAAGGTTCATTTCTTTTTTTTCTTTTTGTGAGGAAGATCAGCCCTGAGCTAACATCCATGCTAATCCTCCTCTTTTTGCTGAGGAAGATCGGCTCTGAGCTAACATCTATTGCCAATCCTCCTCCTTTTCTTTTTTCCCTTTTTCTCCCCAAAGCCTCAGTAGACAGTTGTACGTCATAGTTGCACATCCTTCTAGTTGCTGTATGTGGGACGTGGCCTCAGCATGGCCAGAGAAGCAGTGGCTGGTGCGCGCCCGGGATCGGAACCCGGGCCGCCAGTAGCGGAGCACAGGCACTTAACCGCTAAGCCACGGGGCCGGCCCGAAAGGTTCATTTCTTGATATTGTTTTAAATCATTTATTGTAAGCTCATCATCATCAAAAGTCATTTTATTCATTTATAGCTTTCTCTTCCCTCAGTTGTAGATGTGTTTCTAGAGGATAGTATTTTGCTTGTTTCTGTCAGAGTACAGGAAATTTTTCAAGTCATTAATCAGTTTTTATAGTAATTCTTTGGCTGTATATTCAAGTACTGAGTGTATGGTATAACTTTTGAACTCTGATTATAAAATTTATATTTGTTCCAGATTTAAGTCTTCAATTTCTCTCAAAAAGTAAGGTTTTTTTTTTTTTGTGAGTAAAATCAGCCCTGAGCTAACATCCGTGCTAATCCTCCTCTTTTTGCTGAGGAAGACTGGCCCTGGGCTAACATCCATGCCTTCCTCCAATTTATGTGGGACACCACCACAGCGTGGCCTGACAAGCGGTGTGTTGTGGGCGCCTGGGATCCGAACCTGCGCCACCAGCAGCTGAGCGCGCGCACGTAATCCCTACGCCACGGGCCAGCCCCTGAAAGAGTGTTTTTAAAACTCAAAGTCACAGGTAGATGACAAACATCATTGCCATCTCCCTAGCTAAGTGTGGGTTGAGAATGCAGGTTGATTTCATATTTTCTTTTTCAGTTGTGGGGCAGTACTCTAAAGTTTGAGGACTGTCACTTCCCATTTTCCTTAAGTGAGGACATAAAGTCATCCCACGGTCTCAGTCAAGCAGGTTCTATGGTATACAACACCCGTGCTCTTCTCAGGATGTCAATTTGCTCTTCTCTCTGTGGTTTTGAGTTCCTTCTCTATTTCTAGCACTCATTTCACTTTCTTTAAGTCCACAGGCTCCAGCCCTGAGCTCTGGTAGAAAGTTCAAGCGGCACGAAATCCAAGACCATGAGTAGGAACTCTAAACCACCTCTTAACCACTATAAAACTCCAAGCCATTTGTCCCCCTTTGCTCTATTAAACCATTTTTGTACCTCTGTGGAATTCCACCTTGCTCTCCCAAGAAAACCTTATAATATGAGTAATAAATCTCTTTATACCTCTTGGTACTTGGGTGGCATCATCTATCTCATTATTTGAACCAAATTTTGGATTAGCGGTTGATCCTACCCTCCATCAGGCAACCACCAGACACCAACCCAGGCGTAGCTTAGGAGCAATTTCTGTGTTAATTTCTATTGTGGCAGAAGCCCACAGGTCCTTCCACTACTTTATTGGACATCGATGTGCAAATATTTTCAATTTTAGTAGTTACTTTTAGACACATAAAATAAACAATAAGATGCATTTCATCCATTTTGTTTACAAAGAAAAAAACCCAAGATAATATGGCATATAGTTAACATAGTAAAATGGGCACTCTCCGACATTGCTGATGGGATGGTAAATTAGTACCTTCCTGGAGCAAATTTATTAATATTTGAAAGAAGCCTTTATAATGAGAAACACAAAAGGGATAGGGGAAAAAAATGCCCACAACTAAACCAGGAGAAGTGAGTCATTAAGCCCCATAATATTTTTTAACTTCTTTTTAACTTTGAAAATAAAATTTCAGAATTTTAAAATAAAATCAAAGGAACACTTTTTAGGCACATGCTAAAAATGGATGTCATAATTGAGTCTAATATTGTATGATTTTAAACTGTTATTTTAAACCTTACTTCCCACCTCCAGTTACACACACAGAGAGACAGCAATGGACTTATCAATTATTTTTCAAAAAGAGTCAAAACTGAAAGAATAGACACAAGTGTAAAGAAAAAGCCTCGACATTAATTCTTTATTTTGTATTTCAGACGTAGAATTATAATTTAAAAGCTAATCAAGAAAATAAATGTATACTTAATCCCTGTGACAATATCACCCAAAAGCAGCCAAATAATTTTATTCTGTCCACTATAATTTCACATATTGAAGCTAGTGATGGAAGATTCTATTTATTAATTTCAAGGTCTTGTGAAGAAATGAAATTGCAAATTCTTAGTTTAACTAAGTAGTGGTCCTAGTCAGCTTCTCTGAGAAATAGGCTCTGCTACTGAGATTTGTATGCAAGAAGTTTATTGCTTTCAAGAATAACATCTGTGGGAGAATAAAAGAACAGGACTGAGCAGAGGGATAGTTAGAACTGCATGACATTGCAGCAAAGACTTTAGCCAATCCCATTGGAGCTAAGATGATCTTTCAGTTTTGTCATGAACGGAGGGAAAGAGACTGAAACTTATAACAGTTCCTCTTCCCCAACTCACCACACCATCCCTGTGTTGGCCAGTCATTGGACAGGGGCTGCATTTCCAGAAGGACACATGATCTTGGTAAGGTGGTTCTCTAAAACTTAAAGTAATTTCCTCAGAGATTCTCAGCTGAGGGACTACATTCCTAGCACTGGAGGAATGAATGCTTCAGTCCTAAAGGTGATTGAGGAGTTTTGAAGCACTTGAGCTGTTTGTGATACTTTAAGTTTGATAAGTTGGAGTTAGAGATATTTGAACTCATTCCAAGTTCAGTGTAAAAGTACTCAAAGCTTTATCAGGCTTATCACACTCCCTGGACCTCAGTTAATCCTTGTTGGGAGAAAGAAGAGGAGATAAAACAATTTTACAGCTGTGCGGGCTTTGAGATGCCTTAAGAGTGATGAGAACAATGTGCAAAGTTCACCATAATAAAGCCTTTTGTCAATTGAGTTCATATCTTAAGATTGCACAGAAAGGATGACCGACAGACAGTGTGTAGGAATCGTTTCTTTAGAAAAAGGTCATATTTGAAGCAATGCACTTGTCGTATGTGTATTAGTGACAGATCTATATCCTGAACATAGAGACCCAAAATATTGTATTTTGAAGGGAAAGGATAGTAAGTGAGTGAAATCTGTTAACAGCTTAGAAAAATGACCTCTTTTCTTTCATGATCCATAAAGAAAATTGGTCACATATTTGTTTTATAATCATAAATATATCTAATGTGTTTCTTATTGCAATGTTAGGTACTTGTAAATAATGAACAAAATAATAATTTTACTTTTAATGAATGTTTTCATAGGAAATTAAGTTTTATAAACAAGGATTTTCTTTGCTTTTTCTCCTTTTTAAATATAGTATGCAGTCAAGAAAGACCCATCTTTCAGGGTAACGTGGTCACATGTCTATCCAGTGAAATTAATGATTTATCTGTTGAATTTTTTGACAATAAAAATTTGGCATTTTAATGTGTGGGCTGATTCACATGACACTTCCATTGAAAAATATAATATGATTTTGCACTACCTGGTGTAGAGAAACTATGATTTCATTTTTCATTTTCATTTCATTTTATTATCTCATACTCAGAAATATCCACTGACCTATGCTTGGCAGTTTGTGGAAAATACATGCATCAGAAATTGGAACATTAGAAAATTCATGTAATGTTAGCCCATCTTAGTTACCAGTATGTGGAACAAAACATATTGCATCCTGTCAGGCTACCAAATATTTTGGCAAAGATGCAATCATCATGTTAAACAGATGTGTTTTGTGTCTGTAAGAAAAATTTAGGAAGGTGAAACAATTGTCACAAGGTGTTTATATAAAATGAATGAATGTGAATGTGTTTAATAAAATGGTGCAAGTCTTGTTCATTCTGAATATAATAGCACTTTAAAAATAAAGTTAAAATAAGAATTGGTTTCACCTCTCATAAGTAAAGGAGATGATAGAAAGAAAAGAAATAGAAGAAAAATATAACTAAAACACACAATACATATATGTTTTAAATCTTGATTTTGATCCTGTATTAATAATTTAACATTTAAAATATTTTTATTTAAATTCTAAATTCAAATGTAAATAAAGAAAAAGTGAGAAAACAAGAATTAGAAAGAGGAATTTTAAAGTGTATCATCTTTTGGGATTTAGCATCTTGTTTTAAAAAAAGAGAGCCTTACTGCATACAAGAAGCTATTGCATATAAGAATGAATACATTAGATGCAATCTTTGCAGTTCATGGTCATGTATGAAACATTTATTTTATTTATTAATTGATTCAAGAATGTTTCACTGAAAAATTATTGAGTATCTTCTATGTGCTAGGTACTGTGCTGTCGGAGGTTAAAAAAAAGCCAATGTGTGTTTGCCTGTACGCATACCATACTGGTTTATGTTAGCTTATGTATACGTACACACACACACGCACACACACACACCATACATCCACATCCACATGCACACGCACATGCACAGTCTTTGTGTTTTAAATTTACCTGGGGGTGGAGTAAACTTCCTGTACGAAGTGAAATATCAGAAGGCAGAGTCAGTTAGGCTTTGGCAGATTTAAAGTGCTGATTCAACCATATGCAAGATTGTTTTATATAACTTTAGACACTGTATTATCTGTTTCCTGAATTCCCTTAATCTCACCTGCCATTGAATCCTCTGACCATTGCCCATTTTGGATTACGGTACTGATAGCTCCATCTGCTCATGAAACTTTCTCAAATGCTTTCTTTGACATCAATACTCCAACCTTCTTATGCAGAACTGTTTTTTCATTACCTGCGATCCCTTTATTCCCTATGGCTGAAAGTAACAGTGTCATGTCCTTCACAGGCCACAGGAATAAGATACGTGACCCAGACTTGTGGCTGTAAATCACAACGTTGTGCCTTTCCCAGATCATAAGGGTAAGATCATGTCAATCAAGTAGACGACTTATCCTCTTGACCACAGTATTGGGCTCCGGATTGGGCATACTAACCATGTATGTCCAAAGAGAAAATTTCAATGTGTTTCATGTATAGTTACTGAGAAAGATAAGATATTCTAAGCCATTGATTCATTAAGCCATTGGAATGTTTCCTGGGGTTGCAAATAGTTGTCATTCTTCCCAGGTGTTGAGCACCTCTTAGAGAATAAAGTCAACAAACCGAGGCAAACAGATCTACAAAAAAGATAGAGATAAAACACTGATAGCTTCCTTTGAACTACTGGATCTAAGCATGAAGCTAGTTATGTTCATATGGTCCAATAATGCTAAAAAATAATTTCCCTGTGGTTTCATGTTGAAGTATACACAGGTTATTTTAAATCAATTGACTTTTATTCCATGAATTTAAAAGGACCTAAAACATTTAAGGTGACTCATGATCATTTGTCACATAAACCTTGTCACGTAAACTTACGGGATAAATTAAATAAGAATTAACATATGTGGGAAAGTTAATGAAGGTTAATAATTTTAATTTGCAACAAAATTAAAATTATTACTTTGTACTGTTTCTGTTACTGATAGGTCAAAATAAAAATATAGGGTGATTGCAAATCATAGAAGTAAATGTTTAAGGTAGTCATTAAAATTAAAGAGCTTTTATGATTATTGTCATCTTAATAATAATGATGATAGTGATAATAATGGATATAAATTTAAATCCTTCTAAAAGAAGTTCTTTTTAAATGTGAAAAATATATCGAGAGCGCTGTTGTGCTTTAATTCTCCTGGTTTATTTGCATCTGCTTTCTATCTTTTCTTACTGTGAATATATATATATATATATATATATATATATATATATACATATGTACATACCACAAACACACATATAATTTTATATTTGATTTTTAATAACAATACAATTCTTCATAATTAGTATTAGGTTTATCTCTTCCATAACAACTATGATTTTTTCCACTTAATTCACAATCAATTTTTGCCTTCTCTTCAATAGTCTGTGCCCCAGGAGGTTGATCTTTATAGATTGCATCATTGGGAGCCATTACCCTCTAGCTTCTGGTTGAATTAGCAAGAGATGCATCAGTAGAAGACTAGAGGACAGGAGGGGAAAGCTATTGGGGTGTCTCCTCACTTTGGGCTTTGGTGGTGGACTTGCTGTGTTCCTTCTTCCATGGTGCCAGCTACCCTGAGATCCAGAGACACCGTTTTCCCATTATCCTTATTATCCTTTAGGACATAGGGAAGAAAATGGATTCTGGCTGTAGCTAGCCCTGGGTTTATTTAATATCTTTTGTTTGTTCTCTTACCCTTTCCACAACACTATAAATAATATCTTCATTAAATTATGTTTAGAATTCCAGACAAATGCGTCTTTATGATTTTGTTCAGATCCTGACTAACATAACATATTTGGAAGAAAGTTTATTAGTATTACATGTAATGAAACTGACACCACTAAGATTAAATGAACTGTTTCGATTTCCATACTGTGTTAGATGTGGATGCCAGTTTCATTCCTTCTACAAATAAGAAGTGTATGTCTATGACGTTCCAGTCTCTGTTGATACTTAGATGATTAAAACATGGTCTCTATACTCAGGGGAGAACAGACTGTTGAGAAACCTATTTCCCTCCAGACTGTTATATACTGGAGATAAGCAAATTCAGTAATAAGAAAAAATTCGTATCATGACTGCAGTGTGGGCAAGGGAATCTATCCAGGTATGATAGTAAATCACAGTAAATTCCCTGCAGGAACTGAAATAATTCAAGTTTAATATTCTGAGGACATAGCTAGATTTGGCTCATGTATCTGAACTTTTAAAGTAAACTAGACTTTTAATTTTAATTTAAAATTAAATTAAATTTAATTTAATTAAATTTATGGATGATGCATCATTGAGAAGTGACATGTAGATTCAAATAATGAAAGACTCAAAGGAATGTTTTTGTGCAAAACTGTTCCCTCCACTGTTATTTATATGAGACCTTGAAAAGATCACTGAAGCTACGTCACACAAGAATAGATGAAATATTATAAGATATTAAAAGGATGTTATCAAAGAATATTTAGTGATATAGGGAAATAATCATGATATAAAATTAATTTTCAAAAAATGTCCAAAACAGCATTTCAATATATATTTCATACGTATAAAGGATGAATCAATAAGAAAGTAAACAAATAGCAAGGGATGCTTACTTCCATCCTTCATCCCAGCCAAAGTCAAGAGATATCACACAAGAGGAAATTATGTGAACTGCAAACCAAATAAAAAATGTAAAGAAACCATGGAAAATGAAAGGATGGTTGTTAAATGAGGAGAACATTCCAGTCCAGAGTGAAGAAGAGTTGGTTGCCACATTGGGGGGATAGTTTATAGGAAAGTTTTTGCCTCCCTACTAACATACTTAAGGACAAACAGCAACACCAGTCCAGGAACATAAGATTTTTCAGGGTTTCAACACAGCAATAACAGGATGGGATGAAAAGCAGGTGAAAAGGTGCAGGCAGATCTCGCACCAATGAGTGTTCCTCGCTAAACCCTCTGTCCACTACATTCTGAGGCTGGACAATTACAATTTCAGGAACATGTCAGTGCCCAGAGTAGAAATACACACAAGTCAGGTGTACGTGGTGAGAAAGTATCAAATAGAGGTTAGGGAAAAGGTAGCTTTCACCCTAACTGCCGTGCCTTTTATTTTCTACCCAATTCTTTTCTACCCTTGGGCTTTCTTCATCCTCCTACTTTGTTCAACAGCAACACTGCCACAAAAAGCTAAAGGGATGGCAAAACTCCATCCTGATTTTTGTTTTCCCACCTTAGCAGCTGATAACTAAAGCTATGAGGGAGAATGAATTCATATACAAAAACAAGCATAGATTGCTTAACAGCAAAGACTCTGTACATGTGAGTCATCAAAATCCTTAGTGATAACTTCTACTTTTGCCCTGCTAATAAAAATGGGTGAGAGCCAGCCCTGATGGCCTAGTGGTTAAAGTTTGGCGTGCTCTGCTTTGGCAGCCCAGGTTTGGTTCCCAGTTGCAGAACCACATCACTAGTTTGTCCATGGCCATGCTGTGGCGGTGGCTTATATGCAGGAACTAGAAGGACTACAACTGGAACATGTACCAGGGCTTTGGGGAGGGGAAAAAAACGAGAGAGTAAGATTTACAACAGATGTTAGCTCAGGGTGAATCTTTCCCAGCAAAAAACAAGGAAAAAAAAGGGTGAGATGATCTATATGAGAAGATGGATGTTAGCTGAACCTATTGTAGCAATCATTTCACAATATATGTAAATCAAACCATCATACTGTATGCCTTGAACTTATAGAGTGGTGTATGTCAATTATTTCTCAATAAAACTGGAAAAAAGGGGTAAGATGAAAGCTGCAAAATCTTAAAGAATATATTAGAGACAATTTTAGATTTCTAAAGTTAATTTATGGAATAACCTCTGTCATCTTCATATTTATTTTCTGTCTAAATCAAGTAACTTTCAAAATTCACATTTAAAAATATTTTTCACAATGCCCATATATGCAAAAATACTTAAAAGTGCTAAAAATATGTGCGTTCTATTTGCTTACATTATTTTTATATGATTAAGGAAAGATGAACAAAGTGAGAATATTTATTAGCTGAGCTAACACAAAACACTCCTCTATAATTTCTCAAACTGCACCAACATCGTTACTTTTAATCCCATATTTTTGAGTGGTAAATAAACTTTAGGGACTCAGAGCATTATATGTATACCTTTAATCCTTCATTAATAAGTTTTCTAGCGGTACTTGCCCCTCTACCTTGCAAAGTGCTTGTTTTGCATTTCTTTTTGCCTGCGAGACGCCTTCTCAGCAGTGTTTCAGAACTGATGGTTTTGCTTGTGGTGATAGGAGCTTGAGGCCTCAGTCACATGCTGAGTATTCCAGAGTTTCCAAAAAACAAACCAAGGCCCCCGCACCTCTAAGATCGGAAGAACAGCAAGACTGACAAACAGTAAGCACTGCAGTGAGGCAGAAAAGAATAAAGCAGGTGAATTAATCATAATCTCTCCTCACCTTTGCAAAAGATTCAGGTTCAGCTATTTTGTATTACTGTTGGCCCTCCTACTAATTTCTCGTTTTGCTTTAAATTCTGGGTGACAACCTATAAAGAGAAATGCATTTATTAAAGAGGCCTAAATATGTGTAAAACATTTCTAAAACTGTTTCTAAAGCAGGTTTCTAAATGCCTCACAATATGCCCAACCAATATGTTTAGTAACAGTTAAATTAGGATGGTGAAAATTAATGAAGGATTAAATGGGCCAGCCATTATCTGACCCAGCAGCTTGTAGATGTAAGTAATCATGAAGAACTTTTTTTTTTTTTTTAAGAATCAGGGCTTTTTTTTTTTTTAATATGAGATTTTCTGTAGAGCCAAGAAGAGAGGAACAATTTTTTTTTTCACAATGATTAAGTACAATCTACGTTTCTCAAGCCTCCCCACCTGTGTTTACAGATAGGGTTTCATAATAGGATTAACCAGGATGTCACGGCTTCTTTCCCATAACCTCTGATATAAGAATTGCAGTCTCTCAAAATAATCCTTCTAAATATTGCTGGGGCATCTTACATGTGCTCGTGAGCATGGCTTCTTCTGTCAGTGGTTGCTACTCCAAAAGGCAGCAGCTGAGGACACCTTATCCAACAAGCATCTCATCCAGAAGCAACTGGCTTCTGAGTTTCCAAGATGCCAAAGCTATTTTATTTCATTTCTTTATTTATCAAATTGAGTTCATTCTTTCTTCTCCTTTGGGTATTAAAAAAAAAGTGATATGTGCCTCTCTGCACATTATTTGTGAAATATCTCTTTATACTTTCTGCTTTTTTTTTTTCCCTCCATGCCCCTAGTCTGCAGAGTTTCAGGAATTTCTATACGAAAAATATGTAAAGGGGATTATTTATTTAAAACTTGAGAAACATTAGCAGCAAATATTAACCCATAATTAAGAATAAATACTCAAAAAGTTCAAACAATATAAAGATTTAAAAAATGCTTTATGCGTACATTCTGATTTGAAATATTTGGTTCCTCTTGATTTTGCAGTTGATATCTATTTAGTCATAGATCAGACTCAGAGGCCTGCTTTAAGTCTGTGTTTCTTCATTTTTGTTCTCCTTATTTCTACTTCTTCCACAAATATAGTCACAAGGGCCTCATATGAAGCATGAATCCAGTGGAGCAGAACAAGTTACAGTCTGGATAACAAACACCATACTGAACTCAGCATCTCCTTTTCCCTCTGTCAATCAAGTTTTTTCACTGGGTCATACACAGTGTACTTGAATCTCGGTAAACTTCTTAGCCCAGATGTACATCATATTCGGTGACCTGCCCCTTCAGTTGGCCAGGCATATCTGAACCTGTCTGATTGCTTACACTTGAACTGTAAATCTGCTATACCAACCAATTTTACCTTTAATTTCAAAGATCAATCAGGTTGATATATCCCTCTAGACAATGGTGACTAGAAAATCTATGTGGAACTGACAGCTTTACACTGATACTGTGATCTTCCATTCCAACTAAATGTTATTAAAATGTGCAACCCAAAAGAGAAGAAATCCTGAAAGAATTTATTGGCTTGCTTACATTGGACTCATTACATTTTTGAGATACTACGGAAATATGTATAAGACATTTTAATCAATAACCAGAGCCTTCAGCTCTCACTGGATGTGCTTTTCAGATCCTGACTATCGTTGTGTATCATTCAATCACACCTCTTTTCTGCACTCACTAGGAAAATTAACATACAGATCAAATCAATCTACAATGAAAAGCAGAGTCATTTTTAAAGAGGAAAACAGTAGCAAAGTGGCAATGTAAGAGGTTTGGGTGTCTGTGGGAAGTTTCTTGTTTTAAGATATTTGGATTTGTATAATAATTGCTTTGGTCCCTTTTAGCACCATCTGTGGAAAGCCATACTTCTGTAGTGGGCTGTCTCTCTTATTGTATCATTTTCCTGTACCAGGTTAGCTGGAGAGGTAAATAAAGGATCACTATCCCAAGTCTTTAGATAAAGCATAGTGATTTTGCATACAATAATTTTCTTAACCCTCCTATATTTTTAATGAAACAATTGAAACTGTGTGCAGCAGCCTGACACTCAATTCCTTAAAACTTCCATAATTCAATAAATTTTCTTACAGCTACAAGGAACACGGATATATGAGTTTTTGAAAGAATAAATGACTTGCCCAAAGCAGTATCATGAATGAGTCATGTTGAAAATCTGACTTAGAGAACAAAAGTTACAGCCTTATGACAATGACCCACAGAAAATTGCACAGACGTAAGTCAGCTGAAAATCAGGATTTAGATTCATTTTTTCAGCTACTTATGAGCTTTCTGACAGAATCCAGTGTTAGATTTTTTTATAATGGTAACGATAGATAATAAGCCAGATAGATATCTTCTGTTCCTGCACTGTGGTTAACTACTTTGTAAATGTAGAACAGTTTCAAGGCATCATGCACATTACCATCACTGAGAAAGAGTAACTGAGTGATCAAATCGACGCCACAGGTTCCGGAATTTCTACACCAAAAAAAAAAAAAAACAGATCGTATAATTAAAACTTAAGAAACATCAATAACAAATGTTTACCCTGTAATTCAGATAAAGTACTCAAAAATGTTTAAACAGCTATAAAGATAATAAAAATATTATATGCATGGATTTTGTTTTGAAATCTTTTTTCCCTCGTGATCCCAAAGTAGATGATAGCTATTTAGCCATAGATCAAAGTCAGACTCCTGCAGTAGGTCTGTGTTTCTTCATTTTTGGTCTACATATTTTTACTTCTTCACTCCAAAAATATATGTCTCAGGGGCTTTACATTTTCCTTCTGCTAACTCAAATATTAGGCAGTCTAACAAAACAACTCTGCAACCTAAAAACTGAAAGGTAAGAGGCTTCCTTCTTTTGATGTTACTTTATTGCTATTGTAGCACTTTGAAATAGAATTACATTTTTGTTACATTTTTGCATCTAAAATATAAAATTTTATAGCTTTCTGAAATAGATTCGTTATGCTTTTGTACATAATTTTTAGTGTGATAATATATTTTTCTGTACACCATTTCCAGTGTTTCATTTGCACACTAGTTAGATTACACTATGCTCAGTTGTCTTTATAATGAAATGCTAACTCATTATGTAGCAAGCATTCTGGTAGGCAGAATTCTAAAATGGTCCCCAAGATTTTTGCCCCTTGGTGTACACATCCTGCATAATCTCCAGGAACTGTGAATAAGATGGATTTTACCCCTGTAATTAGGTTATGATACCTGGCATAAGATTTGAGAAGGGAATATTATCTGGGGTGAGCCTTACTTAATCATTTGAGCCCTTAAAAGGACTGGGATCTTCTTGAAATCAGAGATCCAAAGTATGAGAGGGACATTCCCCAGTGTGAGTCATTTGCCAAAGAAAGCGGGTGGCCTCTAGGAGTTAACAGTGTCAACTTTTGCTAGAAACTTCAGTCTGCAGAGTTTTAGTAGTAGATACGAAAATCATTGTTATTTCAGGATCGTCACATTCCAGAGCAACAGCTTGGACTAGTAGTGCTCACTCTAGAGCTCTTGAAGTTTATCTTTGTCTGGATCCACTTTGAATTATTTTCCTAGTCACTTTGTATAATGGGGCCAACACAATTACCAAATAGGTCTGTCAGAACTCAAATTGCTCTGCATGAAATTATCCTTTTCTTATTAGTAGAGCCTGAAAAGGATAGCTGTTTCTTCTTCACTGTTTCTGCAATGATTAGAATCATTTAGAAATACTCCAAGAACAGGTTATTTCCAGAAACTTGACTGATTGAACTGATCCTGAATCCTACCCAGATTAAAGAATCATTCTTGGCTAGTCATGTGTACATTGCACTTTCTAAATTCTCCCTGATATTCTCTTCTGAGAGGATAATTATGATTATAATGACCTAATGCAGTACTCTGAGTTTGATCTGTGGCTAAATAGATATAGTCAGCTTTGGAATCAAGAGGCACAAAATGTTTGAAAACAAAATGCGTGCATGTAATATTTGTTATAATGGGTTAAACATTTTTGAGTACTTAATCTTAATTACAGGGTAAATGTTTGTTGCTGATGTTTATTAAGTTTTAATTAAATGACCCCCTTCACACTTTTTTTTTTTTTGGTGTAGAAATTCCAGACCTTGTGTGGTTGCTTGATTACTTGGTTACTCTTTCTCATGTACATGCTCATGATTTCTTGAAGGTGGCACTTGTTGACAGCCAGTGGTTGTCAGCTAGCAAGAAAACAGGCGTACAATACTACAACTAAAAAGAACTGAATTCACCTCACAACCTAAATGAATTTGGAAAAGGAATCTTCCCCACAGTCTCCAGAAGGGAACACAGCCCAACTGACATCTTGTTTTCAGCCTTGTAGGACCTGGTCAGTGAACTAGCCAGGCTGTGCCTAGACTGTTGACCTACAGAAACTTGAGCTAATAAATATGTGTTATTTTAGAACACTAAGTTTTTTTGTAATTTATGTGTCAATAGCATATACTAATTCAAGCAGTAACTATAATACACACAACATTTTACATCTGTTATCTCATTTAATACTGATTATGGATCTATTATTACCTCTATTTTTCAATGAGAATACAAAGAGCATGCTTCAGGGGAATAACTTGCCTTGAGTCTGACATGGTATTCAAACCTGGTATATCTGAACATAAAATGAAGTTTCATCCACTGTATTCTGTTTTATCTGCCATATTTCCTCCCTATGCTTCAACCTGAACCAGAATCTGTACTATCTTGGTAATTAAGCTACTAAATAGATAGAATTCTAAAAATTGTCCAAATAACCAACAGCAAGGCAGGAAAAATAAAAGAAATAAATAAAAAACAGCAAGGGCAAACATAAAAACTAAAATGGCAAACCTAAGCCTTAACACGTCAGTAAGTACATTAAATATAAATAGTCTAAACACACAAATTACAAGACAGAGATTGGAAAGTTGGATTGAAAAACATGATCCAACTATGTGTTGTTGACAAGTAAATCACTTTAAATATAATGATTATAGGCAAGTTGAAAGTAAGAGTATGGAAGAAATATATGGTGTAAATTTTAATCAAAGGAAAGCAGGAGTGGCTATATTTATATTAATAAAGTGTACTTCAGAGCAAAGAAAATCTCCAGAGAAGAAAGGAACATTATAAAATGATAAAATGGTCAGTCCACCCAGGAGATATTGCAATCCTAAATGTATGTGTGCCAAACAATAGAGAAGCAGATTATTTGAATCAAAAACTTATTGTACTAAAAGGAAAAATATACTTTCCATAATTGTAATTGGTGGTTTCAATACCCCTCCTTAATAATTGATAGAAGGACTAGACAGAAAACGAGCAAGGATATAAAAAAATACCATCAACCAATGGATAAAAATGGAATTTATAGAACACTTCACCCAGCAACAACAGTGTCTTAGTCTATTCAGGAAGCTATGATAAAATACAATAAACTGAGTGGCTTATGAACCAAAAAAATTTATTTCTCACTGTTCTGGAGTCTGGGAAGTCCAGGATCAGGGTACTGGCAGATTTGATGTCTGGTGAGAGTCCACTTTCTGGTTCATAGATGGCACATTCTCTCTGTGTCCTCACATAGTGGAAGGAACAAGATAACTCTCTAGGGTTTCTTTTATATCCCAATCATGAGGGCTCCACCCTCAAGACCTAATCACTTCCCAAAGGCCCCACCTCCTAATACCATCACCTCGGGGTTAAGATTTCAACATATGAATTTTGGGGAGACAAACATTCAAGCCACAGCAGGCAGAATACACACATTTTTCCTTCAGAAAATATATCAAGATAGACCATATCCCGGACCAGAAAACAAGTCTCAATAAATTTAAAAGAAATATAATTGTATAGATGATGATCACAATATAATTAATCTAGAAATTAATAAATAAAGATAATAGGAAAATTAATAACAAAAAGATAATAGGAAAATAGGAAAAACAACATTACTCTAAGTAACTCACGGGTCAAAGAGAAAGTCTAAAGGTAAATTTATAAAAATTGAACATAATACAATGAAAAATACAACATATCAAATAAGTTGTACTCAGCTAAAGCAGTGCAACAAGGAAGATTTATAGCACTAAATGTGCAGATTAGAAGATAGGAAAATATAGGAAATCAATAATCTAAGCTACCACCTCAATACCCTAGCAAATTAAGAGCAAAATACATGCAAAACAAGCATAAGGAAGGGAATAAAAACAAGAGCACAAATTAATGAAATTGAAAGCAGCAAAAAAATAGAGAAAATAAATGAATCAAGGAGATGTTTCTTAAAACATTAATAAATTTAACAAATTGCTCACAAGACTGATAAGCAAAAAAGAAGAAGACATAAATTGTCAATATCGGAATAAAATAACAGATGTCACTACGGACCCTGAAGACATCAAAAAGACAACAAGGGAACACTATGACCGATTCTACCCACATATTTGACAACTTAGATAAAATGGGACAATCTTTCAAAAAACACAAACTATCACAATTCACCCACCATGAAATAGATAATTTGAATATTCTATTAAGGAAATTGAATTTATGATGTACAATCTCCAAAAAAATAAACAGACTCAGTTTATTTCACTGGCAAATTCTATGAAACATTTAATGGAGAATTAACACCAATTCTACACAATCTCTTCAATAAAATAAAGAGGTGGGAATGCATTTCAATCAATTTTATGAAGTTAGTACTACCCTAATGCCAAACCAGACAAAGACAGTACAAAAACAAAAACCACACCTGTGATATTTACTACAGTTTTGTAAGATTTTACTACTGGTGCAACTGGGTATAGGATACATGGAATTTCTCTGTACTATTTCTTACAATTCTATATAAGTCTTCAATTATCCCCAAATACAAAATTCTGTTAAAAATTATGTTGACTCTGGTAAGATGGATGTCATTAGTTCTGCCACACAGTAGTTTGGAGAAAAGTGTTCTAGCCTGGAATATTGGATATGTTATTTAGAATTCCAGATTCTTCCATCTTTCTTTTATCCCTGAGAGAGTTGTCCTAGTTTCCATGTTAGATTCCAGATGTCTGCCAAGTACAGGTAATAACCCATAAAAGGAAAGAGATAAAGTCCACATCAAGCAATTTCCATATATGCAAGTGAGGTATTTGCACAAACCTTTCTGTCCATCTTCCTTTGAAGATAACTTTGTCACAGGGCCATATCTATCTAGGGGGCAGAGGAATTTAATCGCTAGCTGGGCAGCCACGTGCCAAGAAGTTGAAACAAGTAACATCTGCCACAATAAGTTAAATAATTGATGATGTGAAACTAAAGAGAGAATATATTTGAAAGATATTACTAGTAAATATTAATTACTATTAAATAGTAAATGATATACTTAAGTATAAAAAGAAAATGAAACTCAATAGGAAGGAGAACTGTAAGAAGGAACAGTGGCAAAAAATTGAAAAATATACAAATAAATCTAAGTGAGCATTGACTATTTATAAAATAATCAGAATGTCTGGTTTTTAAAACATAAAATTATAAACTATATGTACTATGAACACATATAAGCTATATGTACTCTTCTCTAAAAAGAAAGAGCAATGAAGTCAAAATTTTTTTCAAAAAGTTTCTCATACTATCCTGAATTTAATATTTTTATTACACCGAGACTAAATTTTAGAGCTAAGTTTATACTAACTTTAGAAAATGTGTAATATATACTTCCTAATTGGTGGCAATACTCCATATTTTGTCTTAAGTGGAGTAAGTTGTATTCAAGAGCAAAAAGTTAGAGCTCATACTGGCAAATTATAGAACATCTGTGATACACATTGTGTATTTTTCTGCAACTCCCATTCTAACTACCTTGCCTACCCACAATGGGGTTTAAGTGGAATTGACCCTACCTCTACCTCAATCGAGTACTGATGATACCAAAGCAATCAGAATAACCACATTTCCCATGTTCATTACCTGATCTGGTAACCTAGGCCTAGCTGGTCTGCAAATAGCTTTCGCCTGACTACAGGGATGGATGAGGGGGGGTGGGGTGCAATCTGTGTGAAGCTCAAGGACTTTTACTTGTAGGTCCAGGACATATATGGTCTATCCTGGGTGGTGTCGACTATAGAGGGATACAAGGAACAAAAAGTCAACTGCAGGATAAAGCTGATAGATATATCAGCCAGATGTCACCAGTAGATAGATATACCACCCAAAACCAAGGACTAGAATCCTGATTAAACCTCTTCAACTCTACGTTATCTTTTGCCTTTTTTTTTCTGTTTCTTCTACTGTACTTGAAACCCTAATGTCCTCATACAGTAGGAAAATACACCGTCTAATATCTGCTTTCTGAGGCCTTTAATGCACTTGCTTGGTATTTCCCTTCACGTAATTCCATATGTCCAGCATTCTCATTCTCTGCTTTTCTACTCTCATTCCAAATAAAGCTTATCCACAGGGAAGAATCTAATATTGGCTGTTAATATCACATTAATTTACTACAGAATTGAGTCGACATATCATATTATCTAGAACTTTTAACGTTTTCTCTAAATGTGTAATAAATGAATTAAGGGATTCACAGATATATAAAAATGTTACCTTCTGAATTAGAAACTTTGTTAAAATTAAGTAGCTGCTGTTCATTCATCTTCAAATCCTTACACCTAAGTCTGTGCTTAATATTTGTGGAGGCTAAAACACGAGTACAAATGGAGTTGTATATACCATAGGTCTAATTTTTTTTTTAGGAATTAAGAGTAAAGCTAAAGAAATTGTAAAATAAAATGTGATTTATCTTTCGGTCTTGACAAGCATAACCTTATAATGACCTTGAAGGCCAGATTCAAATGTAGAATTCTCAGACTCTCTAAACAGATATACAGTGGTCTGGGGATTGCTGGCTCAGGGCACACAGTTTGTCCTCATTCTCCTCCTATCTTTGAGTAGATCCTGCACCACAGGGCCCAAGTGCGCGTGTGTGGACACCCAGCCCGGACGTCTAAGTTCTGTCCACATCCTCCAAAAAAATACTGCTCTTGGACACACCACAGGATAGGGGTCTGCACAATGGTCCCACTGTCTGCTCTTGAGAGGATGGTCCTATGGAAGAAGCGTAATAAGACTAGACAGACTCAAAGCCGTTTGAGCAGTGAATCCCAGGGCCTGGTCTAGAACATGGTCTGGAAAAGTGGATGCCGGCTCCAGTTAGGCGTGTCCTTTTTGGTTCCTTGCCCTCTTGAGGGCAGGTAGGCAAAAGGTCCAGAGCAGAAAGTATATAAAGATGTCTGAGGTAGGAGCTCCTCTTGATAAAGCTTGGGGGGCCCTACTTTCCACCCTCTAGCAAAATGCCTGCAGCAGGATAGAGACTAACATTATTAAATGCCTTAAGAATGGATAATGAATGTTCTGAAATGTTAATGTCGTTCCTGAGATATAGGAATACTCTTGGTGAACATGGATTAAAGGAAAGTGGTATGTATATGGAGAAGAGTCACCAAGGTGGTGGTTGTCAAAATGTGGTTCCCGGACCAGCAGTGGTTCTCAGAGTTTCATTCCGAGACCAGCAGCAGCAGCATCTGGAAGCATAGAGGCATTCCGGACCTACCAAATTAGAAATTCTGCAGGCAGGGTCCAGCAATTTGTAATTTAGCAAGTCCTCTAGGGGATTTTGATGCGTACTCAAATTTGAGAATCACTGGAGTAAGGGATTGAACTCTGAAAAAAAGGAGGGAGCAATTCTAGAAAAGAATAAGTAAATATGTAAAGGAAAAATGCACTTGAAGGAGAACCAAAATGAAACCAATTCTCTCGAACTTTTTTTGTTTGTTGTTTTCCTCAACTATAATGTGCTCATTAAACCCCGAGTATGTGAACCACTGTGAGCTAAATTTTTCATCCTTGTTGTACTTACATATTTTTTTTTTCTGATAAAGCCTCCTGGGGGCTTCACTTTAAGTCAGTAACTAATTTCCTTTTATCTGTAGGGCAACCCAAGAATAATGTATGTTTAACAAGATACTTCTGCTAAGCAGCTAGTGGAGGGATGGGGATATTTAGGGGAACACACACCTTGCTTTTCCTTTGCCCAGTAGGAAGAGAATAAAAACATGCTACTGTAAAAAGACAACTTTATACAAGTGACTTTTTCCCACTTTGCTCTATAAAATACCCTAAATCTGCAACCCCAATGTCCATTCATTCCTGTACAGAGAAATTAAAGCACTTAACCCTTTACATTACACTGTAATCCACATATTTAATTCATGCCTTAACAATTCACATTAATGTGATAAAAATTAATAAGCTTTGAACTAATGTTTATTTCAAGAAATTAATTGTGAGCATGTGTGTGGACAGTTATAGATTTTTTGTTGATACATATCATAATAAGTCTCTACCTTTCTTCCTTTGGTTTTTACTAGGTCAGCATAATACCTGTGAAATTAATAACTTTTCTACTTAAAACTGTTCTCAGCAAACAGAAGCAAATTCCAAACACAGGTGAGGATTTTAGGATGCAGCTTTTTCTGTAGATCTCCGACAAAATGGTAATTAATTCCACATAATCAATTGTAAAATGTATCTTGCCGCTAGAGTCAAACAATTTCCTTGACTCCTGGCCTGATTTATAAACTCGTTTTTCTTCTAGGTAAGCTGGTCTTTATTTTGCTGCCAAAGCTTTCTCCCAGGACACTTTCTTTCTGGCATGATTAAAGAGAGAATGATATGATGAGATGATAAATGCAATTTCTGCCAAAAGCCAACATAGATAATTTACATGGAAGATTTGATTTGGCTTCAGTTTCAAGCATTCTTCACTTTTCCAGCAATAAAACTCAAAAAGAAATCTGGTAGACACATTCTAAACAAAATATGTATGTAATGTGTTCGATGCAGACTTCTAAATATTAACTAGACACCCATTTTTATTTCTAAGTATAGTAATGATTATTATGCATTTAATAATACCTTCATTTATCCTGGATGAGTGCTATTTTTTCTCTCCTTAAACAGAGCATTGGTTATTACATTAAATGCTTCTTTTCTTTTTTGATCATATTGAATATTAGTTAAATGCTATAAGTTTCCGTGAACTTTGCCTCTCACTTTACCTCACTCTTGATAGAAAAAAAACTGCTTTAATTTGACATGTAAATTCATTTTCTGTAAAGAAAGAGTGAGATACAATCAGAAGTAAAATATTTGCAAAGATTATCTTTTTGCCTTTATCCAGAATTTCACCTTATGTGAGGCTACTATATCTCATTTCTATTACTGTGATGTTTACTTAGAAATAATATTTTTCAAGCAGGGGATTAATCATGAAAAAATGACTGATATTAGAATTCCATTTCAAGTTATATTACTTTATTTTTAAAAATCTGGTTAATCCATCTATAATGTAATAATAATATTACACAAAAATCTTGTGACAAGAAAATAATGTACATAAGGTCCTAGTCTGTGCCTAGTACATAATAAATACTCAGTATAGTTTTGTTTTGTTTTTCTTTTTGTTTGAATTTATAATTTATAAAACTAAATCAATATTTTAATTAGTAGGTAATACTTAATGAGTATACACTATACAGAAGGCATAATACATTATGCTGCCAAAAATAAAAAGATGAAAATGGCTCTGTCCTTATTACTTCAAGGAAAATTCAGTTTTGTTTAGGACACATAAATAAAATAAAAGTGAATAATTTTTATTGGGTTTCAAAACAAGAAGAGATGTCATTAAGGTGTATGACATTAATTATCACGTTAATTTATAGAGAATCACATTTTAAAATTAAGTATTTTACTATTTACAGGTATATAAATTAAATACTTGGATGTAGAAAGCAAATCATATTGTAGATCAGTAAATACATAAGATTTTTTTTTGTGTGTGTGTATGTATAACTGCAGTTCATTTATTTATCTTTCCCCAACTTTATTGAGGAATAATTGACAAATATTATGTATATAACTAAAGTGTACAATGTGATGATTTGATGTACATATATATTGTGAAAGCATTACCAAGATCAGGATAATTAACGCATCCATCACTTCGCATAGTTAACTTTTTGTGTGTGTGATGAGAATGCTTAAGATCTACTCGCAGCAATTTTCAAGTATACAATACTGAATTATTCACTATATTCACCATACATTAGATCCTCGGAATTTATTCTTCTTATAACTGAAAGCTTGTATCATTTGACCTACATCCCCCCATTTCACCCTCCCCCTAGCCAATGGCAATGACCATTCTCTTCTCTGTTTCTAAGAAATCAGCTTTTTTCAGATTCCATATATCAGTGATATCATATGGCATTTGTCTTCGTCTGGTTTATTTCACTTACCATAATGCCCTCTAGGTTCATCCATTTTATTGTAAATGGCAGGATTTCTTTCTTTTTATGGCTGAATAATTATATACATATACACTTTCTTTATCCATTCACCTGTCAAAGGACACTTAGGTTGTTTCTTTATTCTGGCTATTGCGAATAACGCTGAAATGAACACAGGTGTGCAGATATCTCTTCTAGATACTGATTTCACTTCCTTCAGATATATACCCAGGGAGCGAGATTGCTGGATCATGTGGTAGTTCTATTCTTAATTTTTTGAGGAACTGCCATACAGTTTTCCATTATGGCTGTACCAATTTACATTCTCACCACCAGTATATAAGAGTTCCGTTTTCTCCAAATCCTCACCAACGTTTTGTATCTCTTGTCTTTTTGAGAATAGCCATCCTAACAGGTGTGAGATGATATCTCATTGTGGTTTTGATTTTCATTTTCCTAATGATTAATGATGTTGTGCACTTTTTTTTCATATACCTATTGGCCATTTGAATATCGTCTTTGGAAAAACATCTGTTTAGATCTTTTGCCCATTTTTAATTGGATTACCTGGTTTTTTGCTATTGATTTGTATGAGATCTTTATATATATTTTTTCCAAATTTTACCTTGAGAATTGAGATGATGATGATAAATAAGACTGTGATCAAGTTTTAGAAGGTTTAAATTCTACAATAAGCAATTTGAACACTTTTATTTTCCTTTGGGAAAGACAGAGAACAAACAACCAAGATTATTGTGTTTAGATTCCTCTAGATTCAATCTGCTTTTATCATCCTTTATCACACAGCATAGCATTGGCTTAAACTGCCTCGAACATTGAAACTGTTTATACTATAGCAGTGGTTCTCAAAATCTGAGCTCTGGACCAAGAGAATCAGAAACACTTGGGGAATTGTTAGGAAAGCAATTTCTCAGGCCCCACCATAGGCTTACTTATTAACAAACTCTGGGATTGAAGCCCAGCATTCAGTGTTTTAACAAGCCACGTAGTTACATAAGAACCACTGTGTGACATCTCTACATGGGTATTCTACATGCACTGTGCAAGAAATCAATAGGAGAAAATATATATTTTACCCTCCAAACTGAGACATATTTGAAAGTGAACTGTAGTTCCACGTATAATTACACTGAAAAAACTGCTGTAAATATGTATTATTCTGGGCAAATCATGGCTACCCTAACTGTAGTGTCTTTGCTAGTTAAAATAGATTGGTCTCTGAAAAACAGTCATCAAATTAACATCAATTAAAATATTTATTGCACATCTGTATGACCTGTGTGAACATAAGAGCAAATATTTAAATTTAACTGAAACATTATTTCCAAACTAGAAGTGGGAGAAAATTTCTTCTTAAATCAAGGGGAAAATATAAATACATCTTAAGACTAATAAAATTTGAAAAACTTTAGGTTCGTATAGGCAAACAAAAATGTTTAATGAGCTCCCTGGCCACTCATTGAAGCAGGAATACAAGAGTATGTTTGTTATCAAAAGTAATCGTATTAAAATTTTTCTTTCCATAGAGATATGAAAACCTGGTAATGTGATGTAAATATTAAAATACAGAAATAATTCAAAAGTTGGGAGAACCACCAAACCTTCCTATGAGTTTGCTTGCAATCTCAAATGATGGAAAGATGAGCTATAACTAGCAGGTACTCACAAAGGCTGCAGTTTAGTATTCCAAAAACGTGCAATGAATGGAATCTTTTCAAAGAAAAATAAATTATTGATGACCCAAAGGCTAAGTTTTTCTAAAATGTGTACAAATATAAAAATACATGTATCATCTGTAAAATAACTAAAGTCGGAAATACAGTATAGTTATATATATATATATATATATATATATCTGTATGGTTACAATACCTAGAAATCATGAAATCAAAACTCATTTAATCATTGCAGTTTGGTATCGCTTACCCATGAGCAATATACAAAATCCTTTAAAAGGAAAAACATCCTCAATAATCCTACCATTAAAATAAATTATTCTTTTCTAAAATGTTCCTGACATATCTACGAGGATAAAATGAAGTATGAGTATCTTTTGAGCCCGACATTTATACAATCATAAAATAAGACACAAATTAAATCATAATATTAAACAACAGTTATTTGGCACCAAATACATGCATGGCACTGTGCTAAATTCTTTACTTGAATTAGCTCAGTCATTATTCAAAACAACTCCTTGAAGTAAAATTTTATTATGCCCATTTGACAATTGGGAAACCAATACTTAGAAAAGTAAAATATGGTGTACAAGTCACAATATTACTAAGGAGTGGATCTCTTCAGAAGTCTAAAATCAAAGCCTGTGTCCTTAAAGATTACATATGCAATCAAAACTGTAAAAGAAACAAAATTTATATTTATTATTAATCTATTATAATAAGTAATATTATTTTGTTGAAATTTATTGCTTCTTATAGAAAATTAAGCTCATGTCTGCAATGGCATAGGCCTTTGAGATTTAGGGTGTATATCCTAGAGTATATTTATCTTGACTAAATTTTCTCGTAATTATTTTCTATTCAAAATGAAGCAAATCTTTATTTCCAGAATGCAAATTGATGTTATTGGGACCTCATATTGTGAAAAATCCATATTTATATAGCAATGTCACAGCAGCATAGCTGTAACTACAGGCTCAAGTTGGCTATCAGACTGATAAAATGTAAATAGGCTTTCATCTAACACATAATTTACTTAGATTTTACTTAAATTTATAGAGTCACACAGGCAGGGAATTCAGCAAGTACAACATATTCATCCTCATCTCGAGGTCCAGGGTCTATGTAAGTACGTTCTTTTTTTCTCCCCTGACCCATATGAGACATGTAAGCCTGCCACTTATGAGAGTCAAGGAGTATGGCAATCCCCCTTTTACAAAAAAGCCTCTGGCACAATGCCAACAAGCCTCTTCTTGGTCATTTAGGCCCAAGGCCTGCATGCCAACACAAAGCAGTTCTCCCAAACCAGTCCTAGCATAGTAAACAAGGAAGACACAACTTTCCACAGTTACAATAAATGCTTTCAGTTTCCGAGGAAAAAATACTATGAAAAGATGAAGACCTAGTTTAGTCCCTAAGAGAAACTGTTTCAGCCTAGGTCTGATTGAACCCTTTAGTCACCATTCTAACTTCATTACCAAAGGTCCGTATATTCACCTTACATATTTCTCAGATGTTTTGTGGTGTTGTCTTTGATAAACACAGATCTAATATTTTATTGGATATAAACACAAGAAAAAATAAGTTAGTATATCTACAAACACCAGGATGTGTACTATCCAGTGTGGTGTTGGTATTACCTTCTGAAACATTTTCTTAGAGGGCTTATATATGACCCACTTTAAATCTTCCTCATAAGTCTCATAGGGTCTTTCATAATTGCATCACCTACACTAGGATATTCTTAGTTGTTCATTCATCCAAAGTAAATTTACCTGATCATACAGGAAAATCATTGACTGTGGTACAGGAATTTTTGATATTTAAGTCTCGTCTTGGTGGGAATAACCAAGTTCTTATATGGCTATGTATACTGACTGCTTTCCATTCAGAGCATTTTATGAATGCACTTTTGCCTTCAATTAAGATTTTACTATCTTCCAGAAGAATGGGACTGTCTTCCACATGGTGCCATTCCCTTTAATAAAGGTAGTTCCCATCAATGAATAAGACAGTCTCTTTTGCTTCAGTGATAAAAGAAAGAGTCATAAGTTTCAGACTATTCAGCAATAGGAGGTATCGATTCTAGTAAGTTTATTTGCCATTTCTAGAGACAGAGCCGATCTGCTGGATATGATGAATCCCTCCAGAAATATTTCCTTTATTCTGTTCCTGAATATATCATTCCCATTTTATCAGAGACTTTTGTTGTAGAAGTCCTTCTTTATTGAAATAGCTTTCTGATATCAGCCATGCATGATAGGTATCTCAGGCCTCAAATCTGATGCCCTGAGGGCTGTTTCCAGAATCACCTAAGACTCTGCCAGGAACTCTCTCACAGGTGGGCTATCCTCAGTCACACACTGGAGACTATTCTAGTCTATAACCTCAGTGGATGCCTTTGGGTGGCATGATTAGGCTTTTGCTAGAAACTTTAGTCTGCAGAGTTTTAGTGGTAGATATCAAAATCGTTGTTATCAGGATCATCAGTTCCCAGAGCAACAGCTGGGACTAGTAGTTCTCACTCTAGATCTCCTAGAATTCACATTTGTCTGGATCCACTTTGAATTATTTTCCTAGTCATTTTGTATAATGGGACCAATGTGATTACCAAATGGGATATATATGTCTGTCAGAAGTCAAACTGTTCTATATGGATTTGTCTCTTTCTTATTAGTAGGACCTAAAAGGGATAGCTGTTTCTGCAATGATTCTAAATACCTCAAACACAGATTATGTCCAGAAACTTGATTGATTGGACTGATCTGAATCCTAGCCAGATCAAAGAACCATTCTTGGCTAGTCATATGTTCATTACACATTCCAAATCCTCCCTGATACCCTCTTTTGAGAGGATAACTATCATTATAATGTCAAGGTCATGAATTAATTTAATTTGGTTCATATCTTGTCTTACAGGATGTGACAGACAGCTGGAAAATTTAGGTGCCCTTTGGAGAGTATAATACATATGTAATGAAATCTATCCTACTTGAAGGCCAACTGTACTTAACTTTTGCTTTTCAAGATCAGGTTAGAAAAGATAGCATTAGGCAAGTCTGTGAGATCATATGAGTCAGCTTTTTCCTATTGAACATCTTGAATATTTTTCTCCATGACAAGCACAGTATTATTTTTCTCCTTGACTCAGGGGAGAAGGATATGTTTTAGAACCCGTAATTGTCAACAATCAGCCTCTAAGAGCTGTCTAAATTTCTCCTGAGCCAGATGGAACAGTTTTCTAATCAAGGTTAATTTTTTTCTATTGTCTTTTCTGAACCTAGTATTGCTTAATATTTGGTATTGTTTGCAAAATTCGAAGGCCTCCTATTTAGCATATCCAGTTAAAATCTGGAGAAGGTTGCACTTGCCCAACATTTAGTTACAAGCTGGTGTTGGAAGCCCATCCACACACGCATTGCATCTATTCCAATTATACATTCAGGTCAAGGTGATGCCAAAACTGAACATCGCTTACATCCTTATTTTCCTATTGAATTTCCCAAGGCCTTGCCTAACCCCCAAGCTTTACTTTCACCCCTTAATGCTGCCTAGGGATATTGCAGTAGTCTGTGCAGTGGCACTCCATAAAGTTTTGTTCCTCATTCCTAGGACATTCAAACTTTACCATAGCATACAGCCTCAGACACCCCACTGGTGGTTGGACAAACAGGTGGATTTACTTTGCTTTCCACTACCTTAGCGGCTAAAACAGTCTTAGTAGCCTGTGCCAGGACTTTTTGTTCCTCTTCTCTATTGGCTTGAATGGATTTATATTCATCTGGCCTGGGACAAAGGGAGTGAATTTGACGGGATTCCTTAGGAGAGGTGGCTGCGGAAGCTAAGCAGGCTTCCTTTCTCCCACTCAGTGCAGCGATAATGTAATTATGCACTAGTTAACTTTCCAGAGGGATCCTATAAATTTATTTCATCTTGTATTTTAATAGCCACTTAAATAAATGATTCCCTGTTTCTTTACTTCTCTTTTTAAGTATTGTCATTCCTCTGGCTTTTTACTTTCTTCTGGAGAGTGTGGATTTTCCTTCTTTCAGTAAAACCTATGCTAGAGTAAATCTGCCATAGCATTTCATAGACTCTCCTGCTCTCTCAATAGGAGAATCACATGTGGAGCACATGATGGAAGGCATGTTTTAATTCCAGTGTCTGCCATAGTTTGGGTTAGAGGCATATTTTACGAGAAAGCTGGTCTCTGATTATCACATAGTCAGTTCAGGGATGCTGTTGCCATGAACATTTCTACTATTTCTGTGGAGGTATTCCATTTAACAGACAGTGAGTGCAGTTCAAGTTTCCTTCTTTATATAGAATTTTCTTTCTCTAATCCTCACAACCCACTCCAAATAAGACATGGCTATTACCCTTCTGGTAATTTACTATACACCAAACACTACAGAATATTTTGTACTAATATTCATACCAAACATTCATTTTCATTCTACAGTGTCCAGACATAAATTAATAGCCTTAAGTCAACTGACCTGAGAATACAGGAAAGTAGGAATTCTCTAGGCATCTTTTGGTATTTCTCAGTAAAATGACTGAGCTATTTTATACTACAGCCCCTGCTTTCCAGATTTTTCTGCCCATCACTTGTGTCCCTGAATGATTCTTTTAAGGACAAGTAATCAAATGGGATGACATCAGAATGAAGCACAATGTTCTCCCAAGTCTACACCGTGGCTTTTGGTTTAAAATTTGGATCTGTTTTCATCTCAAGCACCAGAAAACAGCAGATTGCTTAATTATTTGTGTCATTTCCCTCTCTTCCAAGAGGTTTCAGTTTCATGAAGGGAAGTTTCAAGAAGTAATCAAAGAATTTTAACAACTGATGTGCTTCTTCTAGACCTCACATTTCACCAGTTCTCTAGTGGTGAAATCTATGTTATCTGTATTCCACTGGTAAGATACATCACCGGTTGTTAAAGAGCTTTTGGTCAGCAAAATCATGGGTAGAGAAGTAGACATCAAGGTATCACATTCTCATCAGAACTTCCCAGCCTTTCTCCTATCACTACATTCTTCAACGTCAAAAACCACTATATGCCCACACAACAATGGTTACAGACTCGAGTTGGTCATCTGTAGATACCGATATGATAAAATATCACATTTACTTAGTTTTATAGAAAGATACAGCAAATATGACATCATTATCTCATTATGTTGGGAGTCCAGATATCAACCATTTTTTAAAAATTCCCCTACCCACACAGGACACTAAGATTGCCACAGATGTGTACTGATCACCTAGACACAGAAAATCCCCAGTCCCAATGTCCTGACAATCTTTTATATCATGCAATCATGTAGGACAAATGCCTGCAAGCCACCTCTCAGCTTCCTCAACAGGTACAGTGCCCATTCCCACCCCCTACAGCCCCATAATAGAAGATGTTAAACTCTTTAATTTTCAAGGGAACAGCCAGAAGACAGGGCCTGTGTGCATTCCAAGGCAGGTCTATGTCAGCCCAAGCACGGTGTAAATCCTTCACTCTCCAGTTCCTTCTTTTATTGCTAATTTTTTTTTTTTCTCAATAGCTAATGGTAGTTAAAATAGTACTATATGACTATTTACTAAAATAGTACTAATCACTACCAAGGTGATTGTATAAATAAAATCAGATGCTGGAATTGTGAGGAAATAGTTATAAGGTAATCATTTATATGACGTGAGTATGCTGTATATGTTGTTTAAGATTTTCATCAAATTTTAACAAACATTAAAACAAGCCTACTATCTTAAAGTAAATCACAATGAGCCAAGAATCTGTGAAGTTTAGTTTGAGAATCTCTGTTCAATAAGAAGCAATCTGAAGCAAATTCTACTCTTTATTTTTATCTCTATTGCTAACTCTCTCTCTCCATCTATAATTAAGAAGGGAATATACAGCAGAAAAAATAATTAATATTCATCAATCACATCTCACTACATTAGAGATTGTCTCTATTTCATCTTCTCATGTTAATCAAATAAGCTATAATCAATCATTTCTCGTTTCTACCTGTGCTGCTTTGCTTTTATCATAGATACACCTACGTGGATATGTGTGTATGTGGGTAAATATAATATCAGAAGGATGACTTTGCAATTCTGTGTGTATGATTAGAGTGCCAAGTGAATAAGATAAATGATATTTGATTAGACTTTAATTAGTAACAACTACTAAAATTATAATCCAATTTTTATCCCTTTGAGATTAAAAAGAAAAAAGTTCTTGTTAAAACTAGTTAGAAATGTTTTGACATAAGTTAATAGAATCAATGTGCTTAACTTTAAAAAATCCTATTTTGCATAATTATAATGCTGTTCATTATTCTAGACTAGTGTAGAAATTTTGTTAAAATTAAAGTGACAAGTGTGTATTTTAGAGAGTTGTCAATTTCTTCCTGGAAAAATAATATTAGAGGTACAATTAAGTAAAATAACCAAGAAAACTCCTCACATTTTACTGAGATATCAGGGAAAAAAATCTTTCTAGATATAATTGAAGAAAGTATGTAACTGTCTTATGTTTGCAGTGAAGACCAGATATTGGGTTCAGTGACTTTTCTGAAGAAGCAGTCTGGGTGCAAAAGGCAAACACATACACAAACAAAAAAGTACCTCCCTCAACACACACACACACACACAGAATATATATATATAATTGATAAGATCAATCTGCCTGCTATGAACTGATGTGTCTTCCCACCATGTTCACATGTTGAAACCCTAACCCCCAATGTGATGCTATTTGGAGATGGGATCTTCGAGAGGTAATTAAGTTTAAATGAGTTCATGAGGGTGGACCCTCATGATGGCATTAGTGCCCTTATAAGAAGAGACACCAGAGATCTTGCTTCCTCTCTCTCTCCCCCATGAGAGGACACAGTCAGAAGTCAGCAGCCTGCAAACCAGGAAGAGAGCCCTCACTGGAAACCAAATTTGCCAGCACCTTGATCTTGGTCTTCTCAGCCTCCAGAACCGTGAAAAATGAATTTCTGTTGTTTAGACCTCCTTGTTTATGGGATTTGGTTACGGCAGCCTGAGCAGACTAAGACACTACCCATTTATCCTCTCCTGATAATATAGACTAGAATTATGTATCATGTAAGGTAAGAAGGGAAATTATTTTTTCACATATAATACTCTAGTTGAAACCTCATCATTAGGTTATTTCTGACATCCTCTCATGTGTTTTTGGATATCTGTGTGTATTTTTTGTTCTGTTTTCAAAATGTTTTCTCTCTGCATTCTCTGATGTTATGTTGATAATACCATTTTAAGTGAGAGAAATGGGTGTTACCAATTTATTGTTGAAGAAACAGAGGTACATAGAGTCTAAGGGATTCACTTACTGCTATACACTCATGTAAAATGACTTTCAGTTAAGGTATCTGATTTTAATCTTGCCTACCATTATTTAAATTTATTAAGTCATAAATTTAAGGTGATTTATTATTACCTTAAAAATTTTTGGAAATAATGGCCAAAATTATGTTGTTCCATACTTATTAAGAGCCAGCCCTGGTGGTCTAGTGGTGAAGATTCTCACTAAGATTCTCACTCTCACTGCCACAGCTTTGTTTTGTTTCCCAGTCAAGGAACCACATCACCCTTCTGTCAGTCATCATACACTGGTGGCTGCCTGTTGCTGTGATGCTGAAAGCTATGCCAACCAACTTTCAAATAGCAGCAGGGTCACTCATGGTGGACAGGTTTCAGTAGAGCTTCCAGACTAAGACAGACTAGGAAGAAGGACCTGGCCACCCATATCCAAGAAAATTGGCCATTAAAACTCTATGAATAGCAGTGGAGCATGGTCTATAGAGGATGGTGCAAAAAGACCAGGCAGAGTTCAGCTCTACTGTACACCGGATTGCTAGGAGTTGTAATTGACCCAATGGCACTAAAAAATACTTATTAAGACTAAAAATAAAATGACTTGAGTTAAAATAACTAATTATTAAAATTATATGCTAATAACTCAGCTTGAGATATCTCTGTTTGGCTTCCCCATTGCTATGGTCTGAATGTGTCCCCGGGAAAGTCATATGTTGAATCCTAACTCCCAAAGGTGATGTATTAGGAGGTGGGGCCCTTGGGAAGTGATTAGGTCATGAGGACAGAGCCCTCACAAATGGGATTAGTTTCTTATAAAAGAGGATCTGGAAATATTCTTGGCCCCTTTTGCCATGTGAGGATAAAACGGGAAGTCTGTGACTCAGAAGAGGGCTTTCGCCTAACCATGCCAGCACCGTGATCTTGTACTTCCAGCCTCCAGAACTGTGAAAAATAAATTTCTGTTGTTGGTAAACTACCCAGCCTGTGGTATCTTGTTATAGCAGTTTGAAAGGACTGAGACAAAAAATTAGTGCTGAGAGTGGGATGCTGCTGTAACAAATACCCAAAAATGTGATAGCGGCTCTGAAACTGGGTAACGGGTAGAGTCTGGTAGTTTCAGCGTTCATGCTAGAGAACTCCGACAGTGCCATAAATGGACTGTTAAGGATGATTCTGATGGTGGCTCAGGAGGAGAGGAGGAAAGCTATAGAGAAAGCCTCAATCTTCTTAGAGAATGCACAGTGGTCATGAATAGAATGTTGGTAGAAAGATGGATGACAACAGTCACTCTGATGAGGTCGCAGATGGAAACGAGGAATAGGAATTGTCACTGGAAACTGGAGGAAAGGCAGCCCTTGTTATAAAGTGGCAAAAAGCGTGGCTGAATCATGTTTGTGTTCCAGTGTTCTGTGGTGTGAGCAATGAAATTAGATATTTGGCTGAAGAAATGTCTAAGCAGTGTTGAAGCAGCTTGGCTTCTTTCTAATGCTTACAGTAAAACATAAAAAGAGAGAAATGACTTAAAGATGGAGTGAGTAATCAGAAGGGAAACAATTGAAAGGTTTGGAAAATTCTCAACTTATCCATATTAAAAGAAATAATAATATGGACTAAGAAACCAACACAAACATCTTCCCTGTGGACACATGGATACACAAACCAAATGCTTGTATTATTCCTACGCATCTTTCAAATATCATCACTTTTATAAAGACTTCTCTGACACTACCATATAAAGATTTTTTTCCTCTTTGCTGTGTTTCATGGTATTCCACTATATTATCACAGTACTCTTCGTATCATAGTCTACTTTTAAGTTGATGAAATGTCTCTTCCTACCATTATTTTTTGCATCAGTTTTAATCAAATTTGTAAAATCAGTACCCAGCTCCCCTATTCTCAAGAAATATAACAAAAAGTATGTGTGTGTTTATATATATGTATCTGAGTACACACATACCTCAGAGATAGTGTGGGTTCAGTTCCAGACCACCATAATAAAGCGAATATCATAATAAAGCGAATCTCATGAATTTTTTGGTTTCCCAGTGCATATAAAAGTTATGTTTACACTGTACTGTAAAGTGTGTCTATTAAGTGTGCAATAGCATTCTGTCTAAAAAAAACAATGTATATACCTTAATTAAAAAATACTTTATTGATTATAAAATGCTAACCATCATCTGAGCCTTCAGTGAGTTGTAATCTTTTTACTGGAGGAGGGTCTTGTCTCAATGTTGGTGGCTGCTGACTGATCAGGGTGGTGGCTGCTGAAGGTTAGGGTGTCTGTGGCAATTTCTTAATATAAGACAACAATGAAGTTTGCCGAATCAAATGACTCTTCTTTTCATGAATGATTTCTATGTAGCATGCGTTGCTGTTTGATAGCATTTTACCCACAGTAGATCCTCTTTCAAAATTGGAGTCAATCCTCTTAAACCCTGCCACTGCTTTACCAACTAAGTTTATGTAATATTCTAAATCCTTTGTTGTCATTTCAACAATCTTCACAGCATCTTCACCAGGAGTAGTTTGCATCTCAAGAAACCATTTTCTTTGTTCATCCATAAGAAGCAACTCCTCATCTGTTAAAGTTTTATCATGAGATTGCAGCAATTCAGTCACATCTTCAGGCTCCACTTCAAATTCTAGTTCTCTTGCTATTTCTACCACATCTGCAGTTACTTCCTCCACCAAAGTCTTGAACTCCTCAAAGTCATCAATGAGGGGTAGAATCAACTTCTTCCAAACTCCTGTTAATGTTGATATTTTGACCTCTTCCCATGAATCACGAATGTTCTTAATGGCATCTAGAATAGCGAATCCTTTCCAGAAGGTTTTCAATTTACTTTGCCCAGATCCACAAGAGGAATATCTATGGCACCTATAGCCTTACCAAATGTATTTATTAAATAATAAGACTTTAAAAATCAAAATTACTCATTTATCCATGGACTGCAGAATGGATTTGTGTTAGCAGGCATGAAAACATTAATCTCATTGTCCATCTCCATCAGAGGTCTTAGGTAACCAGGTGCATTGTCAATGAGCAGTACTATTTTGAAAGAAATCTTTTTTTCTGAGCAGTAGGTGTCAAGAGTGGACTTAAAACATTCAGTCAACCATGTTGTAAACAGATGTGCTGTCATCCAGGCTTTGTTGTTCCATTTATAGAGCAGAGGCAGAGAAGATTTAGCATAATTCTTAAGGGCCTTAGGATTTTTGAAATGCTAAATGAGCATTGGTTTCAACTTAAAGTCACCAGCTGCATTAGCCCCTAACAAGAGAGTCAACCTGTCCTTGGAATCTTTGAAGCCAGGCATTGACTTCTCCTCTCTAGCTATGAAAGTCCTAGACAGCGTATTCTTCCAATAGAAAGCTGTTTTGTCCACATTGAAAATCTGTTGTTTATGTAGCCACCTTCATTAATTATCTTAGCTAGATCTTCTGGATAACTTGCTGCAGCTTCTACATCAGCACTGCTGCTTCACCTTGCACTTTCATGTTATGGAGACGGCTTTGTTTCTTAAACCTCGTGAACCAACAACTGTGACCTTCAAATTATTCTTCTGTAGCTTCCTAACCTTGCTCAGCCTTCATAGAATTGAAGAGAGTTTAGGGCCTTGCTCTGGATTAGGCTATGGCTGAAGGAAATGTTGTGGCTGGTTTTGATCTTCTATCCAGACCGCTAAAACTTTCTCCGTATCGGCAATAAGGCTCTTTCGCTTTCCTATCATTCATATGTTCACTGGAGTAGTACTTTTAATTTCCGTCAAGAACTTTTCCTTTGCATTCACAACTTGGCTAACTGCTTGGTGCAAGAGGTCCAGCTTTCAGCCTCTCTCAGCTTTCCACATGCCTTCCTCTCTAATTCAATCATTTCTAATTTTTGATTTAAAGTGAGAGACACGTGACTCTTCCTTTCACTTGAACACCTAGAAGCCATTTTAAAGTTATTAACTGGCTAATTTCAATATTGTTGTGTCTCAGGGAATAAGGAGGCACAAGGAGAGGATTAGAAATAGGGAAATGACCAGTTAGTGAGACAGTCAGAACACACACCACTTATCAATTCGGTTTGCTATCTTACATGAGCACAGCTTGTGGTGTCCCAAAACAATTACAAAAGTAACATCACAGATCACTGATCACAGATCACTATAACAAATACAACAACAAACAAAAATTTGAAATATTGTGAGAATTACCAAAATGTGACACTGAGACATGAAGTGAGAAAATGCCATTGGAAAAAATTGGTCTGATAGACTTGCTCGACGCAGGGTTGCCACAAACCTTCAATTTGCAAAAAGTGCAATATCTGTAAAGGCCAATGAAGCAAAGCTCAATAAAACAAGGATGCCTGTATATTATTAAACATATTAGATGAAGGTTGTAACAAATGTTATTTTGGGGGATACTAAAATCCATACATATTAGTGCACTTATGTTATATGCTCAATTATTGCAATTTCTCATGGAGCTGTATCTGTCCATATCAATAAAAACATTTGAATATTTTGTGCAATTGGAATATTCTTTTAGAAAGAAAACAATGTAGGTGCAAGAAAATGGCTATACCAGGAAATAACATTAATAGATATCAAAGAGTTCTACCTCAAAGTATTTTAGGAAAGGTCTGAAAGTAAACAGTTAATTATGATGTAATAAATCATTGATAAATGTTTAAATTATAAAATATAAATGACCTCTCAATGTCAATACCTATGAATCTCTCCTTAGATCTGTGAGTGAGTGTATATTGTTGTATACATTTCAGTATGCTCTTGACATGAGTTTTTTTTAAAAACCTGTGCTTGTTGTTGTTTAAAGAAAAAGAGAGAACACCACTCATCATACCTCTAAAAATTCCTTGTAGCAATATTTATTTTTTAAATAACAAGTATCCACATAGTTCTGCAAACTTTCTGACCAAAAGAACAGCTATATTTTTTAAGTTATCGAATAGAAGGGTTTTGGGGTCACGGATCAGGGACAGAACTTTGAAGAAAAGGTTGAACATACACTTTTGTCAGCAGATGTGAGTTGTCAGGAATAAGCAATTATTATAGGATATTGTTACAGAAGTTGGCCCAACTAGCAAAATATTTGACCTCATTTTCAGATTTATATCTGCGTTTTGTGTTTTTTTATTCCCAGGATGATGTTTTCTTTAAAGTTTGTGTATCCCATAGCCTCTCACTCTTTTCATGGTCAGTTTTGTCATTCTCTTTCCTTAGCTTTTTTATGTTACATCACAGAACTTTGTATCACAAAATAAACTTTTGTTTTAGGGGATCAAAATCCTTTAAGGTACTGTCATTTGATTTAACAAAAGCAACAAGAATAACAACAAAATCTGGAGACACCATTTTTTCTGTTTTAAATACCTATAAATATATCTCCCTTGGCCTCACTTTATAATTATGCAATTAGTTACTTCTGACAACATTTAATTTAATTTTTGGAGTCAACACATAGAATTTCCAAAGGATATTGACATCCTCTTTATCTTCTGTTTTATCTGCTGTAAACATTATTTCCCCACTATGTGCTTCATATGATTGGAAGGATAGGAAGACTATTTTGAAAGGAAAGAGGCACCACCATGTAGTTTGGAGATAGAAGATGCCATTACATGTGGCAGAAATTTATGATACTTCTGAAGAATAGTGAGAAATGAGACTGGAAACCATTGGTTTTGCTTCACATGAGAGCCCTCGTTGCTTTCTTCATAGTCTATTTAATTTTATCTTATATGGTAAGATTTTTATTTTCCAATAAAATCAGAAGATTTAGTTTGATGTGTAAAACGTGACAATTGAGAAACATGGAACTAAAAAGACACATGAAATTCTGCCAAAAAGTAAAACAAAACAAAATAAAATAAATAAACAAAAAAATAAAAATACTCATTTGTCCTTAGAATAGGGAGAAAAAGCTCAACATGGCACAAAATTTTGCTTTAAGGAATGCCTTTATTGAAGGATACGTCATGATAAACCAATGATTTCTGACATAACTTCAGTTGCAGTCACCACACTCAGTTAGGTCTTAAAGTTCTAAAAATTTAGTAGGTGTTTGCTATTCTTTTTTTTTTAAAAAGAAACTTGGAGTCTAAATTTTAAATAAGGATAGATAATTTTGGTGATATTATGAGTGTCACATAAACTTCTTGGAAGTTGTTCAAGAATTATTTGCTTTTCATAGAATCTATTCCTTTCCTCCTGAGAGACTCCGTATTAACAGTGCCTGTAAAAGCCCTCTTTTTCTCTCCAGATTTATGTCAAGCATTATGTGCTCTTAGAAACATTTTATTCTCCACCTAAGTACCATGGTTGGCTAGATGCCCCTCCTATTTGATCTACCTTTATAATCCCATAGCTCCTTTTGCCTATCTTTATTACGAAATATTTTACACTGGACTTTAAATATTGAATTCTATGTCTGTATCAAGCACTCCACTGTAACATTTTAAAAGGCAATCTTGGGCCTTACACTTCTGTTCTTCACTAGTTCGGAGCCAAGTACTTGAAACATGACAGGCTCTTGATCCTCCTTGCAACTTAGATACATAAGTGAATTGTAGGTGTCATGGATAATGCTTTCTGTGATTACTTTTTTTCGGTTTCTGCTGTAGGGTTATTTTAAAGATTTGCCCTGATCCTAAATAAATAATAAGTGTCTAATATCAAATTGCTTCTCTGAATGGAAAATTATTTTCTTTTTGTTAAATTTCTACTAATTAAGCACACTTGAAATCTTAAATCCACATTTGACTCATCCCAAGCATTATCATTTTTTAACATAACTATTTTAAATTTTCCATCACTTGTATGTTTCTAATGTTCAGGAGCTGATCTAAATCATCATACATTTATGCCCTTGTTATTATAATATCCTTTCAGTTGTTCTCCTTACTCACTAGGCTCACTTTCTATTTAATCTATTACTTGTAGTTAAGCCATATCATTTTTCTTTGTACAGGTAATATTTAATACCCCTAGTTTAAGACGGCAAACTAAACAAGTATAACATCTCATACTCTAATCCCAAATCACATTAAATAGACAAAAAATATATTTTAAGAATAGGTAAATCCTGGAATTCAAGAAACCATGTTAGCATTGATAGTAATTTTGAAGAATCCTTGAAAGGTAGAAGAGATTATATTAAATACTAAGAGAAAATAAGGCCCAAAACTGGTAGAGAAGACTTCCAAAAAGGCTTTTGGAGATAACCCTATGAGCAGTTTGGAAAAGCTGCAAGCCCAGAACTAACTAGTATAGAATCTATTACTGTCATTCATTTGAGGTAATGTGGTAAATCTGCAAAGATATTCTAGAAGGCAAAACTCTGCAGTCATGGAAAACTGATGCTCACATAGATTGTGCAACCTCTACACATTTCCCATTTATAGTAATTTCTATCAGTAGTGACATTGTATACTACTTATGTAAATCAGAGGCACTGGGGTCAGAGAGACAGGGTGATATCTTTAAGAAGACAAAGTACTGGTAAACCCAACCAACAACACATACTATCTTTCCTGCATAATTATTAGAGGGATGCTATGATCAATGGGTGCAGTATCCATAATGAAGAAATAAGAAACTTGAATAAGCTAGAATCACCATTGATTTGATGAATATCTTCACAGGGAAGAAGAATCAAAAAGAAATAAACAACAAAATTCTAATACATAAACAGAGATAATAAGTCATCAAGTAGACTTTAAAATAAGCACAGCTAAGAGTATAAGAAGGATAAAAGTTGCTTAATTTCTGTCAAAGATGAGCTGGCTGATTATGAGTGCAAAATAGAAACAGAGATCAGGAAAGGTAAAATATGGTAACCGAAACCCCAAATTCAATGGATTTTCTAGGTACCTGAAAGGACATAGCTAAATAGTGATTTAGTGCCCATAAAATTGAATAAATGGAATTTTTTAGAATAAAATTCAAACACAGAACAAGAGAAAAAATAAATGTGGGGGATAGTCCCAGAAATAACAATACCTGATAAATGAGAAGTGGAACTAGAGAATAAAGATAAATGGATGAGTGGAAGGGAAAGCCATGCACTCTTGAAGAAATCTCAAAAAAATATTTTCTAAAATATATTAATCAAGGCTATTCCAAAATAAATAATGGACCTAAGTACAAATAAGTTTTTGCATGCAAAAAAAAAAAAGATTATCAAGACAAAAATAATTCATTTTTTGAGAGAAAGTGAGCAGAGAAAGAATTCGCTAACTTATTCTATGAGGTCACCATTAACCTAATAACAAAACCAAATAAAGACATTATGAGGGAGGAAAGCTAAAGACTAATATCTCTCATGAACATAATTGCAAAAATCTTCAAAAAATATTAGCAAATATATTTCATCAATATATAAACAGAATTATATACCATGACCAAGTGAGATTTATTCTAGGTATGCAAAGCTGATTCAACATCAGAAATTCAATCAATAAAACCCTTCATATTGACAGCCTGAAAAAGAAAAACATATCATATAATCATATCAATATACATAGAAAATTCTTTTCACAACACATCTGCAGTGGACTGTACGTTTGTATTTTTCCAAAATTCATATATCAAAATCCTAATCCACATTGTGATGGTATTAGAAGGTGGCGCCTTTGGGTGCTGATTAGGTCACAAGGGCAAAGCCCTCATAAATGGGATTAGTGTTCTTATAAAAGAGACCTAGAGAGCTCCCTTCCTCTTTCTACCATGTGAGGACACGTCAAAACGATGGCTGTCTATGAACCAGGAAGCAGGTCCTCATCAGACACGGAATCTGCTGGTGCCTTGATCTTGGAGTTTCCAGCTTCCAGAAACTGTGAAAATTAAATTTCTATTGTTTATAAGTCACCCAGTCTATGGTATGCTGTTACTACAGCTCAAATGGACTAAGACAACCTCCATAATAAAAGTTGTCAGTATACTCTGGATAGAAGAAGATCATCTACAAAATCTTATATCTAACATCAAACTTACTGGTGAGATACTAGGTGCTTTCTGCTTAAGATCATTAACAAAGCAAGGATATATTCTCTCACTACTACTCAATATTGTAACTAGAATTCGTAGTTGGCTAAAGAATCGACCAAAAAACTCCTGAAGCTAGTTAATCAATTACAGCCAGGTTATAGGATACATGATCATTATACAAAAGTCAATTGCTTTCCTTTATACTAGCAATGATCAATTGAAATTTGAAATTTGAAAAATATCATATAAAATATCACAAAAATTAAATACATAAGATCTAAAAAAAGTACGGTATCTGTATGAAGAAAACTACAAACCATTGAGAAAGAAATAGAAAATCTAAATAAATGGAGAGATATTCCATGTTCACAGGTTGATAACCTTAATATTGTTAAGACATAAATTCTTGCCAAATTGAGCTATATATTCAACACAATCCCAATTAAAATCTCAGCAAGCTATTTTGTGGGTATTGACAAAATTATTCTAAAATTTATATGGAAACATAAAAGATATAGAATAACGAACACAATACTGAGGAAGAAAAGCAAATTTTGAGGACTACACAATTTCAAGACTTACTATAAAGCTACTGTTATCATTACAGTGTGGTATTGGCTGAAGAACAGAAACAAAGATCAATGGAACAGAATAGAGGTCCAAGAAACACACCCGCACCAATTTGGTCAATTGATCTTTGACAAAGGTGCAAGGGCAATTCAATGGAGAAAAGATAGTCTTCCCAACAAACGGTGCTGGGATAATTGGACGTCCATATGTTTAAAATAAAAAGAACCTAGACACAGACCTTAACATCTTTCAGTAAATTAACTCAAGATGGATCATAGGCCTCCAAGTAAAATGTAAAACTATACAATTTTTAGAAGAAAACATAGGAGAAAATTTAGGTGACCTTGGGTTTGTTGATGAGTTTTTGGATACATCACTAAAGTATGATAAGTGGAAGAAAAAAATAAATTGACCTTATTAAAATTCAAACTTTTTGATTTTTAAAAGATGTAATTAGCGGGCTGGCTCAGTGGTGTAGTGGTTAAGTTCGTGTGTTCTGCTTCAGCGGCCCAGGGTTTGTGGGTTCAGATCCTGGGCACAGACCTATGCGCTGCTCATCAAGCCATGCTATGGCGGCATCCCATATATAAAGTAGAGGAAGATGGATTTTAGCTCAGCGACAATCTTCCTCAAGCAAAAAGAGGAGGATTGGCAACAGATGTTAGCTTAGGGCCAATCTTCCTCACAAAAACAAAAATAAAAACAATAAAAGATGTAGTTAAGGGGGCCAGCCTGGTGGCACAAGCGGTTAAGTGCACACACTCTGCTGCAGCGGCCTGGGGTTCGCTGGTGGGGATCCTAGGCATGCACCGATGCATGGTTTGTTAGGCCATGCTGTGGCAGCATCCCATATAAAGTGGAGGAGGATTGGCATGGATGATGCCAGGGCCAGTCTTCCTCAGCAAAAAGAGGAGGATTGACAGATGTTAGCTCAGGGCCGATCTTTCTCACACACACAAAAAAAGATGTAGTTAAGAATAGTGAGAGCAAGAGATGATTAAAGAATTCACATAACTTGTCCAAGGCTGAACAATAATTGGTAGACCCAGATTTGTAAGTCAAGTTTGCCCAATTCCAAAGTCTTTGTCTTCTAACTTACTTTATGGTAATGCTATATTTAAAGAGTTAGTCAAAGTTACTTTTTGGAAATCTGCCCAGCAATGTGTATTTATGCATTTTGACTTATTTTAGACTTATATTTCAGTGAAGGAAAATAAAAACCAGAATGTATTTTAGGAAAAAGGAATTTTACAGAGTTAACTAGCAGACTAACAAATAATCAGAAGAACTAGAGGAGCAAAAGCCAGGGGATTTTGGTTACACCCTGTGACTGAATCTAGCTACCCAAATGACAGGAAACCACTGCTCTGCCCAAAGGCTAGGGAACCACAACAATTTTCTGTGAAGTTTACAGTCAAAGTTGCCTCACAATCCTGTTGCATCCTGCATATGAGCATAACTGCTCCAGAAAGAGAGGTCTTATTCTCACTTCTGCCTTCCAAATCTCAAGAGCATTGGTAGGATATAATTTTTTTCTGAAGTTTTGTCAATAATGTTGATTCACTACTTGGTCATTATTCATTTTCTCTAAATAGCTCAGGTTACTGTAGTCAACTTGAAAAAACAGTACTTGCTTCAAATCCAGTGCTCTCTCTATATCAATACATGCACTATGACTTAAACTTCAAAAGATCTTATAAAATCCTGGGAGACCACAGATAGTGATGACTACTATAATAGGACTGGGCCAGGGAGTGGAGACTGTAATAGAGCATAAAGCTTAAGCTAAGACAATTTCTCCTTCTAAGGTTACTGTGGTCACCAGCACTAAATAATCGCATACATTAAGTGGTGATCTTGACCAAGCTTATTCAGGTAGTAAGTAATGTAGGTCAGGAATCAGCTTTAAGTAGGACTGACTCTGAAACCTTTGTTTCATGCTCCTCTCGGAAAATACAGGCATTGAAATCCTCCAAGGGTCGCATTGTTGTAAATTAGAGAGATTACAATGTCTCAGATAACCAAGAAGCAACAGCAAGGAAAAGAATACACACGGCTGCAAATGTGGCCAGGGTTAAAGGGCAAGTTCCCAAATGTTCTAAAATTTTTATTAGACCATATTTCAAATGGACATTTCTTTCCCAGTTCTCCAAATTGTGCATGGAAAAGCATCTTGATGCAAAACCTGATCATGCCTCATCAAATTCCATTACGTATTTAATTAAGATATTAATGAGACAACTCTGAAATTGAATGAGAAATTAACGTACTAGTTGATGCTAATAGCCAAAATTATTAGGCCCCCTCTCCACTTTCCTGCATCACACAGCACTTGGTAAATTAATTTTTATTTACTGTTTAAGGTGCTCTTCGCTAGTATTTGTAAGAACTCTTCTCGTATATCTTCTAAGAACCATTTAGAAATGGCTCATTTATCCTTTGCAAAACATAGCAGTCTAATTTCAAACATAGCATTTTGATCTTTCTGAAAATAAGCTAATTTAACGCCCTTCGTACTTAAGTTTCATAGGCTCTTCTTTTTAAAATGATTTTCTTAATGATTAAAGAATGGTGTACATTTATGATATTGGTCACAAATTATTTCTCTGACAATAGTTTTCCATTTAAATTGAAATATTAACAACGTTTTCATTAAATTCAATTTATGTGTTTAAAATAAATAGTTTTGTCTAAAGAATTATAGCTTGACATCAGTAGAAATTAATGTTATAGAATTAAATGAAAAACTTTTCTTACATTGGGCAAAACTAAAAGATTTTTCATAAAAGCAAAATTATAGAAATTGCAAACTATAACATATAGATACAAAAGTTCTAATTGAACTGTGAGATTGAACTAGAAAATACAGAAAATACATACAAAAGTATTTTTTTGTTTTTAACATGAATATAAATTTAGAAACATATAATTTAGAAACAAATTAGCAATTTATCTTATTTTAATTATCCTTTCAAAGTTTTTTTTAATTATCTATCCAAAGTTTCTTCTAGTACACAGGAAAAATACTAAGGTAAGAAAATATTCTAATATTATGTAAAGAGTCTCAAAAGTTAAAATTACTTTGTACATAATTTGTACAACTTTTGCTATATTTACCTAAGTATTTAATAATTTTGATGCTGTTGAAAGTGATATATTTTATAATTTTACTTCTAACTTTTTGTTGCTAGTATATAAAAATACCACTGATTTTGTGTATATTGATTTTATATTGCACATTTCTAAACTCGTTTAGCAGTTCTAGTAGGATTTTTGTAGATTCTATGGGATTATCTACATAACCAATTATGCTATCTGCAAATAAAGACAGATTTACTTCCTACTTTCCAATTTAGATGTATTTTTTTTTTTTTTTTTTTTTTTTTTTTTGTGAGGAGATCAGCCCTGAGCTAACATCCGCCAATCCTCCTCTTTTTTTGCTGAGGAAGACGGCCCTGGGCTAACATCTGTGCCTATCTTCCTCCACTTTATATGGGACGCCGCCACAGCATGGCTTACCAAGCAGTGCGTCGGTGCGCGCCTGGGATCCGAACCAGCAAACCCCGGGCCGCGGCAGCTGAGCGCGCGCACTTAACCGCTTGCGCCACTGGGCCGGCCCCCCCAATTTAGATGTATTTTATTGTACTAACGTACATACTGTATTATATGGTGAATTATATTGATTAATTATCAAATGTTGAACTGACTGAATTACTGTGATAAACCTCTTAGGATCATAACGTATTATGCTTTTGATGTGTTTTTAATTCGATTTGCTAAGATTTTGTTCTACAATTGCATCTATGTACATGAAGACTATTGATCTGAAGTTTTCTTTTTTTGCAATGCCTTTTTCTGCTGGTGTAACAATGTAATAATCATAGTTTGTCACGGTGTATAATTCTTTCAATATATTGCTGAATTTGGTGTCCTAATATTTTGTCAAGGATTGTTGAACCTGATTTTATGAGAAACATTGGTTTGTATTTTTGTTTGGTTTTGGTTTTGGTATCAGTGTAATGCCGGACTCATAAAATGAGTTAGGAAGAGATTTTGGAAGAGATTTCTGGAAGACATTTTGTAAAATTGGTGTTAATTCTTTAAATATTTAATAAAATTTTTCAGTGAAACCATCTGGGCCCGGTGATTTGTACTTGGGAAGCTTTTTAAATACAAATTTACTTTGGGTATTACTTAGAAGACTGAATTTTGTAGTTTGTGATTTTTTGAGGAATTGGTCCATTTCTTCTTAAGTTGAGGATAGTTCTTCATAGTATTTCCTTATTATCTATTTAATGGTATCAGGTTTGGTTGTGATATTCTGTGTTTTATTCCTGTAAAGGAGGCTCATATCTTCTTTTTTTATTCCAGCGTTTGTCAGTCTTGCTTGAGGTTTATCAATTTTGTTAATTCTTTCAAAGACAAGGTTTTTGTTTAATTAATTTTCTCTATTTTTGTTTATTTTCAATTTCATTGATTTCTAGTCTTGTAATTATTTCCTTCCTTCTACTTGTTTGTGTTTATTTTGCTCTTTTTTCTATATTTTGAGGTCAGAATAAATTATTGAGGAAATTTCCCCTCTTTTCTATTGTAAAGATTAAGGTTAACCATCCTTTTAACTTTAGTCTATCTGTATGTGTATAAAGTGGATTTATTTTAGGCAGCATATATTTTATCTCTTTTCTATATAAACTATCATCCTCTGATTTTAATGGGATATTTAGATGATACAAAATTAATATTATTATCAGTGTATGTGGTTTGAAGTCTACCATCTTACAATATGTTTTCTCCTATTTCTGTTTGTCTTTTATTCTCTTTTTCTGAATTTTTTTTTTGGTTTAAATAGTGTTTTTCATAATTCCATTTTACCTTTTTTATTAGCTTTTAGGTATAACTGTTTTCAATTTCAGCTAGTGTGTCCCTTTGACAGATCCCCATCAATGTAGCTTTTGTTTCATTTTGTTTTGAAGCACTTTCTTACTTTCTGAGACTACAAAATGATCCAGGCTCATCTTGTATATTTCCTGCTCTAGTCCCCAAATCAGCCATATCTTCAAGGAGCACTGGTTTCTCTTATTGGAAAATGGTTTCAGAAACCAAGATCTGGGTGCTAGGTGTACTCATTACTACTGGATGTCATTGCTTCTAGACACTCACAGAGCCAAGAAATATATGTGGATATACTAACCTGTGAATATACACCTATCTATACATATTTCCTTCTGTATCTATATTAACCTAAACATGGATTCATATCGATATCTCCAAGTCTAATACATTATCACATGTATCATTTTAGGCTTCCCCTCTTACTTATCTGTGAATTTCAACTCCAGCATTGAGAAACTTGACTCTCATCATTCTTTGTCTATTTACGTAATTGTTCAATTCCAGTATATGTGTATAGCAATATCATAATTAATTCACACTCCCGTAGGAAACAACTTTGTCAACTAGAGTATAGTGCGTATATGTGGTTCCTTTTATCTTTAGTCTTATAGTCACCACTCACTTCCATAGTTACTTAGGTCAGCACTTCCTCCTCCTACGTCCCTTCAGGGAGGTTGTTTCATACATTTGTAACACAAATTCTCCTGTCTCAGTCTGCATTCCTTCCTGTGAATTCTGAAATACTATATGATTTTTTAAAAATATGCATACATTAAAGTTCGCTCTTAGTGCTATAAACTACAGTAGGTTTTGACAAATGCACAGTGTTATATATCCACCATTACAGAATAGTTTTGCTGCCTTAAATATACCCTGTGCTTCACCTATTCAACCTTGACCTCTCACCTCCCCGCCAGCAACTGATTACATTACTGTATCTATAGTTTTGCCTTCTCCAGAATGTCATATACTTGGAATTGTCATAGATTTTAAAGTTATCACTTTTTAAAATATTCTTCTAGTAGTTCAATATTAGTTTTACTATTTATGAACCTTTCAGGAAGATTCTCTTCTTCTTTGCACTGATATATGATACTTTACAAAAATTTAATCAGTTAAATATCTCAATTGTTTTCAGTCATATATTTGAAATTTCTTTTTTTAGACTTTGTTTAATGTTGTGTGACATTTTTGTAAATACTCACAGTGATAGCAAATATTGAGCTTAAGAAATTAGATTTAATGATCGCATTTTCCCCAAACTTCTTCACAGCCTAGGATTTTAACTAGTAATGGAAGAGTCTGACTGACAATATCATGGTCTACACAGACGATGTTAAAAATAAAACAATAAAATGGATTTCCCTGCAAGAGCATGTAATAAACTCTGAAGGAAACTCCACAAGAAGAATCCCAGGCAGTGATGCACAGGCAGAAGCAGTCACAGGATAACAAGAGCTGTTTGTGCACATTACTCCACAATCTCAATTCAGCAATGTATTCGTAGTCTGAAATTGATCATAGTGAGAGTATCTCACCATAGACATTTATAAACCCTAAAATCAAGCCCCTTCTTCTTTGTCCTGGATAGCCACTGGCTTTTCAGCACACCAGCAGTTCCAGGAATATTTTCAACTTTACAATTGCCAGTAACCAAATAAAACAACAATGTAGAAGCTTGTTACTTTATTTGTTTAATAAAACAAAACAACAATATGACTCCACTTCCAGTGACTGTACTGTCACCCATTTCTGTTGGTTTGTAAATAAAATTGATTTTTGAAAAGCATATTTACTGTAAAATCCAATTGTAATGCAGTTGAAATCATATCAAATAAAATTATTAAAAATGATATTTGAAATAATGAAGTAATGAAAATTATTTTTCATTATAAAATGATTGTAATTAATGAGCTAAAATATAATGAAAACTTAATAGTTTAATAATTATAGACTATAATTAAATATTTTTATAAAAGAAAAATTAATATTTTAATAATTATAGAAAAATAAATTATGTTTTATCAACTGAATGTAATATATGGAAAATAGAATTATCATGCATACCATAATTCTATGGTGCAGACCTCACCATACGTTTCTTTACACTGTCCTGAGAGTAATGATTTCAAAATACAGAATTTCTTTTAACGTTTGTGGAAAGATTTCGTGTTTTATACATTATACAATCTATCTTTTTTTCTAGGCTAAATGAACCTTCAAATAAGTGTTTCTCAGGTAAATAATCCAGTTTCCGATTTTATGCAAAATAATGTATATACATTCATTATACACTTTTCAGCATAACTTCCAATATATGCAAATAACTTTTAAAGTATACACTTATCCTAAAATATTTAACCTGTAATGGAGCATATATATGATCTGTTGCCTAGAGTTGATTTTACATGAAATTTCTAGCACAATTTGTGTTATAACATTTTATGTATCATTAAATTATAGATTAGAGTTTCCACTTGCAAAACTACTTTGATATCCTATCAAATTAGTCTCTTGAGAAATTATTTTTGGGATAGAATGGATATTATAAAAGAATTTGATTCTAACATGTCAAAATTCTTGGTGTCACTGGCAAGCTGGTTTTACATGGTATTTAAGGAAGATAACTATGCGCAGCCAGAGCCAAGGACTACTGACTACAATTAAAATGAGTCATTAATAGAGATTAAGAATATTTGTACTTACTTCTAACCTGGGTATTATTACAAGTAAGTATCGAGATGGCTTTATAATGCTTAGAGGAAAGATGATTTTCTACTAAAACAATATGAATAAAAAAGTAAAATGTTACTGTTCTTGAATATATGAGGCTACAGCAAACAATAAAACCTTTAAACTGTGGCATCATACTCATGTGCCTCAAATCATGGGATTATTCCGAATCTCAGTTTCCTAACTCTCTTAATATGATACAATTTCATTGCAATTTTAGTTCATATCAAGTATGTGTATATACACTTATTTTTTGGAGTTACTGATAAAAAATAAAGAAATAATTTTAAGATGTTCAATACAACATTTTAAATTTGCTATGGATACTTTCATGAAAATATATGTATCTTAAATTCAATCATCTCTTGGCCAGTAGTGGTAGTAAAAACTGAGATAAGAAGAAAATGTGAAGGGAAATGGAAGGTATCCTTTTTAAACCAGTTACTCTGTCTTAAATCCCCTCCATTTTGCCTTATTTAATCTTTATACCTATACCAACGTTTTAATATGACATAGTTTAATATAGCATACTCATTTTAGAGAAGAAAAATTTATTTCAAGAAGGGTAAGTAACTTGTCTAATTTTACATTGCTTTTCAGTGTAAAATTTCAGAAGAGAATCCAGGCTTGTTTTCTGGAAGTTCCAGAAAGGACTTCCAATATAATAGTGACTGGTAATATAGAAGCAAAAAACCAACAAAAATTTATGGACTCTCAATACAAAAAAATTCAAGATCCAGGATATCACTTTTGCTGATTCCATCATAGTTTTTGATGATTTCTACTTTTACTAGGTAAGTTTTATGTAAAAATCCATTTCAAATATCAACTGCAAGCCAACCTTTTGAGAAAACTGTTAAAGAGTAGCATCTTAAAAGAATCAAGGATTAAAATTATAAGAAATTCTTAAAAATATTATCTGAAATTTAATACATTAATTAGTAATAATATAAATTATCTTGTTAAAAAATAGAAAAGGAAATACAATCTGAATCAAAATCCCAGCAAGTTACTTTGTTGATATTGACAAACTGAATATAGTTTATATGGAAAGGCAAAAGACCAGAGTAACCAACAAAATATTGATGAAGAACAAAGTCAGAGGATTGACACTACCCTACTTCAAGATTAACTATAAAGTTACAGTAATCAGGACCCTCTGGTATTGGTGAAAGCAGACAAATATATCAGTGGAATCAAATAGAGAGCGGAGATATAGAGTGACACAAATATAGTCAACTGAACTTTGAAAAAGGAACCAAGAGAATTCAATGGAGAAGAGATAGTTTTTTCAAAAAATGATGTTGAAACAACTGGGCACTCACATAAAAAAAAAAAAAAGAACCGACCTTGCACAATTAACAAAATTAACACAAAACAGACTGTAGACCCAAAGGTTAAACACAAAGCTCTAAATTTCCATAAGATAACACAGGAGAAAATCAAGGTCACTTTGAGTTTTGCAATGAGTTTTTAGATACAATATTAAAATCACAATTCATAAGAGAAAAAATTGGTAAATGAGACTTCATTAAAATTAAAAATTTCTGCTCTGTAAAGGACACTATAAAGAAAATGAAAAGACAAGTCACATTGGGAGAAAATCTCTGCAAAATGTACATCTGATAAATAAATATTATCCAAAATATAGAAAAAACCCTTAAGACTCAAAATAAAAACCTCCCAGCAAAGAAAAGCCCAGGACCAGATGATTTCACAAGTGAATTACACCAAATTTCAAAGAATTAATATGAATCCCTCTCAAACTCTTTCAAAATAGAAGAGGTAGTAGTTCTAAATTCATCTTATGAAGTCAGCATCATCCTGGCCTCATAAATCCTCAATAAAATATTAGAAAACCGAATTTAACAGCACATTAAAAGGATCACACACCATGATCAAGTGGGATTTATAGTTGGGTTGCAAGGATGTTCAACATACACAAATCAGTCAATGTGATACGTGACATTAACAGAATAAAAGGAAAAAAGAAAACCATATGACATCTCAACAGACACAGAAAAAGCATTTGACAAAGTTCATCATTCATTCATGATTAAAAGTCTCAACAAAATAGGTATAGAAGGAAGTTAACACAACAAAAGTCATATATGAAAAGCCTGTAGCTAATATTATAATTATTGGGGGAAAACTGAATGCTTTTCCTATACGATCTGCTAGAAGGCAAGGATGCACACTCTCACCATTTGTACTCATCGTAGTACTGGAAGTTCTAGCCACAGCAATTAGGCAAGAGAAAGAAATAAAAGGCATCAAATCATAAAAGAAGTAAAATTATGTTTGTTTGCAGATGACATGATCATATATGTATAAAACCCTAAAGACTCAACAAAAAAACTATTAGAATTAATAAATTCAATAAAGTTATAGGATACAAAATCAACACACAAAAATCAATCATGTTTCTATACACAGTGAACTGTCCAGAGGAGATTAAGAAAAAAATATCTCATTCACAATAGCAACAAAAGGAATAAAATTCTTAGAAATAAACTTAACTAAAGAGGTGAAACACTTGTACACTGAAAATTATAAGACAGTGACAAAAGAAATTAAAGAAGGCACAGATAAATGGTAACATATGCCGTGTCCATGGGTTGAAAGACAATATTGTTAAAATGTCCATACCACCCAAAGTGATTTACAGATTCAATGCAATCCCTATCAAAATCACATGCCATTCTTTACAGAAGTAGAAAAAGCAATCCTAAAATTCATGTGGAACCACAAAAGACTCCAAATAGCCAAAGCAATCTTGAGCAAGAAGAACAAAGATGGAAACATAACCCTTCTTGATTTTAAAATACATTACAAAGCTATAGTAATCAAACCAGTATGGTACTGGCATAAAAACAGATATATAGGGGCCAGCCTGGTTAAGTTCACGTGCTCTGATTTGGCAGCCCAGAGTCTGCAGGTTCAGATCCCGGGCATGGACCAATGCACGACTTGTCAAGGCATGCTGTGGTGGTGTCCCATATAAAGTAGAGGAAGATGGGCATGGATGTTAGCCCAGGGCCAATCTTCCTCAGCAAAAAATCACAAAAAACTAAAAAACAGATATATAAACCAATGGAACAGAATAAAGAGTTGGGGACTAAATCCATGCGTCTATTGTGAAATGATATTATCAAGGGTGCCAAGAACACATAATGGGGAAAGGATAATCTCTTCAATCAAAGTTCTTGGGAAAACTAGATATTCACATGCAGGAGAATGAAATTGGACCCTTATCTCACACCATATGCAGTACTCAACTCAAAATAGATTAAAGATATAAACAAAAGACCTGAAACTTTAAAACTCCTGGAGGAAAACATAGGGAAAAATATTCCTGACATTGGTATGGGCAATGATTTTTCAGACATGACACCAAAAGCACAGGAAACAAAAGCAAACATAGACGGGAAGGGTAGCATGAAACTAAAAATCTTCTGCACTGCCAAGGAAACAATGAACACATCTCAAAAGAAGACATACAAAGGGCCCACAGGTATATGAAAAGATGCTCAACATCACTAATGATCAGAGAAATGCAAATCAAAAGCACAATGAGATATTATCTCACACCTGTTAGGATGGATATTATCTAAAAGACAAAAGACACCAAATGTTGACAAGGACGTAGAGAAAAGGGAACCCTTGTATATACTGTTTGTGGGAATATAAATTGGTATAGTCCTTATGGAAAACACAATGGAGGTTCCTCAAAAAATTAAAAATACAATACCTTATGATTCAGCAGTCCCACTCCTTGGTCTACATCCAAAGGAAATGACGTCAAGATCTCAAAGATATATCTTACTCCAATGTTCATTTGAGCATTATTCACAATAGCCCAGATATGGATACAACTTAAGTGTCCACTGACAGATAAATGGATGAATGGATAAAGAAAATGTAATATATATATGTATATATATATTACATAAGTATATATGTGTGCATATACAGGTACACACAATGGAATATTATTCAGCCTTAAAAAAGGAAGGAAATCCTGCCATTTGTGTCAACATGGATGAACCTGGAGGACCTTGTGCCAAGTGAAATAACCCAAACAAATACAGACCAATACCACATGATCTCACTTATACATGGAATTGAAAATACTCAAATTCATAGAAGCAGGGAATAGAATGTGATTACCAGGGGCTGGAGGGAGGGGGAAATGGAGAGATGTTGATCAAAGGGTTCAGTTATGCAAGATGAATATGTTCTGTAGATCTAATGTACAGCAATGTGACTATAGTTAACAATACTATATTGTTTACTTGAAATTTACTAAGGGTAGAATTTAAGTGTTCTCCCCACAAAAAAAAGAAAATGGTAACTATGTGCGGTGATGAATATGTTAATTAACTTGATTGTGGTGATTATATCACCATGTATATGCATACCAAAAATCACGTTATACATCTTAAATATATAAAATTTTTATTTGTCAATATTATCTCAATAAAGCTGGTAACAAAAAAGAAACCAAACAACCCAACTAAAAAGTGGGCAAAAGATCTGAACAGACACTTCACTGAAGAAGATAGATAGATGACAAATAAACATATGAAAAGATGCTTAGCATCATACATTATTTGGGATTTGCAAATTGAAACAACAGTCGGGTACCACTACACAGCTATTAGAATGTCTAATATCCAAAACACTGATAACACGAAATACTGAAAAGGAAATAGAGTAACAAAAACTCTAATTCATTGCTTGTGAGAACGCAAAATGGTATGGCCTCTTTGGAAGACAATTTGGCAGTTTCATACCAAGCTAAAAATAGTCTTACCATATGATCCAGCAATCATGTGCCTAGGTTTTTATCCTAATGTGTTGAAAATTTATATCCAAATTTATATCAAAAAAACCTGGACACAAATGTTTAAAGCAGCTTGCTTCCTAACTGCTTAAACTTGGATGCAACCAAGATTTCATTCAATAGATGAGTAGATAAACTGTGGTACACCCATCCAATGGTATATTCAGTTACAAAAAGAAATGAGCTATCAAGTCACCAAAACACATGGAGGAACCTTAAATGCATACTCTTAAACGAAAGAAGCTAGTCTGAAAAGGCTACTTAGTGTGTGATTCCAAATATATGACATTCTTTAAAAGGGATAGCTGTAGAGGCAGTAAAAATATTCAAGGTTTTGAGGGCTTCAAAAGGAGAAACAAATAGGGAGAGCACAAGGGAAGTTTAGGGCGGTGAAAGTATTCTGTATGATAATGTAACGATAGATACATAACATTACCCATTTATCAAAACCCAGGACCTGTAACACAACAGTGAACCTTAAGGTAAACTATGCACTTTAGTTAATAACATATCAATATTTGCACATCAATTATAACAAAAGCAACACACTAACACAAGTTGTTAATAAATAGAGGAAACTGTCGGAGACGTAAATGGGTATATGGGAACTCTGTATTTTCCACTCAATTTTTCTGTAAACCAAAAATTTCTCTAAAAAACCAAGTCTATTAATAATAATAATATATAGAAAGGAAAGGATTTGGCTTTGCCACATACATATTTTATCCTTAGAAGAGAAAGGGAAAATAAAAAGAATGTGAATAACGAGGACTCATCAGTGACTAAACCAAAGGATGCGACACATTTAGTAGATTCTTTCATTTCGTTATGGCCTTATACTTACGGAGGTCCTGCAGAGCTTCCCTCACTGTGTGTTTTCATCTTTTATGCCTTTGTATTCTGTGCTACACACAAACAAATACACTTCTGATTTATCATTTGCAAAACATGTGCTTTGAAGTTTTTGTGGTTTTTTGTTTTGTTTTCTTTTTCTTTTCTTGTAAGTGACAATGGCTTTGTTAAAAAGCATCCATCAGTTAATTAATGGCTTAAAGGAACAAAATGAGCTGGAACTATTATTTACAGAAGCATCAAAAATTTAGGTGTGCTTTTCTATAACATTTATATATTTATGTTTAAATCCACTTCAGTTGTGGTTTGGATATTCCATCATATCTGTGTGTATGTATGTGCATGTTGTGTGTATTTGCAAGTGTGTGCCTTTGTGTGAATTTAAAATTTTATGTGGCTACTTATCAAAACAAGCAGCTAAAACATTCTAAAATGTTGACTTTATTCTAGAAAGTTTCCTAACATTACAGCTTCAGTGGCTACATAATTTGAGCCCTCAAACTATATAATAGAATTATGCAGCCAGTTATATGGATTACCACCTAATGGGATAAAGGAAACCTAAAGTCATAGTAACTACACTGCCCCAACTAAGTTCAGGCACTTGCCACACTTCTCTACCAGATGCTGATTTCTGTATTAGCTAGGCTTCTTTAATAACACACAACAATAACCCCTTTGGATTAAGCGAACAATAGAAATTTAGTGGTTCACATGACTAGAAAAAGAAGAGGTTTGGTGAGAACGATCTGAAACATCAGATCAATATTTCTGGGACTCTATCTTTTATCTTTGATTGTCTTCTAGTATTTGGTTTATTATCTCTTACTGCATAAATCTGGATGACGGCTATAGGCAATTTATGAACATATCTATATGATATTGTGAATAAAGAGAAAAGACTATGCACTTTTCATATCAGTTTGAGAATTTCAGGGGAAATCTATGAGTCACAGTTCTTTGGACCAATCATTGTGTCCAGAAAGATGAGATTTTTCTGATTGGTCCACCTTGATCACATGAATTCTAATTCATCCAGAAAGTGGTGTTTTATTACTATATGTAACCACAAAATTGATAAGCCACTCGAGGCATTATGAGCCAGGCAGCCTCAGCAATTATGATTTTCTTCAGTCTTTCTTTTTCTTTTTTTCAATTCCTTTGAAAAGTGCATCTAGAATTAGCTCTGTGTACACACACACACAAACATATTTTTAGGACAATAGTGTATATATATATCTTTGCCTGTTTCCTAGTTAACAAATACGTTAAGGAAAGACCATTGCATTTTGTGTGTTTTATGATTCTCAAGTAAGTCTTCCACTGGTGCGTATTAAATTATAACTGTAATTACAAAATTACTTTTAAATGTTGCATTAGTTATTTTCCATTTACCCACCAGGTCCACCCTCTGTCCTTGTCTACACTGCTTTCTCCTCTAAGTTACTTGCCTCTACAGACTGCATCATTAGACTCCTCTATCCTCTGGCTTCTGGTAAGGTTTTGTAGTGGTAGGCTCAGACAAGGATCAAAGTCTGAGAGGACACAGAGCTTCCTCTAGATCTGTAATCGTCTCTTTATTAAACTCTCTTCAATTAAGCTTTAAATATTCCATGCCAGGACTCTTGACTAATACACTAGTGCTTTTAAAGGCAATTAAAAATGTTTTAATCTAGAGGGTTATGTTCTCTTTGGCTAGAAGTAGATGCGGCAATTTTTTAAAATGCCAACTATGTCCAATTCTAGACGGGTAGTACATTGTAGAGGAGTCATGAAATTCATTTCAAAATCATCTTTCAAAATCTAGATCTTGTCTTATTTCTGTTCCTCTTATTTCAAATCATCGCTGTTATCTCCAGCTTTTCTTGTCTTTATCATCACCAATTTTAAAGTCAGCTTTATTGAGGCAGAATTTACATGTAGGAAAATTAATCCTTTTTAAATATACATGTTCGCTAGTTTTGACACACTTGTATAGTTACATACCAACACCACAATCACAGTTTGGAACATTTCCATAATGCCAAAAATGTTTCCTTTTTTTAGTCAATCTATAGTCACCATCCCAGCCCCTGGCAACCACTGATCTGATTTGTACCTCTATAGATTTTTTTAAACAACTTTGTTGAGATATAATTCATATACCATACAATTGCATGGTATTGTATACAATTAAATGTTTTTTAGAATATTCATAGATATGAGCATCCACAGTCAACGTTAGAACATTTTCATCATTCAGAAGAAACCACATATCTTGTGAAAAATTTGTGAGTGGGTGCAAGCTCGCCTTGCTACTGGGGACTGTACCTATTCCAAACTGACATGGTAACCTACATTTGGCTTTTAAGAATTTCTTAAAAGTCATGCTGATTTTGTCTTTCTCACTTGTATGGCAGACATCTCTGCCAACGATGAAATCTGTCTCCTTGGAGGGGATTGTCTTTCCTTAAAATTCAATTTACTTGGTTGTCTTATATTCACTGCTCTATGGTGAACTCTAGATAATTATGATTTTGTAGATTGTACAGACTTTTCTCCTTTTAAAGGTGGAAATGTCATTTTCTTGCAGCTTTCTCCATCATAAGTGGAAGCAGTGCCTCCAATTTTCTTTTAAACAGGAGGTGGTATGATTAAATGTGCCTCACAGAAAAATATTCCTCTCAGTAGATTTGCTAGGGCAACACATTACTGATTTACACTGAGCTGTATCCTGTCATGTGGCTGGATTCTTTCTTACTTCTACAAACCATATTTGAAAATAAAGGAAAGTATCCCAATCGTAGAACCATGAGTGGATTAGTCCACAACTGTATTCTCTGCTTTCGTATCCAACATCCTACCCTCATCATTTGATTTAGTCCTGAGGAGGATTTGATCAGTTCTGTATAAAGTTTGGAAAACCTATCAGTAAGGTTAACATTAGTTCAATTTTTATTAGAAGTTATTGAATTTTTATAACCAACATACACATTTGAAAGCAAAGCAATCAAACAATGCAATCATGAAAATGAAAAAAAAAGTAATCAGAAAAAAATTGTTTAGATCATTCTGGTCATTCAGAAGACTCAAAGGAGTCCTAAATGCTGGCACTCTCATGAGGAACATTGATTCACATCTCTTCTTAACTTAGACTAAGGAGATGATATCACATTGGGTCATCCGCATTCCACATGAAGAAGAGAAAGCTACGATTGCGGCCAAATGAAGAAACTTGGTAAGACAATGGGAGAAATTGGAGATAGAGCCACAGATGCAATAGCTTCCATGGTACCAGCAGGATCTATCTTACATGGAGATAGCATTGGTAAGTATGTGTTATGATTTCAGAGTCCCTTCTGACTCTCCCCAAAGACTTGCCTTCCATGATCATTTTACCTCACCTCCCAGACTCTTTCTGATAATGTGTTTCACCCTCAGAGTTTTTTTTGTCTTTAGGATAAAGCTTTAAATTCTGATAAAGTAGGAAAATTACCTTCAGCAAGAGACACTTTAAGATTCATCCTAGCACTGATTGGGACATAGAATTGAATAGAGATTCTATGTAAAATACCTGACCTGAATATTCAATAGATTTATTTTTGGATTGGATATACATTGCAATTAAAGAATAGGATTTAAGTAGAATGGAACTGAAAATTGTGTAATCAGCTATCAGACTAATATTAATGGTAACATCAGCCTGATAAATTGGAATTTATACTCTTCCTTGCTACTTCCTTACTGCTACTAGCTTTTGGTCCTAATGTTTTGCATAAGAAAATAATTATTTTGATGAAAAACCAATGTTAGTGTTCACAGAGCTAGAATTTTCTGATTTCTCTTTCTTCATGCAGCATTTGAAGTAAAACAAAAAATGGAGCTGATTGTGTCTATTGAATCCCTACCCATAATGAGGATAAGAGTCTTAGCTATAACCGAACATAAAGCATGAAAAAGTACAATAACCATTTTTCAGGAAATCTCTATAACGTCAATGTTAATGTATTAAGAAATTACTATCTTTGCAATATTTTAACTTAAAATTATTTCATTATATTAAAATATACTCATAATCTTGAATCTCAAATACTTTATAGAGAATTTGAGTGTTTTCCTTATTATGGAAATACATGAAGAAGTAATAAAAATGGTTGGATTCCATTGAATTTTGTATTTATAAACGGAATGCCAAGTTATTACTAAATCTAAGAAAAAAATTTTCAGAATTTTTTGGCCCTATAACTTATTCTGAAGTTTAGAATATACTTCAGTTATAAATGAGAAGATCTGTGGAAATACCGCTCAGTGGATTAAGTTCACTAAACACATATACCTTTGGGTTCCACAAGGTGAAGTGTTGTTCACGGATGTGGAAAAATCTATTATTTTTTAGTTTTAGAAAGGGCTTTGTGGTACATAAAAGTTACAGCTGATAGATGTTACATGACTCTCAATACATTAGATACAAAAGAAGTTCTACTGAATTTAATTTTTAAAAGATACTAAGTTGATTTATGCAAATAATGTGATTACACATAGTTCTTATTCTTTTACTCCCTTGATGTTGTGTTTTAAATCATACACATGGATTTGTTCCATTCTTCCAAGTAAAAATTTCCCTGGAGGGCATGGCACACTAGAAAGAGCTTTGCATTGAGTCAAAAATCATTGGGTATCGGGGACCTTGGTGCAGATTTAATCTTGCCAGGCTCACCTCATAATTATGTTTCCACACCACAAAGTAGTCAAGATTGACAAAAACTGAGCCAGGGTTAGAAATTGACAAAGGTTATTATTCCAGAGTAGAAGACTCTAGGAACACTTCAAAGCAGTACATTATTACTGAAAACTATAAAAACGTATATAAAATTCCAAATGAGTGGATGTATCTCCCTATGCCTCTCAATCTCTCTAGCCTCACTCAGACTACCTTTAAGTTCTGTGTTCAGTGCAGACTTGGAGAATAAGAAATTTCCACTCCAGGAATCCAAAGTAATGGGTTCATTGCACTTTGTACTGTTATGTGGGAACAGAATCCATATTCTCCTCAATTGCTTACTACCTAGCTACCACATAGGTATTTGTTTGTTGTCTCACAATAATAAGCTTCTATTTCCTGATTCTTCCATTGTGATCTGGTATAAAGCAAGCCTGGACGTGACCTTCTGTATCATTTGTAAAATGAATATATTTAGCTCTGATTTCACACTTGACTATCAGCTTGAATATACTATGAAGTATGATATCAGTATCTAGTGTACACTGCTAAGATGAACAACTCCAACATTCTTCATATGTATTAGGCTTTTCATTCAGAAAAAACGACTTCTTTTTTACTCAATGATTACTAGTTGGAAACTGTGGAAGTAAACAAAGACCATGTAAATGAGGCAAGTAAAGGTCATTTATTCAGATTTTGCTACAGCAACGGAGTCAGCCACCATCACTTGCATTTGGCAGAGACTCAGTAGCAGGCAGGGGAACCTGAAAACTTTGTAGTGGAAAAAGACCTCAAGTGTGTTCTAATTGGAGGTTGATGCCATGAGGAACTTGGCGGCAGGCTAAACAGAGGTGGAGCATTCTATGTGATTGGGCGGGGAGCATATGCGGCTTTCTTTGGTTGGTCTTGGAAGCAGTGGCAAAAATTAGGGATGCCGGAAGTTATCAACCAAGTCCTGGCCCTTTTTGGCTCGTGGCTGCAGAGGTAGTGATTTGGCTTCCAAGCTATTAGCTACAGAGGTTGTGGGTCAGAGTTCTATTTTCATATATGGTCTGGCCATTGTATGTTCGGATATTTAGTCTCTCAGTCCCCTCTTTTGGCCATTCTTTCAACTGTAAGAGTTTGAACAATTCAAGGAATCCTAAGATCCAGATCGTTACTGCTCAGGGATTGTTCAGTCATCTGAACAACTTTATTGCAGATCTTCTTGACCTTTCTGTTACATCATCATGGCAATCATCTGATGAGGAAATACCTTCACCAAAAAAATCACAGTAAGATTCTAGATAGAATGCAATTGCCATTATGGTCATAGTATTATGACCACTATGATGAAAAGAACAATTAATAGTCCCTATAACATGTTTCAGAACCAGGAACCCCAATCGCCCAACCTATGCCAAAAGAACAAATCTCATCGGCCCTCAGGATGAACCTTAGAGATCCAAATAGCTTATATCTTAAGGTTATGTAGAGCCTGTTCCACCTGGCCTGTTTCATTAATCCAGGATAGCGAGAATATCAGTAATGACACAAATGCCATCATGGCTAGCCAACAGAAATCTACAGCATTGTTATTTTCCTTCACTACTGTGCCAATGAATAAGAATGATCTATATTCCTTCTAGGGCAGAAGTGATATCATTAACAACTTCTACCAGAATTAGTGGTAAGTTTCTTACAGTCTTTTCTGTATGATTCATATGATTCCCACTGATGGGAACACTGTTCTGATATTTTTCATGTAAACAATTAGTCAGTAATTCAGGTAGTTTTCCTAGATAACCAAAAGTGGACTCATTTTGGTGCTCACATCTGAGTCAGAATTTCCATGCTTGGTTATTTATATAATCAGGGTTGCTGTGTACAGCCAAGTCTCAGAATACTGTTCCTAAAGTGCATAAGGTGTTAGTCTGAGGCAAACAAGACCAGGTGTCCTGAACACAAAGGAAATATTTATCCAGTAGGGCATATGGAGATCCAGGAAAAAAAGACTTGTTCATAGCATGAAGTCTGAACCATGGCCAGACATTAACTGGGTTAGATATTCAGATCGCTATTCATCTCTTCCAGGTGGCAAGTATTTGGCCTATTGCCCTACAAAGGCTGCTGAATTTAAGCTACAACCTTTACAGTAGCTAAAAATCTGCCTGATTTTGTGTTTCCAACCTGGGGAATACTGATTTTTATATCAAATATCAAGACACACTTTATAAGAGCCAGAGTGTTAGCCTTACTACACTGTCCTCAACACCCACAATCTTCTAGAAAGGTTGAAAGGACCAATGACATCTTTAAATTAAATTTATCAAAACTTTCAGAAAGCCTTGAGTTCCTTTGGCCAAAGGTACTCCCACTAGCACTTATGACCATATGGTCTTCTACTACCCCAGGGACACATCAGTTATCTTCCTATGAACTGGTAACAGGAAGGCACACGTGTTGAAGGATTTCACCTCTAAAGCTAGAAAGGTTCCAGATCATCTTGAAAAATAGATATATAATAATTAAAACAAATTCAAAACCCGAGGAGGGTGGAAGATGTATAAAATCCAACTGAAGATGTTCAAGGGACTCTTGGGGCTTTGGTGCCTGGCTATGTCACATCTTGACAGTTTTTCCAGGATTATGTTGCTAATAAGTGACACATGACCCCAAAACAACCTCAGCTATCTTTTTAAAGTTTCCCCACCAATGTTGATTTAAAATAGTAACCAATATGCCTATACCATGATGACTAGTTTCATGGAGAAATTTAGCTAATATCTATTTGAAATCACCATCAAGCACCTGCCTTCAGCATGCCATAGATTGTCTGAGTAAAGGATGCAGTCAGACTTTTTTCCATTCTTCCTTTTCAGAATCAGGGGTTAAATATTGATTTTTTTTATAATGGCCTCTTTGAATTCCTGCAGAGAATTATCCTTTGAAGATTTAGATAGAATCATAACCTTGAGGAAGGCTGATTTATTTTGGCAAAAAGATCTGCTAGAGCATTTCCTTTAGTGTCCATACTATCTCTTTTGGCATGAGCCTCAATGTTTATAATAACCACCTCTCTAGGAAGTAGGATTGCATCTTAAGTGTTCCCTAAACTTGCTGTCCATTTTTGCTGGGGGTTTCAGCAGAGATGAGAAACTTCATTTGTTTCCAAAGCATCCCCAAATCATATACTACTCCAAAAGCATACCTGCTATCTGTATATATATTTAATCTCTGGCATTTGGCTAGTTAACACAATCTATTAAATATAATAAGTTCTGCCATCTGGGCTGATTTTACTTCAGATAGAGGATTATATTCTAGAGGTGAGCTTAAATTATTGATGGTATATCATACTTGATATCCTCCAGATTTGGTTTTGAGATATTATCTATCAACAAATAATCATAAATCAGGATTATCAATGGGAGTCTCCAGTAAATCCAAATAATGTATAGAACATTCCCTAAGGGAGGTAAAACAAACATGATGTTCTTCTTCTGGTAGAGAAAGGAGATTGGCAGGACTCAGAGTATTGCAGCAGTGAATAATAAGAGAGTGAGAGTATAATAGACTCTCATGAGAATTGGTGGGCTGAAAAGTGTTGTGTGCTTTCAATCAGTATTAATGTCCGTCCTGCATGAGCAACGATGAGTTCAAGCAGGGAACCTAGAACTAGTTCAGCAGAAACAACACATCAAGTTTTGTAGCAACAACTATTGTCCTAAAACAAGGGGGATAAGCCTTTGCAGTTAGGCCAACGGTAAAGCTATAGTAAGCGATGGTTTTTTCTTTTTTTTTTTAAAGAACTTTTTTTAAAATTTTTATTTATTTATTTTTCCCCCAAAGCCCCAGTAGATAGTTGTATGTCATAGCTGCACATCCTTCTAGTTGCTGTATGTGGGACGCGGCCATGAGGCCAGAGAAGCGGTGCGTCAGTGTGCGCCTGGGATCCGAACCTGGGCCGCCAGTAGCGGAGTGCGCGCACTTAACCGCTAAGCCACAGGGCCGGCGCAAGCAATGGGTTTTTGACGTTTCCTATGAAGTTGAGTTAAAATGCTAAGGACTTGTCCAGATCTCTCATGCACAAATAGACAAAATGGCTTTTTATAGTTAGTGATACTTAGAGAAGCAGACTGCTGAAGAGCCTGCGTCAGGCTACAGAACATGTGTCATGTTTGCACTCCCAGAAGAGAGGCTCTGTTATTGAGGACTTGTCAATTCATAAAGAAGCATTGCAATCTCAGAAAAGTTTGGCACACATTGTCTGCACTATCCAGTTAAACCTAGAATTCTTCTCAATTATTGTTTTGTAGGCAACTAGGATAAGATTGGATAGTCTTCAGTCTATCAGGAGAGCATGTTTTTCCAAGCTGAGATACGTCATGCTCTAAATAATGGACTATGGAAAGAAATCGTAATTTATCTTTTGAAACTTTATGCCCCTTTTCTGCTAAGGCTAGAGCAAATAAACGTAACTTTTAATGGGCTTCCTTGTTCTCTAAACAAAGAGATCATCTACATGTTGTATCATAACTGAATCACAAGAGAAATTTAGATCCTTTAAGTCTTGATTGAGAACCTCAGAAAAATAAGAGTGGTCTTCAGTGAACCCCTGGAGCATGACTATCCAGATGTATTGTGTTTCTGGGAAAAGGCAAAAATCGACCCTCCTGTCTAGAGGCAGATCAGTAAACTCAGAGCAAAGATGCAGTGAAACAAATTGCTTCAGGAGGAATTGATGGCAGGATGCTATTTGGGTTAGGTACTACTGAAAAGAGAGGGATAACAAGTTAGTTGATGGCCTTGAGGTCTTTAACAAATTGATATCCTCCTCCATTTGTTTTATTTACTGGTAGGATGGGAGTGTTAAAAGGGCCAGTTCTGGGTCTGAGAAGACCTTTGTATATAGGCTTTCAACTATAGATTTGAGCCCTTCTCTTGCTTCTGGATTCAAGGGATATTGGGAAGTATGGTTAACACTTTTGTAGGATCTATCTGAACTTTAATAGGGTCTTCTCTAACTCTATTTCCTATGTCATTGGAATTTTAGCCCATAGAGTGTCAGATACAGGGGCAAGATATTTGTCTAAGGTATGCATCAAATATAATGGAGAAGGCAAAGGTATATACAGAGTAGATACAACTTGATTATGAAGGGACAAGTTCTCTGTAACCAGAAGAAATAGTTCCACTGACGTACATTTAATATTACAATTCCAATTTGCCATGAAAGTCTCTTTCTATTAAAATCGCAGGGATCATAACACAAAGCACGAAGGAATGTTTTCCAGTCAAGGGCTCAGGGGTCACAGTTAAGTTAATAAAAATATCTGTGGGTTATTTGAAATGCCTACCACCTGTGTGGTGTGCTTACTCAGAGGAAGGTTAAGCAAAGGTGGCAGGGTTTAATGTAGAAAGAATAGCACCTGTATCTACCAGGAGTCAATGAGCTTGACTCTCTGTATTAGTGACTTTGAGCTGCCATAACAAAACAGCGTATTCTGAGTGACTTAAAAAACAGAAATTTATTACTCACAGTTCTGGAAGCTGGGAAGTCCATGATCAAGGTGCTGGCAAATTCAGTTTTTGATGAGAGGTCTCTTCCTGATTTGTAGTGGGCCACCTTCTGTGTGTTCACATGGCCTTTCCTTCGTGTGTGCAGGGGGTGGTGTGTGGGGGGTGGTGGTGGAGTTGGTAGGGGGAAGGAGAAAAGGAGAACTCTCTGGTGTCTCTTCTTATAAGGACATTAATCCTATCAGATTAGAGTCATACTCTTATGACCTCACTTAACCTTTACTACCTCCTTGTAGGTAACATAAATTTAAAACCTTCTGTCTCCAAGTACAGTTACATTAGGGGTTAGGGCTTCAACATATGGACTTGAGAGGGCACAATTCAGTGCATAGTACCTTCTATATTTATAATTAATTCACCTTGAGTGTCTAAAGGAAAGGTAGCATATTGGGCACTTTTTCCTTCATCAGGGCACCCTCATTTTCTGAATTGAAGAATGTTTCTTTGTGTCTTGGTTTTCCTTTTGTAAGATGGGACAACATTTATTCTAGTGCCCCTTCTGTTTATGATGCTTCCAAGGTCCTTGACAGTAGGTGGTTGGTTAGGAAGTGGGTCACCTAGCCATCTGATCTGCAGGGCCTCAAGTTTATTTTAGGTTCTGCTTAATTTTTGTTCTAAAGCCCTTTCAAAATGTTCTGCCAGGTGTCTGTTCAGGTAAAGGAGTTTTTTCCCATTTTAATTTCTATTTTCCAATTAGGTCTCTAATTTCAGGTGTAACTCCATTGACAAAATGAGATGAAAGTGCTCCTGTTACATCAGCATCTCTTTAACTTCCAAATGTTATCAGAAGGATTCTAGTCTATCCCAAAAATCTCCTATAGTTTGATCTTTTCCATTTGCATGGTTGTATTATGATCCAATCAATTTTTTTTTTTTTTTGAGGAAGATCAGCCCTGAGCTAACATCCTTGCTAATCCTCCTCTTTTTGCTGAGGAAGACCGGCCCTGAGCTAACATCTATTGCCAATCCTCCTCCTTTTTTTTTTTCCCCCAAAGCCCCAGCAGATAGTTGTACGTCATAGTTGCACGTCCTTCTAGTTGCTGTATGTGGGACGTGGCCTCAGCATGGCCGGAGAAGCGGTGCCTCGGTGTGCGCCCGGGATCTGAACCCAGGCTGCCAGTAGCGGAGCGCGCGCACTTAACGGCTAAGCCACGGGGCCCGCCCCCAATCAATTTTTATTACAAATGTTTTGGGTATGACTTTTAAAAGAATTTGCTCTACTTTTTGAGCTTGTTTTTTTGATGATCAGATTTATTGTGAAAAAGGGATCCTATAAGGCCTTTTCCAGGCTAGTCCAATCAGTTTTTGCTTTCTAGGATTTAGCATCTGAGGTTCTGACCAACATGTGTACAAGTTGGTATAGGTCAGTGTGATGGTTAATTTTATGTGTCGACTGGACTAAAGAATGCCCAGATAGCTGATAAAACATTATTTCTGGGTGCGTTTGTAAGGCTGTTTCAGAAAGAGATTAGCATTTAAATCAGTAGACTGAGTAAATAAGATTTCTCTTACCAATGTGAGTGGACATCATCCAATCCATTAAGGGCCCAAATAGAACAAAAAAGCAGAGAAAGGGCAAATTCGCTTTCTCTGCCTGAGTTGGGACATCATCTTCTCTTGCCCTAGGATATCAGTGCTTGTGGTTCTCTGGCCTTTGGACTTGGACTGGGACTTACATCGTTGATCTCCCATTATCAGGCCTTTCTAATCATACTGGGACTTACACTATTGTCTCCTGTGGCTCTCAGGCATTCAGACTTGGCCTGAATTACACCGCCGGCTTTCCTGAGCCAATTCTTATAATAAATCTCCATATATATGGTTTTAAGAAACTTGTTGAAAAAAGGTAGGAGGTCTGCACATGAAAAAGAGGAGAGGGGGTCAATAGAGAAGTGAAAGGAGAGAGATCAGAAGGACAGAGGATAGAAGGATACAGAGAGGCAACTGGAAGACGAGTAACAATTTTGTTCAATTCAAATGTTCTTCCAAGTGGCCACTGAAGATCCAAGTCATCATTGCTGAAGTTATGCTATTTAGAAAGATAGGCACAAGATTAGAATTGTAATGACAGTACATATGAGAAGCAGGAGTTTTTCCTGGAAGAGAGGATTTCAATTTAGAAAATTCCAAGAAAGCTGGCAACAGTGGGCAGAAATGTAATGCTTGTGTAACCCCTGTCCTGAAGGTGGTCGTCTCCCAATGCAGACCCAAAAAGCTGTGCTCCTCTGGCAAGTGGAAAACTGTGATCTCTCTCCGGACCAATGCCAAGTTCTCAGGACCAAAAAAAAAAATCAAGGAAGAAGGAAAACCCCACTTGGTTTTATTGATGATCCACAGCAAAGTTTGTCAAAAATGACAGAGGTCCCAGTGAAAACTGCAAACTCATTGGTCTGGGAGGCTGGCTCGAATAACAAGTTTATAGGGTCTATGCCTGTGTTCTACCCTGTAATTCCCCTTCTGTGACAAACAATACCTTTAGACATCACAACACAAAATAGTAACACAGAGGTAGTAGAAAAGGATTAAAAGGAATGATCTGGTTCCACCAAGGATGCTAAACAGATGGGAACCAATAACCAAAGCTGAGAATCAAAGTGAAAATAAATAGCCAAGGAACTCAATGCAAACAGAGCAAAGTTCAGATCTGGTGCTGACTTACCACAAGGCACAAGGGGCTTTTGTGGGTACCACACCTGGTCGAATGCTGGGGTCCACTGCAACAAGCACTGCAGACCACATCTTGTTGGAATCTCCAGAAAAACTAGAAACAAATGAAGACCACCCAAATGAGAAGAAAGAAAAGATATTTATTCAGAACTTGCTATAGAACAGGAGTCAGCCACCATCGCTTGCAAATGGCAGAGACTCAAAGGCAAGCAGGAAAGTGTGAGAGCTTTATGGTGGAAAAAGGGAAGGCTTCAGATATGCCCTAAAATTGCAGGTTGTTGGCATGGGGAAACTGGAAGTGGGCTACCTAGAAGTGGGGCATGCTATGTTATTGGTTAAAGATGCATATTTTTGCTTTCTCTGGTTGGTCCTTAGTTGGAAGTAGGGGCAAAAATTAGGAAAGCTGGCAGTTATCAACCAACTACTGGCCTCTGACTGCTGCAGAGGTTGTGGTTTGTCTCCTTGGGCTGGTTGCTGCAGAGATCAGAGTTCTATTTTTATATATGGTCTGGCCTTTGTCAGTTTCTATATTCAGCTTCTCAAGACCATTGTAAATAACTAAAATGCACGTTGTCACTGTTTTGTTGTGTTGCGTAGCTCTTTGTTAATAATTGATTATGAGAAACTAATATACAATGGAACAATTTTTCTCCTGTTCTCTATAGTATACTAACTTTCAAAGAAGTTGAAATTCAGTGACATATTTCCCAATATTTTGTGGAAATATCCAGTTTCTCATTGTCAAGGCATATATTAAAGGGATATGTGTTTTCTCCTGGGTGGGAGAGGCCTTGAAAACAAGGTATCTTAAGATATCATGTGATTTGATGTTCAGCATTTTGTGATACAGTATGGAAAGTAAAATTAAAAACTGCTGAAAATAAACAGAGGAAGCAATAACAGAATACCTGTATGGGGTGTCTTAAAAACTTGTAGGGTCAGAAAGGGCAAGTTCCTGGATGGGGAAGGAAAGTATAGAGGAAAAAAGGGTGATAGAGTGGTGAGTAGTGGTTTTGATATGCAGGAGAGAATGTGATTTCTAATTGTTAAGTAATGGTAGTGCTTAGATGCAATAAAATATAAAATCCAACTTTTAAATTAGTATATTAGAGGATTAAGAAAACTGTTCTCTGGGGGCCGGCCCGGTGGCGCAAGCGGTTGAGTGCGCGCGCTCCGCTGCGGCGGCCCGGGGTTCGCTGGTTCGGATCCCGGGCGCGCACCGACGCACTGTTTGTCGAGCCATGCTGTGGTGGCGTCCCATATAAAGTGGAGGAAGATGGGCACGGATGTTAGCCCAGGGCCGTCTTCCTCAGCAAAAAAAAAAAAAAAAAAAGAGGAGGATTGGCGGATGTTAGCTCAGGGCTGATCTCCTCACAAAAAAAAAAAAAAAAAAGAAAACTGTTCTCTGAACTCTGTGTCCAGAGGGAGACAAATATAGTCCCTGACCACTAGAGGATACATTAATTTAAAATGCATCACAAGTTCCAAGGTATACATTGGTCCAGGTACCAATTTAACATGATTGTACTGGGTAGAAAAAAAAATAACTTGAAACTGGATAATGGCTCAATTAAACAATAATAGACTTCCTTGCTGTTGATTTTGTTAATAATTTAATCTTACTAATTTTTACTGCATTCTAATATTTCCTATTCTATCTATTCAACTATTGTTAAATACATTTTATAAACGTACAAAGGTGCTTTATATTAGAAAGAGAATATTATATAGAATATAAAATTACTCTAATATTACATATTTAATTGCTCTAAGAGGAAGAAATTTCTTAAATATATATATTTTAGTTTCCTCTGTACTAAAATTCTTGGAATCATTTTAAAGAAGGCAGACACCTTCCATCAGCATTAATTAATATCACATTCCCCATTAACACATTCTCTTTCCTTTAGCCTTCTGTCTAAATTCCATTACAAGAAATTCATTTAAATTTACCCCACACAAATATTATGATAATACTTTTAATGTGTTTTTCATGTTACTGCTCTTAGTTAATTATGCAATTTACAGCACTCTAAATGATTTTAAGTTTTAAATAGCACTCCTCAAGGCATCAGAAAAGCAATTTAACATTTCCAAAAGCACTTTTTGTATGCAAGATTCCTCAGATTCAAATAGAACAAATAGTTTAGATAATTATAACACCATTTTCAAAACTTATTACACTGTGTACCGTAAAATACATTTTATTAACTGGCAAATGCCTCCTAAATGCTGTGGCCAACATATATTGAGTCAATGGAAAAATGTGTTATTTTATATTAAAACATCACTTTTGCTTCACATGATATACGGCTGATCCTGGACTCTAGAGGGCTGTACCAAGAGCACACTGCAGAGTGGTGGAATACCCCTGGCCCATACATAGGATTGATAGCTACGCCCTGCCATTGCTGAAGGCTATTGTCCTATTCTACTTTTGGGGATTAGATTTCTGGTCCTATTATTCCTAAATTATATTTTAGTAGAAGATAGTATTGTGAGACAGATGTATTTACAAATAATGTAATAAAAACATGTGACAAATGTGTTCTATATAAAAATTGTGCAGTAATAACTAAAATGCTTGCTAATATTTAAGCAATAAGGCAAGAAACATCGCATTTAAAGTACAGGTACAAGCTCCATGAAATAAAGCTGATCATTTCCCAGGCTGGAATGAAGACCCAACACAAAAGAATATGATTTTTTTGAGAGATAGTTAATTTCATGTTAATATATAATGTATATAAAGTTATTTCATTGAGGTACTATATTAATTAGGAAAAATCAACTAGGGAATGTCTCAAAAGCACTTGTCCATTAATAACTGTGTTGAATCAATCATCTAAATATAAACAAAGCTACCATTTCATGTTAGGTGGGAAAATAAAGAAATAGATCCGTTGGACTTCAAGAGTGAAAAAGGTCTTTTATAGGTTGCTTCAGAATTTGCACCAAATGTATTTACAAATGTTTTCTTGTACAGTAACTGGTTAAATGATAATTCATCTTAGGAGTGTAGGGAGTCAGAGATGGTTTGGTGGCTGAGAAGGAAGCCTTTGAAATTTTACCATGTGAGGACAACATTAACTTTGCCACTTAATATTAGCTAAGTTATTTTGAAGAGTTTAAGTTTTTTCAGTGACTCAGTTTCTACACTGGCAAATGGAGAATAATAATATCCAACCCATAGAGGTTATATTAGGGAAAGTTTAATAATGATATTAAATTTTCTCAGTTTTGTCACCCAAACACTTAGATTCCCGATTCTAGTCCTAAATCATAGTTTAAAAGAATCATATTTTGATAGAAGCCATAACTGTGGAACAGAATACATTAACAAAATAATGTCATCATCTGTATGTATGTATACGTATATAATAATATAAAGTAATATAATTGTATATGATATATAGTAATAATATATAATAATATAATCATATATATATAAAACTTACCCTGAACATAATCTCTTCTCTCAAGCTTTCTATATCTAAATGCCATTAATAGAAAAATTATTTAACATTAGTCCTTATTTTATAGCTTCCTGGAGCTTCCATAACAAAGTACCACAAACTGGGTGGCTTAAACAACCGAAATTTGTTGTCTCACCGTTCTGGAGACTGGGTCTAAAATCAAGGTGTCAGCAGGGCTGGTTCCTCATGAGGGCTGTGAGGGGAAATCTGCCCCACGCCTCTCTCCTAGTTTGTGGTAGTCTTAGGCCTTCCTTGGCTTCTAGAAGGTGTTCTCAATGTATCTTCACATCAGCTTCCCTCTATCCATGTTTATCTCTGTGTTCAAATTTCCCCTTTAATGACATCAGTCATATTGGATTAGGGCCTACTCTAATGACCTCATCTTATTTAGATAATCTGCAAAGACCCTATTTTGAATTAAGCTCATATTTACAGATACGGGGGGGTTAGGATATCTTTGGCGGACGCAATTCAACCTATAATGCTCCATATAAATATTAGCACGTTTGCAATTATATACATCCTGTACATATAAGAATTTGGTTGTAATTATATTTTCAAAAAAAATGATTCCTACTCTACTTTACATCTGCATTTAAATTTAAATGATGCAAAAATGATGTCAATATCTTCAGACAGGTACATTTCAGTGAAAAAAAACCAAGTAGATATATGCAGTAATACGCACATTTTATTTATTGGTTTGTTTGTTTTGGTATTTAAATTAAGGTTTTTAATTTTTGTGTAACATAATTAAGAAAAGCCAACTGTGGCAAGATATTAAGTGTGTCACAATCCATTACTAAAACAAAGGTTCACATTCTATCCTCTATATTTGCCTGGCATAGCTGGTAATTCAAGGAATTCCATTTCAAATCATAAAGTTCATGTTAGTTGAGTTGCAAGCACTACAAGCAAAAACAGTCAGTTATGTCGAGGTTGCAATAGATTCAAAAGATCATGGCATTACAGAAAGCAAAGACCTGAAAGGGACACCAGAGGCTATGAATTCCATGGACCATAAATAAAATATCCTATATAGTTAGGTAGCTATCTTTCTTAAGATCAAAATTTTTTCTTCAGTTGAGAAAGAATCAAGGTCCCAAATAATTCAAGTTTATTGGTTTTCTGATGCCACATAGTTACAAAATGAAAGAAGAAGATTGAGAATTCAGAGAGAAGGAAATCACACACCTTCAGTGAATCTTAAGGAATATCTGTGAAAATCATACAAATAAACTACACCTGCTTTTTCTGGAAATAAGGAAAAATACATTTTTTCTAAAATTATATATTTAACATACAGAGTAATAAAGGAATAACATGGGAAAAACAAATCATCTAAAGATATACATTTTTATGAAAATGCTGTATGAATAAAAAATGAAAAATTTTTATAGTTTTTAAAATTCAATTCTGGATAGTGGTTACCTGTATGTATTGTTATTTTCATATTAGAGAAGTTCAAATAAAGAAAATCTCAAATGCCTACTTGTCCAAAGTAACTGACAGAAACATTCTACGGACTTTGATGTATCATTCCTTGCACACAAGCTCATCTTCAAAATTCTTCTGAAAATGTTTTTTTTTAGATATTCTCACATAGTACAGCGATAATTATCCACGTTTTGATAAAACGTTAAGTAAGACAGAAGAGTATAGCTTTGGAGTGTAACTTCAGAGATAGGGCAGTTGTGAGCCGTGAGAAGTGTAAGGCATGGCTGTGTGTAGTGGCGCTTGAGGTGAACTGAAGAAGCAGTACCATGAAATTTATTATTTGCAAAATTTTTTTCTTTGTTTTTTAAAAGACTTCATTATTATTATTTTTTTTTGTGAGGAAGATCAGCCCTGAGCTAACATCCACGTTAATCCTCCTCTTTTTGCTGAGGAAGACCGGCTCTGAGCTAACATCTATTGCCAATCCTCCTCCCTTTTTTCCCCCCAAAGCCCCAGTAGATAGTTGCATGTCATAGTTTCATAGTTGCACATCCTGCTAGTTGCCGTATGTGGGACGCAGCCTCAGCATGGCCGGAGAAGCGGTGAGTTGGTGCAAGCCTGGGATCCGAACCCGGGCTGCCAGCAGTGGAGCACGCGCACCCAACCGCTAAGCCACAGGGCCGGCTCAAAGACTTCATATTTTAAAAGCAGTTTTAGATTCACAGCAAAATTGAGAGAAAGGTACAGAGATTTCCTATACAGAGATTTCCTATATAGCCCCTGCTCCCTCACATGCATAGCCTCCCCCACTATCCTCATCCCCCATTAGAGTGGTACTTTTGTTACAACTGATGAACCTACATTGACCTATCTTACTCCAAAGCCAAAGTCCGTAGTTTGCATTACTGATCACTCTTGGTGGTATACAGTCTATGGGTTTAGACAAAAGTATAATGACATGTATCTATCATTATAGTATCACAGACAGTATTTTCACTGCCCTAAAAATCCTCTGTGCTCTTCTTTTTCAGACCTCCTCCCTCAGCCCCTGGCAACCACTAGTCTTTTTACTATCTCCATAGTTTTATCTTTTCCAGAATGTCATATATTTGGAATCGTATAGTATGTAGACTTTTCGATTGGTTTCTTTCACTTAGTAATACATACTTAAGTTTCTTCCATGTCTTTTCATGGCTTGATAGCTCATTTCTTTTTAGCATAGAATAATATTATATTGTCTAGATGTACCACATTTTATCCACTTACTTACTGAAAGACATCTTGGTTGCTTCTAAGTTTCGGCCTTCGTGAAAAAAGTTGCTATAAACAACTATGTGCACATTTTTGTGTGAACATGAATTTTCAACTCCTTTGTGTAAATACCAAGGAGCACGATTGCTGAGTTGTATAGTAAGGGTATGTCTAGTTTTATATGAAACAGCCAAACTGTCTCCCAAAGTGGCTGTACCATTTTGAATTCCCACCAGCAATGAAGAAGAGTTCTTGATGCTCCACATCCTCGCCAATATTTGGTGTTACCGGTGTTCCAGATTTTGGCCATTTTAGTAAGTGTGTATTGGCATCTCGTTGTTGTTTTAATTTGCATTTTCTTGATAACTTATGATGTGGAGCATCTTTTCATATGCTTATTTGCCATCAGTATATCTGCTTCAATGAGGCATCTGTTAAAGTCTTTGACCCATTTTTTAAATCAAGTTGTTTGTTTTCTTATTGTTGTGTTTTAGGAGTTCTTGTATATTTTGGATAATAGTCCTTTATCAGATGTGTCTTTTGCAAATATTTTCTTCCGATCTATGGCTTGTCTTCCCATTCTCATGTCATTTGCAGAGCAGACGTTTTTAGTTTTAATGAAATCCAGCTTATCAATTATTTCTTTCTTGGATTGTACCGTTGGTGTTGTATCTAAAATGTCATCACCATAACCCAGGTCATCAGATTTTCTCCTATGTTATCTTCTAGGAGTTTTATAGTGTTGCATTTTACATTTAGGTCCATGACCCATTTTGAGTTAAGTTTTGTGAAGTATTTAAGGTCTGTGTCTAGATTCATTTTTTTATACGTATATGTCCAGTTGTTAACACTTTTTGTTGAAGAGACTATCATTGCTCCATTGTATTGCCTTTGCTCCTCTGTAAAAAATCAGTTAACTGTATTTATAGAGGTCTATTTCTGGACTCTATATTCTGTTCCATTGATCTATTCATCTATTCTTTTGCCAATATCACAGTGTCTTGATTACTGTAGTTTTAAAGTAAGTCTTGAAGTTGGGTAGTATCAGTCATTTGACTTTGATCTTCTTCAATATTGTGTTGGCTATTCTGGGCCTTTTCCCTCTCCATATAAACTTTAGAATCAGTTTTTCAACATTCATTAAATGACTTGGTGGGATTTTAATTGGTATTTCTTTAAAATATAGATCCAGTTGGGAAGAACTGATATCTTGACAATATGGAGTCTTCCTACCCATGAACATGGAATATCTCTTGATTTATTTAGTTCTTCTTTGATTTTTTTCATCAGAGTTTTGCAGTTTTCCTCATATAAATCTTTCACATATTTTGTTAGATTTATACCTAAGTATTTCATTTTTGATGGTGCAAATGTAAATGGTATTGTTTTTAATTTAATATTCCACTTGTTCATGATGTTTAATAGGAAAGTGATCGACTTTTATATGTTAACTTTGTATCCTGCAACCTTGCTATAACTGCTTATAAGTTCCAGGAGATTTTTTGTTAAATATTTCAAATTTTCTGTAGAAGATGATCATGTCATTGCCAAAAGAGACAGTTTTATTTATTTCTTCCTAATCTGTATACTTTTATTTCCTTTTCTTGTCTTATTGCATTTGCTAAGACTTCCAGTACAATGTTGAAAAGAAGTGGTAAGAAGGGACATCTTTGTCTTATTCCTCATCTTAGTGGGGAAGCTTCTAGTTTCTCCCCCTTAAGTACATTAGCTGTAGATGTTATTTTTGTAGATGTTATTTACCATGTTGAAGAAGTTCTCTTACATTCCTAGTTTACTGAGAGTTTTTCTTATGAATGGGTGTTGGATTTTGTCAAGTGCTTTTTCCACATCTATTGATAAGATCATGTGATTTTCTTCTTTAGTCTGTTGATGTGATGCATTACATTAATTGAATTTTGAGTGTTGAACCAGCCTTGCATACCTAGGATAAATCCTACTTGGTCATAGTGTATAATTATTTTTATACATTGTTGGATTTGTTTTGCTAATATTTTGTCAAAGATTTTTACATTTATGTTCATGAGATATATTGGTCTGTACTTTTCCTGTAATATTTCTGTCTGGTTTTTGTATGAGGGTAATGATAGCCTCGTAGAATGCATTAGGGATTACTCCTTCTGCTTCTATCCTCTGAAAGAGATTGTACACAATGGATATAATTTCTGCCTTAAATATTTGGTAGTAGAATACACTAATGAACCCATCTGGACTTAATGCTCTTCTTTTGGAATGTTATTAATTACTGATTCAATTTCTTTAATAGATATAGTCCTATTAAGAGTGTTTATTTCTTATTGTGTGAGTTTTGGCAGATTGTATCTTTCAAGGACTTGGACCATTTCATCCAAGTTGTCAAAACAATATTTCCATTACTCACTCCAATACAACATATAGTGATATCAATGTCAATAACCTAGCAGATTTTTAGTATGTGAAATATATAACTTAGATATTTCCATGTTATCTCACATGCTTAGTTGGTAGATCTATCATTGCTTTTCAACTAAAGCAGGGATAGGCTTTTCCTTCAAGGATCATATAGTAAATATTTTAGGATTTGTGTACCAAAAGGCAAAACCTATAATATTATGTAAAGTTCCTATAAAATTATTTAAAATGTCACCACTTAAAATGTGAAAAAAAACATCAATTCATGGCTGTACACTAACAGGTAGAAGTTGGATCTAGTCAGCAACACATAGTTTTCTAATCTTAGATCTAAACCATAAAATGATTGTCTATATCAAAAAATTATTCATCTTAGATATATATGCATTTCTTTGATCGTAGAACCTTCAGTTAATTTTTATTCCTCTAGAATTTTATTAAAGAAGATTTTTCTACCCTTATCTTTATGTTAAAAAATGGATATTATTCCTCTATATAATTGAGGTGATAATACATCTTGGAATCTGTATCACTATCAGCCTGTGACTGTTATACCTGCATTATTATTAATAGCTGTATCTTTTAATCTCAAATGTAACCATGTTTGAATGACAAATTACACACAACTTATTTACAATGTGTCGTTTGTTCTAGGTATTTCTCTTTATAAACTTTATGTATGTTTTGCTTTGATGTTTCATTGTCTCAATCTAAGAATCTTTGTCTTTAATAGATGTCTTGAATAGATATCATTTAATAGATTTCAACTCATTAATCCATACTGTATAATTTACTTAGTCAACTTATTTCTGTCAAATTATGTACTCTTTTGTGCTGTCAGCCCTGTTTTGACCCCTGTGAAGCCCAACAGCCCCACTGCACATGCTATTTTCATGCTTTAGATTCTGTCTCTCAGAATTTTCCACACAGTTGATGGCTGCTTTCTTCTGTATAATCTTAAAGTCTTATGCACTCAACTAGCAGATGAGAAAAGAGCATGAAGAATCTCCACCTATACCATTTAAAGATGGGAATAAGAGGAAGAAAAAATTTTCAGGCGAAGCAACTGCAAGTGCAAAGGCCCTGAGGCAGAAATAAGCCTAGTTTTTGAGGAAAGTCATATAATTAGGGAATTATTTCTTAGCAAATAAATTTGACTTAATGTATTTCTCTCTTTTTCTGAAAGTGATATCATTATTATGAAAAAATAGACAACTTAATTCTGGTTTCTCACCTTCCATCATTCAGTACATGAACTAAGAAAGATATATATGAAAATGAAAAGAATTTTTATTTGTACTCTAGTCCTATTTGTTGAATGAAAATTTCTTCCATCATTTCACATGTTATAATATTTATGTGTTATTGTAATAAATTTTGAACAAGATTTTCTGATAAGTGCCTGTCAGGCCACTACTGAAATTGTATTGTTGTGCATCTTTCTTGTCATATATTAAAAAGGCATATGAAAAAATATAAATTTAGCATAAATTAGTAAGAGAGTAGTGTAAATTTAACTTAGTTTTATTTTCTTAAAAATAACAACAAAAACTGCCTGAGTCTCAAAAGCATTTATGCTTCTCATGGGTAACAGGTTATTGCTCTATGCTATGCCTCTATATAAATCACAAGATGAAATGCTGGATATCAACCAGGTACAATATTCATTCATTTTTCATCATAATCATCAACACAGGGTAACTCTTTCACCTTTTCTTTAGTTGTTTAAATTTGAAGAAGTGCAAATCATCATTTGATATCATTTGGTTTTAGGATCTGGCTGTGTTTCATGGATGAAAATTACGTGTAATGTGCATTGTATAGTAAAATGTCTAAGAACACAAACTTCCAAGAAAACTAATATCAAGATAACTTATAATGAGTTGAGGTAAAATATCAACACTCTTTTCAAACTTATAGGGAATGTTTAACAAGGTGAATATTTGAAGACCATGGCAGTGCGATTTTATTGGCACTATATATTTAGGTTCTTAATCTTTAAGCCTTAAAGAGCTTATCAGTTGACGTGTAATCTATCAGTAAACTCTACCCAGTGTAAATATGTCAACTGGAGAAGAAGAAAACAAATAAGTGTGTCACCCAAAAGGGAGTTCTTGCCTGACTGTTCCTGAGAAGGATGCCTGCTTTCCATGAGTCCCCTTAGGTGAGACTCCATTACCAAGTCTATTTGACCAGAGATTACACAACACATCCTCATCATTTAAAACCAATCATGTGAAAAACTAAATGCATTACCTCCTTCTCTTAATTCCAAATTCATACAATTATGCTTTAATTGACTCTCTTTGATGTTTTGGTTGCACATACTCATTGATTCATTGAAAAAATATTTGGTAAAGACCAAAATCATATTGACATAATGCAGTGTCTTAGTTTGAGTTTTGTCAAAAGCAGACCCTGAGAAAAGAATATGACTACAAGCACTCTTTTGGAAGGTGAATTCAGAAAGTATTGTGAGGGAATGAAGAAGCAGCAAAGAGAAGGGAGACAAGCTAATAAAAAGTATAATGAAAAGATTGCCCTATGGTAATTGGGCTCAATCCCACTGGAGACTCTCTGAGGAACTTTGTGAGACATATCCCCGATTTGTGCTCCAGAGGGGTGAGGAAGTCAGGGAAATTACTTACCAACTCCTATCACTTATTGATTAACCTCTAAAACATTAATTACATTGCACTCCCAGCTGCCCTACACATAGACTGCATAGCTTCCCAGCCAGAAATCCTCAGGCAGAGAGACACAGAAGTCACTGAGTTGTAAGGAAAGTGTCTGAAGGTGATTTCTGGAGTAGAAAAAAGGGACTGGGGCAGTGGATTGACACAGTGAATCATAGTTTGGGAGTTATCTGTTACTTGTGGGGGGGGGGGCTTAAAAATTAAAATCACCTGGGCATAAATTTTTTATCTTGATATGTTTCTAACAACATTTGAAATACCATTTCATTGTACCAATTTTGGAAAGCTTAGAATACGGAATATAGTTTATAAGAACGTCAAAATTGCATAAACTCCACCACCAGAAATAATTAATAATACTATATGTCTATACATACACACATGCAATTCTGCTCTTTTATAACAATAATTTTTGCCATTTCACTTTATTCTAATCTGCTGTTCTATAAATTCATGTACAATCACATACAACTGTCTTATTTTGTGTGAAAGGCAATATTTATATAAACCCATATCTAATGTTTCTAAGTTTTTGATAATGGGGTTTGTCAGAATATTTTGATAAATTCTATTTATCCTAGTTACCTTATATTATGGAAGTAATCTATCATTTTGGGGAAAAAACCCTTTACGTTATTTGTGCAGATAAAAATAACGTTGGGTCTCTAACTTTTTGAAAACCTTTGTATATAATGCAAGTTCATTGCACCAATTTTGAAAAAGAAAATATAAAGCATGTCAAAATCACATAACACTCAACCACCCAGAAATAATCAATTCTACCATATATATGCAATTCTAGAAAGGGTGCAATAATCATTTTAACCATTTTATTTTGCTTGACTATTACACAAATATCCACATATACATTCTTCTTCTTATTTTAATTTATGAAGCAATAATCCAACATTTTATATTTCCTAGTTTTTAATAATCACGTTTGCCAGAATCATTTTATAAGTCCTGTTTACATTAATCACTAGCCTTCAAAACCCATAAATTACACAAGCATACACACAACCATCACTACCACCAAAAAAATAGACAGGTTTATCTTTCTCCTTCCAACCTCATTTAGATAGAACTATTTTTGGCATGTTTACACATTTTGTTTTATATATTTACTAAAATGTCAAGTTTCTTTAGAATATGTGATACACTTTTATATCACTACCATTGAGAAACTAATTAAAATTCTTTTGGAATGGGAATTTGAACAGGCACAATGTTACAATCTGCCTTCATGGCAATCTATACACATATGTATCCACACACATGTAAAATGTGCCTAAAATTAATAGATTTACTTGAGAAATTAACAGATCACTAATTCAGAATAGGCAAAGGAACATTATTCAGCAATGTGGCTTTAAATATCATAGAATAAAAAAGGAATTAGCTTAAAAGTTGTCAAGTCAGAAACTTATATTCAAGCCATACTAAATATTAAACTTTAACCCAGTCTAATAGACCTATAATTTCATACACTTCACACACACACACACACATACACACACACACAATTGCTAATTCCCAACTTTCCCTATTCTACCCCAGCTCACTAGCCACAGAATGACCCAACTGCTTGTTTAACTGTCAGATTTCCATCAAAATATCTGTATCTTACTTGTTGGGGATTTAATTTAATTTTAAGAGTCTTAATTTTTAAAAGGTTTTCTATTCATATGACCTGTTTTTAGCTTAAAAAATGCATTATCTGTGAACTCCATGATTTCACATATTAAACTCTAATGAATAATTTCAATAACAATGCAATTATTTTCAGAGTTTTTGCAAGTGACCAAAAAAGGGGGATTGATATAAAATACATTTTCTGTTGATAAACTGGATACATTTCAGGGCACCACAAGCTATATTACTGGCTGAAGGCTATCTGCCATATTTTCCCTCAGTGAAAAGATTTAGGTTAGTGGAAGAAAGGAACTAAGAACCTTTAGTCATAGTCACCGAATACATAAGACTAATAGGTTTATGAGTACCATAAGTAATTTTTTACTTTAAATAATCTTTAAAGAAAGAAATGGCTTAAAGAATATGTCTACTAGGGCTAAACTTGAAAAACAAACTTTTTAAAATAAAACTTATAAACACAATAGTATCAGTGAAATAAAATGTGAAAATTATTTTTCAAAAAAGTAACTCCAGAAGAAAAAGTTAAATACAGATCCTAAAAAAGGAAAATGTAATTTATATTCAGAACCTTAGTTTTTGAAAATCATTATTAAAATCATATCAATTATAAATGTAGCCTTGCTACTACAAAAAGCACTGTAACAGAAATGTCTATAAGTTTATCAAATCAGTCAACATTAGAAAGATTTTAAAAGATGGAGATCACTCTACAACCCCAAGTTACCCAAACAAGAAAAACCTATGCTCCTAAGACTATTTTTTTTTTTTTAATTTATTTTTTGTGAGAAAGATCAGCCCTGAGCTAACATCTATTGCCAATCCTCCTCCTTTTTTTCCCCAAAGCCCCAGTAGATAGTTGTATGTCATGGTTGCACATCCTTCCAGTTGCTGCATGTGGGACGTGGCCTCAGCATGGCTGGAGAAGTGGTGCGTCGGTGCGCGCCCGGGATCCGAACCCGGGCCACCAGCAGCGGAGCGCACACACTTAACTGCTAAGCCACAGGGCTGGCCCCAAGACTATTTTTTTCTTAATTTAGCGGAAAGAAAGAAAGAAAGAGAGAAAGAAAGAAGGAGAGGGAGGGAGGGAGGGAGAGAGAGAAAAAGAAAGAAAGAGAGAAAGAAAGAAAAAAGGGAAGAGAAAAAAAGACAAGAAATCATAGTACAATGAGAAAGAATGTGAGCATTTCCTTTGGAGGCAGTATTATGATACTTTAATAATAAAGGAAAAAACCCAGGTAAGCCTGAGGTTTAGTCCTGCTTGGCCTGACCCATTACTCATCTAGTCTAACAGTGAAAGCTTAGCAATAGGCAGAAGGCTTTTATACAAATTATTTGTGCCTGACACACAGGCAGAATGATAGCTGGTTTCTAGAAGAGTCAGGAAGATTAAAAGAGCCCTTGAGGGAAGAGGACCCTAGCTTCTTAAGAGTCCTGAAGATAATTCACACCATTGGGCCACAAAACCAGTAGCTGTTGACCCATATAGGGATTTTAGGGCTAGCCAAGCTTGTGTCTCCATCCAGAAGTATCTTATTATATTTTCCATTCTTTGTAGCCTTTACTGAGCAGTTAAGCTCCTGTATCTTTTACATATATTAAACAAAATTGAATCTTATCTTTTTTTGTCAAGTATATTTCACCGTTATCCTAACATACTCACAGATTTCTATAACAAACATGTAATTCTTATCTCATAATGTATCATTACTGTTATGTATTATCTTCATCACATTCCATTTTATGCATTTTTGATGTTTTCTTTCTTTTAATATATTTTTGACTATTGTATTCCAATATGTTTTGGACTATAAGTGCTCTGATTTTAAGTTTGTATGCCATTTTCTTAACTCTTTTCAAATTCCTTTTTACTCCTTTAGATTTCTCAAATTCAATAACAGAAAAGTTTAATTTTGATTTTGGATATTTAGATATTTGGCACTTCAAATTATAACCCTTGTTTTGTTTTTTCATCTATTTGTGCTCATAAACCACTTTTTCTTTATTTTGGTTCTTCCATTCTTTTGTTCTTTTGATGATATAAATGGTATGTTTTAAAGAAAACAATAATGATAAATAACTGTCTACACTAACTGTATTAAATTTACTCATGTGTCCATGTTAATTGTCATGACTCTCCAGACTATTCCCTGTACTTTTGCAATCTATTTATTTTAACCACTTAATTCCTAGGAATGTGTCTTGGGGGCTTCTTATTTGTTTGTGGGATTTTTGGTTTTCTTCACAAGGATAAAAACTGGATAGTTAAGTAATTAAGTCTTTGATTATAAACAATCACATTACTATGATTTTCTTAAGTGATGGACTATATCCAACCTTAGTGATTATTTTCCTGCACTTCATTGTCTTTGGCTTGTATAAATTAATATTATGGAAGGAACATGATTGACTTCTTGAGAAAACACCATTGATACCTTCTTAAGAGATCTGTGGTTATCAGCTCATCAAATGGGCATGAAAAATATACACATGGACATAAATAAAATGGTGACTGTAAAATGCGCTCACTTTTTAAAAAATTCTCCATTACTCATGGATTCTTCACATACCTACAAAAATATAATTTGTCTCATTCTGTAATCAGAATAGCTTCAAAAGATAGGAAAGAAACTAGAAACTAAAGATAATTTTCTGCTGAAATAATAAAACCAATGACTAAGCATGTTTCAACATGGTGACTTAGCTTCTGACTTTTGAATTACTGAAAAATATGAGTTTGGAACAGATCACCTTAGTAGTCTTTTGTATCACAAAGAGGGACACAGCAGTTGTTACCAACTAGGATTAGAAACTTATTAGAAATATTTCATTTTCATTTGCATTCTTGAAGACTATACATGAAAAATTGGAGGGACTAATTTATTTTAGAAATTGCGTATGATTTTCTTTGATATTTTAAATCTGTTTTTGTTTAAATGGTGCTTAATGGCTTGAGCAGTATTTAGCATATTTTTAGTTAAATGTATCTCTGCATTTTAGAGAAAAGTCAAAAGTGTTATGTCATAAATTGGTACTAACATTTATCATTTTTATAATATTAAGTTTACAAAGAATTAGGGGATTGTTTTGGGACTATCTAAACGTTGTCTATGGAGGTACCATCTGATCTGATTTTTGAAGCATGGATTGGGGATAGTCTGGAAAAGGATCAAGGTAGGATGGAGAGAGGAAGACAATACTGAGGGAAGAGAAAAGAATATGATAGTTGGGGATGGAAAAGCTAGGCACGTTGTGGATCTACAAGCAGTTTGATCCAGAGCATGATGGGAAATTGGCACCACTCCAATTGAGGGTAACGGTTGAGAAAATATTTGAATGGTTCAGTGAAATGTACAGGGGTTTGAGATTTTTTAAGAGGAGTCATTGGGAGATTTTAGGCACAGACATAACCCAAATGATCAACATAACATAAAAAAAATTTTATTAACTGTATGGTAAATGTATTTCAGGGGACAAATGAAACAGGGAACCAAAAAATAAAATCAATTAGGAAATCATTGGAGCTATTTAGGGAAGAATAATTAGGTCTAAATCAAGACTTAGCAATGGAAAGGGAAAGGAATGAATGGATTCATGGTACATAAAGTAGAATAATCAGGACTTTCTCAACGGATTTGAGGACAGAAGAAAGAGAAGCTAAGGATGGTTTTCTCATATTCTGCCTTTTCCAATTGCTTTTACTTAGGCCTATGAATTTATTTACACTCTCAATCATTCACTTATTGATTCCTTTGTTCACTTAGGAAACATTTTTTATTGAGTACCTCTTATGTTCCAAGTATAGTGCTATAAACTAGGCAGATGGCAGTAATATGGACAAGACTCCTTATTTCATTATATTGCCAACTCCTTCCCAATTTCCAAATTAGTTGTAAAAAGCATATCACAATTTATGATTTCTGAGTTGACTGTGACATGATTTATGACTGATTATGACATTCTTTTTTTACATACTGTGACCCACCACTCTGGCTGTTTCTCTTGAGTCAACCCCTGCAGTGTCATTTATGTAGGTCTTATTCTTCAGTATCCTTTCTTTTCCCACCTGTTACTATATAATAAGCATGGTCATGCATTGAATTTGTATCTCAAAATGTAGTAGTTATATATAGCTTGAGTGAATTGTAAGAAAAAAACCGTCTAATGGGACTAATAATAATAGTCATAAAATAATAATTTGGTGGTTTATTATATTAATCAATGGAATTTTATATACTGCACTTCATTTGCACTGCAAAATAATCGTTCAAGTTAAAAAGATATTAGTTTCTCATTTTACAGAAAAATAAATAAAAGATCATAAAGAAAAAATGATTTTTCCAAAATCAGAATAGATAGACAATAATAGTTAAATTGGGAACTTGAACATTACTCCTTCAACTCTACGCTTAGGAGTATTTCCCATACATCACATTCCTTTCCTTAAAAGGCACACGCTATCAGGTAGGTATGAGTAACATTGCCATAGCTTTTTTAAAAAATGGAACAAAAGAAAGGTGATTTGGGAACAAGGTGTATTGAGTTTAGAACTGTGATCTTCATGTGCAATGAGTTAAAGGAGTACTATCTCTTTGCTTCTATAATTTGGACATCTAATTGGATCTTGGGAGACTTCCCTTGGTTATCTCTAGGACATAAGAGATGAAGAAAAAATAATGGGAAGTTTTATATCAATAAGAAAGGAATATAAAATATATGATTGTCTGTTTTTATTCACTTTTCCTCTTTTCTTGAGGCTAAATATAAACTTGCATGAAGTTTTCATTGTTTATTCAATTCGTTAATTATAAACATTTAAAAAACATTTTTCCTACATGGCCTTCCTTTCCTACAAGAATAGAATGCCTGTATTTATGCATATTATCACTACTAGATTAGTGTTATACATGAGAAAGACATTTTAAAAATGTCCTCTGAACCACTGTTTGTCCTTGTTTTATCAGTGGGAATTCAAATCTTGGCCTCAAGTACATCTACTCTTATATTTTTTCCACAAGATAAAACCTAATTCGTATTCAACACAGGTTCTACGTGGAAGCTATGTGAAAGCATACCACCTGTGACAGTTCGTTTTGAACATCGGCATTATGCTGACACTGCATTACTAAAATGAGTGATTCCCGACACGAGGAGAAGTCCCAGGCTGCTGACCTAAAACAAGCTGCCTCTTCTTCAGCTTATTTTCTTTCTCTCAGTTACTGAGAAAAACACAAAATCAGATGCTATTATTACTCAAATTTCAAAATCCACCGTGTCATTTTGATATCTGTTTATTTTTTTTTTAATCTTTTGTTTATTGCAGCAACATTGGTTTATAACATTGTAAAAATTTCAGGTGTATATCACTGTACTTCTATTTCTGCATAGATTACATCCTGTTCACCACCCAAATACTAATTACAACCCATCACCACACACATGCACCGAATTATCCCTTTCACCCTCCTCCCTCCCCCCTTCCCCTCTGGTAGCCACCAATCCAATCTCTGTCTCTATGTGTTTGTTTATTGTTGTTATTATCTACTACTTAATGAAGGAAATCATATGGTATTTGACCTTCTCCCTCTGACTTATTTCACTTTGCATAATACCCTCAATGTCCATCCATGTTGTCACAAATGGCTGGGTTTCATCGTTTCTTATGGCTGAGTAGTATTCCATTGTGTATATATACCACACCTTCTTTATCCATTCGTCCCTTGATGGGCACTTAGGTTGCTTCCAAGTCTTGGCTATTGTGAATCACGCTGCAATGAACACAGGGGTGCATGTACCTTTACAAATTGGTGTTTTCAAGTTCTTTGGATAAATACCCAACAGTGGAATAGCTGGATCATATGGTAGTTCTATCCTTGATTTTTTGAGGAATTTCCATACTATTTTCCATAGTGGCTGCACCAGTTTGCACTCCCACCAGCAGTGTATGAGAGTTCCCTTCTCTCCACATCCTCTCCAACACATGTTGTTTCCTGTCTTGTTAATTATAGCCATTCTGACGGGCGTGAGGTGATATCTCATTGTAGTTTTGATTTGCATTTCCCTGATAGTTAGTGATTTTGAACATCTGTTCATGTGTCTGTTGGCCATCTGTATATCTTCTTTGGAGAAATGTCTGTTCAGGTCTTTTGCCCATTTTTTAATTGGGTTGTTAGTTTTTTTGTTGTTGAGATGCATGAGTTCTTTATATATTTTGGAGATTAAGCCCTTATCAGATGTATGGTTTGCAAATATCTTCTCCCAATTGGTAGGTTGTCTTTTCGTTTTGTTGATGGTTTCCTTTGCTGTGCAGAAGATTTTTAGTTTGATGTAGTCCCATTTGTTTATTTTTTCTATTGTTTCTCTTGCCCGGTCAGACATGGTGTTTGAAAAGATGTTGCTAAGACCGATGTCGAAGAGCGTACTGCCTATGTTTTCTTCTAGAAGTTTCATAGATTAAGGTCTTACATTCAAGTCTTTAATCCATTTAGAGTTAATTTTTGCTTATGGTGTAAGATAAGGGTCTACTATCATGTTTTTGCATGTGGCTATCCAGTTTTCCCAACACCATTTGTTGAAGAGACTTTCTTTTCTCCGTTGTATGTTCTTGGGTCCTTTGTCAAAGACTAGCTGTCCGTAGATGTGTGGGTTTATTTCTGGGCTTTCGATTCTATTCCACTGATCTGTGTGTCTGTTTTTGTGCCAGTACCATGCTGTTTTGGTTACTACATAGCTTTGTAGTACATTTTGAAATCAGGGAGTGTGATACCTCCAGCTTTGTTCTTTTTTCTCAGGATTCCTTTAGCTATTCGGGGTCTTTTGTTGTTCCATATAAATTTTAGGATTATTTGTTCTATTTCTGTGAAAAATGTTGTTGGAACTTTGATAGGGATTGCATTGAATCTATAGATGGCTTTAGGAAGTATGGAAATCTTAACTATGTAAATTCTTCCAATCCAAGACCACGGAATATCTTTCCATTTCTTTGTGTCTTCTTCAGTTTCTTTCAGCAATGTTTTATAGTTTTCGGTGTACAGATCTTTCACCTCTTTTGTTAAGTTTATTCCTGGGTATTTCATTCTTTTTGTTGCCATTGTAAATGGGATGGTATTCTTAATTTCTCGTTCTGCTACTTCGCTGTTAGTGTACAGAAATGCAACTGATTTTTGTATGTTGATTTTGTATGCTGCAACTTTACCATATTCGTTTATTACTTCTAAAAGTTTTCTGGTGGATTCTTTAGGGTTTTCTATATATAAAATCATGTCATCTGCAATAGTGACAGTTTCACTTCTTCCTTTCCAATTTGGATCCCTTTTATTTCTTTTTCTTGCCTGATTGCTGTGGCTAGGATTTCCAGTACTATGTTAAATAGGAGTGGTGAGAGTGGGCATCCTTGTCTGGTTTCTCTTCTTAGAAGGATAGCTTTCAGTTTTTCACCATTGAGGATGATATTAGCTGTGGGTTTCTCATATATGGTCTTTATTATGTTGAGGTACTTTCCTTCTATACCCATTTTATTCAGAGTTTTTATCATAAATGGATGCTGTATCTTGTCAAATGCTTTCTCTGCATCTATTGAGATGATCATGTGATTTTTATTCTTCATTTTATTAATGTGGTGTATTACGTTGATTGATTTGTGAATGTTAAACCATCCTTGCATCCCTGGAATAAATCCCACTTGATCATGGTGTATAATCTTTTGAACGTATTGTTGTATGCGATTTGCTAGTATTTTGTTGAGGATTTTTGCATCGATGTTCATCAGTGATATTGGCCTGTAATTTTCTTTTTTTGTGTGTTGTCCTTGTCTGGTTTTGGTATCAGGGTAATGTAAGCTTCGTAGAATGAGTTAGGGAGCTTCCCCTCGTCCTCAATTTTTTGGAAGAGTTTGAGAGGGATAAGTATTAAGTCTTCTTTGAATGTTTGATAGAATTATCCAGGGAAGCCATCTAGTCCTGCCTTTTATTTTTGGGGAGGTTTGTGATTACTGTTTCGATCTCCTTACTGGTGATTGGTCTATTCAAATTCTCTACTTCTTCTTGATCCAGTTTTGGAAGGTTGTATGATTCTAAGAGTTTATCCGTTTCTTCCAGATTGTTGAATTTGTTGGCATATAGCTTTTCATAGTATTCTCTTATAATCTTTTGTATTTCTGAGGTGTCTGTTGTAACCCCTCCTCTTTCATGTCTGATTTTACTTATTTGTGCCTTCTCTCTTTTTTTTCTCGGTGAGTCTAGCTAAAGGTTTGTCAATTTTGTTGATCTTTTCAAAGAACCAGCTCTTGGTTTTATTCATTTTTTCTATTTTTTTTGGTCTCTATTTCCTTTATTTCTGCTCTGATTTTTATTATTTCCCTTCTTCTACTGATTTGGGGCTTTGTTTGTTCTTCTTTTTCCAGTTCCTTTAGGTGCATTGTTAGATTGTTTATTTGAGATTTTTCTTGTTTGTTGAGATAGGCCTGTATCGCTATAAACTTCCCTCTTAGAACCGCTTTTGCTGTATCCCATAAATTCTGGCATGTCGTATTTTCATTTTCATTTGTCTCCAGGTATTTTTTGATTTCTCCTTTGATTTCTTTGTTAACCCAGTCATTGTCCAGTAGCATTTTGTTTAATCTCCAAGTATTTGTGGCTTTTCTGATTTTCTTCCTATCGTTGATTTCTAGTTTCATACCGTTGTGGTCAGAAAAGATGCTTGGTATTATTTCAGTCTTTTTAAATTTATGGAGACTTGTTTTGTGGCCTCATATGTGATCAATTCTGGAGAACGTTCCATGTGCATTTGAAAAGAACGTGTATTCTTCAGTTTTTGGGTGGAATGCTCTGTAGATATCTACTAGGTCCATCTGTTCTAGTGTGTCGTTTAAGGCCAATGTTTCCTTATTGATCTTCTGTTTGGATGATCTATCCTTTGGTGTTGGTGGAGTGTTAAAGTCCCCTACTATTGTTGTGTTACTGTCTATTTCTGTTTTTATGTCTGTTAATAATTGCTTTATATATTTAGGTGCACCTACATTGGGTGCATAGATATTTATGAGTGTTATATCCTCTTTTTGGATTGTTCCCTTGATCGTTATGTAATGCCCTTCTTTGTCTCTTTTTACAGTTTTTGTTTTAAAGTCTATTTTGTCTGATATGAGTATTGCTACCCCAGCTTTCTTTTCATTGCCATTTGCATGGAGTATCTTTTTCCATCCCTTCACTTTCTGTTTGTGAGTGTCTTTAGGTCTGAAGTGTGTCTCTTGTATGCAGCATATATATGGGTCTTGTTTTTTCATCCAATCAGCCACCCTATGCCTTTTAATTGGAGCATTTAGTCCATTGACGTTTAAAGTAGCTATTGATGAGTATGTTCTTACTGCCATTTTTTAACTTTTTTTTTCCTCAGTGTTTTAGTAGTCCTTCTCTGTTCCTTTCTTCTATACAGAATTGATGGTCACTTTAGTTTGACCTCTGTCTGAAAGCTGTACTCTTTAACTCCCCTCCTCCCTCGTTTTATGTTTTTGATATCATATCTAACCTCTTTTTTGTGCATTTTATCCATTACGTTCTTATCACGGAAATAGATAATTTTTCTTATTTGTGGTCTTCTCTTTTCCCTTTAAATCAGTCCCTTTAACATTTCTTGTAGCACTGGTTTCTTGGTGACAAACTCCTTTAATTTTTGCTTATCTGGGAAATTTTTGATCTCTCCTTCCATTTTGAATGATAACCTTGCTGGGTAGAGTATTCTTGGCTGTAAGTTTTTTCCTTTTAGCACTTTAAATATATCATGCCATTCTCTTCTAGCCTGTAAGGTTTCTGCTGAGAGTCAGCTGATAGCCTCATGGGGTTTCCTTTGTATGTAACTTGACATTCTCTTGCGGCATTTAGGATTCTCTCTTTATCTTTAATTCTGGACATTTTGATTATGATGTGTCTTGGTGTGGGCCTCTTTGAGTTTATCTTGTTTGGGGCTCTCTGTGCTTCCTTTACCTGGATGTCTGTTTCCTTCCTTAGGTTTGGGAAGTTTTCATCTATTATTTCTTGAAATAGATTCTCTTCCCCCTTGTCTCGCTCTACTCCTTCCAGGACACATATAACACACATATTAGTGTGCTTGATGTTGTCCCAGAGGTCCCTTAGACTGTCCTCACTCTTTTTAATTCTTTTCTCTTTTACCTGTTCAGCTTCGGTAATATCTTCTAGTCTTTCGTCCAGCTCACAGATCTGTTCTTCTGTATCCTCTACTCTGCTTTTGAGTCTCTCTAGCGAATTTTTCATTTCCAGTATTGTATTCTTCATTTCTGATTGGTTCTTTTTTATATCTTCCATTTCTTTGTTAACATTCTCACTGAGTTCATCTATTCTTCTCCCCAGATCAGTGAGCATCCTTAACACTCTTTGTTTGAACTCTCTGTCGGGTAGGTTGCTCATTTCTGTTTCACTTAGTTCCTTTTCTGGGGTTTTGTCCTGTTCCCTTACTTGGAATGTATTCCTTTGCCTCCTCTTTTTGCCTCTTTCCCTGTCCTTGTGTCTACGTATCAGGTAGGTCAGCTACGTCTCCTGCTCTTGGATAGGTGACCTTATGTAAGTGATGCCTTAGGAGGCTTCCAGTGTGCTTCCCTCGGTTCTCAATGTTCCAGGGGTGACCCCTATGTGGGCTACGTGTGTCCTTCTGTTGTGGCCTGTTTGCTCTCCCTGTAGGCACCCAGGGAGGCCGAGTTATGCTCCTGGCCAGCTGTTGTAATGCTCAGCTGCTTGTAGTTGTTGTGGGCCCTTCAGTCTCTTTATCAGGTGTGGGGAGCCCCAGCACAGTTGGCTGCAAGTTCTAATACCACATTTGTGTTGCAGTATTTCTTTTAAGTGAGTAGGCTTCCAGCATGCCAGGTTGTTAGGCCCAGGGCCTTACAATTGCTATAAGCCTCCAGCCTTTAGTTCTCTTGTCAGCTCTCTGAAGATTGCAGCTGGGTGGGGCTGGCCTCAGGCATGAGATCACCCAATTGTTTCAGGCTTTGGAAGGTGGGGCAAACCCCCTATGTGGGTCTTTGAGAAGCACAAGCCTTCTGCAGCTGACAAGCCCTGCTGCCCACAGGTCCAGACACACAGTCGACACAGTCCTGCCCCGTGTGCGCGCCCCGTCCTCCCCAAGTGGACCCAGTCTGTCCACGGCGGGAGCCCCACACACTCCACCACCGCCCCACACTCTCCACTCGCTCCTTGTGCACACCCTGTCCCGCTAAAATCGGCTCAGTTGCCAGGCTGCAGAGAATCCAGTCATCAATCTATGCAGGCCCACAAGTTGTCTGAGGGCTTGTTGTTGGGTGGGGCCGGTCTCTAGGGTGGGCTGCCTGCCCTGGCTGAGCTGGATTAAATAGGTGCTCTAGTGGGTGGGGCAGACCCTAGGGCTAGTAGGCCCCAGGGAGAACTCCAATGGCATCTGTGTCAGCACACCCACACCAGGCCACAACGATGGCCGCCGCCAATGTCCCAGTCCCTGGAGAGGTCTCACCTCTCACCTAGATGCACTCAGGGCCTATTAGGTGAGTCTCTTTTCACTACAGCACTGTGCACCTTTCTTTCTGGTGATTTTAGGATGCTTTCTGAAACAGGTGAGTTTGCACGCGGGCCCTTTAAGAGCTGGTTTTAGTTTCTTTGTGAACCGGGTTTTCTGGGGCTGCTCCTCAATGTTTTAGTAGCAGGCACAGTCAGATATTCTGCCGCTGGTCTGGATTGTGCTGGGTCCACAAAATGCCACAGCGGGGGCGCTCCTGGCTCAGGGCCCTGCGCCTCCAGGGAGGCTGCGGACCTGTGAGCTGCTCCCGGCGGCTGTGAGGCTGGTGGCTTGTGAAGGCGGCGTTTTTCCTCTCCAGAAGGGAGTCTCTGCCTCTTCTACCTCAGTTAGGATTGTCCGTTGTTGCAGGAGTTCCTCTTATCCAGCTTTCAGTTCTGCTTCAGGGGTAATTTTTCCACGAGTAGTTGTAAATTGGCTGTGTCCACGGGAGGAGGTGAGTTCAGAGTCTGCTTACGCCGCCATCTTGACTTCCCCCTCCCTTGATATCTGTTAAACCTCCCAAGTCTCCCAAAGATTCATGGAAGCCATTGGGCAGGACTTTGCTTCTGGCACTATGCTGGAAAGTGTTTTGTATCTATGTCAAAAAACAAAAAATATAAACAATCTTGATAAAAATGTCAAACATATCTCTTATTAACTTAACATTTATAAATTGTGATAAGATAACATAACTGAATATAGTTATTATGAACGGCAAGAAAAGTATGAACCATATGTAACTAAAGATAGGTTAGCTGCCAAACTACACATTTTAACCAGTTGAAGCCTGCAACCAAATTATAACCCTTCTATGTACAGAATATTTTTTGAGTAATGAACTGAAATTAAGTCCTATGTCAATTTCGGTGTTTTAAATTTTATTCATTAATGACGGTGTTTTACAACTTGGAATTGTTTTGTAGAGAAATTCTATATCAATTGTGTTTAATTTTGTTCAGGTTCTTATAATAATTAGTTTCTCATTAGTAACTAGATAAAATGATTTCATAAGCCATATCTGGTGTATAAATATAAACTCAGAACTAATTTTACATGTTTTCTTTCATATTTCAAAATGTGAAAGGGTTTGCTAGTGCTTTTATTCACTGAGTAGCATAAAATTCTCTCATATATATTAAAACAAGTAAAAATAAGGGAATAATAGTTATAGAGAAGATTAAAACTGGTAAGTGTAGGTAAGAGATTAAAAATAGGGACGCTATATTAAAAGGAAATATCCACAGCTCTTCTGTAGCTAGCCCTGCCAAGTATAACACAATGAATTTAACATATATATACCTGTGCTCATGTAATCCAATTAGATAACCATAACTTTTCAAATTCTATTTGCAAACTTCACAAGTATTAAAATATTCTAACTTTAAGGCTTCGTTGGTGTATCTTTTAGTATCACGTGCATTTACTCAGGTCAGTATAAATCAAATCATTAAGAATCTATTTTATGTGCAAACATAGGCTAAGTGGTAAAGAGAAACAAAAGCAGTAAAAATAAATAAATAAGTAATAAAAGTGTTTTGCATCATCAAGAGCCACATAATGTTGGAAAAACAGCACTGAACACATACAAAAGAAATTAGATGAGAGACTATATGGCACTTCTGAGGGAGCAACATAAACATTTCAAAATACAGCCAGTATCCCACAATATCTAAAGAATTGTCATGATCAAAAAGCCTTAAAGCCACATTCATATTTAAAAACTTGAGATTACTTCTCTTGAATTTAATTTATTATGCTGTGCCCATGGTTTCCATTTGATGTTTGACATTTCCTTCTTTCTTTCCCAATTTGAGCCTTTATCTGAACCACAAAGAATGAACACACCAACAGTCCTTGTCAGGAACTAAGTTCAATGACAGAGCAGAGAATCCAATTTCCTTTTCACATTTAGAAGCCAAAAGCGTGATCAGTTTATTTCCGAAGGGTCAACTTTGAATGGGTGTCCTTTGAGTGACTTGGCCTGAAAGCAGGAACTTATCAGATTTCTCAATCTAACATACTCTTAGAAAGAAAATGGGAGATAGAGTATCTCTCATTCTTACTACCTAGGTCGACTGTTTTCAAAATACTCTGGCCTTCTCACATATACTGGATTTATATTGAGTTCCTTAAGAAAGAGCTGTAATATTTTAACCAAGATCAAATGCCAGGTCTCCAGAACAGTTTCTATTTCATCATGCTAACTTCTTAAATCAGGCTTTTAATTAGAAAGATTAGTCATAAACTAGGATAAAGTAGTTTGGCAGGGGGGAGATACATTAGTGTGTCATCAAATATATTGAGACATATTCACAGAAAGGGTAGATAATTGTGGCTAAAGTGGCAAAGATTTGGAGATCGCCAAGTAAACTGGATTTTTTAAAATATCCTTTTTACTTAGAAACTGATATCTCATAGATGACCTTAATCAGAAAAATGTCAATGGATATCTTGTGGTAAAAGCCAAATTGCACAAGATGCAGTGCAATTTGTGACAGTGAATAAGTCTACTCTTGAAAATTTTAGATTTGAAGGTGATGATACATACTAAGCAATGGTTAGATAAGAAGGGTCAAAGAACATTTTATTTTACTGTTTAGGATAGCACAGACTTGAATATATGATTATGGTGTTGAATGAGCCCATGGAGAGGAAAATTATAAAGAGGAAAGAGCATCATATATGGAAATGATGGTTTCTGAATATACAGAGTGTGGTCAAAAGGGGAAATTGAGAGACTGACTTTGAAAAAGAGGATAAGAACGATGCTTGTCAATGGCGGCATTGGAGAAGATGCTGAGTAGAAAGAGAAAGTGAATTTGGAAATGCACAATTTCCAATGACACCTTTCTGCGGAATTGTACACATTTCTCGGGAAGTAATTTTTTAGGGCTGAGTACCTGAAAAAAAATTGGGGAGTTTTTAGGACTGATCCTAGCGTGGCTATTTGAGGACAGGAGATGCAATATAGCAAAAATGTAATAGCACTGAGACAGCTAGTAATAGAGAAATTATGTGGTTGACCATAACATACAAATGCAACAAAAGAGGAAATCCAATCAGTAGGTATCAGATAAAGTGATCCTTACTGGAGGGTAAATGTACAAAATGCTTTGATGAGGTTCAAGAGAAAGCTAAGTGGTGTATAAAAGATGCACATGGATACAGAGCTCTGACTGAGGACTTTGATGTTGATATTTATTATTTCTGAGGGTGATTACAAGGCTGACATGGCAAAGAAAACAGGTAATTGAATTTGAGAGCTGTTGAGCTGATTTAATTTGAATAGACAATGAAAATTGATTTTATGGTGTTTACTAATGTATTTATACGAATTGAAAGCTCACATGATGACAAGAGATGAAAGGTAGAGGAGGAATATGAGTCTAAGTGTCGAAGTCTTCAATGAATGTGGAGAGTGACTGAGAATTAGGTATATACCGGGATGGGGAGTTAGAGGAGATTTTACAACGTATGCTTCATAGTGAAGCCAAGATGTTACAATTATTTTGCTTTAAAAGTACATGTATATTTCACAACTTCTTTTTTAAAAGAGACGATAATAATTGTTAACTCTGATTCCCTCAACTTCTTCTGTCTTATACTTACTACCATACTACTTTTGCCCATGCTATTTCATTGGAGTACTCCTCACTGTCAAAGATAATTATTTCAAATTGCACTAAGAATAGACCTAATACAGAGCTTCTGCCAGGATATGAAGATTTCTGGGGGTTTCTATATACAAATTTCTCCAAGATCAATAGCCATGGTTACTAGCTCCTCAAATAGTAATTAACTGAGAAGGACTTAGGTCAAGTTCATTGAACTTTTTGCTTGAGCTTCCTCATCGAAAATAATTTTTATATAGATCACACTGAACAGGGCCTGTCACAAAGTAAACACTTAATAAACGACATTTAATAAGACTTTTAGCAACAAACACAATGCTATTATAATAATATTATATTGAAGGAATCTGGATATAAGGACAGTTTTAACTCATGCTGGAGAAAAATAAACCTCTTATTTCTTATTCTAGAAAACCACAAGCTTATTGAGAGAGTTGTATTGGCAAAAGTGATGACAGACTGGGTGGAAAGAGAGTGAGACCGTTTAATATAAAAAAGACTTCTGCTACTCCACTTTTTTATATTCAGGAAGCAGGCTGATAAAGTAGCTAAGCCACCAAGAAAATAGTCTACAATGCCTTTTGCAGAAATGGCCAAGGAGGAGAGCAGGAAAGGACAGACCTTGCAGAGGAATAAGCCAAGAGCCTTGGAAAGTGACATTCTCGGGAGCAAGTTCCAGGAAGCAAAATTGAAGCATAAACGGGAAATAATCCATGTCCACGTCTTGTGAAGGAGAATCTGACACTATTTTTCCCAGCAGGATTTCCTAATTATGACCACTAATTGCTCTCTAACTCTCATTCTTCCCCCTTTCAAATGAGAGTGTTAATCGCAGTTATGCTGGTCCTGTTCTATCACTGGGTGCATTTGGCAATTAACTAATCTTTTCATAGGTCTTTAAATGATGTAGAACATGGTATGCTGGACTTCAAGGCTAATGAGTGGATGAGATTTTGTAAGACATTGGTATGGGTGTAAATATACTTTGCATACGGAAGGGATGTGAGTAGTTGTAACCAAGTGTATTAATGCTATAGAATGAATTATTGTTGGCCTCTGTTTTTTACCCATCTGTGTATCCATGTTCTTTGCCATGCCATTTTTTATTTCTTGCCACTAGAGGAATAGAGTAATTGTTCCTTAAACTTGAGTTTTTATCTCAGCTGTGAGACTATTTTGGCTACAAAGAATTTTGGCAGAAGTGGCATGTATCAGTTTAAACCCTAGGCCTTAAGAGGTACTGCATGTTTCTTCTTGCTCATTTGTCTTTCCGACAACGCCATGAGAAAAACTTGCCCTTCAGTTTGGATCTTAAAATAAATACTCATGATGTGTGTGGTGTGTGTGTGACTTTAAATATGTAAATAATAGAGACCAGTGTGCAACGAGGAGCCAAGCCTAGAGGTGAAACAGCCCTGCACCTGGAGGTGAAATAGCCCAGCTGAGCCTAGCATAGATTGAATTATCTGCTGTAGACCTGGAGACCAATCGGGTTGAGATTAAATGTCTGTTTTTCTAAGCTACTGTGTTTTGGGGTGGTGTGTGATGGAGATGTAGAACTCTGTTAAAACTGCCTCACTCATTGTAGTTCCCCAAAGCCTAAAAGAGTGCACGGCACATGTCTTAGTCCATTCAGGCTGCTGTAACAAAAATATCACACACTGGATGGCTAATAAACAACAGAAATTCATTTCTCACTGTTCTGGAGGCTGGAAAGTCCCATGATCTAGCTGCTGGCACATTCAATTGCTGGTAAGGACTCGCCTCCTGGTTCATAGAAGGCTGTCTATTTGCTGTGTCCTTACATGGTGGAAGGGGGACAGGGAGTTATTTGTGGTCTCTTTTATGAGGGCACTAATCCTATTCATGAGGACTTCACTCTCATGATCTAATCACCTCCCAAATGCCCCACCTCCAGTACCACCACGTTGGGGATTAGGTTTCAACATATTAATTTGGGGGAAGAGACAGACATTCAAGCTATAGCAACACATAACATGCATTTATATTTGAATTGCTCTTTAAGCCCGTAATAACAAAGACTACGTTTTAATGATTTTTTCCTAATTTGGTAAGCACAGTGTTTAATTGTATTAAATGTCCCTTTTCTCTTTCCCTATAGAAAACATTTTATAAATGAATGTGTGTATAACGATAATGGTTTACGATGAAATTTCGAAGGTTAACTACAATAATAGAAAATGCAGGAGTGATTTTTTTTTCTGGACAGGGATCACATTGAGTAACAGTGAGACACCCCATGGATTCTGAGTGATAATGAAGGCCAAGCTGGGTGAGTTCAACAGGGAGGATCAGAGACTCACAGAATGTAGAGAATAGACAATGAGTTCTCCTTCCCTGGCTCCAGAGTCTGGCATTGGATTCTAACGGGCTGCCAAATGACAGGATGTGCCATAGCAGCACCAAGAGCAGAAAAGCCAGAAGAGAGTACAAAGGTCTACTTTCATGTAGCAGCTACTAAAGAGTAAAAATCTAAGTGGAGATTTTTCATTCTTGTGGTAACAGTAAAGAAAATTGAATTTCAGGAATTCTCGATGAGGAGAAGCCCTGATTGTTGCTCTAGACTTTCAATTGAAACCTCTAAAGTACTATGTCTTAGGAATGATAGAAAAAAGAAAATAAACCATACTTGACTGGATCAAGGTGATCTCCCTATCCTTTATTTACCAGTCTGAAAAAAATTAAATCATCTCAGAATTAAGGTATCATTATCCAAGGCCTTTGAAGCTTTTTTTAACTTAATACCTAATACACAACATTTAGTAAAATAACCACCAGGCATGAGAGAAATAGGACCATGTGACTCAAAACAAAGAAACTATAGAAAAAGACCATACAAACTGAGCCATGAACTATAAAATAATTATGGTTTTATATTCAACTCACAGACTTTAAAATAACTGTGATTTTAATGTTCAATAAAATAAATGAAAGCATAGAGAATTTTTTGGATAGAATAAACACATAAAAATCCAATAAGAAAATCTAAATTTGAAAAATGCAATAGCTAAAAGTAGAAAATTAATCAGCAGAAACATATCCAAATTGAAGAAGACAGACAAGAAAAAATATGACAAATATAGAGAAAATGCATATTAGGTAGAGAGAGTATAGTGAATAGCTTTAACACTTCACATAAGTAAAGTCTCAGACAGGACATATAGAATGGGCTGACGCAGTCGTTGAGGAAATATTGGCCAAGACTTTAACAAAACTAACAAAAAATTCAAATCATGTATTAAGTAATCTATGCAAATATTAAGAAATAGAAATAAAATCATATTTAAAAACATAATAGTAAACTTCTGGAACCAATAAAAAAAATTAAGAGATTAGTTTAAAGCAGCCAAAAAAAAAAAAAAAAAAAGAAAAAGGAGAGACCAAGCTACATCTCCCAATAAATTAACGGAGAAACAATGACTCTGAAGCATGACTTTTCAACAAGGAAAAATGAAAGTCTGGAGACAGTGAAATTATCTCTTTAAATTGCTGAAAGAAAATGTCTGCCAACATAAAATATAAAAATTAAAAAAGAAAGATGGAATTAAAATACTTTAAGGAAGAAAAATGAGGGAAATGATTCATACATTCACAGAGGGACCATACTAAAAGAAATACTAAAGGTAAGTCATCAGATAGAAGAAAGATCATTCTAGATGCAAGACAGAATAAACAGCACTGGGAAGATAAATATGTGGAGAAATCTATTATCTTTTGTACTGATTTTATAAAGTAAAAATATCATACATGGATTAAAAAAATAAGTAGGATTAAAATACATGGTAACAATGACAGAAAAAAAAGCAGGAGAGTGTAAACTAGCTCAAGTCTGTAAGATCCTGGCATTGTTAAAGAAGTGCTAAAAGCAATTATTTAAATTAGGATCTAATTTGTCGAAGATATATGCTATAATTACTACGATAACTTCTAAAAGGAAAACAAAAGAATGTATAGTCAGTAAGTCAATATGGAAAAGAGGCTTAAAAAATACTTGATCCACCTAAAATAAGAAACAAATGATAAAATAAGAAAAAGTAATTGGGAAAAATAGAAACAAATGCTAAGGTAGTATATTCAAATCCAAATATAGAGTAATTCCATTAAAGATAAATAAATTGAATTCTCCAAGTAATAAGTGATTATGCCAGAAAACTAAAATTTAAAATAGGAATACAGGGGCCGGCTTCGTGGCTTAGCGGTTAAGTGCACACGCTCCGCTGCTGGCGGCCCGGGTTCGGATCCCGGGCGCCCACCGACGCGCCGCTTCTCCCGCCATGCTGAGGCCACGTCCCACATACAGCAACTAGAAGGATGTGCAGCTATGACATACAACTATCTACTGGGGCTTTGGGGGGAAAAATAATAAAAATAAAATCTTAAAAAAAAAAAATAAAATAGGCATACAACAGTGAAGTGATATTTGACAACCTCTCTCAGTAGCTAATAGAAAAAGAACAACAACAAACAGAAAGGATATTAAAAGTTTAAATCATATTATTAACCATTTTAATCAAATTGACTTATGCAGAGCTCTGCACCCAATGAATGCAGAATATACATCTTCTTTTCAAGTGCACACAAGCCATTGTACAAAATGAACCCATGCTGGTTCTCACAGCAAATATTTTATTAGTTTTTATTTGTATTTTATCTAATCCGAATTTGACATTTTTTTTTTTTTTTTTACAAAAATCAGCAAGTTTTTCTTTTTTCAATTCTTTGGGTCGCTGTTGAACTTTATAAACCTTTACCTGGCTAAGCTTCTCAGGGCTTTGTCTGGGGATGTGGTGTGTGCCTCAGTAGGGATGGACTGGCGTGCTCTACAGGTGGGGTTTTCCTAGTCTTCCAAATCTGATCCTCAATTTTCCTTGTTTTGTAATGTCCCAACCAATAAAAAAGTGGCTTCTAAACCTAACTGAAGCAGTGAATTGTACATTCTGGTTATGCTTTAGGCAGTAATTGCTAGCAAAAACAATCTGGCTATAGTAACTAGCCATGAGGATGTACGTCAAAGTGATGAGGGCAATAGCTTGCTAACATAAATATATAGTTTGTTATAAACCCATTGACTACTCATACTTCCGTATTGGAATCACACTTCTTTTTATCCTACCAGAGAAACTGACATTTTACTTATGACAATTATATCAATATAACTAATAATTTGGGGTGATATTGAAACAATTGGAAGCCTGATTTTCCAGACTTACAAGATTTGGGGATTCTTGGGTATATTGCTAATGTTTATTTCCATGATTACCTGTGAGGAAAGGGAGTTTTTAGTTATATTTCTTTCTCTGTGAAATATCAACACACATGGGTTAATTATCTCTTTCAACTCCACAACTGAAATTTCATTTCCACATCTCATTCTTTGCTCATTATCTGGAATGAAATCTGTCTCCCATTAGAGAAAGAGGATCTGTCTTGGATATCATAATAAGTTCTCTACCATTATGGGTGTTTCTACTTTGACAGAACAGGCCCAGTTTGAGTCTTATATATGAGTTTGAACTTTTCTCAGAATCTGGACTAATGACTACAATTGTTTATTAGAGTCTTTGCTTATATGTGACTTCCACTACTGGAGGGTCGTTAAAAAGGAGTACAAGATCTAATGCAACTCACCTGTTCATTTTTGGTTATGCTATATTTTTTCATTTTAGAATCAAGAAAAGTAGATTCATGTGTATTGATGTTTTTACACATCTAGTCCAGGCATTCTATCTTTCAAGAAAATTAAAAACTTTTAAATTATATATATATATAAATTATATATATATATTTTTTTGCTTGAGGAAGATCAACCCTGAGCTAACATCTGTGCCAATCCTCCTTTATTTTGTATGTGGGTTGCCACCACAGCATGGCTGACGAGTGGTGTATGTCCATGCCTGGGATCTGAACCCGTGAACCCGGGCCACTGAAGCAGAGTGCGCTGAACTTAACCAGTATGCCATGGGGCTGGCTCCTTAAATTATATTTTATACCTGATACAAAATAATCGTTTAGGACAAAGTTTTCAGCTTTTCATTTTCTAACATTCCAATAGTGCTAATCTTTTTGTTTATCTCATTCTATACATATATATTAACTTATTTTAATCATACTGTAGACATAATTATATATCTCACATTTATCAGTTAATGTCATGTTTTTAGCATCTACCTATGGAATTGCGTGGTCACTGTACGTGTTATGTTGCTGCTATGTGCTATTTATATGACTTTGTGAACAGTAGCTGGCCATGACCTTCCAGATATCGCTAGTAGCCAGATACAATTCAGAGACCTGAAAATCATTCTTTCATTTCATTATTTTACTGATATTAATGGGAAAATAGCAATAAGAACCTTCTCAAGGATCAATGTTTAACTGAGTTTACTGTAGAAATTAAAGGTTAGAATAGAATTCATTAAATATTAATACCACATTGCATTACAATTTTATTTCTACTTTTTAAATCATTGTTTTTTTATTGAAAGGTAGTCATGTTAAGCCTTTGGAAGGATGGGTTTTTAAATCTAATTGATTACTTATATAGTGATCAATTATAGGAAAATAGTAACTGAAATGCAGTTAATTGCTTAAATCATGCTATAGAAATTTACAAAGAATTATATGCAGGAGGAAACAGCATCCTTAAATGAAAATAAATCTAATAACTGCTAATAAAATTTCTATTTATCTCTAAAGCATCAATTATCTAGTTATCACTATCTTAAAGTTTCCCAAAGGAGTTACAGTAGTGGAAAGCACTTTTTAGTTCATTAAATTTGGTTACCTGTGGGCAAAGAGCCATATCTCGAACACTGTAGTGTTTTCTGTATCTGTAGTGTGGAGATCTGTCTTGTACAGACTCCTTATCAAAATGGTTTCCCTGTGAAACTGCCCACAATTGTCATAAAAATGAAATACTCTCCATATTAATTTGATCACTTTTTTTATTTCCAGTGGAAATAGAATTATTTATTTTAAAGATGAAAAAGTACTTTTAGCATCTTGACAAATTACCTTTTTCTTCTGATTTAAAAACCATTAAATGTTAAGGATGTGATAAATCATGGTGACTGAGAATTAGGGGCTCTTCCCTTTCAGAACTGCTGATTTGGATACTTCAACAGAGGTTTTTGCTACTTTGGGGTCTAACAATCTGAGGGCTTTTAAATACTGCATAGCTTAATTGAAAGAAGTCCCTTTCTTTCATTTTCCTAAGTAGCACAGGCTTGTTAACTGAGCTCAACATTTCCCTTGAAGCAATCCTGATAAAGCAACAGAGGCATTAGTAGATTTTATATATTATTTAAATTTCAGTTGTTTGAGCAGTTTTTTTCCCAGATGCAAAATAAAACCAAATAAACCATATGAATAGCTAATTAAAACCTCCTTTTAATATATCAAAGAAAGTAGTATTTTGGGTATCAAAGGAAATTTTATAATAACTTTCAAAGGCCAACTTGCTTAAAGCTGCTTTCTTCTTTTAAATTCCCCTTGCCTTCAAAAAAGGCACGCTATACGGAGGTTTCCAAAGGAGCAGGCAGAAGCTCACATAGTTTGTATTTACTTGGATATCAAGCAATCTGGAAGTTCAGAACCCACATTGGAGCTTCCATAATGCAACTATAATACCCTTAATTGCATATTTCTATTACTCTTATTGGTCATGGTTTTCTTTAGCTGTGTTTGTCCTCCTTTGAACAAATTATCTCTCTCTCTCTTTCTCTCTCTCTAATCTATCACTTATCTAATTTTGCTCATACTTTTTGTAACTTACTTCAAATCTGTATGTAATGAGGCAGAAGGAAAAAACTCACAAAAAATCCTCTAGGTGTAGGTGTTTAATGAGAAATTTATATGGACTTTTCAAAATCCATTCCAGTTATATGTTTTTACAACATAAAAACACAATACTAAAATTCGTTGAAGTTTATTATAATTAAAAATATATGTCTTGTCCCATTATACTTTCTGAATACATTGTACTCAGGATACTAAAGACCAACTTTTGGTTTTGTTAGGGATTGATGATTTCATGCAAATGAGCATTGATTTGTACATATCACATAAAAATAGATGTAGCAAAATTTTTCAATTAATTGCAATCTATTTTGGAAGGGAGTGATGATTATAGTTTAGTTTTTCAATTAAATAATACTTTAATATAAATTATGCTTCCTTTTTAATATTTAAATTAAGAAATTAACATTCATATACTAATTGGTATCAAGTCAAAGTCATTCAGACTTCTTTAGGTAATCTATAAGATTTATTTTTTTGTCCACTGCTATTAATAAATATGTGAATGAGCATAAAATTTTTGAAACATATTCATTAAATAACTTAATTATTGCTCCCACAATGCTGTCTATGATTGACAAATTTGATTTAATTAGATAATAAAAATACAATCAAAATTATATCTTTTACACATGATACAATCACAAAATACACTAAAGAAGTGGAATTTTTTTTGCAAAACAGCTTACAAATGCAATCAAATATATTACATATCTTCATTTCATTTGAACAGAGACATTAAAAAGCAATGATGACATGATTAGAATTTTCTGAATATCTAATCTTTGTACTTCTCACTCTGTACATCTCTTATGGTAATTTCTGTCATGTCAGCTTCCTTTTTTCTTCACTTCCTTCCTTCCTTCCTTCCTGCCCCCCCTCCGTCCCTCCTTCATCCTCCCCCTCCCCCTTGCCCTCTCCCTCTCCCCCTCCCCCTCTTCCTTCTCCCCCTTCTCTTTCTCTCTGCCCCAACTCATTTTTTGTTGGGGGGGAAGAATTACTATATGCCAGAACTCCTCTAGCTATTGGTGCTAAAGCTGTACACAAGAACAACCTCAAAATTACATTATAGCCAGATTATTTCAGAAACTGAGCAGTGGTATGGTGAACATAAACCAGTATCATAAACAGTTACTGGAAGAAGAGAGAGAAGTACATTAGCTTGCTTTGAATTAAATCTTTGAGATTACACCTGAATGATGAGAGGAATGCAACAATGCAGTGGTCTGAGGGTTAGTATTCTAGACTGAGAAAAGGAACATCCCAGCACTAAGTCCCTAGGACCGAAAAATTGCTGCAGAATAGAGTGACAGAAATAATGCACTGGGAAAGGCCATGAGTGGTGGAAAATGAATTCAAGGAGGTAGTCTATGGCTAAGTAGAGTTGAAATAACTAAATGCTTCCTCACATATCTTATTTTTGCCTCTTATTTTCCTTTTCTAGTTCAGAGAGAATCCCATACATTTTTTTCTATTATTTCTACTTAAGTTTTCTGTTGATGCTATCATATTTTTAACAACCAAGGTCTATTTCTTGTTTCCAAGTATTTCTTTTTATAGGACTTCATTATTACTTTATGGATGTAATACCCACAAGAGAAGCCTGTTTTTCTTCATGCTTGCAGTATCTAGTCAAAACACTGTTTTCAAATTACTAGGATCATTTTTTTCTTTTTCACCCCATCGGTGTCATTGTTAATTAGTTTTTAATTCAGTGAGATTTATTTTTAATAATCTTCGTTCCATCCCAGTTGATTTAAAAGATACATATAATAAAATTTACTCTGTGTTGTAGTTTTATGAGTTTTGACAGATGCATAGAACTATGTAGCTTCCAAAACAATTCCATACAGAATAGTTCCATCTCTCTTTTGTATTTCAAAGAATTTGTCCATTCCTCCAAGTCTGTCAATTTATGGGCATATAATTGTTTATAGTATTCACTTATTATCCCTTAAATGTCTGTGGGGTCTGTGGTGATGACTTTCATTCCTATTATTGGTAATTTATTTCTTTTCTCTTTTATTGGCTGGTCTGACTAGAAATTTTTCAATCGTATTGAATTTTATAATGAACCAGTGTTTGGTTTTACTATCTTTCTCTATTGTTTTTTTTTCTATTATCAGTTTCATTGATTTCTATTCTTTTCTTCAATGTCACCCTCCTGTTCTTGCTTTGGATTTATTTTTTTTTCCTACTCTCTGTAGTTTCTCAAGTTGTAACATTATATTACTGATTTTAGACTTTTTCTGTTTACTTTTTTCCTAATACAAGCATTTAATGATATAGATTTCCCTCTAAGCCCTGATTTAGCTGAGCTCGCTATTATTCATATGCTGTATTTTCTTTTCCATGCAGTTCTAAATATTTTCTAATTTTCTTTGAGACTTACAATTTGATCCATGTGTTATTAAAAAGAATGTTATTTAATTTCTAAGTATTTTCAAGATATCTTTCTGTTATTGATTTCTAGTTTAATTCCATTGTGGTCACAGAATATACAAAGAGCATAATTTATATTCTTTTAAATTTGTAAAGGTTTGTTTTATGGCCCAGACTATCTGTTTTAGTGAATATATGATTGCATCTGAAAAGAATGCTATTCTCCTGTTGTGAATTAAGTATTGTATAATTGTGAATTAGGTCATTTGGCATCTTTAGAAACTCGCTACTCCAAAATATGGTGTAAAGATGAGCAGCCTCAATACTATCCGGGTGTTCATTAGAAATGCAGGATGTCAGATCCCATCTGAGAGCTACTAAATCAGAATATGCATCTTAACAAGTATAGGTGAGTCGGCACATTAAAGTTCAAAAAACACTGCTTTCAAGAACAAATCAAAACTTGGCCTGACACTACTCACTTTCCGTGTCTAATCCCTTCAGGATGTACAAGTTCTCATCTGTCCAAGAAATATCCATATGATGATAATAGGCTGAAAAAAAAAATCCAGTAGAAGCCCTCCAGCATTCACATAATATTCTTTACTAAATGACCATTATGATTTTGGTATTATCACTTTACCTTTCTACACTTACAATCCAAGAATGCCTTCATGGGCTCAGAATAATTGTGCGGAATTTAAACTGGTTATCTTTTCAGCACAGAGAGATACAGGGCTCTGCCTGACTCTATCATTTAAAAATAAACCCCCAGTTCATGTATCACACAATTGTATAGGAAAGGACAACAGAGCTCCTTCTCATCATTGGAGGCCAAACCCGAAAAATAATCTCACCTACTGTGTGTTGAATTGTTGAGACTCTAAAGTTTTGTTTTCTCTTCTTCAGAAAATGCATTCATACATTATTTTGAATAAAATATAATGGATTCTACAACTATTCCCCCAACCCAAGGTGAAAGACATTCTCCATATTTACTCTAAGTATAGAATACTATACTCTATACTATAGTAAATATACTATACTTATGAGAGACTATACATATTTATTCTAAGCATAGTTGTATCTTTTTTAGTCTATACAATTTGGCAACTAATATCTGGATAAACTGATAACCTCTGATTATATACTCTGAAATATGACCTAGAATTCTACAAGTCATAATTTCTACATTCTCAACAATGTTGATTAATAGGTTTTATATCATATTTTACATCACTGAGAAAACATACTTTAATCCAAGAAGTTTAAGAGTACAAGGTTTATTATAGTTAAATAATACTGAAAGGGATGAATAATTATGCTTACATTCCATTTATTGACATTTCTAGAATATATGTCACTACAGACTAACAGTGCAACCATTAGAATGGCCATTTATTATATGATTTTAAATTTTGCTGTCATAGAAAGCCTAGAGGCATTCCTTTTCTCTTATGTTTACTTGACAGTTTTTAGCTCTGTCCAAGGACAGGCAAAATTCATCATTTTTCTGTCCCAAAGTCATTCGGTGCTTGTGAACTATTATGTTATTGTTTCAGTTTGGATAGATTTGCAATTCTTACATTTTGCTTGAGACTGTGGTTAGACTGAATCCCCAACTGCAAAGTAAAAGTCAGCAAAACCTGCCAAGTTTTCTCTAGCTATGAGTTGAAATAGACAAAGTCAGAAATTTTCCAAATCAAATTGGAAAAGTGAGAAATAGCCCAAGGGCAATAAAACCCTTAACTAAAAGTGTAGTCAGAGGCATCATCACAGAATTTGGGACAACACTGAGCTACACACTGAGTACACAGAATATCAAGTTCCCTAGTACAAGAATTGAGTGTCACTGATTTTATGGTCTTCTATTTTCATTGCACTGTTCAACAAATTTTTTTGCCTGTCACAAAGATGACTCAAAATGAACTGCATGTGGTACATAAGGTACATGCACCTACCAACTTGCTCTCATCTAATATATTCTCTTCATAAACTTTTCCATTCTTAGTTCATTTTTAAAATGGTGTCATATACTCAAGTCTTGAGTGGGTGGAAAGCCATATTCCAAAATAGTTATCTAAAAGCTTATTATATATCATCTCTTTCAGGTTAACATCAGTATGATACTCTTACAGAACTAATCATAAAAATAAACAGAAAAAAAGGAAACTGAAAAGCCATCTTCAAGTCACTCCTACCTTTGATTTGACTGTCATATATGAAAATACTAAATATTTTACCCCAAATTATGTTATTTAATAATGCAAAATTATAAATGTTATTAAAATAATTTAATGTTTCTATGTCTGAGAACCTCAGTTGATAAATTGGAAGTGCATTTTGCTATGTCATGTAAATGATGCATTTTAGCATTTTAGATCATTTGTTTTTTAAATCCATAAGTTGATAACTTGGTAGAAAGAGAAGAGAATCACTAGACAAGGAGTCAGATGGCACATTCTCTAATCCCAGGATTTCAAATATAACTGTGCCTTTTTTTAATAGTCATTTCACTGGTTTTGGCTTAAGTTTCCTGATTTACAAAAGATGTGTGTGTGTGTGTGTGTCTACAACACCTCTAGGTACAAAAATTTAAATCAAATAAAATTGAATTTGTGTTCTTGCTTAACCACTTGTTATTTTTAATAAATTGGGCAAACCTTACAATATTGTTGAACTCCTCTGTAAAATGCAAATATGAATATTACATCAAATTGTTATAAATATTGCATGATGGGGCCGGCCCCATGGCTTAGCTGTTAAGTACGCGTGCTCCGCTACTGGCGGCTGGGGTTCGGATCCCGGGCGTGCACAGGCACACCGCTTCTCCGGCCATGCTGAGGCCGCATCCCACATACAGCAACTAGAAGGATGTGCAGCTATGACATACAACTATCTACTGGGGCTTTGGGGGAAAAAAAATAAATAAATAAAATTATTAAAAATAAATAAATAAATAAATAAATATTACATGACATATATAGTCTATTTGAGTTCCAGGATTATTATTGTTTACTCAAGAAAATATTGGCCTTCTTTATTCTGAGTTTAGATATCTCTTCTAAAATATTGTCCATGCCTATCATTCTGATTATGACCTATTATACAGCCTTTAGCCGAATTTATATGTATATATAAATTTGACATCTGAAAAGTCCAATGAGAACTCATAAATCCCATATATTAAAATTCATACTCAAAGGAGATCTCATACCAGAGAGAGAGGGTCACTGGTAGCAGCAAGAAGTAAAAGTTGGAAATTGTACCAGTTAGCTATTGCTGTAAAACAAATCACCACAAAACGTAGTGTATGAAACAATGTTTCTCATCAGCCTGGGGTTGGCAGGGTAATTCTGCTACTCTGAAGTAGTCTCCGAGGAGTCAGTCATGAATTTGTGGGCAGCTGCAGACTGGACAGTGTGTGTTGATGATTTGGGCTGGCCTCTCTCACGTATCTGGGATGTTAGCTATGAAAACTTTTCTGACTTATTTCTGCACCAGTTGTTTGCTCTGCTGGCTGGATAGCTCAGACTTGTGTTCATGATAATGAAAAAGGAGAAGGGGAGAGAGCAAAAGTATGTAAGGTCTTTTGTGGTTTAACAGGTCCCAGCAACATGTCATTTCTACCTCATTCTTTTGGCTAATGTAACCATGCAACTCAAAAGGCCAGAATTAAGGGGTAAGAAAATAGACTCCAGCTCTCTATGGTAGGAGATTGAAAGTCATAATTCGAAAGGTGAGAATACCGGAAAGAGTGCAACATTGGGGCCATTTTTGCAATCAGTCTTTCTGAGCAATCTAGCAACAATATTGCAGAGAGACAGTGTAAATCAAACTTCAAATACTCCGATACAGTGGATCAAGAGCAACTAACATAGGAAGAAAATAGTACCTTGTATTTCAACAACAAATGTCTTGAATTGGAGCCTATTAAAATGACCACAGTGTCATAAAGTCGTAGTCATACGTATTAAAACACGGTGCCCCATGCTTTGTTCCCTAGTGACTCTATTTTTTATAACTTTTTATAGAATATTACATAGATGTTATATGTGTTTATTACATATATATGTATTTTTACCCATAGAAACGATATATAATTTTACAGGTTGCTAATTTTCACAACTGAACACAGTTTTTTCATTTTTTCTACTGATGTCTTCCAAACCCAGGATTCTTACTCAGTACTTGAATGGTATTCTAGCATATCTTTCCTTTTCTTTGTCATTTCCCGAATTTAGCATACCATGGAAGTACTTACACGGGAGCAGAAATAATGAGCCATTTGAGTTGTTTGAAGATTAATCAGAAGTAAATATCATTTGCTTGACATTTATTCAGTTATTCATTAACCTGGTAAATTTTTATTTACTTAATTTAGGGGAACATGAAAGAGGATAGAGTTGGAATATAGAATATAGAGTTAGAATCACTGGAAACTAGTTTTGCAGAAGAGATTTAAAAAAATTAGACGAGTCAAAAAAGAAGGTGTCATTTAAAGAGCACAGGAGAAAATCAGCAGCATTACTTGGCCCAGACTGGAAGTCACTGGTCAGTTGATGTCAGTGGGTTCATGGATTCACTTACTCTCAATGTCCTAAGGAAAGATAGATTTCATTTGGATACAAATGGATGCACCATGAGTTGGATCTTCATAGAGGGAGCTTGCGTGTGACTTTGCAAACACGGAAAAGGCAGCCTATGTTTGTGCACAAAGGCATTTGAGCTCAGATGTCACTAGTTTACAGACATGACTGGAAATGGCCATTGTTCAACATATGAAACCTGGGGGAAGCTCACTTTGGCACAGGCTCCCTGTTGTGTGGAAGGGAACTCCATTTTCCAGCTAGCTAGTTGCCAAGCAACCTGGGGAATTCTCTGAGAGTAAATTATCAAACAATCATACTTGTCTTTCTGTAGCTGAAAAAGAAGATTAAAGAAATTAAGTAGACCATAAATTCTCCTTTATGCCAATATCTGTGTAACACTCCAAAAAAGAAAAGAAAGATTATTTTTGTGGGCAATAATATGCATATCACAAAATAAGTTATTTGTTTCGGAAGACTTATGGTTTGTCAGGCTTTGTACATAGATTATTTGTAATTTTTCTAGGCAAATCTGCTAGGTATGTATTATCTCCCCTATTTTAAAAGTGAGGAAATTTTTTTTCCCCCCAAAGCCCCAGTAGATAGTTGTATGTCATAGCTGCACATCCTTCTAGTTGCTGTATGTGGGATGCGGCCTCAGCATGGCCGGAGAAGCGGTGCGCCTGTGCACGCCTGGGATCCGAACCCAGGCCGCCAGTAGCGGAGCGCGCGCACTTAACTGCTAAGCCACGGGGCCGGCCCAAAGTGAGGAAATTAAGAGTAGACAATTTCCAAATACTTCAAAATCTGCGAATGAAAGCTGAAATCCAAACCCACATCTTTATAAACTCCAAATCAAAATGATTGCCACCCTGAGATTTCAGGGTTATATAAGATACTATGTCCCCAAATTTGTACCAAAGAGAGAGATAAAGATATTTCTTGGAAGAAGTAAAATGTTAATAAGAATGGATTTTAGTAAAGAAAAGGATAGTAGTTTCTTTACTGACTGAGCTGATAGGTTGCAGAGTAAAGAAATACAATTGAAATAAGCATCTGAAAAAAGAAAAAGGAAAGCCAACAGAAGGGGATAGATGACCATAATTAGTTATACCTAATTTCCCTTTCAATATCTTCCAGTCCAGTAAAATAGTTATTTTCAAAGCAAATGTGATAGTTCAGCCATCTAGATATTTATTACACATTATGCCTCCCAACCATCCCACTTCCTAACATATTATATCACTAGCATGACCTGTATGAAAATGAATGGCGTGAGTTGATAACACATCAGTAAAGAACCTGGTAACAAGATGGCCTTGTTAAAAGAGAGCTTCCAAAATAACTTTTGTGAGGTAATAAAAAGAATTTCAAAATAATCATTCAAAATCATCTGCTGTTGTTCAAGATGAAGTAATAGAAATGGAATATTCCTACCCACCAGAATATCTAAAAATGGACAAAATACATTAAACATCAGTTTTCAGACATTGAACATCAAACAGTACAAGGTAATGATCCATGAGAGAGGGTAAGCAAATTAGTTAAGACCAATGCTTGTCTCATCTTATTGCCTGGAAAGATTTCCTAGGCCACAGGGAAAAGAGGGTACCCAAGGGGGAGCCTGGTGGTCTTGCTGGGATGAAGAGACTGACCAGGTTATGGAGGCTGAGACAGCTGGAGTTGTAGGGCGTAGTATGGGAGAGGAGAGAGCTGCACAGACAGAGAGCTAAGGAGATCTGCGGAGGGTACTCCTCAGCTCTTCACCTCTGTGCTGCCTGTGATGAAGTGTTAATACCTGTGATGAACTACCTGAGGGTGGGAAAACACTACCTAACACGAGTGGAGTGGAGGGAACAATACCTAGTGCTTTCCGTGGGTTTTGAAATAGTTCCTGTCTCACCAGCCAAAGAAGATCACCTCAAAATCCCACCGGCAAATGAGTAGAGTTCTCAGAAGTTCACTTCCTCAGTAATGGGTCAAAATTAGCCTTAAATTAAAGGCTACTCTGCTCCCACCTAAAACCTTAAAAGCAAGCCTCAAGAGGATCAAACTACTTTCAAGTAACTGCATCTCACAGCAAAGAACAAGAACATAGATAGGAATATAAAAATGATCCGAGACTCAACAAGGTAAAATACACAATACTGGGATCACATTATAAAAAAATTACCAAGCATGCGAAAAATGAAACAAAACCTATAATAAGGAGAAAATTCAAACTATTGAATCAGGTCAGAAATAATAGAGATGATATAACAGTAGATAACAGGGTTTTTTTGTTGTTGTTTATTCCCAATTATCTCACCAGTCAACCAAACCATTAGCCATTGTCAAGGATTCAGTATGTATGTATCTGCAATAGTTTCCCAATCACTGCTTTGACAGATTACCTCAAATGTAGTGGCTTAAAGCAGCACAGATTTATTTTCTTATTGTTCTGGATGTCAGAAGTCTGAAATGAGTCTTATGGGGCTAAAGTGAAGGTGTTGACAGAGTTGTTTTTCCTCTGGAGGCTCTAGGGGAGAATTTCATTTTTTGACTTTTTTAGCTTCTAGAGGCTGCTTTTGGCGCATTCCTGCACCTTCATATCCATCTTTGTAGCATCTTCTCTTCTCTCTGACCTCCTGCCTCCCGCATATAAGGACCTTTGTGATTACATAAGTTTCTTCCGGAAAATCCAGGATAATTTGCCTGTCTTGAAATGCTTAACTTAACCACATCTGCTAAGTCCCTTTTGCCATATAAGGTAACATATTCACAGGTTCCTAAGATTAGAATGTGAACATCTTTAGGGGGCATTATTCTGTCAACTGCCGTATCCCTCCTTCCAGGCAAAGTGCTCATTTGGATGTAGTTGACAAAGTTCTTCCCATTAGGAGGATTTCATGCTACTCTTCCCTCCTTCAGTGCCACTGCAGAGCGCAGCTGAAATGCTCCAGCCCTCCATTTCCAACTGGTGCCAGCATAGTGTATAAAACAGGTTCAATATTTTCCCTCCTCAGATCACCAGTCTCAGGGAACTCCACCTTAGGCAATATGCTTATGCAGAAGGTGAGGTGGTCATGCAGCAAGAGGATGCGTCCTGAGAGTCCGAGCCTGCTCACACAACTTATTTATTCCTTCCCAACCTCTTCTAGCCTGATCTCGTATGTATATGCACACATAACTTTCATTTGATAGAGGATTACTGCCGCACACTATGGCTTGGTACATCATGATGGCAGCTCAGGTTTTAGGAACACTTGATACCCTATTATTAAGCATTCAATCTTTAGCAGGGTTCAGTACCAAGCAATGAGTTGATTCTTGAAAGAAAATATTGATCCATAGAAAAGAACATAAATTTGTCTCAAAACCCTAGGGTTTTATGCTGTGATTCTACAATGTAGGCTTTCCTAAGTCTCTGTACAGCATTCTTATTTACCATGGGCATGCTGAGACCCACTGAGTCTGGGTCATAAGGCCTGTGTGGCAGTGTAGCTTATGGTGCTATATGGACGTGCTGCTGAGGTTTCGTTTGTTCTGAGCCCCTCTCATTTTTAGCAGCCTTACATGTTACTCAGGACACAGGTCACAGCAGCACATCTAGCTATGATATATGTTGACTCCAAAATTCAAAGAGACCCAGGATCAGCGCAGAGTTACTTTGATAGTTTAATGGCAAGATAGTCTGTATTACCAAGGAAAGTTGATCTATGGACGTAGATTGGGTTTTTTCCTCTCAATCGCTAACTTCAAATTTGCCTTTAAAAATAACACGTAAGAAAATTTTAATTATTTGTCATTGATGCATAGATAATATATATTCTAAAGTAACAAGAGCAAGTGATTAGCATTTTCTGAGAAAGTTCTCAGTTTGGAATGCCTAGTATTCCTAAGCTCAGTCCCATAGCGATGTGATTAAAAAGGGCAACGATGGGTAATGATGCAATGATTGGCTGAGCTGAAAAGTCACAGTGGGTGTTAGAACTCACTGGAAAACAATGGGCTCATTGTCAGGCACTGTAACATTCAGAAGTCTGAGAGGGCTTAGCACAGTTGATTATAATAGAATAATTAAGTAGAAAAGCACCCACTTGTGTATCTGTTAGCTTTAGCATCCTACAAGTACAGGCAACCCTTAGATCCTCAGACAACCTTCTTGATAATATATCCTTTGGATACAAGGGGCATTGGACAAAGCATAACTGAACAAATTGGGGCACATTAAGTTTGCTGCAGTTCTGAAAAGGGGGAAAATAACGTCTAGCTTCTCTTACCGATAAAGCATTAACAGGCATGATTATGAGGCAATGGTAGATGGTAGGCCATAGCCAGGCCTGCCGCACGCCTGAGGATGCAGTGGAATGGAAGGTTGAGAAAGAAAGGGTTAATAGCTGGTCTATAACCAATTTTTTCTATCCCAAGATGTGGGGGATAGAGGAATAAAGAAAACATAGAAGATCTATCCCCATCAAATCTCCTTGTGAACACAACCCAATGACAATTACTACAAAAATATAATTTTTACCAATTGAATGTTTTTAGCAGGATGTACCTTGTCTGTAGATAATTGCTTATGATAAACCTAAAACTTATGGACTTATGGGACATGACCTGCTGCAAAATTTCAGTGTCAATTATGTAATTATAAGAGGTGAAAATAGAGATTCTTAATGACTGAAATAGCTCATTTTGTGTGACAGCATGACCTACATCCCTTAGAGATGTCATATTGAAAGGTACCTCTTCCATCCTAACAGAATGAAGACAATGGGGCAAGGTGTTCTAGCTCCTTTCATGCAGGGTTCCTCACTCCATGCCAGCTGCAATATATGTATGAGAAATTAGGGAGGTATGGGCCTCCTGGTTTACTTATTTACTTGTATCACATTCTTATGTATCTATAACATTTCCTTTTTATTGTGATGGTTTAGGAGTAAGTTAAAGTGAAAAAAAATTAAGTGTATTGAAGAGGTCACTTTTAGGAATCTTTGATCCCGGTGCAGATTCAACCTGGTACAGACCTGGTAGAGGTCTGGCTTGCTCATTTGATTTCAGGATGATCTCTTTTCAGCGAGAAGGACAAGGGAGTTAGGTAAAAGTGAGTAACACCCCATTCGCCACGCACACCCACACACCCTAAGGCTAAACAAGCCCCGATTAAAGCCCTGATACCTGCGAGATCTTGAGCTGTGGGGATTATTTGTACTCATTTATGAATAGGCTAGAGAGGAGCTTGTTAAACTGTAATGTACATGTGAACTACATTCGTATCTTAGTAAAATATAGATTCGGGTTTTGTTGGTCTGGGACAGGGCGGATACCAAATAACAATGCTGATTCATGGACCACACTCTGAGTAACAAAGCTCTAGGGCAGTTTTTTGGGTGAAGTCTTGGGATGGAAGGTCAGGTAACACTGTATGAGATAGTCTTAATGGCAATGACAGTGTAAGTAAATTTTGATAAGGATTTTTCGGGGGGCTGTGGAATGTGGTAGACCAGGACCAAGCAAAAAGAATTGAGGTTTGGGATAGGAAGACAGTGGTAGCCTCTTCTCTGGATATAAGACCAGTACTTCCAATGACTGTCTCAGCTAAAGCACGTATTGCCACAAATGCCTAACACTAGGTTCTGCAAATGATCCTCGTGGGTGCGCCCCCTCCTCGCCTCTCACACTGCCCCTTGTACCGTGCTCAATGGCATAGTTTCAGTTATAGTTTACCTCTTACATACCTAGCAAGGGTCTCTGGTGCCAAGGGGCACCATACCTAGGCCTTCACTGAATTAGTATCAGTGTAGCCAAAGAAAATCAGAGAGCCTACAGATGATATCATGAGGATACTTTAGTGTAAATCCTTGCATTTTGACTGTGCTTCCGGGACATTCTGTTGCTGCTTAAGCGTTCTATTCATGATCCAATTGGTAATTTGGTTAATTATCAATAGAGCACCAGATTTGGAAATGTTCACATGAGTCCTTCACCTGAATGCCATTAAGCAAGGGAAAAAAAAGTGCATTGCCAGCTGTTTAAAGTGATGCTTTCCCTTTGGAGAACTGAATGTCGATTTTTTTATATTTTATGCATACACTTATCCCATGACTCAGCAATTCCACAAATAGTACCAAATGGGAACAACTCAAATGTCTATCAACTAGAGAATGGATTTAAAAATTACAGTATAAAAATGAAATGGCACGCTACTAAGAAATGAACTCCTGATGCGTGCAATAATGTACATGAATTTCAAAGACAATATATTGAGCTAAGAACCCAGAAACAAAAAAATCTTCATTGTATTAGCCCACTTACATGAAGTTCACAGACAGCTGACTCTAATCCATTGCAAGGGACGGAAAACTGCAGTCGAGGGCCGAATCAAGTCTGTTCCCTGATTTGTATAGTCACTGAAATTAAAAGAAAATTTTTTTTTACATTGTCAAAGGGTTATAAAAAGAAATAAAGGAGAATATATGAGAAAGAAATATGTAGCCAACAAAACCTAGAATATTTGCTATCTGGTTCTTCCCAGAAAATGTGTGTTGATGCCCACTCAATGGTGACAGAAAGAAGGTGACAACCTCTGGTGGAAAGACAGAAACTAATTGGAAAATGTGCACAAGGAAACTTTCTAGGATGATAGAAATGTGCTATACTTTGTTTTAGTTGTGATTACAGAGGTGTCTACAATTGTCAAAACTCATTAAACAGAACATTTGAGTTGTATAATTGAGTTTATAATTTATACCTTAAAATACAACTTAATACAATTCATAACTTTTTAAAGAAATCTAAATTTCACATAATCAAGGAAAATGAGAATGTCCTAAATTAGCATGGGCTAGGCTGACCCTTTGACAACTCCAGGGGCTCACAGCAAACATGCAAAAACTGAGCCTGTAGCAGACTCAGTGCTACTCCCTAGAGATGGTTCATTGAAAAGCTAGCTGTTAATGGGCCAGGCCCTGAGACAACAATTCCTATGCTTTTCCTGGTGCTGAGTGGACTTGTGCTATAGACCAAGAGAAATATTAGGGCCCCAACTGAAATGCTTGTCACTGGTGGCTCAGAGATGTGTGAATACCAGCCAGGAAAAAGGCTGACTATATTACAGCCCAATGCACCACACTATGAGGACAATTCAAGTGTATTCAGTAGCCTACGCACTGAGTATGCTTATGGCTCATCAGATGACACCTCTAACACATCAAGTGATCTTGAATCCCCAGCATGCAAAGGGAGAGCCAGTAGTACGTGTGACGAACTTGTGGGTAGCCTGGATTATATAGCCCAAAATATACCCCCTAAAGGACTGCCTGTAGAAGTAAATGACAAAAGAGTTATGCTCCTCCATTGCTTTTTGGAGAACTCTGAAAATCAAGATTTGAAAGCTTTAGTTCAGGGATATAAGTTTGTAGAAGTCCAGTTTCAACAGAAAACTGGTGGCTTACTTTAAGCATGCTAAATACTGATACACAAAAGTTGTTGGAAAGTATTAAGAAAGGTAGACATTGAAATAAGAGTTAGACATAGACTGAATTCAGAAATTATCCATAATTATTGTTACACTCTGATTACTGCCACTATGAGTTTGGCATAGTTCTGAGATAAAGACAAATGGTGTGGAAAGCCCAAGAGACCCTGACACAAAGTGATGGAGAATAATTAGCAGAGGACAACATGTGTTGTACCAGCTTGTCACCTAGTCAATCAGGCAGATATAGGTGATTGAGGAGGATCTGGGAAACATAGCATGGGCAGTAGAGAGAGGAGAATAACAATGCAACTTATGTTCTTGTAATGAATTGGCTACCAGGAGATGTAATTCCTTTATAATCTCTGACAGATATTGCCAAAGAGGAAACTGGACTCCGCTTTTTATAGATACTCCAATAATAAGCCAAGCCACCCAACTAAAGTCAGATACCACCGATTTGTACATCACTTCATCATCAAAATGCAGCTTCTGTGTACCTTTCTTGGCTGCAATTTGTAAGCCAGAAATGTGACCCTCAATAAGTCTGAGATAATGTTAAGAATACCTTAACTTGTTAAGTCAATCAAGGCTATTGCAAATAGTATATTCATTGCACGAATTTTAGAATTATTTATAAACAACAGGAAAGATATGCATGTAGGCATACTAAACTGGTGAACATTGATAAAAATTTGGACTATAAAGGCCAGAGACTTTTCTTTAGCTTACATGGAAAGCTAATGCGTTTGTGGAAAGGTAATATAAAAATTTACATACATAATATTTAAATTTTTAAAGAACTGCCAGATGTAAGCCCTGTCTCAAGGACTGAAATATAATAAGACTCAATGCAGCAAGGTAGCATAAGAACAATAGTGCATAATTGGCGGAAATTATTTTTAAAAAATTAAGACATGCTATGAGAACAAGAAAATATGGCATATACTAATCTTCAGAATAATATAAAAAAGTTGCTTATAAAATAAGGAAACAAGCATGAGAGTGGCTTTTTCATACTTATATATCAAAAACAAAGAAAGAAAGGGAAATAGTCTTTATATTACTGACAATGTAACAAATCCTTTCTTTAAAAGTGCCACAATCTGCAGGTGGATTGACAGTCTCCAAGGTAGAACATGAAAAATATCTTTAATTCACCTTGCTGGGTACAAGGTGAAGAACAATTGACATTTGAGACTATAATTTTAAATCTATATGAATATTTGTTTCTATATTTTAGGAAATATTTAGATAGCATTATGAAGGGGGGATATATACCTGGTGATAACATGCCCATATCCTTAATTGTACCAACAAGAATGCAATGCTAGGCTCTATTAACAAACAAATATGAAAGAAATAGGTACTAAGGGATGTGCTAGCTTTAGTGTAGGAGCTGGTGGGGGGTGGGAGGTTGGTGGTATGGAATAAAAATGTGAATATGCGAAAAACGATCAACAGCTCAAGACGGACAGTTGCCTTATTTAGTAAATTGGTCACAGACAAAGGTCCTTTAGAAAAACTCTAACAGAAGTCAAGGTATATGCAAGTCCTAAATGTGGATTTTTTATGATGATAAAATATTATTTTTTAGTAAAAAACATGGTATTATTTCAAAATTAAGCTAAAATATATGTTCTATACATTATATGTTCCATACTTGGTATATATTCTATAAGAAGGGCACATAAGTTTTTTTCTGTAATTAAAAATATAATATATGTATGAGTTGCATTGTTTTTAAAACAAATGCATAATTTATTTGATTTCAAAATTTAAAAATCAATCAGTTTAAGTTGATGAATTTAATTAATTTAAATGTATCAATTTAAATCAACCTAGATCCAGACAATACTGAGTCAGTTTCATATAGCCTATACTATAGTACATTACACGATGTGATCCCTGACTCTCACTATCACTCAACATATGTGTGTGTGTGTTTGTGTGTGTGTATGTTTATGTTTCTTTGTTGTCTGTTTCTTCTTCAAGAATGTACAATTCATAAGAAGAGGCATTTTGTCTGCTTTTATTGCTTGCTGTGTCCCCGGTACCCAGAACACTGCCTGACACTGAGTAGATGACCAATAAATTCCAGTTGAATGAATAAACTTTGTTATTTCAAGAGTCCAAAATGTTTGAAAAGATTTCAAGCACTATAGCCAAGCTTGGGCTATTCAGCGCAATATGCTGAAGGTGAAACATTGGTAAGAACCATTTTGTTTGTGACAAGATTGATCTCAAAGTTGATTGATATTTCTTTAGTCTTATCTTAAATACATTGCAATAATCATAACTCTAGGATAGAAAATTACAGCACATTTCTAGCAGGAAATTATCTTTTACTGCCTCATTTGGCATTTACTTAAACAGAGTTTATGGAATTTGTAGGCATGGAGGATATTCATCATGCCATCTTCCTTCCTTAAAGGCTTTGAGCATGAGAGGATGGTGCCCACTACTCAAATGCCTAGAAGGAAATGATTAGGAAAAAAATAGCCAATATATCACTCCAACTTTCTCAACATTCTTTCCACCCCAAATCCAAGGTTGTTTTCTATCCTTATGAATTACCTATGGAATAATAAGTTAGGATTTCCCTTAGCTGTTTCCATATCAAACTTCAGGCTAAACAGAAGACTAACAAAAAATAGCATTCTTGTTTTGGTTCAGTCAGCATCTATACATAAGCTTAATACAAATTATTCTATGTTAGAGATAAGGGAACTGAAGCAGAATAATTGTCAATATAATTGAAATTGAAGCCACAGGCCTGTGCTTTCCAACATCCAATGGGGAAATGTGATTTTCTAATACCATGGGTTCACTGTGAAGGAAGCGTGTTTTTTATTTTTAATGAAGATTTTATCAACAAGAACTCTTTAGGTAAGTTTGCAATTCCTTTATTCAGTTTCACTTTTGCACGTCTCACCAGAACCAAGTGTAAGGAAGCAAAACTACTCTCAACGCACTGATTGAGTTAAAATATTTTTCACATTTTTACATAAAATAATATAAAAGTAAAATAAACAAATGTAAGGCATTATCTTGCTCTTGAAAAATTTTGATATTGGGACTTATGTGGTTTGCCTTCAGCTAAACGATGGTAAATGGCTCGTCCTGCTCTGGAGCCCATCAAAATGCCCACAGATGAACATGGGGATATAAAGTTGCAATGGCATTGCTCATTGAGAAAACTAATCAACCGTGTGCAGCCTTACAAAACAATTTCTTTCTAATAGATGATATGTTGGAAAAATTAATTTTTAACATATCTTATCTTTGAAGAAGATTAAGACAGTAAGGAAAATAGCAAGTGGCTGGAAGAATTTAGCTACTCTGATTACTTCTTCCTCAGAGAAAAGAGCCCTAAATCCTGATTTTCACTCACCTGTTTATGGTAGAGAAGCTACATATGGTGGCTCATATTCCTCAATTAGTTTATTTACTCTAATAAATTGGTTTGGAGACAATCACTTCAAGTGATAAGATATAGCTGAGGGAAACTGACAGAAATTTTTCACAAGTATAATAGGGCATGGATAATAAATCTTTACTAGATCCTGAACCCCAGCTTATGAAAACTTTCTCTATTTCTCCATAATACACTTTTAAAACCAAAATAAAGAATTAGGTCCTTCGTAAGTTACACAAATTTCAGAGTCATAGAGTCATATTGGTCACAAATTGTTTTTATTCAGAAGAGTCAAAAACAAAATGTACAACCTGTATAGAAACTTTAGTATTTAAAGATATTATTTTGTATAGTAAATTTAACTTTATTAGTTATAGATAGATATAACATAGATATGTTATATCTATAGATATAACAAAATATATTGAATTTTGCCACAGTTACATTATCTGATATTTTGCAAAATGGTATTGAAACAGTAAAACTTACTTTTTATTTATAAGTAAGATGTTATTTGCAAGAAACATACAACATAACCAAAATCCTGAAAAGTCTCAGATGTTATATTGCCATAATTAATAAAGATATTGCTGTCTAAGTATTATCATTTAGTTAAAAACTGTTTTACATAAGCCAATTCATAGGGAAATGCTACAAAGTGTTTACACACATAATTGCAGGCATTAATTTCTATCACCAGAGAAGTGAATGGGTACCTACAAAAGAGAGTAAATAGTGTTTCTGAGGATTATGAATAAAAATATATCTCAATATATCAGCTTCAAAAACCAATAATTGAATGCTCTATAGGATATAACACTGCTGTGTGATTAAAAACAGCCTTCTGAGCCTTGCTATCATGGATTAAGTTATTAGGAAAAGAGAACAGCTACAATGAGGTAAAACTGAAATGTGCTGTATTATAATGATGCTGTATATATTTTATTTGGATTTATTCAATTCTCACCATCATCCAGGAGAATATATACCCTGCTATTTTAAAATTACTCTCATAAGCATAATTCATTGTTTGAATGATTGGGCTACAGAAATATCATATAAATATATTAATGTATAAGAGTGTAATATAACCAATGATTAAATTTTTAAAAGCTAATTTTTTTTTAAGTTATGTTTAAAGGCTAAATGGTTTGGGTATTCAAATTTTGACTTTATTTTCTAAATAATTGAAACAATATTATTTTTATTTATTCAGCACTATAGAAGGAAACACAAAAATAAAAATGGTACCTCTTTTAAAAGGAGAAAGTATAGTCTCCAGGTCTGAGGACGTGAAAGAGACACTGGAGTAAAAAATTAGATTGTATTCTCAGTAGAAAAAGAAAATGTATACACAAAGAAAGCTTTTCTTCTTTTCTTTTTTAGTTTTTCTATTAGAACTATAGTGCTCACATAGGCTTCCCACTCAATATGTTATCCAAGATACATACACGCATTTGACATATAACCAAACAATCAGTGTATTGTTTGGTTTTTCTGGAATTGATCCAAACACTGGAGGGAGATATGTGTGTGTGTGTGTGTGTATATATACACACACACACACACACACACATATACATATTATCTGTATATCTATCAATTTCAATATGGATCACTAATAAATTTTAAGAATAAATTAGGTAAGCTTGAAATTTCTAGGATCAATTTTTGCTGCTGCATGGAGAAAGTCTACTTAAGAATAAAATAACATTGATCAATAAAAGAAAAAGAGAACTGGTGACATTTGAACTTATGAATCCAGCTATGCATGAAACCAGCTTCTCTGCTTGTACTCGCCACTTACAAAAACCAACATTTTCCTTCTTCCCTTGAGATGTTTTGGATTGGGGCCTGGCACTTGTGATTAAAATATTGCTGACCCACACAAAGATCAGAGTTGTCTATATTTTGCAGATGAAGAAATTACAAGAATCAGAATAATTATATAACTTAACCAAATCAGACAACATGTTAGTGAGGGTCAAACTATTGTATTTATTCAGTAAATTTGTCAGCGTTTCTCATCTTTTATAATTTCTTAAGTTTTCATAGTGCTGCACAGAAAGAAAATGTTATTGTTTTAAAATTATTGGTAAAATATAGAAATCATTATCTGACGTATTTAACACTCATCTCCTTTCAATGTTAAAATGCCTCAGTTCTTACTAAACCATAGAATTCTAGAGGTGTAAAAATAAATATAACTAGTTTATCATTTTTTCTTTTTTTGCATAGAGCAGGAAATTCTATATTTTTCTTCTAGATTTTATAATTTTCTGATAAGCAACATATATTCAAGATAATCCCTCATAATACTTACAAATCAGGGAAGTTATTTATCTGAAAAATTTATATCTCTATTTCACCTTCTCCTCAGAAAAAAAATCACATGAAGTCTTTAATATAGCAGGTGGATTAACTGAAATGACCTCTAATCAAAAGCTATATTTTTGTCTACTGTTTATCTTAATAACATTACTCATGAGAATCACAAATATGAAACTTTAATATTATAACATTTTGAGCTATCTTCTCTGAAGGAAGACATTAGTTAATATGGAAAAATGTGTTTATTAGAATTTGTGTATTTAATCATATAATATTAAATATTTTATTAAAAGAATATAATAATGAAATATTCATATTTTAAATATATTTTATTGATATTTTATCATAGAGATTCTCTTACGAATATATGAAATAGAATACAATTTGAATGTATTCTTACATGAATATTCTTGAGTATTAATCATTCTTATGATGATATTCTTATAATTACAGACTACTCTCTGCTCGTTGAATATACCTTAAATGCTGGTATGAAAGTAAATAAAAACTGACCAACTGAAACTAAATACTTAAAAGAACAAGTTGATTCTTAGAATTAATGCAGTGTCTCTCACTCTCCTATATGTTTTTTCTTCCTAATCCCGTATCACAATAGTCCATAAGAACAGGTGTTGCAACTGAGAATATAGCTAAGAGGATGGGGAAGAGAAAAAATATCTGAGCAGGCAAAGCCATACTAGTTCTCATGACTGCTGAGGGAGTAAGATTAGGGTTTATCATATGTTAATAATATCATATGTTAATAATAAGAGTGAGAGGAGAAGAGGGGGACAGAAGAGGACAGGAGAGAACAACATAAATAGTGCAGGCAATTCTGAACAACAATTCAATTCATGCTAATTGTAATGGAAACATTTTAATGTGATGAGTGCAATTCTAGAGTTTAAACATATATATCTTTCATATAACATTTATTAATTCAATAAATACTTATAGAGTACTTGCTATGTGTCCAACATTCTTCTGGCACTGAGGATATATCAGTGATCAAAAAGACAAAAATCCTTGACTTTATGGAGCTTACTTTTTATAGGAAAGGCAACATAAGGCTAAATAAGTGATATATTTGATGTGACTAGTACACACGAAAGAAGAAACAATAAATTGGTGAAAGCTAATGGAAGTTGGTGTGTGTGGTGTGTATGTTGGCTACAATGGGAAGGTGACATGTAAGCAATAACCTGAAGGATATGAGGGAACTTAAACATAATGAAATTTGGGTAAAGAGCACACCTGTCATCTGGTACATACGGTACAGCAAGTAAAAGTCTCTGAGGTGGGACCATGCTTGAATAAATGAGAAAGATAAGGGAGGGGCAGGGGTTATGATCTTGCAGAAGCTTATCTGTTAATATAAGAACTTTCACTTTTATTCTGAATGAGATGAGAAGCCAATGGAAAGTTATGGGCAGAGGACTGACATGGTACATTTTTCATTTAACAGAGTCACTCTGCCTACTGTTTGAGAATAAAAGGGAAAGAAGAGTGGAAGAAGGAAAAGCTGACTGGAAACAATTGGGGAAAAATTAGGGTGAGACACATTGGCAGTTTGATCTGGAGACAAAGTGATGGAGGTGGTGAGAGATGGTCAGAGAGACATGACAGGATTTGCTACAAATTGAATGTGTTGAGAGAAAGAGAGAAGTCAAGGTTCAACAGAGCCTCTTTTTTGCAAATCACGCTTCAACCAACAGTGTACAAGGGTTCCTGTTGATGAGAATGTAAAATGGTGCGGCAGCTGCAGAAAATTGTATGGAGAGTCCTCAAAAACTTAAAAATAAAACTACCAAATGATCCAGTAATCCAATTTCTGGATATATATCCAAAAGAATTTAAATCCGCACTTCCATGTTCATTACAGCACTATTCATAATAGCCAAGACATGAAAACAACCCAAGTATCCATCGACAGATGAATGGATAAAGAAAATGTGGCATATGAATAGAATGGAATATTATTCAGCCTTTCAGAAGAAGGAAATTCTGCCATTTACAACAACATGGATGAACCTGGAGGACATTATGCTAAGTGCAATAAGCTAGTCACAATATTCTGCATGATTCCACTTAAATGAGATATCTAAAGTAGTTAAAAGAATTAAAGAATACAACAGTAGTTGCCAAGACCTGGGGGTGGGGGAATTGTTATTCAAAACATATAAAGTTTCAGTTACGCTAGATCCATAAATTCTAAAGATCTGCTATATAACATAGTGCCTATAGTTAACAATACGGTATCATGCACTTCAAAATTTGTTAAAAGGGTAGATCTCGTGTTAAATATTCTTATCACAACAAGCAGACAAACAACAAAAGGACACAAGGAAATTCTGGGAGCTGCTGGCTATGTCTATTACTTTGATTGTGGTGGTGGTAACACGAGTGTATACATATGACCAAACCCATGAAATTCAACTCAGTAAATATGTGCAGTCTCTATATATCAATTATATCCCAATAAAGCTGTTAAAAGGAAAAAAAATAAAACTCAACCAATGAAGCAGAATTTGTTTCCAATTTCTAGGAAAAATAAAAAGTGCTTTACTGTATTAATTGCTCACTGACCATTCATTTTCATGGTGTCTTCCTAAAGTATTTCCAAGAATAATTTTAATTGTTTGATATTTGTCTTTTCTGCTAGCTTTAGTATCCGACTTTGAATAAGGTGCTAGCCCATAACGTGCTAGGATGATGTAGACTGTAGAGAACCGTCCAGTATGAAAGAAGGCTGTGTTCAATTAGGCTACTTTAGAGCCTTCATGCATAAGCAAAATGACACTAGAAAGTAAGTGTGAGGTCTCTCATGGATTGACAAATCATTTTTCTCTGGCTACTGGGGATATGCTGTTCTAAACACAGGTCCTCCGACGGTAAGCAGAGTGGTGACATAACGCAGCATTTATTTGAGTCTGAGAAGCTATGGACATGAGCAAGGGGAAAAGGAGAAGTTGGTGCTATCTGGACCACAGATTATTTGTCTAAGTGACTCTCGTCCACTGGAAAAAGGCCAAAAGTCTTTGATCAATCTAATGGAAAAGTATGCAATTGAAGAGCTGTCAGAAGAAAAGGATGACACACATTTGAAATTCCTTCTAATGTTTGATGCTTGCTGCTCACTAACCCTTCTCTGTGTTCATTTTGGTTCAGCGTTCAGGATCTAGGGGCTGGCTTTATGTTGGTCTGTTCTCACGTTCTGATCAGTATAAGGGATTTTTCTGCCTTCGTGCCAAAGCTTTTACATTTTCTCTCACTATTTTGCCTTACCTTTCTTCTTTTTGAAGGCATTAGTGCTTATTTCCTGTCTCCACTTCCTAAACAGACATGTATTCTTTAATTTAACATGTTCAGAGAGCTGCCTTCCCTCTGTCTGAGGAGAAGCTACCCAGTTACAAGTCACATGTACTCTCCTAGTTTTATATCTAAAAGATTTTAGGTGGAATTTGTTAAACATTCTCTCTTAAATCACTATTTCACATTGCTTAGCATAAGCAGTCTATATACTGGTTCATCTTCTGTCTAGGAAATTGTTCCTTCTTTGACTCTCTTGCCTTTATTTTCAGATGCTTTCCAAACTTCTCATTTTTGCAATTTCTCCTTTCTCTCATGAAAATTTGATCTGCTCTGGAAGCCTTCCTTGACACCTATCTCTAAATCTAGATTAGAAGCTCTCACATACGCGAATACAATATCTATTTGACTTTTAAGCAATTACCAGAATGTATTTTAATTGCCCGTATATGTATCTATAATTTTTATTTTGGAGTAAAATTGCTGAGAGCAATTTTGATGTTGAATATTGAAATAGCAGTTTTGATATTGAATACTGAATATTGAAATAGCAATCTATTTCAATCCTATAATTGCAACACCTAAATCAGTGCTCAGAGGAGAGTAGGTGGTGAAATATTTCTGCATCAAAGAGTTAATGGATATCAATTCTGTGCAGATGACATCCAAAGCTGCATTTACCACTAGGATCCCTCCCCTGCGTTCCATTCTCATATTTTAAAATGTTTGCTTTTCCATGTTATAAAACTACATTTAAAACAATCTTACAAATTTTTTTTATCCAAACCAACTCTGTTTTCGCTCTTCATAACATATGTCCTAAGAAACCCAGTTTTATAATTTGAAATTGAATGTTAGACCTTTTTGTCTCTCCCCATGCCCTTATGTCTCAGAGCAGATGATTCATTTTCTGGAATTCATCCCCCCTTCTCTATGCATGTGATAATAAGATGGATTAAATATTACGCTTTTATTTCATGGACTATTACAATAGTCTGCACTCTGGCATGTCACTGTCAATATCTCTTACACGTGTGCAAATCGTTCTTCGGTATCATTGTTACTTTCTAAGCAACAGCTACACTCATGGCACACATAAGCTTCAAAATCTCCCACACTCTCTTTATAAACTCTCAAGCCATTCTAGGTCATATAAAACATGCTTCCCTCTGGTCTCTGGGTTTTTCTCCTCCCAATCTCAAAGCAGAAAGAGTTTTGCTTAACGGAAAGAGTACCCATTTTGGTAACAAGAATGCACTGTTTGGACTTGAGTTCTCCAACTATGTATCTTTGAAATCTTTGGCAAATCCCTTACTTGTCTATGGCTTGGTTTCTTTCAATAAAAATAAGACAATGGTATTTCTATTCTAGGTTTTTTTGTGTGGATAACATATGATAATGCACGTAAAGCACTTAGTAGAGTGCTCACTGCATACTGACTACTCACTTAGTAGAAGTTGTTATTATTATGTCCACCTGTGATATGATCAAGCTGAACTACCCTTAGTCTACATGTTGTATTATATTTTAGACCCTATGCATAGGGATACAAACCGTTACTAAGTCCGTACTGATTTGTACAACTAACTAAAAATAAACACAAATATTTTATTAATTCTCCTATGCTACACTTTAGAGTAAACCCTCTCCAAAAAGTTGTCTATACTCTCTACCTCTGTTTCCTACTCACTTTTTCCCATTCCCTCTTGAATATGCTCCAATCTGGCCTTTGCCTCCAGCACTCAGCAAACTATTCTTCTCAAGGTTACCAATGTTAAGAAATATTTCACACAAAATATTTCAGCTATGGCCCATTATGACTTTGTATCCAAGTGCTCTTAGCTTCATAGGGAAAGCAACAGTGTTTCCAAAAAATTAAAAATAACTACAGGCACAGAGAAGTGTCCTGCCCTTGAAACAAGTCAACCAGATTCTAAATTGTTTGTGCACACTTTGTGTTACCAATGAACTGCCATATTTTTTACGAAGATTGTCAAAAACTTCTGAGTCACTTAGCTATTTAAAATTTTTTACCTTCTTCCTTTCTTTTTTTATTGAAGTGACATTGGTTTGTAACAGTATATAAATTTCAGGTGCATATCATTATATTTTGACTTCTGTATAGACTGCATTGTGTTCATCACCAAAAGTCTAGTTGCCATCCATCACCACACATGTGCCCCTTTTCCCCTTTTGCCCTCCCCCGTCCCCCTTTCCCCTCTGGTAACCACCAATCTGTTCTCCACATCTATGTCTTTGTTTGTGTATCTTCCACGTATAAGTAAAATCATATGTATACCCTCTTACTGTCAGCAGACTTTAACAGTGATAAAATAGCAATCTTTTTCATGTGTCATACAATAGCATAAAGTTTCTTTTTCACGAGGTGCTCCATCAGCCTTGAAGTAGGTAGTGTTTACTCAGATTGAAGGAAAATTGAGCAATTGTGTATGGAACTTGATGATTGTCGATAGCTAAAAAGAATGATCCAGGCTCCACATCTCAATGTCTCCAAACTAGCAGAATTATTTGCAGTATTTGTACAAATAAGTAAATAGATTCTTCTATATCAATAATAGTACAAATCTTTCTGTTTTGGGAGAAAAAGTGCTCACTGGCAAAATCAAAGTTCCAATTTCTTTTATATAAGGAGATATTGTATTAAGTTTATCTAATGCATGTAAGTGCCAAATAATTGATTTTCTCTAAACCCTTTTCTCTGAAACATGCTGTTTTGTGTCTGGGTCTTAATTTATAAAGGTGACTGAGCGATGACATGGAGAGGTCAAGGCATTGAAAGAAAAGTTTAATGTTACTCACAGTTCCCTTAGAAATGAGAGGAGAAACACGAGGTTTTGGTCAGGAAGCGGAAACAGGATAGAGCAATAGGTTTAGGCCAGATCCTTTGTTAGGATTGACACAGGAAAGGTAAGACACAGGGTAAACAATTTAGGATTGGCTTGTTGAATAATTTCAGCAAGCTCTATGCTGTAGGAGTGGTCCCTAGTTGCTTAGTACCTGGCCCTGGGATGATTAAGGTAGAAAGATATTGCCTTTTGAGGGGGTGCACAGGCCAGAGAGAGGAGGTATGGTTCTGTATCAGTCAGTTTGCATATCAAAGACATGTTTCCTGAGTCCTTTGCTGTCTCAAAGAATTGGCTAATTGGCTAGCTCAAGGAGGGGCAGTCTCTCCCTAGATCGAAAGGTTTTTTTTAAGATGTCAAAACATCATAATCCACAGAATACACAGAAAATGTAAAAAAAAACAAACAAGCATGATTAATAGACATGCTCACAACCATTCATAGTTGTTGTAAGAGATAACTATCTGTTTTAACACACCTCAACAGACATGTTTTGACAGTATATACAGCAGAGCTACCTGTGTTCACAGAGTAAGGAGTTGCCTTATCAGATTCTGGAGAATTGAGGTAGATAAAGAGTTATTAAGGGTTCAGAAAAAATAGATTCAACTTAGTGCAAGAGTTCCTAGAAGGGGACACTGTCCTGAGTTGGTTCAGCCTTGGGTATTGAACTGGTAACCACAGAGATACGGTGCCCTGAATGTAGCCATTCCATGAAGCTCTCAGGATCCCAAAGTAACAATAAGTCATCACTGCTGTGAATCAGTGCACTAACTGAAAAAGTCAGTAATTTGTTGGATTAAATTTCTAGGCAGAACATTGAAAAAACTAACGAATCAATTAACCATTTCTGCCGCAAAATAAAAGAAAGAGAAAAAAAGTTACGTGGTTTAGAATACTGCTTATAGAAGAAATGTTGTATCCTCCAGTGGGTCTACACTAACCTAACCTACCTTTCTGAATTATTTTTCTTCATACAATTATTTTTCTTAATTCATTGTCATACTGAGTAACTCCACACTTCTGTGTTCCTCTATTTAATATACGGCTTTGTCACAGATTATAGAGTTCCTAGGGCCATAACCTCCTTTTTACTTGCATTGCGTAGTTTAATGCTTAGTGTATGTCTATATGATATATCTATCTACCTGTCTATTTACTAATCTATCATCTATATCTATCTAGCTGGATAGCTAGCTAGCTAGCAATCTATCACCTATAATAGACTTTCAGATCCTCCATTGTTAAACTTTAGTATGCCATCTCTGATAAGATAGGAACACAATGACAAACAGAATTGTTGTGAGATAAACATTGACTCTGTTTTTTCTTCTCTTTCTTTTTTATGCCCCATAGTAAAAAAGAAAAAATCTTCTTGACTAATGCCACCGTTACATACTGTTTTTAGTGTTGGCTTTAAACTTGTTTGTATCAAATTGAAAGTGCTCATTGAGCCATCTCTTGTCAGCATCTAGACATGGTAAGTTCTAGGAAAAGAAGACTAAGGAAAAAATCCAGGCAATTTCATGTCATATATACCATATGCCAATAGATGCCACCGTTGCACTGTGACAACCATCTATGTTTTGGTAACAAAGGACAGCCTTCCCTCTTTGCTCCATTCTCCTAGTAGAGAATGCTTAAGTATGAAATAATTAAACATAGTTTGGGAGAAATTTACCACACATGCTTTTTCTCTGTCCTTGCAATTGGGATTCAAAATTAAATTTCCACGGAAAAACATCTCCTGTTGGTGTTGAGTTCTTGCTGTCACTGTTATATAGCTGAAATATTCCTAGATTGATAATGTTCCTTGCAATTATTTTAAACCTCTTATGAAACAAATTCTGTCCATTACTGAACAAAAACTAAAAGAAAATTTTTTTAAAAAAAGTCCATATCAGAGTTCATCTATGGTTTAAATTTTACCACAGAAACTTAGGAGTACTGTATAAAGTAACTCAATAATGATGTATAAAGTATTTATAAGAAAATCCCATCAGGTCATGAAACATGGAACTCAAACTTTAAATATAGAAAAAGAATACACAATCATTATAAAAATTTTCTCTTTTGTGTTGGTGAATGCATCCAATTTACGTGCCATTGTACTGAAAGGTCATATCCCTATTTCCCTCATTTCCTTTTCTTATAATTCTTGATAAGATTAATTTGTGATTTATAGTCCTCTTCTTTCTGAACAATTCTATTGACTGGCTTCTAATTAATGGTTTGTGCTAGCATTAGTGAATTCATCACTGTTTCTACTGTTTTTTACTGATACTGAAATAGGATTTTTCAGAATTGAGTTTCCTATATCTACTTGAGTGCTGCATTCCAGGTTATTTTTCCTACTGCTGAAGCTTAACTGCAGCATACTTGCAAGAGATTTATTTTAATAGAGTGAATAAAAATGTATTCTATACCCTTTCCTGCTTCACTTTTTACATAACCTAACTCAAGGTTGCTCAAATTAGTGTGCTTATGTACTATTTTACAATCTCTGTCTATAGAGAAACATGGGCATAATTTCCTCTGAATACAATTTTAGGAATGGCAATAAAAATTGAGAATATCATCAAATATAGCAATGCTATCTTTATCAGCCTTTAGTATATATCATAGCTCAATAAAATTCTGATGATCTTGGAAACTATAAGAAACATGTTTGGTTTATTAAGGATTACAGACTGGTGGAGTTTTCTATGAAGTTGTGGAAATCCTGGTGAATTTTTCATCTCTTTTCCGATTAGGCTTTTATTCTTTTATAACATAAAGAGGTTGTTTATCATTATTCTGTTACTAAGCCATCTAATTCTTGCATCACTAACTACTTGTGATTTTGTTTACTTTTTCAATCTCAGTCATCTGAAATTTATTTACTGTCAGTATTCTGAGATTTTCTACAGAAGCACACAAGGGAAAGGGATCTATATTTCCCTGATGAAAACCAAGTATTTTGGATAGCATTTTTAAAGCCTTATGAAAATATAACCAACTTTTCCCTATTTCTCCAAAGGGACATACAGACATGCTTTAAAATTTCCACATTATCTGACAATTTTATGACAACTACTGGAAAGAAAACAATACTTACAGTACTTTCACATGGAATTGACAGTTCCTGAATTTTGCAAAATCTTTGAGAGAATTTTATTTCAAGGAAATCACAAGTTTGGTCTACACAAATTCAATCCCCAATGCAATCTTCAGATCCCCAAACATGTCCCATCAGGAAGCTGCCTATGAAAAGCTCTGTAGTTTTGGTTGTGAATGATAATAACAACGCGGGGGAAAAGACCCATAATTAATGTTAGGGCCATGGAAAACAATGAGGAAGGGAGTTACTCTAATACAGCTGAATAGTGGGATGTCATACAGGGTAAATAAGAAATTTATTCCATTATCAGGGCAAGGAGACTTTGCAAGCCTTTCCCTGTGGTAGATAGGGGTAACTACAGATGGATGGGGATTTCATTCTTTATGTTCTGAATATGAGATTTACATATAATTTTTTTCGTTGAATTCCACATTATGTAATAGGCTGGTGGTGGGGAGTAGAGATGTCAGTTAATGAGACATCAGACCATAGAGAATCATGACTAGACGTGATGGAGAGGACTTTCCATCAACACAAAGTTCCTTCCCTGTCAGCCAGATTTCACAACTGTTAGCACTGTTGTTTTTCTCCCTTGGAAAGGAATTCCATGTTCTTTTTGTAGGAAGAAGTGTATAATGGGTACACTCAAATGGGTGATGGCAGAGGTCACCATAGCAGTGACTGTTACCTATGTCCCAGTATCCATTCCCTCTCTCTCTCTTTCTCTCATTTTGTTTGGAGGGATCATGGCTCCTCGGCTGAAGACTGCATTTCCAAATTTCTGTTGCAGCTCGTTTTAGCCATGTGGCCTAGTTCAAGCCAAGGATGTCAGTAGAAATGAGGTGAGCAAACTTCTAGGTCATTTCCTGAATGGTGCTTGTTCTAGACTTTGTTTCCTTTCAGGAATGGAACATCCTTGGAATCACATGTTAAGGATGGTAGAACCATTCCATCAACTTGATCTTCATTTTTGACTATTATGTATGAGATAAATAAATATCTGCCATTGCTAAGTCACTGCTTTTCAGAGTCTCTTTCTTCTAACATCTTAGCCTTTATATACCCAGTAATACAATTATGGTGCTACGATTTTTAATATACTATTGCTTTCAAATAGTCAGTATTTTATTTAGGACTTTTATAAATTTTTATAAGTAAAATAGGTCTATTCTCATTATTCTTCTTTGTTTTCAGAATCATCATTTAGTTCGTTTAATAATGTACATGTAGATACTTTGCTTAAGAAGAGAAGGCAAAGTTGGTCATTTCTATAAGAATAGAATGCATAATGATTTCTTCATGAATTATACACTAAGGTTTATATTGCTTTTATTTTCTTCTGAAAACAAGGCACAATGTTTTGGAAACATATATATTTTCAATCAACAAGTCTTATGAATGTATATTACTAATGAACTCAACTCAAGAACATCAGAATGTGCAGACTTTCTGGAATAGTATGAAGGCTTTCACGCATGCCAAGAATTTTATTGGAAATCCCAGGGAGACTTATTTTGCTCACTTAGTGAATCTGGAATGCTAAAATTAGATAATTTAAAATAAATAATCAGAATTATATCCAAATATCTAGAAAATTCTAAGTTTGCATACATGATTTTGCATACACTGTTAATGGTCTTGGGCCCTAGCTTTTTTTTTTTTTTTTTTTTTTTTGGGCCCTAGCTTTTAACAGTAATTTATTTGTTACTAATCACAAAGAACACACTAAGGCAACTATCAGATCAAATAATGCCATGTTTATTTTAAAACATATTTAATAACTTGATGAATCCATGCATTACTGATACCTGACAGCTGCCATTTCACTTTTTCACAGATGTTACTAGGTTGGGGAAAACGAATAATACCGAATTGGCAAATCATCTCAATTATATTAAACAGTGTTATTGCTTTCATTCCAGAGACATCATTTCTATTTGCAACATTTGATTATTCAAAGCAAAGTTGGAAACTTACTTGTTAGAACTGCATCTAAACTCTACTAGAAAAGCACATTAAACCTAATTATTATTTGTTGCAGGAAGTAAAATTTGTTCATCATATTGTGGAATAAGAAGAATGTTGAAAAACATATTGTTGAATAATTCATATATAGTTTTACTCAGTATGAGTCAGCCCAGAAAAAAGTCTAGCCTACATTAAATCATACTCAAATAAAAATAACACTGAAAAAAAGTTATGTTTTGTCTCTAGAGCATCATATATATCTACAGTATATGCAATTATTTTATGAGTAAAAATGAATTGTCCAAATAAATATTATAATTTTTTTCTAAAACCAAGGTGATTTGTGGCTTAGATGTGTTGTGCTATTTCCCTTGACAATTGCCGCCAAAAGAGACATTTATACATACGCTTAATAATTAGATACTTACGCGTGTAAAATTTAGTTTACAAGAATATTCACTTAACTTCTGTTTAGAAATTCCTATCCACATAGTCCCTGTTTTAAGACTTGAGTGAATTTAACAATTAAAAATAGGATAATGGCATAAAAAACCCTACATCCAATGGTGTATAATGGGACCCATTAAGTAACGCCATCTTGCTTTAGTGAGTGCTATGATGTGCCAACATTTATTGATTTAGGTACACTTGCTATGAGCAAGACCATAAGAATTTTCTGAAAAACAAAACACCATAAAATATTAACAATAATTTTCAAAGTGCAATCCATTCAGTAAAGCTAAAAAGTGTGTGCATCGCATGAGGTATTACACCATTTCTACACTTTGAAATACATAAATCCATGCTCTAATGAATATAAGTCAGCGAGTATTTGAATGCATATCATGCTCTAGGCACTGTGACCAGTACCAGAGTTAAGAAAAAATGCAAGATGCTTCTTGTCATCAAGAAGCTTGTTTTTGAAAAGGAACCACTGCCATAAATGTATGTTTGCATAAAGCTCCATACGTTAAAAAACTTTCTCACAATTAATTCTATTTGAGTCTAAAAAACAAAAATCTCCCTATGGTTCATAATAATCATCTTCATTTTCAACCAAAATCACAAAGCCTCAGAAAAAAATCTAAGTTTACAACAACTTGTAAGAAGCATGCAAAAACATATATTAAGTTGCTTATATTTCCAAATCCAGTGTCATTATCATCAGTTCAGCACACTGCTCTCATTTTAGAAAACAGAAAATTGGAACTCACGTCCATCAAAAAACTTGCCGATGTCATACACTGTAAGGTAAACAAGGAACGTAGATTCTGTTCTTCAAACCAATTCAGGATTATGTTCATCTTCACTACATATACTTCTAAGGTGAATGCTATGCCTGATATTGTATCTCTAACCAGATCTGCTATAGAAATTAATAAGGATTTTATTTGTTTTTCATAAGATAACTCAAAATGAAAGTAAGATCAAAAGTTACTTTGATTACAGTCGTCCCTTAGTATCCGTGGGGGATTGGTTTCAGGACCCCTGCAAACACCAAAACCCTCTAATTCTCAAGTCCCTTAATAGGCCCTTAACATATCCGTGGGTGTGGAACCCGGGGAAACAGAGGGCAGGCTGTACTTTTCTCCACTCTTTTCCTTCAGTGCAGTTATTTTATTCATTTGCAATAGGTTCAATTTTTTCTATTGGTTTTCTAAGTCTTCCTTATGGATTTTAGTTACTCATTTTTTGAGTATGAGAAATATTAATCATTTATGAAAACATTTTATACAACAAAGTAAATACATTCACTTTTGACCATAGTAAGTATTATAAGCAGTTTATGAAATTAAGTTTAAAAATGTTCAAAGTGGTCAATTGGTTGCTGCCATCTTTATCCCCATAAATATAATTTACTCTTTGGATGACTTTTGTATCTTCATTAAATTATCACTGAAACAAATATTCTGTGTATAGTGCTGCTTCCATTTATATAATTTCTTATAATATTAAAAAAAAAGAACTTCCCCATTTTCTCCATTCAATATCCCCCTTAAATCTTCTCTCATTTTTGAAAGCTTTCAAAAATCTTTCAGATCTAGCATCAAATCTAGTTGTCATTATTGTTTTAGTCTTCTTTATTCTGAAACAGTTTCTTAGTCTTTCTTTGTCTTCTATGACTTGACATTTTTAAAAGTATCAGCAAATTATTTTGTTGAATTTGGATTTGTCTGATATTTCCTCATGATTTAATCCAGGTTATGCAAATTTGGCCAGAAGGCCACAGAAGTGACTTTGTATTCTCAATGCATCGTATCAGGAGGCACATGGTGTCAAGATGTACCATTGTTAGTGATGTTAACTTTGTCACTTGGTTATGGTACTAACTGCTCGATTTCTCCACTGCAAACTTCATGTTTTACTTATTTTAATTAAGTTGAGATTTTTTGAGATTGTTTCTTATCATACTTTTCCACTATTTTTATCATCCTTCAATGAATTCTATTTATAATGCTTATCACTGATATTTGCCATGGTGATATTTTATTTCCATCATTTCTAAGCTGTAATTCTGCTGTAATGAATAATTTTTCTTTATTCCTTTTTTATTAATTTATGTATTGAATAGCTCATGTACATCAGTATAGATTTATAGATTCTGATTTTATTGTTTGTATAATAACCTATTATAAAACGGATCATTATAATTTGTTGCTCAAATTGTCTCTTATTTGGGCATTGGGGGCTTCTTGAAATTGGCTTTTTAAAGTCTATTACATGTCTCCGTCATGCTTTGAGTACTGCCATACTTTCTGTCAACTGTCTCATTTTTGTTCCAGGCTCACTTTGAACAATTGTGCCCTAGCTCTGGAATTACCCATTTCTCCAAAGAGCCTGGGTTTCTTATACTGAAGAATGGAATTTATAAACTAAGATTTTAGGCATACTCATTGTTATTAGAATGTCACTGCTTATAGGTACTCTCAGAGAACAGAGGTAAGGTATATCTATATCTGTATCCATATCTATATCTATACTTATATCTATATTGATAGATATACATACACATACACATATATTGGCCTCTCTATCTATTGGTTTATCTATCGATCTATCTCTCTCTCTATATTTATGTATTACCTGAGTTCACACTGACACCTTCAATACCAGTCCAATATCACAAGGTTAATAGTATTTTTCTTTTTCCTTATTTTTATTTCCTTTATCTGGCAGTGAGAAACCTGGCTCTCATTATACACAAAATATTTATTTGCTCAGTCCTAGAACGTACATGAAACAGATGTGGAATTGCTAACCCAAACTACTGTGCCAACCAAACTACTGACTAGAGCAACACATTTGCCTATAGTTCTTACTTTAAGTGTTGTAGCACATAGACAAAATTTGGTTTTGCCAAGTTACTTAGGTTACTTCTTTACTCTCTCTTCTCTTTAGGATGCAATCATCATATTCACTTGTAATACAATTAGCTTCATTTGTTTCTTTTTGCTTTTCAGTTTGGATCCCCTTCCCAATCTTACTGATTTTAATTATTCATTTTTTGAGTCTGTGAAACATTAACCATTTTGAGTTTATTTTTTTAAATATCTATGGGTCTTATCATTTTTTACAGAAATAGAAAAAAACAGTCCTAAAATTCATATGAAACCACAAAAGACCCTGAATAGCCAAAGCAATTTTAAGCAAGAAGAATAAAGCTGGAAGCATCACATTTCCTGATTTCCAAATATATTACAAAGCGATAATAATTGAAACAGTATGGCACTGGCATAAAAACAGACACACACCAATGCAACAGAATCAAGAGTCCATAAATAAACCCATAAATATGTGGTTAACTAATATTTGATAGGGGAGCCAAGAATACTCAATGGGGAAAGGATAGTCTCCAATAAATGGTGTCGGAAAAACTGGAGAGCCATATGCACAAGAATGATATTGAACTCCTACCTTAAAACCACTCACAAAATTAACTCAAAATGGATTAAGAACTTAAATGTAAGACCTGAAACCATAAAACTCCTAGAAGAAAACATAAGAAAAAATCTCCTTGATATTGGTCTTAACAGTGATTTTTTGGATATGACACCAAAAGCACAAGCAATAAAGGCAAAAATAAACAAGTGGGACTACATCAAACTAAAAACCTTTTGCACAGCAAAGAAACAATTGACAAAATGAAAAGACAACCTATGAAATGGGTTAAAATATTTGCAAAACATATATCTGGTAAGAAGTTAATATCCAAAATATATAAGGCTCTCATACAACTCAATAGCAAAAAAAAAAAAAAAAAAAAAAAAAAACCTAGTTAAAAAACGGGCAAAGGACTTGAATATATCTCCAAAGAAGACATACAAATGGACAACAGGTATATGAAAAGGTATACGAACATCATTAAATGTCAGGGAAATGCAGATCAAAACCATGATGAGATATCAATTCACACCTCTTAGGATGGCTATTATCAAGAAAACCGAAGATAAGAAGTGTTAGCCAGGATGTGGAGAATAGGCAACCCTTGTACACTGCTGATGGGAATGTAAATTTGAGCAGCCACTATGGAAAAGAGTATGGAAGTTCCTTAAGAAACTAAAAGTAGAACTACCATATAATCCAGAAATCCCAAGCCTGGGTATGTATCCAAAGGGATTGAAATCAGGATTTTAAAGAGATATCTACACTCCCATGTTCATTGCAGCATTATTCACAATAGCTAAGACATAGACATAACCTAAATGTCCATCAACAAAATGAATGGTAAAGAAAATGTGATATAGGGCCAGCCCCGGTGGCCTAGTGGTTAAGTTTGGCGTGCTCTGTGCTTTGGTGGCCTGGGTTTGGCTCCTGGGTGCAGAACCACATCACTCGTCTGTCAGTGGCCATGCTATGGTGCTGGGTCACATAAAAGAAAAAAATAAAAGAGGAAGATTGGCAACAGATGTTAGCTCAGGGCGAATCTTCCTCAGAAAAAAAAAAAGAAAAAGAAAAAGTGATATGTATATACAACGGAATATTATTCAGTCTTAAAAAAGATAGAAATCCCACAATTTGTAACAAGATGGATGAATCTAGAAAATATTATACTAAGTGAGATCAGCCAGACACAGAAGGATATATACTACATAATACCACTTATATGAGAAATCTAAAATAATCAAACACATAGAAACAGAGAGTAGAATGATGGCTGCCAGGGGCTGGGAGAAGGAAAAACAAGGAGGTATTAGCCAAAGGGTACAAAGTTTCAGTTATGCAAGATGAACATATCCTAGATATCTACTGTACAACATAGTGCTTATAGTTCACAATACTGTATTCTATATTTAACAATTTGCTGAGATGGTAGCTCTTATGTTAAATGTTCTTATCACAAAAAGAAATCTATGGGCTTTATATATTTGTTTTTTGTCTGATTTCTCTAACTGTATTAAGAACTTCTCGAGGAGAGAATACAGAGATTTATTTCACCTAATTCCTCTCTTCCCCAAGTGCTTAGAAAACATATGGACTTCCATAACTATGTACGTACTAGTATTTTAATGATGAAGACCTGAGAGGAAATCTAAGTATCTGTACTCTTTTTTACACAACAATTTAATAAAAACTAAAAAAGAAAGAGTACAGAAGGATTAACTTAAGACATAGTTTGGCCTTGGAACAAACTGTTTTAGGTTCACATCTTAACTCTAAAATATAATAGCTTTGTTACCTGGACACAGTAAAATGACATCTTTGAAATAAGTTTTCCTATCTTTTAAATACAGAGAATGCTAATTGTGAGAGCAAAATGTGATGATGTATGTGTCTTAATAAGTTTGGGCTGCTATAACAAACTACTGTAGACCAGGTGGCTTTAAACAACAGAAATTTATTTCTCATTGTTGTGGAAGCTAGGAGTCCAAGATCAGGTGCCAGCTGGTCGGAACCTGGTGAGAGTTCTCTTCTGGGTTGCTGACTGCCAACTTATTGTGTCCTTACACGGCGGAGAGGGGACGCATGCTCTCTTTCTCTGGGGACTCCTGTAAGGCACTAATCTCGTTCCTAAGGGTTCTACCCTCATTACCTCTTCTACCCCTAACTATCTCTTAAAGATCCCACCTCCTAACACCATCCCATCAGTAGGGATGAAGAGACAGTGTTAAACATGTGAATTTAGGGGGAACGCAAACATTGGGTCCATAACATTCTGCCCATGGCCCCCCAACATACATGTCCTTCTCATATGCAAAGTATATTAATTACATTCCCAAAACTCACCAAATCTTAACTCATTCCAGCAAAGTCTTATCTTAATATCCTCTGTATCAGATATGGGTAAGACTCAAAGTATGATTTATCCTGAGATGAAATTCCTCTCCAGCTGTGAACCTGGGAAACCAAACATGTTAAGTTCTTCTAAAATACAATAGTGGGACAGACATAGGATAGACATCTCAGGGACTGTTACATTTGATAACTTATCACATATTACATATGAAATAAACATGTGTGCAGTACACTTACAAACATATTACCGCTACCGATTAAATGTTTTAACAAAGTTTGTTGAGAAAGAGTGGGTGACTATTTGCATTAAAATAACAATAATAATAATAAATCTTTTCAAAATTACTACCAAAAAAAAAAAAAAACTGAGAGCTTTCAGAGGCTGTCAAAGGATTTTCTATTGCAAATGGCTGCCTATCAATTTGAGGAGAAATTTGAATGATATTCCAAAATAATAATAGAGAAAAAGGTAGCAATTTAGAAATAAGAGAATATGCTAACCTAATGATCACTTATTTTTCCCTGTAAAATTGACTCCCACACTACTAAAAGTCAAGTCTATGTTAGCATAAATGAGATTTTTAAACTAGCGCTGAAGAGGATTTTCTAATCCTTTATATGTTGCTAAATCAAAGGACTTAATTTTTCATAAAAATAACAGGGCTTTTCATTGATACTGTGAGGGTTAATGTTAATCTTCCTACAACTAATATCAGACCAAACACCCACATTATTATTCATTTATTTGTAAATTCATCCAGTTCTTATGGAGTGCCCACTGCGTTGAAGCACTGACTTCACTCACTGAGGTACAGAAATGAAAGACGTAGTCTATCACCTGCATACTTCTGAGAAATAGTACGTAAGTCAGGACATTCTTACATACAAATTATCTGTATAGGGTATCGACTCAACAAAGTTACATAAATATAGCAAAATTAAATCAATGTTTTCTTTTTATTTTCTTTTTCTAAATAGGAATAATAGATTTCTTACGGTAGGTGATAGGTGAAAAAACACTTAGAAAATAATGAAAAAACACTTGTAATAATTTACTCTGCAATTCTATAGAGTAATTGACTAAAGCTTGAAAACTGCTGATCAAATAACTTAGGTGGGAAAGCTTATTAACCCGGAAAACTTTTACCAACATTATATTTGTATTCTTGTTCTAACATATTTTAAATTTAACTTCCTATAAAATGGTAGTAGATTATCTTTGTGATCTTTTTCTCAGTTACAGAAAGAGAAGAGGGAGGAGGAGAGAGAGAGAGAGGAGAGAAAGACAGAAGGAGAGAGAGAAAGTGAGAGTAAAGGACTTGGTTAAGGTCTCTAGGGTAAAGTCTTCTCATTTTCAAGTCAAAAGCCCCTGTGGAATGGTTACACATACAGTATTGAATAAGAAGGCTTTAATATTCCCCTTAGCTGGTCTAAACTTTAGACAGGTTTCTCCTGCCTTTAATTTGTTTTCTTTCTTCCTGACTGCAAGCTCTTGATCTCCCTTTTCTTAGAACATGTACTTCAGAAAACTTATAAACTCTTTCTCTGCCCCTTTGAGATGTAAACCTTCTCCCAGCCCCCTGCTAGTTTACAACCCAGGGCTCTTAGACCTAGTGTCAGTGTGAGGCCTAACTTTGGGTAGGAGCCTAACTTTGGTATGCACCAATTAGCAGACACAAATGGCCTGATCATATCGACCAAGCTCCTCTTTAAAGTCCTCCAGTGCTTTTCTACTAGCTCACTCTAGTGCTTAAACTCTCTTTTATTTCTTATTTCAGTGGAGGTGAGTTTAATCTCCTCGCCTATGGCAATAGTCTTGAGTAAAATCTTTCTTGCCTGTTTAACTTGTCTGGTGCAAGTTTTCTTTACCAACACTAGGAACTGAAACAAATTAAAGGTCAATAAAATGCTCCAGAAACGCCAAAATGTTGGAAATAAAATTACATACAGTACTAGTAATTGCTATTTCAGAATTTGAAAAATTTGCTTCAAAATTTTTCCCTTTAAAGAAAAAAGAAGCAGCATATAAATATACTATTGTTTTAAATGCAAATAATTTATGATTCTATAAAGTGTAAAATCATCCCTCAGATACTCTCCCCACTCTCACCCTTGAAATTTTGTGGATTATATATTAGAATTGTTTCAGTGTTTTCATATGTACATGTACATATAAATGAAAATACTGTTGGTTTATTTGTTTATAACTTGTTTGGAATCAAATAACTATGTTATGGTTTATTCTCTTCTTCAATTATATTATAGCTTGAAAATCTTCTAGGTTAGAATACAATGCTTACTTTGTTCTTTTAATCTATTTTATGATATCAAATGATTTATCATTGATATTTTAAGCATTTCTCTAATGTACAATGTTGAACCTGTTATTTTTCTGGATATATAAGTAATAATTTAAATAGCATTTTTTAGGCAGTTTATTCATTCTGTATGGATTTTAAATGACACAAATATTGATTTTATTTTCCTTTTTCTCTGGGTATGTTAATGCACTAAAACCATGTGTTTTTATTCTCTATGACTCTCAAACATATTTTGAGACCTGGCAATGCAATTTTCACATTATTTTTCAAAACTTAATTTCCATTTTTTAGATTTTTTTGTTGCATATGATTTATATGTAGTGACTAAGAAAATTTAAATCTTCCACAACCTTATTATTTGTATTTTTCCATTATATCTTATCATTTATTGTTTATTTGAAAGTTATCTTTTTAAGTGTGTAAAAACTTATCATGGTGTTTAGCTTTTTGTTTTATTTAATGATTTATGTCTTCTAAGTCAGAAGGCTTCAATTACTTTGGAAAATAGCTAAATAAGAATTATAGCAACATAGTATCCTACAGTTAGAAGATGGTTTGGAGGACACCTAGATCTTTACTTAATAAATAAATCTTTTCTATGCCACTGACAAGTTACCACTCCTTCTCTTGGAAAGATCATTCAATTTTATGGGAGTCAGTTATACTTTTTCCAAAATTATTAGAAATTTCTTCTTTTTTTTTTTTAGCTCATATCTGCATTTCAATATTTTACATTCCTGGGATTTAGCTTGGATCCCAAGAACCCAAAGAACAAATTTTACTTTATTACTAACTCAGTGATGGATTTTCACTCTTTTGTTTCATAAGTTATTTATTTTTCCTGTGACTAGGCATCACATTTTAAAAACGTATTTCTGCCACACCTAATAATAACCAGTAGGTGTTATTTTTGGTAGGTAAATAATAATCATGAGTGATGGCTTGAAAGAAATATGAAAATATGGGAGCTTTATTGAAAAAATACATAATATGTGAAAATAAGCATATCTATGGAAGTCTAATTTTGTTTTTATTTAAAATAGATTTTTATTGTGATGATATACCAAAAAAAATGTTTATTTTCAAACATTGCTAAGGTTGGCAATAGACTTATGAGAAGAGCTTGATTATTTGAGCTGGGTGGCTGATTTATTTGCTTCGAACATTCCTAGTCTCTAGCTGTAAGGTTGTGGTTATATTTATACTTGAATATAGACTTATTTATGTTTGTACATAGTAAGCCTAAGAATTGGGATTCAGTTAAAGTCTTGAAATTCAACATTTCTATTTCCTCCTACATACCAACTTCCTCTTTTTCGGAAATTCAGTCACTAGTGTTTTTAGGAACAATGCTGCTTTTCTTCATGGTCATTTCAAAGGCTAATTTAGAGATGATATACCTCATCTTTGCAGTAAAGTAAATTAGTCTGCTTTTGACAGAGCCTCTCAGGAGACTGAAGATATGCCATCAGAATTCTTGGTCCAGATTAATTTACTTTCAACAGAGAACTTAAAACATGATCATCTTTCAATGTTATGACAGGAGTTTGACCTTGGAGTGGTTGATTATAACTGGATCTACACTTATGATATATTTGATATTGCAAAAATCGATTGCAAATATAAATAATGTTATTTTATTGTTATTTGAAAATGTGGTGAAAAATAAAAATCCTGGAATACGAGAACTAAAGAAATATAAAGCACCAGAATTTTGAGACTTGTGTTAGCTGAGTTGCCAAATGAAGGACAAGTGACAGAAATGAAAGTAAAACCTTGGTATTATTTCTTCCAAAGAAAATTATTTCCACACTATTATGCCTCGTTACGAAAAAAAGACCATCTTGTTTTATATGGTTTCTCGGAAATATTTAACATCATGACTTAAGTCTGGAAGAATCAGAGTAGTTTTTTTGAAAAGCAGATGTGAGCCCATCCTCGGATGATAAGTAAAATTTCAAAATCTGGAAAATATGTGAGGTGGGGTCATCTAAACAAGCAAAGGATTAAATATGGAGTTTTAAAAAAAATTATAGAACCATTCCTCAGATAACAACGTGTCCACTGAGTAGTAGACATTTTGAGTGACCTTTCAGAGAACAAATTAGCTCAGAAATTCTATGTGACTTATGGCCTTGCCTCTGGTTTGCAGGTTTATATATCTAAATTTTTAGCATCATCTGTTTTATTTCTTAGGTGCAGAATATTCTTCCATTGATCTCTGCTTAAAATCGTATAATGGCTTATAGGGAACTTTAGCAATTGGTCTTGTAATAATTTTCCAGCCTCATTTCAAATCATTCCCATGCACTCCATGCTATAACCATTTTGTACTTTTTTGTTTGTCTTTCAAATGTCAGGGTTCTCTCATTTCTAGTACTTTACAAACTCTATACTTTCTATTGAAATACTTTCCGCCTTCATTTTCATCTGCTTAAATGTTACTCACATTTCAAATCTTAGATTTGAGTTTCTGTGGGAAACTTCCTTGATCCTCTATACTGTGTTAGGGACTCCTGTTTATGTGCTCCCATCAGTACCTTGAATTCATGCTACTATCACTCTTATTATTGTCAAATGGCATTTTACTACTCTATATTGCCCACAATATGCACTATTCCTGAGGAGAGGGAACACTCAAATCACCTTTAAGTGCTGTTATTTTTATAGCATGAGGCATATGACTATTATTTTAAAAGGTACTTGTCAAAACAGTAAATTCTACAATATATACTTGTTTTATTTTAAAAGTGAGAAAATTAATTCTGAGTAAACGTTGCATAAAGTCACAGAGCTATTAACACATAAAAGATTGACTAAACTTCGCTCTACATTGTTCCAGAGTTTTCCATCTCCAACAAAGAATTTGATTGGAACCTGTATTATTGCTGCTTTGTATTGAAAGTCTGTTTACTCAAGTTCATGCTCCCTTTTAGTATACCTGTAAATGATACAAAATGAGAGTATGATCAAGAGAGACATGACCTGGCATTTTTATTTTTCCTGGAAGCCAATGCAAAATCTTATAGCTATAATGATTTAGGGGAGAAAGTTAAAAAATTATAATATTTTGTTGACATATATTAAAACAAGCTATTTTTATTAGAACTTTCCCCATTCCACTGAGATATTACCCTGTGCTTTTACAGAATTACTTTGATATTAGCTGACATTTCAAACAATGGTTTTAAATCTAGCTCCTCAACATTCAATGTTTATTTCATTAATAATTGAAATGAGAAATAAAGGATACTTTTGTTCTTTTTGAGCCTAGTCCACTTAAAAAGTAAAATATACAAGGTTAGCCAAAGACCGTGGTAAAGACATAGCTGTGTGTATCAGCAATAAAATAAAACCTTATCTGGCCTTAAACTAGCAATGGATTTTATTTTTTAATGGCCTTTATGGGGAAATAACTGTTTATATACTATACTTTCCATATTAAGTATATTTTTCTTTTTATGTGTGTACACAATGTTATTTGTTTCTCAGAACAAGTACTTAAAATGTCCAAGTTTCTGAAAACTATGTTAGTGAATTACGTAATTTACCCCGTAAATTACCCCGTTAGATTTACCCCGTTTTATCCACATCAAAAGATAAGAAATTTCTGCATACCCACAGGACAGCATGTCTTTTGTTGTCACTCTCAAGCATCCCTTTCCGTTTTTCTGTAAATGGAACTCCTGTATCTCATGAGGAATCCATGCCATAAAGCTCAAATGGGAGAGAGCTTGACTCTTGGGCGTGGGATGTGTGTATGTAACTTGCTCACAGGGCAACAGTGTTTAGTTCAGAATTGTGCACATGACATGGGCAGGTCCAGTCAAAGTCGCTATCTGTGATTCGATACGTAAGAGAGTGGGTCCAAACGGCCTTGAGGTTACCTACAGACATCTTGTTCATCTGTAGAGAAAGTCTCCATGAGAATAAAATTAAGCAGAAGTAAGCAATGATGAGAGACTGTGGAGGATTTTTGTAATTTTTAGCCAACTAACATTTGACAATGCTTCTTCTGTGAGAGAATCCACCTATGGAAGAAAAAGGAAGTAGGTATTTTCTCTCCCTCACTCACAGAAGCAAGAACATGATATGTAAAGTGTACATGGCCAAATGAATGATCTCGTTTGGGAAGCTTAATACTGAAGGAATGATGCAAAGGTATAGAGATAGAGGTTACTTGGAATGCAGAATCGAGAGTCTAGACACACAGTGGTGAATATTCTATGGTGCTCAGATTCAGTAATTACATCTTTCTTGTGTAGGACTACCCAGTGCATTATAGAACATTTAATATCTCTGGTCCCACGTTAGATGCCAATAGCGAATCCTCAAACCACAAATGCCCCAACACATTTCCAAAGATTTCATAGGGTAGCACTGTCCCTGGTGAGAAATGCTGGCCTTATTCTAGGCTATGTTCTTTGACGACAAGATTTCTTGTTACCTGCCTGCTTTTTTGAGTCTGGTTCTGTAGAAATTGTGCAAATTTTGCGAGCTACTTAATGTTCTCTCAAAACATTCCTTTTCTGCTCGAGTTAGCAAGAGTTGGCTTCTGATGTTGGTAATCAAGAACCTTAAGCAACAGAGACATTGGTTCCTAATGGCCTTATTGGAATCTCAGGGATGGCAGATATTTTTTTTTTCACTTCTACACCGAGGTTGCATGAAGCAATAGATTTCCCTTTGGGCTTAAAGCAGATTGAATTGGGTTTCTGTCATGTCACCAATGAAAGACTCCTGATGAAAAATTTATGTCTAACATAAGTCAGGTTAGACCCAAAGGGGAAATGAATAGAAACTTGAAATATTCGTCTATAACAAGAACTTTCCCTGTGCTACCTATATCTGTCATCTAAACACTAAACATAGACTTCCATATATGAGGTTTGCATTCGGTTCTCTTCTTAAAATTATCTTTCTGCACAAACATGTATGGTTCTCTTCCATGCTTCACACATGTCTCTGTTCGAATGTTTCTTTATAAAAGCTTCTCTGATGATTACATTTTTTCACATCTCACTCTTTACACACTATCAGTTATTGATTTATCTGCTCATGTGCTTATTGTCTACTTCCTTGAAGTAGAATGTAAAATCCATGAAAGAAAACAAACAGTTATATTTACAGTTCTACGCAAGACAAAGAACTTAATGCCCTGAGTGCACAATGGATGCTAATATATTGACAGTCGATTTAATAAATTAGATGCACATATTTATTCTTTTATTTGTACACATATACAATTGTCACTTTGGAGGAATTTTTAGAATTAAGATGTAAAGAATGTGGAAATTATACTACTCATTTGAAGGAATAATATTCATCCTAGGTGGGTCTCTGTCTTGTTTAATGTAATTAGGTTATGCAGAAAATTTCTCCTATCTCATTCCTTTTTCTCGCATTTGAATACCCACTTAGTGTGCCTTTGTATATGTGTGTCTTCTAGTATAATATGTATTATTATTTTGTATATTCAGATCCTTTAGATTTACTGATTGTATTTTTTTTTCTTTTCTTCTTTTTTTTTTTTTTGGTGAGGAAGATTCGGCCTGAGCTAACATCTGTGCCAATCTTCCTCCATTTTGTATGTGGTTTACCACCACAGCATGGCTGACTAGCAGTGTAGGTCTGCACCTGGCATCCGAACCTGCAAATCCAGGCCATCAAAGTGGAGCATGACAAACTTGACAATTGTGCCACTAGGCCAGTCCCCAATTGTATTTTTTTAGACTTCTCTTTATTACATTGGTTATATCTATGATTTTTAGATTTAATTATTTTGTTGCACATGTATACTTGTTATCACTGCCAACTGATGAATAATATTCCATAGAATACATCCACTATATTTAATTTATCCATTATCCTATTGATGAAAAATTAGGATACTTCTAGTTCACTGCTACCAACAGCAATGTTTGGATAAGTATACCCTATTAAACCTTGCAGAATCATAGTGTATTTTCTGTATCTTAGGTTACATGTGTACTAAAGTTTAATATGTATGTATCAAATATTTTCAGAATGACTATACTAGTTGAGTCACCTACCAGCAAAGTATGAGTTTTGCCCTTACCCCATAATCTTCCCCACAGTTGGCATTATTTAACTTTTAATTTTTGCTATTTTAATGGGAGTAAAGTGGTATCTCATTGTCTTTCTATAGAATCTCTTTAACGGAGCATATTTTCATGCATGTGCTAGGTAGTTGTTTTTCTTCTCTATTAATTGTTTGTTTGACCATATTTCTGTTGAGTTCTCCTCTTTTGATTTGCAGGACTCCTATATCCTAGATATAAATCCATTGCTGGTTTTAGATATTACAAATAATTTCTACTGATCTGTTATCTGCCTATCGACCACACCTTCTATAAACATATATTTATATTTTATATACTCGAATCCATACAATTTGAAATAAGCCAGTCACAAAAAGACAAGTACTGTGTTATTCCTCTTATTTGAGGTACACAGAATAGTAAAATTCACAGAGATAGAAAATAGAATGGTGGTTCCCAGGGGCTGGAGAAGGGGAGAAAGGGATTTGTTTCAATTTTGCAAGATGAAAAGAGTTCTGGAGATAGGTTGCAAACAATGTGAATATACTTAACACTACTGAACTCCACACATAAAAATACTCAAGATGGTAAATTTTATATTCTGTGTATTTTACCACAAATTTTTTTAAGGTACACATTTCTCTATTGGTATACTCTGAGTATCACAAATTTTAACATGTGATGTTTTCATTTTAATTCAGTTTTAAGAATTTTGTGATTTTCTTTACAATTTCCTCCTAACTACAATTGTCATTCAGTTATGAGTTTCCCATCCCAATATAGACAGAGTATAGTTTGACTACTTTTAATAGGCAGGCATTTATTGGTGTTTTCTTTGTCCGTATCCACCGGCCTCAACTCCCATCCATTTATACTTGACACAATTTCTTTTTTTTTTTTAATTTTTTTGTGAGGAAGATCGGCCCTGAGCTAACGTCTGCCAATCCTCCTCTTTTTTGCTGAGGAAGACTGGCCCTGGGCTAACATCCATGCCCATCATCCTCCACCCTATATGGGACGCCGCCACAGCATGGCTTGACAAGCAGTGCATCGATGCGTGCCCGAGATCCGAACTGGCGAACCCTGGGCTGCCACAGTAGAGCGTGCCCACTTAACCGTTTGTGCCACGGGGCCAGCCCCTGACATAATTTCTTACAATGAAAATTACAAGGGTCACTGGGGGAGGAACATCTGTAAAATACATACTACTGTTTCTTAAAAAAAGAAAGAAAGAAAAATGCCCGGAGAGTGGCCATGTACAACACTCTGTACAGCATATTCTCCATGCTTTGAAAGCTGTAGCATGAGGATGAAACACACTGAGCTGCAATACGACTTGCTCAGTCGTGAAGGAAAATTCATAAGAATCACCAAAGGTACTGATTCAGAGCTGAAAAGATGAAAAAGAATGACTTGTTTGAATAGGTAACTATGAAATCTCTTATCTTTAGAATTTTATTGTCAGATTAAAAATTATGACTTATTTTAGACACATTTAATCCTTTTCTATTATTTGCAATCAAAATCATCTCTAGTTGATATATTAGGAGAAAGTATTATAAAATTTGATTCGTGATATATATATAGATGTAAAACAGATAGATAACTAATAGATATATTTTCTAAAAAATGTGATTGAATAAATTTTAATTGTAATTAAAATGTTTAATATCTTGTGGTCATATTCAGGTAATTATAAATTGATTGGGAGATTTTTTTTTGTTCTTTTTGATTGAATTAACTTTAATATTCCTCATAAAAAACATGTACTGTATTATAGTAGAAAATGATATTATTTTAAATGGAAAATATTAAAGAAGGGAGACCTCAATATTTCTTAGAATTCATGCTAAGTCAAAGAACCAGTTTTACTTATATACTTCTACAGTTAATTCTATACTATCTTCAACAATTTCAGGATCTCTTTGCCAAGAGTTGCCTTACTAGTTAATGCTTTGTAGTACTTCACAAAACAGTTCTGAGAATTAACTACATATTAGTTTTATATGGTCAATCAGAAAACCATGATCTATTCAGTGATTTCAATACTGCACTGGGTGTAGGGGATATACAGAATATAATGTGATATTAGCTGTGTCTTCACAGAATTATAACTGTCATTTAGGGAATCAAGGATAGGCTATAACATTTTTGTACAGTCTCAATATTACACAAGAATGGTGATCAGAGAAGGCTGGCATGCTCAAAAACCTTCACTATCCCCAGTCAACTTTGCTGGTTAAAAAAGTACCATGGTAAAATTGGCAGCAATCTTTATCATACAAATTTCTTTGATAATCAATTGTCTTTTCCATGATAACTTGAGCGTAGAGCATAAAGAATGATGGATGATAAAATATATTTCTATTTTGCTTTTTCCATTAACATCTTATATCAATATTTCTATAATACGGAAATCTAACCTATACCCGTTTCATTTTCTATGAGAGTTAAAGAAGAGTCTGATGTTTCTCTTCCAAAAGATATGACCTTGTTAAATATATGTTTGGGGAATGATGTCACCAAGATGACGGAGTAGGAGACCCCAGCCTCTGTCTGCCCAAAAAGTTGAACAATTAGACAGCTATCCATGAACAAAAACAGCTCTGGAGAGCTCTGGGGTCCACTTTAAGAAGTTTCAGCCACCCAGTAGAACAAAAAAGTTGAGAACAAATGCACAGAAAGGGAAGGAAGAACAGCTTCATTTTGCCTGCATCATCCCATCCCCCAAGCCAGCATTGCTCAGCTCCGAGACGGAACACCCAGGTATAAAGAGGTCCCCTCGCCAGGAAAGGAAGTGCAGGGTGAGCAATGAGCTTCCCCAGTCTATTGGGGCACTGCATGAAGGACCTGCTTCAGTTTCACTCCTCTGAGAGACCAGCAAAGCTGAGACATATAGAGATGGCTAGGGACAATGAAGAAAAGCAGGGCCTACCAGTAGCAGCCACACAGGATGAGCAACCACGGTTCCCTAGCCAACTGTTTTGCAGACAGTACTAGCAGCTTTCGCCACGGAAGAAACCAAAGGTCAGCACAGCTGCCCCAGAACCCTGCAGATTTTACTGGGATTTTCACTCCACGGGTATTTGCATTCACGCCAGCCACCTAATCCCTCCCAGCTTCCTCCCTGACCCCTGCCAGAGCCCTGCACCTGCACAGCAGCCTGCCCAGGCCTCCGCACAGTGAAAAACGCCAGGTTACACCCCCACAGCTAACCCTCACTGCCTTGTGCTCGCTTAGGGCCAAACCCTCCAGCTGTTCACCTGGACACTGCCGGCCTGAAAACTGTCACCAGCCTCCACTGCTGTGTGCAGATCCGTGACAAGATCTTACAGCATCTGAAGTAAACAGCAATAGCCAAAGTCCCAAAGCTGCTTGTGGGCCTGGATTTTCTAATTAAAAGGCATAGAGTGACTGAATGGATTAAGAAAACAAACAAACAAAAAGAAACAAGACCCAACTATATGCTGTTTACGACAGATTCACTAAAGCATCAAGAACACAATCGGCTCAAAGTAAAGGGATGGAAAAAGATATTTCATGCAAATGGAAACCAAAAAACAGCAGAGATAGCTATACTTACATTACACAACACAGACTTTACTTAAAAAATGGTAATGAGACAAAGAAAGTTACCATATATTGAAAAGGAGTCAATTAATGAAGAGGATATATCAATTGTAAATATATATGCACCCAACAGTGGAGCCTCTAAATATATTAAGCAAATACTAGCAGATCTGAAGGAGTAACTAGCAATGATACAATAATAGTAGACTTCAGTACCCTAACGTTCAACAATGGATAGATCATCCAGACAGTAAATCAAAAAGGAAATGTTAAATTTGAACAATACTTTAGACTAAATGGACCTAACAGCTATATACAGAACATTCCATCCAATCGCAGCATAACACACATTCTTTTCATGGAATATTCTCCATAATAACTTCATGAATGTATTACAACATAGCATTTAATTATGAATAATGCATACTTTCCCTTTGAAATTCTAGTTTGAGCCTAATTTAGTTATGTGACTAGTTTTCACATGGAGCTATTAATTGCCTTTGTCATCAAATATAATGTAAGGCAAAGAAATTGCATCTTAAAAGTTACTGACTCATTATTTTAAATTTCCAGACTTGATCAAAGCCATTTTAATAATTTCCTCTGGAAAAAAATGACACTATATATGCATTAAATATAATTCACTATCTTAATAAAAGTGCAAATGCAATATAAGAGTAAATTTTGGAGGGAAGTATCTCTTTTGCAAAGATAAATTAAGAAGTTCTATATGTCTCAGAGTCTAACTGGTTTTTATTTAGAAATAATTTTATATGTTTGTACTATCAGTGACTTACCTTTTTAAAGACCAAAAAATAAAATTCAACACATTATATATTCAAAATCTTACACTGATTTTTTTTGTGGTAATTATAATCATTTTTTATATATCGCCCTTCATATATGATCAACATTACTCTTCTTGTAAAAGGAAAAGAAGGTGTATGCTGTGTGGGAGTGTGGGAGGGTGGTTGTGCATAAGAGATAGCTTATGAATATGATAAAATATATATTTTAAACATGGTACATTATGGTACATATAGTTTTAAGGAATATGCCTCTAAAAATACTTCTGGGACATACACTCTGATGTGAAAAAATTAGTACACCATATAGGAGAAGAGAGACGTGATATTTTACCTCATAAACCTAAGGAGATATATGATAGCTAATGAAAACATATGGTGTGTGCTGTATTAATGTTGGAAGGAGTAAGAGAAGCTATGTTTATAGTGATAGGAGTGCTAAATAAAGAATCAGAAACTTGACTTTTTCCATTTTCCTCCTGTTATTGATTTCCAGTTTCATACCACTGGAGTAGGAAAAGACACATGACATGATTTTCATTTTCTTAAATTTGTTAAGACTTGTTTTGTGGCCTAACATGATCTATCCTGGAGAATATCCTTTGCACACTTGAGAAGAACTTGTACTCTGTTTCTATCAGATGGAATATTCTATATATGTGTCTGTTAGGTCCCTTTGGTCTATAGTATTGTTCAAGTCTGCTATCTTCTTATTTAATTTCATCTTGATCACTATCTATCTGATAAGGGGTTAATATCTAAAATATTAAATATCTAAAATATATTTTATTTTAGATATTAGTCTCCTATAGCTGAGTAGCAAAAACAAATAAATAAATAAAAAACCCGATTAAAAAAATAGGCAAAGGACTTGAACAGATATTTCTTTGTATACAAAGAAGACATACAAGTGGCCACCAAGTATATGAAAGGGTGCACAACACCACTAATCATCACGAAAAGGCAGATCAAAACCACAATGAGATATCAGCTCACACTTGTTAGGATGGCCATTATCAAAAAAATTAAAAGTGTTGGTGAGGATGTGGGGAAACTATAACCCTCATACACTGTTGGTGAGAATGTAGAATGGTGCAGCCGCTATGAAAAACATTATGTAGCTTCTCCAAAAAATTAAAAATAGAACTGTCATATGATCCAGCAATCCCCCCACTAGGTATTTATCCAAAGGAATTGAAATCAGAATCTTGAAGAGACATTTTGGCACCCCCATGTTCAATGTAGTATTATTCTCAATATCCAAGATACAGAAAAAAGCCAAGTGTTCATCAACAGACGAATGGATAAACAAAATGTGGTATGTATGTGCATCAGAATATTGTTCAGCTTAGAAAAGAAGGCAATCCCACCATTTGCGACAACATGGATGAATCTAGAGGACATTATGCCAAATGAAATTAACCAGTCACAGGACAAGTACTGCATGATTCCACTTAAATGATGTATCTAAAATAGTTAAACTCACAGAAGAAGAAAATAAACAGTGGTTTCCAGGGCCTGAGTGGAAGGGGAAATGAGAATCATTGCTCGGTGGGTATAAAGTTTCAGTTATGCAAAATGAATAAGGTCTAGTGATCTGCTGTACACCATAGTACATATAGTTGAAAATATAGTATTGTGCACTTTAAAATAAATTACGAGGATAGTTCTCACGTTAAACGTTCTTATTACAAAAAAAACCCACAAGAGAATACAAGGAAATTTGGGGATGGATATGTTTAGTAACTTGATTATGTTACTAAACACATCCTGGTATCATGATCACAGCAGGATGCCTATGTCCAAACTCATCAAAAGGTATACATTAAATATGTTAATTTTTTGTATATTAATTATACCTCAATAAAGCTTAAAAAATAACGAGAAGCTTGAATTCAATTCATATTACCAGTATTTATTAGATTATACTGAATTTTCTGAGTACCTGGATTATATGTTACCTATCTTTGTAATTTCAGTATATATATAGTTGGTAATCATATTTCACAAAAAAATGGATGTATAAAATAATTAAATAATCCAGGCACCAATATGTACTATTTGTACAGCTTAGACTAAGGTAATTACTGTGAATAGTCTTAATTTTTAAAATGAGATTGAGGTCTATTTCACAAGGGTCACACAGTACATGGAGCACCCTGGTCTCTCTCAGTATATTTATTTTTAAATCAATAGATCAAATTGAACACTTGATATGTCTTAGAAACTTGTCCTTGGTTTCAGAGAGTCCTAAAAGCAGAACATAAAGCTGTGTTTTTGTAAGACTAGATGGGAGAAAGAAGTTAAGGGGGGACTATGCAGAAGCACGAACTTGATTATCTAAACATAGGATGGCAATGTAATTTATTACCCCAAATGAAACACTTCTAAGAATGAAAAAAAGGTCTCTATTAATAATTGTGCTGGGACCATAGACTAAATCAGAAATGTTCCCCAACTACTTCATATTCAATGCTTCTAGCTGGTATATATTTGATTACAGTTATCCACGTGTTAGTTATGAAAGAAGTTAGTATGTAATATATCTTTCACAAGAAAAAGTTCTTTTTCATGTTTCTGCCCAAAGTCTATTCAACTCAGATTTTCTCCTCTAAAGTAAGGCAAAATAATTGAAGTTAACCATGAATATGGTCTGGGATAAAATAACTGATTTAAATAAATTAAGATGTTAATTAAATAGCTCAGAAATATAGACATTATCAAGTATATCCTAAGTATAATTTACTAGGGTCAGTATATTTTATAAAAGTAATTTCAAGGATATTTTGGAATGAGAATAATGACTCATGCTAGCTCAATCGATTCGGAGTTAAAATATTTTGAGTTCATCTAGTGCTGCTTTTCCCAAACATGCGTGTCATTTACTAGATGCTTATAATTTCTTAAGTGAAAAAAAGTCACACACATAGTTGTTAAGATGTCACAATTAAAACCAGTGTTTACTTTTACCTTTCACTATGGAAAAACTAGGCAACTTGTTTTCTTCTGTATTTTATTCTTCATAGACAAATTGATTGCAAGTCTTTTTTTTTTTTCAAAAAAAATTGATATCTAGAATGTACGTAGCACTTCTGGGCTCACTGTCTTCCAGTTTCTAATTATTCTTTATAATTTGTTCCTGCTTCTTTTTATAGGTCTCTCTATTTTCCCTCTTACCAAATATAACTAAGTAATTATAAAGCAAAGTACAGTTTTATAACAAGATAATTTAACAAAATTAGAAATACTGGCAAGTTAAACACTAAACAGTTAAAGAAAATTGCTACATTGGCAAGAATATAACAATTTCCTGTGATGACAAATCATTCACTAAGAAAAATAATCAACAGAAAAATATGAGCCGTTAGGAATAAAAACAATAAAACCTTCAAATATTTATTTTAAAACAAATTAGAATCTTTATGGACATTTTATACATCAGCTATTACATTTTTAATTAGACAAGGATGGGTAATGAACTAACCACCATAGCTAAGTTTCTGAAGAATAAATCTGTCTCCAAGTATTGAATCCTCCAAAAAAAAGATGGCAATCTCAATAGTTGTCTGCATGACAGACTTTTGTTTTGCAGGCATGCCATATGCATGTTACTCCTTCAGTTCTTCTGATTAACAAGTTGTATTCTAGAGGGGAAAACTATGGTTTATGGAGAGGAGGCTACAACGTTAAAGAAATATTATGGTTTAATACAAAACGGAAAAATCATTTACAACTTTTTTAAGTATAGGGGATAATATAGAGGTCATCTAATCAGTTTACAGTTATGAAAGGTCAGACAAATGAAATTAAAATGAAAGTACTTCTCATGGGTAGGGGTGCCCTGGCTACATAACTTGGTCTTTCCAGCTTCTAATACTATGCCTGGCACAATCAAAAGATTTCATTAAGTCTTAGTTCCCATGTAAGTGAGCGTATAGTGGCTTGATTGGATTTCCTTCTATTACACATTATTTTTAATTAATAAAGTAATGCAACTTCCTTGAAATAGTTTGTCATTGGTTAGATTTCCAGGAAAACTGACTTTGACAGATATTTATGCACAGATGTTTAAATGCAACATGCTCTAGATAATAACACATTTAAGGGAGTAAGGATAGCAGAATGTGGCCAACACCACAAGCCAGTGCCAACTTACGGGAGTTTTGAAGCTAGGATGGCCTTTCACACATGTCTCCAATTGAGAAAAGGGAGCTGGGTCTTTGTAGCCCAGAATCCTCCCTGGGGAGGGACGAAAACGTCAGCAAGGCAATTCCCTTTAGGCTAGGGAAATTCCTGACTGTGATTCATTGGCAGCACACACTTCTGGAATTTGAGGGAGTGAGCTCCTTGGTCTTGAAAACGGTATTTGTATGAAGCACCACTATCTCCACAACAGCCCCCTCCTTGAATTGCTTCAATCTACTTGTCTCACGTTGTAAGTTCATTCCCCCTGAGACAGCACCCTCAGGGTTCTGGTTTGTCACTTTTGCTGGAGAAATATTCAGGGAGAAGAAAGACGGTGTGAGCTATACTGCCACTCCTGCTTTAGTTGGTTTCAAGACCAGAACTGATACTCACCGCTTCCATTCTTGATCACCTATTCTGGATTCCCATCTGCCTTACATAACACTTCTGTAGGTTCTGGGTGTCTTGTCTGGTGGAGTGACCCAGATCTGTTTAGGAGTCTGAACATGTTAATATGAACCTATCAGACTGCAGTTGCTGCACTTGCTTATTTACAGCTAAAACTGTAAATAGGGTTATCAAGGCATGTGTCAGTGGATTACCCGAGTGCCAATCATTTGCCTCCCTGCTCAATTATAAAGCAAAATGACTACTTCTTGTGATGATCAACTACCCCTGCCAGTATATTAGCTAACTACTTTTCTCTGCTTGATGAACGTCTGGCAAGAGGAACCCAAAGTGACGGGGCAGCAGCTAAAACTTAACTGTGTTGTGATTCTAACAGTGTCCCATGGTAGAATTGTTTCTCTATGTAAAAAACACTGAGACTACTGTCTCAGAGACTGGAAGTACACACTCCCTAACTGGTAATAGGAATTAATGCTGAGTGGGGTTATTCCTAATTCCTCCCCTTGGTTTCCATGCCCAAGTAACACAGCACTATATATTGATCTTTGATTTAGAGTATATATTGCATACAGGAGTGTGGTGCCTCTCCCTTGCATAGTTTCATTCTCAAGATGGCTACTAAAGTGCAATATCAAAGGGCCGTTCCTTTACTTTACCAGGCCAATAGCTTTGAGAAAGTGTGTTGTCTAACAGAGCCAGTGGAGCCCTGTGGTCATGTGCTCATTGCTGCACTTCCTTTGCTATAAAGTCCTATGTAGCATTATGCAGCATACTATGTTAATGGTTCAAATAATTCATGAGCTCTTGTAATGCTCTTAAGTGCTACCGCCTAAATCATGTGGACAAGCAATGTAAATCTATACCCAACACATGTCAAATTCCAGTCAAGTTAAACTGTTGCCCCTTCAGAGGATGGAAAAAATTCAATGTAGTAAACTTCCCATCTAATGGCCATTTTTGGAGTTCAGCATTTGTCTTGCTATTGGCAAGACACACATTTGTCAGATGCAGTAAATAAATCAGTCTTAGGTAGCAGAAGCCCATGTTATTAGTTGAATGCATAGGCTACATCCATAACACCAGGGATATTCTGTTCACAAGTCCACTTTGCCAGAACTGGTGATTCTGATGGTAGAAGCTGGTTGATGTTAATCGGCCAAATCATTCAGTTTATTTGATTGTTTAGTGTCTTTCAGTGGTAGATGTTGTCTGTTAGGTGTTTACACGGAATACAAAGATCTTCATATTTCAATAGATCCATTAATAAGTCTCTTCCCTAAAATCCCTTGTTCCCAATATTCCAATCTTTCATTCCAAGTATCTTGAACACCAGCTAAGTCATTCACCAATGCCCATGAATCTGCATACATTCTTATCTTCGATCCCTTATATTTCTCCACAAAGTATATTACGAGGTCTACTCTTTGAAGTGTTTGAGCGGGACTTTAATGTGGTAGTGGTTCATTTTCAGCTTGCATTCTTATGCTGAGATGATCAAGTTTGGCATTTTTATCCTCCATCAGTTGGTTATAAGAAACCCTCCATGTGGCCACAGATGTGGGCTTGGAGAGAGATGCAATGTGATAGATGAATTAGGAATCTAGGTCACTACTCATGCAACTCACTATGCTCTCTGGCACTGCTTTTGCTTGATTTCAGGTGTGCCACTTTGTTCTCACAACATATTGCTGCTGGACTCACCCAACCTTATAAGTTTTGGGATATAATTGAACCTAGTTCATGACAAGAAATTTGGCTTGATATATCATCATCAGACAATACAATGATACCAGCTTTTACCTGCATAATATGAACTGTTTGTGGAATTATGTGTAAAATTCTGCTGAAAATGGCATAGCTTTGTGCCAGAACACACTGAAGATTGCTAGAAACTATAGATGGTCTCTTTTCCCACCTAAGATAGACCTAATAACATGAATTATAACTAAGCATAAGTAAGGACATAAGTAAGCTACATGGTGTCTGCTGGTTTGTATGGCCCTTTTGGCAGAGTATCCTCCAGAACCTGATGAAGTCTACTAAGTACCCTTTTTTTCCTTGATGGGAATTGCAAAATAGTATAATTTTTATTTTGGACAAGATATCTCTGCATACTCTGGACTGATGTAAAATGATGTGAAATGTAAATGTAAATGTAATGATTTAAAATGTCTTTGAATTTTCATGGAGTTTAACTCCCATCCTCTGGGGTGCACGTATCTTACCAAAGTTCTTGCTATGTCTTGCTCTTCCAATCTGTTTAGCCCTACGTCAGCAATATGGTGGACTTATATATTATGTTCTAAGAAGCGCTCAGACTGTCCAGGTCATTTCAAACTATGACAAAGAGTGAGAGAGCTAACATAGACTTACAAATTTAAAGATATAGTGTTATCTCTACTAAGTGAATGTGAACTTCTTCTCTCTGTCTTTCCATATGGGGATGGAAAAGACACATTTGTCAGATTCATGGCTACCATCTCATGTACTCGAGGCCATGTTAATGTGCTCCTGCAACTGATACTAGACTGGCACAGAAGAAATATTAGAGCTAGTACTTGATTGATACTGTGATAATCCGCTGTTCTGTGCCTGGATCTGTCTTCATTTTTTCTCACAAGAGGTCTGCTGTTAAAATAGTCTTATTTTTGTTCTCTTGTATGTAACATGTCTTTTTTTCTGGATTATTTTAAGATTTTCTCATTATTCTTGGTTTTTGGAAATTTCTTTATATTGTGCCTTACTGTGCTTTTATTTGTAATTTTCCCGCTTGGATAAACATTTTGTACTTAGTGCTTTATCAAATTTTGAACATTTGTTCCATTTTTTTTCATAAAATTTGTTCTGATCCCTCTATCTCACTTTTTTGGTTTCAAATTACATATGTGTTAGACTGTCCTCTATTGTCCCAGGTCACTAAGCCTCTGTTCCTTTTTTTTTATTTTTTCCCCCTCTTTTTGCATTAGTTTGGATTGCTTCTATTGCTGAGTCTTCAAGTACACCAATTTTTTTTTCCACACTTTCTAAACTGCTGTTAATTTCATTCTGTGCCATTTTCACTTCAGTTATTGTAGTTTTCGTCCCATGTAGGTCCAATACATTAGGTCTATTTTTATATTTTCCATTTTTCCCCCTTATATTCATGTTTTACTTTAAATCCTTGAGTATATTTATAATAGCTAGTGGAAAGCCCTAGTCTGCTTCTTTCATCATCTCTATCATTCTTCATCATTTTCTTTCATTCTTGTCCTTAGTATTTCTCTTCCATCCGTTCATATTTACTTATCTTTTAACTTCTATAATTTGAGTAATGTCTCTCCCGGAGCTCGTCATGTCTTTTACTTTTGCCTTCATATGTTTTATTATCTCTGTAATTTCTGGGTCTCTTTTTATTAACGTAAATTTTCCTTCTTATGGGTCACAATTTCCATGCATCTTTGCATGTATAGTAACTTTGATTGGATGTCAGATATTAAAAATATCACGATTTCGAGAGTTCAGATTTTTTTCTTCATTTAGTGTGTGGTGCGCTATTTTTTTTTTTTTTTTTTTTTGTGAGGAGATCAGCCCTGAGCTAACATCTGCCAATCCTCCTCTTTTTTTTGCTGAGGAAGACGGCCCTGGGCTAACATCAGTGCCCATCTTCCTCCACTTTATATGGGACGCCGCCACAGCATGGCTTACCAAGCAGTGCGTCGGTGCGCGCCCGGGATCTGAACCAGCGAACCCCGGGCCGCTGCAGCCGAGCGCGCGCACTTAACCGCTTGCGCCACCGGGCAGGCCCCTGGTGCGCTATTTTTCGGTTGGCAGTTAACTTATTTGTCAGTTGAGTGAATATTTTTTAAGTTTTATTAAACTTTTTTTTTAGTACAAGTCTTGAGTAGCCTATTGACTTGATCTAGTTTAGCCTTGCTGCTAAGGCATTATAACTCTTGAGTTTCCACTGGAAAACTTGGCATTTTCCACATCATTTCTCTGCATTTTCAGGTCCTAACATGAACATCTCTTAGCCCTCTGTGCGTTCTGAGAATGGTTCATATTACTGCTCTCCAGTAGTTGTTCCTTACTTATGGTTTTCACCTCATGTATGTGCAGCTTAGTACTCAAAAGCAGAATTAAAGATACATCTCAAGAGATATTGGGAGCTTTTTCTCAGTGTAACTCCATCTTCTCCAATACTGTGACTCACAAATTCCAGCAACATAATTCTTCCAGAATGTAAATTTATGTTTCCACAACTCAGTGAGGCCATTGTGCACTGTCTGGCTTCCTCCTTGCACTATGGTTAGGAAATAGCAGCAAACAGGTATCCAAGATGATTGTAGGGCTTATCTTTTCAGCTTCCCATAACTTAGAAATCCTAGTGCTATGCTGTATGTTTTCCAGCCTCTGAAAATAATAAGTTCATATATTTTACTTAGGTTTTAGTTATTTACAGAAGTAGGGCAAGTCCAGTAGAAATTCCTCCTGGTCAGAAACGGAATTTCTCTACTTTTAATAATCTTTTGCACCCCTTCATGTATCACATTCTCTGAAGAAATTAAGATTAATATCTTGGTGTGTATCTTTCCAATACATGTATCCATAGATAGCCATCGTTTTAAGCTTGGACTCATACTACACATATTTCTCTCCAAAAAGCATTATTTTAGTTAATTATTTAAACTGAAAAATAGAGATCTGAATTATTTTTATGGATTCATGTGATATAAATGAAAAATATTATGTCATTTTGCATTTCCCTTCATTCTGTCTAGGATCTCTTCAAAATTTATCTTCTCTGAATTTTAGAAATTTCACCAGCGTACGTTGTTATTTTTCAATGTTACTATTTATGATTTATGTAAACCTTTTCAAACTGAAAAACAATTACCTCTTTGGTTTAGCAAGTTTTCTTTATTCATTCCTGTCCTTGTTATTTCTTCTCCATCTGTTAATATTTATTTATGTTGTAACTTCTATTATTTAAATATTGGTTCTTCTGGAACTCATCTTCATGTCTCTTAACTTTATCTCTATGTTTTCCAGATCTTTCTAATTTTGTTCTGTGGTGTGTCATATTATCTCCATTTGGTACTCCAAAATATTAATTCAGTTTTCATCTCTTTTTGAAGAGATGTTGCTTTAAATCTACATTTGTTTTACAATTTATTAATTTCTCTGGTGTACCTTAATATTTTTCCGAAATCCTCTTTCTTACATAAAGTTTTCCCCTGTTACTTCCATTAAGTTCTGCTTTTTAGAAACCTACTCTTGCATTCAGATCGATCTTCCTCTTTCTTTCTGTTGTGTCTATCATGATACTCCAGCCATCGGGTGTGGGGTCTCTCAACTTCTGTTTTGGCTTTCAGACTAGACAGATAGTGAAAGATAAATGTGTATTGTCTTCAGTGGCCTGATGTTGACTAGGTAAGAAATAGGACTTCTATCTTTTAGGGCAGACTGCTTGTTTCGACCTCCTTCATTTCATGTATAGTTTGTAATAGATTACCTTCAATAAAATGTATTCTCCTCCAGTGCTAAAGCAATTAATAATGAACATCTCAACTTTCCTACAGTTACAAGTAGCTAGGGATCTATGAATATCAGTCATTCTAATCTGCTCAGAAAATCAAAGTGTTGGTTGGGCTTCATCCCAGGCTCTTTCCAAGTGTTGGTAGTTTTCTCAATGTGGAAAATACTAAACATCTACACTTGCATATTTGTTTTTCCCACTGAGAACTGAAATTCTTAGCTGTAACAAGGATCTTTTGCAAACTCCAAAATTTTGTAATAGTTAATTTAGTTGCTGAGTTGTCCTACCAGGGTGTTAGCGGGGAAAAGAGCACAAATCTATTTAAGTCACTATCTTTCCAATCATTACTCTTAACTATTTAATACGTTTTAGTATCACTTAACAAAATAATATGAATTGGAAGGTATAACAATTGCCATACTATTACAGATTAAAGATAAAAATATCATGTTAAGTTTCGGGTATCAATCTCAAATATATAATTCACATGTCTATACACTTCAATTTAAGCATAAATTAACTTAATTTCTCTAAATGAATTTGAATTGATTTAGCAACTGACTAATGATTATATAAGTAAAAGTATATATATGTAAAAAGTATATCCTTTTGTAAAAAGTATGACTTAAGAGTCAAAGTGCTGAGTATCAATTGAGCATATCATATTTACATGGGAGTATTGTAGCTGCTTAGTGTTTAGGTGATTAGCCTTTACATAAATAAGAGTAAGACAAAATTGGAAGGTAAAATGATAAAAAATTCTTGGTAGCAGAGTTCCTCTAAGGGCAGACACTTTTTTTATTTAGTGTGCCTTAGATGCAACTTCAGATCTAGAAACAGAGATATGCATTTTTGCTTATGAAATTAATAGAAATTCTAGGAGTTGAGGTAGCATGAGGCACTAAATATTGAATGATGAGAGACTGTGAAGAAAGTTACCTAATAACAAATCTCAGGAATTAGATGTGGCCAAGGATCCGAGGACTCAAATCAAGGGATAACTAAGATTTCATAGTTAAGTTAGTTTTGGCATTGCAATACAAAATTCTTTTACATAAACCTCTTTTCATATAAACTTCTTCCATTTTCCTAAACTTTAAATGGAACTTCCTTCCCACACAGCTCTGAATGGTTGGAGTTGATTTAGTGAAAATATCAGGGTAGTGTCCTATCTGGAATTACCAAGTATGAAAAAAATGGAGGATGCTTGTTTTTGACTGTGATGACCCCAAAACAGAAATAATTTATAACAATCAGAACTGGGAAGCAGAGACGGCAAGTAACACGTGACACGTAGCAGCATCATTCCCAAGTGCAAGGATTTAGGGTAGTATTTCATCTGAAACTACATGGAAGATTTTACAAGTAGGAAAATGTAGCTAGCAATTATAAGGTAAAGTGAACACTGGTAAAGAGCCTGAAATGCACAGATGACTACTTGTGGAACAAAGGAGTCCCTGAAGGAAATGTGGATGGATTGGGAGATGACAAGCATTTAGAGATACCGTAAGGTGAAAACAAGGTGCGTAGAGAGGTGCTGACATATCAGTTACAATAAGGGTTCTCAGTCCAGTCTCAGCATTTAATTTAAAAAATCTTAATTTAAAATCTAAAAGCTTAATTTAACCTGTTTTTTTCAAAACTGATGTATTTGTATTATAAATTTTAATCATATACCCTCTTAATAAGATTCTGTAGCACTACAAGTGAAATATTTTTTTAAGCCTGTTCTGATAATGTGGGCTCACATCTTCACGTTGGCCTGATGGAATTTTGGAACGGATTTAAACATTACCAGTAAAGGAAATCTAAGGCCAAGAGATCCTTCCAACAAATCAAATTAAAGAAAGAATGACTAGAAACAAATGTAGAGCTAGCCTCAAAGAAAAATGAAATTACAATAGGTTCTTTCCTGATTGAATCTTGTGATAACGTTTGTAGTTGGTTAGAGCACTCAATGGCACACCAATATCAAATGTGAAGTTCCTGGAAATTCTCCTCTTTGCAGGTACCATGCTCTCATTGAAAGACTCCTTGAAAATGAATAGAAACTCCCTGAATCTATTCACACTTTGAAATATTTTATCTAATTTATTTTTATTTTTATTTTCTTACATATCCATTTTTCTTTTCTTTCACTATTTCACCTTATTTTATAATTTCCAATTCATAAAAATATTCCTCACTTTGTCTTAGGTCCTTCTTGCTGTTCCTTCATAGTTCTACCTTCTCTCAATTCCTACATAATCCATTTTCTTAAATGTATTGGATACATACATTGTGTAATTTTGTCTATTGGTTAATGGCTTTATTTTTTTTGCCCAGTTCAACAATGGTCTCTTTCATATTTGTATTTTATTCAAAAAAGGAAATCTCAATGAAATAGGAATTTTATGAAAAATAATAAATTATTTCTATAGATATTGAAACATTTTGTCTTAGAGTAATTTAAGTAACCATGTTTTATACACTTAATTAGTAAATCTAAATATTGTTATTTAAATTATTTTTTTATGAACTCCTGTCATTGCATATTAAAGATCTAAGTTATTCCAGATATAAATTCTTATAATTTCTCAATTTTACATATGAAGAAATTAAAGTTCAAAACCATGTTGTATCTTGCTCAAAATCACATGGATTATCGGTATTCAAACTCCAAGCCTCCTAACTTCCAGATTATTCATTGGTTTCTTTTTATGGGAGAAACTCATGATTGAAGAAAATAAGTTCATGTTTTCCTCTTCAGTTGAGGGGCAGCAAGGGGATGCAGGGAGATGAAGATACAGTGTCATTGTAATAAAGAAAACCAGTTTAGAATTTAGGAGTGGCTGTGGCTATATGGTATGTACAGAAATGATTCCGCTGTTTACATTGCAATCACTGGTATGCACTAACACTTTCATTTATGTCAAATCAAATTGTTTTTTAATGGATGGAGCATGCATTTTCTATCTAAATCTGACTTTAATTGAACTCTTCTTTTGTGAAAGACCTAGTGCTTTTATGTTCCTTAACTCGTTTAATCATAAATATATATATATCTCTCTCTCCAAAAATTGCTTTTCAAAAGTCACACAGCTTACAAGAGTCAGGTTGCTGATGTAAGTCTGTTCTCTTGCTCTGAGTCTCATAAAGTTTCTAAGTTGTCATGTTGTCTGGTGAATTCTATGAGCTTGTTTGCAATAAGTCTATAAGCTTATTGTCAGGGATCGGATAGGCTAATAGTTATGTTAGGAGAGAAGATGGAGACTTAATAGTGTGATTTCACATCTTAAATAACTGAACCATTAATTGTGCTGCTTTTCTGGGCTGCTATGTTGTGCTCTTTATTTTTCCCTTACCCTATCTTGGAACACGGAACACAGCGCTGTAGTTAAGAGCCAAACTCTGGAGACAAAATGCCTGACTTAGATGTTAACTACCTGTGTGATCTTGGTCAAGTCATTTAACCTCATGTGACTGGTTTCCTCATTTGGCAAATGGGAGTAATACTAGTACCTATGTGAAAAGATTAGTATGAGTCTTAGTTGAATTAAAATATGTGCTTAGAACAGCGCCTAACACATATTAAGTGCTACAAAAGTGATATTTATTATTTTCACTATCTCTCTCTCTCATTCTCTCTCTCTCTTTGTGTCTGTCTGTCTCTCTTTTTTGTTTTGCTTAGTAAGATTCACCTTGAGCTAACATCTGCTGCCAATCTTCCCCTTTTTGTATGTGAGCCGCTGCCACAGCATGACCACCTACAGAAGAGTGGTGTAGATCCACGCCCAGGAACGGAACCTAGGCCGCCAAATTGGAACATGCCAAACTTAAACACTAAGCCACCAGGGCTGGCCCTCTGTCTTTTTCTTTTCTTTCTTTCTTTCTTTATTTTTATTTTTAATTTTGTTTTATTTTTTAATTGATGTTTTAATAGTGTTTAACATTGTGAAATTTTGAGCTGCACATTTTTGCTTGTCCATCACTATATATGTCTCACTTAGCCCCTTTGCGCCCACCCCCCACCCCCATTGCCCCTGGTAACCACAATACAGTTTTCTCTGTCCATGTGTTGGTTTATATTCCACATATGAGTGAGATCATACAGTGTTTGTCTTTCTCTTTCTAGCTTACTTCATTTAACATAATACCCTCCAGGCCCATCCATGTTGTTGCAAATGGGATGATTTTGTCTTTTTTTATGGCTGAGTAGTATTCCATTGTATATATATATACCACATTTTCTTGATCCAATCATCAGTTGAGGGACACTTAGGTTGCTTCCACTTCTTGGCTATAGTGAATAATGCTGCAATGAATGTAAGGGTGCATAAGCCTCTTTGGATTGTGGGTTTCAGGTTCATTGGATAGATTCCCAGTAGTGGGATAGCTGGATCATAGGGCATCTCTGTTTTTAATTTTTTGAGGAATATCCATACCATTTTCCATAGAGGCTGCACCGGTTTGCATTCCCACCAGCTGTGTATGAGGGTTCCTGTTTCTCCACATCCTCTCCAACATTTGTTATTTTTTGTCTTGGTGGTTATAGCCATTCTAACGGGCGTGAGGTGATATCTTAGTGTTGTTTTGATTTGCATTTCCCTGAGGATTAGTGGTGTTGAACATCTTTTCATGTGCCTATTGGCCATCTTTGTATCTTCTTTGGAGAAGTGTCTGTTCATTTCCTCTGCCCATTTTTCAATCTGGTTGTTTGTTTTTTTGTTGTTCAGTTGTGTGAGTTCTTTATATATTATGGAGATCAACCTCTTGTCAGATGTACGTTTTGCAAATATTCTCTCCCAGCTGGTGTGTTGTCTGTTCGTCTTGATTCTGGTTACATTTGTCTTGTAGAAGCTCTTTAATCTGATAAAGTCCCACTCACTTATTTTTTCTTTAGTTTCCCTAGTTTGAGTAGGCATGTCATCCGAAAAGTTTCCTTTATGACCAATGTCAAATGGTGTGTTACCTATATTTTTTTCTATGAGTTTTATAGTTTCAGGTCTCACCTTCAGGTCTTTGATCCATTTTGAGTTAATTTTTGTGAATGATGATAGCAGATGGTCCACTTTCATTCTTTTGCATGTTGCTGTCCGGTTTTCCCAACACCATTTATTGAAGAGACTTTCCTTTCTCCATTGTATGTTCTTAGCTCCTTTGTTGAAAATTAGCTGTCTGTATATGTGCGGTTTTATTTCTGGGCTTTCAATTCTGTTCCATTGATCTGTGTGTCTGTTTTTGTACCAGTACCATGCTATTTTGATTACTATTGCTTTGTAGTATGTTTTGAAGTCAGGGATTGTGATGTCTCCTGCTTTGTTCTTTTTTCTTAGGATTGCTTTAGGTATTCCGGGTCTTTTGTTGCCCCATATGAATTTTAGTATTCTTTTTTCTATTTCTGTGAAGAATGTCGTTGGGATTCTGATTGGGATTGCATTGACTCTGTAGATTGCTTTAGGTAATATAGACATTTTAACTATATTTATTCTTGCAATCCATGTGCATGGGATGTCTCTCCATTTCTTTACGTCATCATCGATTTCTTTCAATAATTCTTGTAGTTTTCATTGTATAGGTCTTTCACCTCCTTGGTAAGATTTATTCCTAGATATTTTATTCTTTTTGATGCAATTGTAAATGGTATTATCTTTTTGAGCTCTCTTTCTGTTAGTTCGTTATTAGCACACAGAAATGCAACTGATTTTTGTAGATTTATTTTGTACACTGCGACTTTGCTGTAGTTGTTGATTGTTTCTAATAGTTTTCCAATGGATTCTTTAGGGTTTTCTATATATACAATCATGTCATCTGCAAATAGTGAGAGTTTCACTTCTTCGTTACCTATTTGGATTCCTTTTATTCCTTTTTCTTGCCTAATTGCTCTGGCCAAAACCTCCAGTACTATGTTGAACAGGAGTGGTGAGAGTGGGCAGCCCTGCCTCGTTCCTGTTCTCAGAGGAACGGCTTTCAGTCTTTCCCCGTTGAGTATGATGTTGGCTGTGGGTTTGTCATATATGGCCTTTATTATGTTGAGGTACTTTCCTTCTGTTCCCATTTTGTTGAGAGTTGTTATCATAAATGGATGTTGTATCTTGTCAAATGCCTTCTCTGTGTCTATTGAGATGACCATGTGGTTTTTTTTTTGTTTTGTTTTGTTGATGTGGTATATCACGTTGATTGATTTGTGGATGTTGAACCATCCCTGCATCCCTGGTATAAATCCCACTTGATCATGGTGTATGATCTTTTTAATGTATTGCTGTATTTGGTTTGCCAATATTTTGTTGAGAATTTTTGCATCTATGTTCATTAGCCATATTGGCCTGTAATCTTCCTTCTTTGTATTGTCTTTGTCTGGCTTTGGTATTGGGTTAATGTTGGCCTCGTGGAATGGTTTAGGAAGTGTTCCATCTTCCTCGATTTTTTGGAATAGTTTGAGAAGGATGGGTATTAAATCTTCTTTGAATGTTTGGTAAAATTCACTGGAGAAGCGATCTAGTCCTGGATTTTTATTTTTTGGGAGGTTTTTGATTACTATTTCGATCTCTTTAGTTGTGATTGGTCTATTCAGATTCTCTATTTCTTCTTGGTTCAGTTTTGGGAGGTTGTATGAGTCTAAGAATTTATCCATTTCTTCTAGATTGTCCAATTTGTTGGCATATAATTTCTCATAGTAGTCTCTTATAATCCTCTGTATTTCCATGGTATCCGTTGTAATTTCTCCTCTTTCATTTCTAATTTTATTTACTTGAGTGTTTTCTCTTTTTTTCCTTAGTAAGCCTGGCTAAGGGTTTGTTGATTGTGTTTATCTTCTCAAAGAACCAATTCTTTGTTCCATTAATCCTTTCTACTCTTTTTTTGGTCTCAATTTCATTTATTTCTGCTCTGATTTTTATTATTTCTCTCTTTCTGCTGACTTTGGGCTTTGTTTGTTCTTCTTTTCCTAGTTCTGTTAGGTGTGATTTGAGGTTGCTTATTTGGGCTTTTTCTTGTTTGCTAAGGTGGGCTTGTATCACTATGAATTTCCCTCTCAGGACCTCTTTTGCTGCATCCCATATGTTTTGGTATGGCATATTTTCATTTTCGTTTGTTTCCAGATAGTTTTTGATTTCTCCTTTAATTTCATCAATGTTCCATTGGTTGTTCAGTAGCATGTTGTTTAATCTCCACATTTTTGTCACTTTCCCAGTTTTTTTTTTTCGTGGTTGGTTTCCAGTTTCATAACATTATGTTCTGAAAAAATGCTTGTTATGATTTCAATCATCTTAAATTTATTGAGGCTTGCTTTGTTTCCCAACATATGGTCTATCCTTGTGAATGTTCCATGCGTGCTTGAGAAGAATGTGTAGTCAGTTGTTTTTGGATGGAGTGCTCTGTATATGTCTACTAGGTCCATCTCATCCAGTTTTTCATTTAAGTCTACTATTTCTTTATTGACTTTTTGTCTGGATGATCTATCCATTGATGTAAGTGGGGTATTAAGATCTCCTACTATTTTTGTATTGTTGTTAATGTCTCCTTTTAGGTTTGTTAATAGTTGCTTTATGTACATTGGTGCTCCACCCACCTATGCTGGGTGCATATATATTTAAAAGTGATAGGTCTTCTTGGTGGAGTGTCCCTTTTATTATTATATATTTCCCTTCTTTGTCTCTCTTAACCTGTTTTATCCTGAAGTCTACTCTTTCTGATATCAGCATGGCAACATCTGCTTTCTTTTGTTTGCCATTAGCTTGGAGTACTGTCTTCCATCCTTTCACTCTGAGCCTGTGCTTGTCTTTAGAGCTGAGATGTGTTTCCTAGAGGCAACATATTGTTGGTTCTTGCTTTTTAATCCATCCTGCCACTCTGTATCTTTTGATTGGAGAGTTCAATCCATTTACATTTAGGGTAATTATTGATATATGAGGGCTTAATGTTGCTGTTTTGTCACTTATTTTTGGTTCTTTTGCATTTCCTTTGTTTCTTGTCCCATTTGTTTCGGACTGCCAATTCAGTTTGGTTGTTCTGTCTTATGACTCTTTTAGTTTTCGCTTTGTTTATCATATCTGATTTTGTTTTGATTATTTGTTTGGTGGTTACTTTGAGGTTTGTGTAAAACATCTTGTGTATGAGATAGTCCATTATCTGATGGCTTCCTATTTCCTCATACTAAGTCAATTCAATCACTTTCTTCTTCCCTTCTAAGTCGTTCTTGTTACACCTTATTCTATCTTGTGTTGTGGGTGTGCATTTACAGTGATGAGGTTAAATTTATTTTTGGTGAATTCCTTCCTTTGATCTTTGATTTTGGTATTTAAGTGGTTGCTAACCTATTCTGGTAAAGATCTACTATTTTTCTGAGTTTGTCTACCTATTTTTCTCCTTGCTCCAAGCTCTGTATTCCCTTTCTCTTCTTTTTTCAGGCCTGAGGGCCTGCCTTCTTGAGTATTTCTTGTAGTGGGGGTCTCGTGCCCATGAACTCCCTTAGCTTTTTTTTATCTGGGAAAGTTACTATTTCTCCATCATATTTGAAGGATATTTTTGCTGAATAGAGTATTCTTGGCTGAAAGTTTTTGTCTTTCAGTATTTTGAATATATCATTCCAGTCTCTCCTACCCTGTAAGTTTCTGTTGAGAAATCCGCTGATCTGTTGGAAATTGCTTTGTACCTTATTTTTTGTTTTTGTCTAGCTGCCCTTAATATTGTTTCTTTGTCATTGACTTTGGCCAGCTTTACCACTAGATGTCGTGGAGTGGGCCTTTGCCTGTTGACGTATTTAGGTGACCTGTTGGCTTCGCTTACTGGTATTTCCTGCTCCTTCCCCAGATTTGGGAAGTTCTCAGCTATTATTTCATTGAATAGGCTCTCTGTTCCTCTTTCCTTCTCTTCTCCCTCAGGAATACCTATAATTCTTATGTTACATTTCCTAATAGAGTCAGATATTTCTTGGAGACTTTCTTCATTTCTTTTTAGTCTTAGTTGTCTCTCCTCTTCCATCTGGAGCATATCTGTATTCTTATCCTCTATAATGCTAATTCTTTCCTCCATATTGTCAGCTCTGTTCTTTAAAGATTCCAGATGCTCCTTTATCTCTCCCACTGTGTTCTTCATCTCCATCAGCACTGATTGGTTTTTCTTTATGATTTCCATCTCTTTTGTGAAGAAACTCCTAATCTCATTGAATTGTTTGTGTTGTCTTGCATTTAATTGAGTTTTTTTAGTGATAGCTATTTTGAAATCTTTGTCATTTAGGTTATGGATTTCTGTGTCTTCAGGGTTGGTTTCTGGGTGCTTGTCATTTTCCTTCTGGTCTGGGGATTTCATGTACCTTTGCATTGTGGTTCCTGTACTGGCTTTGTTTTTCTTCATCCTGGAAATATCTGGTTGCAATTTCCACCTGCCGCCACTGTGTGGGGGTAAAGGGCTGTGTAATCTGAGCCCCCTGCACTCTGCCCTAGCCGATGGCTGCAATCTGCCAGTTGCCTGGTCTGGTCTGTCACTCAGCTGCAGGCTCCAGCCTGCAGGGAGGAGGGGGGCTCTCTCTTTTTCCCGCTGGGTCCCTGGCATGGGGGGGCTTCTCAATCGCCCCTTATTATCCGCTCTCCTGAGGTGCTCAGATGTTGATGATACCCTGTAGCAGTTCTGAGTCCTCTCTGTGGGAGTTTCCCACTGGCTGAGAGAGCACGAAGAGCTATGGTTTCCCTGTAGAGGGCCGCCCCTCTCCCCTCTCTGGGAGCTGCGTGGATCAGGATCGCTGATCTGATGGGGAGGGAGAGGAGTTCTCCTTACCTCTCCTCACTTCCTCCAGGGGCCCAGCGCGTTCCACTCTCAGATGTGCGGCAGTGTGGATCTTTCTGATCTTGCTTTTCACTGTCTAGGATTCCTTTGTTGGTCTGTGACTGTTCCTTTTGTTGTATCTTATCAGGGGAAGAGTTTACGGGAAAGCTCACTCTGCCATGACGCTGACATCACTGTGTTCTTTTCTTTTATATATACATACAGCAAGTAATATTCAATGGCTGATTTTCTAGACCCATCATTCAAAAAAGTATTTTCATGTGAAAAACTAAATAAAGGTGGTTGAGAGTATATGTGCTTTATTCCATCTTCTAATCTTCTTCCATATAAATCTCTTCCTCTCCACTCTCACTTACATTGGCATGTTGCAAACTTTCATCATCTCTTGCCAGGATTCATTTAACAGCTCCCAGACTTATACAACAGACTACCAGGAAGTGGTATGTATGCTAATCCCTCTCTAGTTCACCCTCAACACACCCGATAGAGTGATCTTTGTGGCACACAGATATGAATATCCACCCCAGATATTTTCAGTGACTATGAACCTCTTATAGGATAAATTCTCAACTCCTTTGCATCACATAAAAAGACACGTGCCTTTCTTTTTTGTCTCACTTCCTAATAATTCTCTGTATCACACATCAGCCTTCCTACCTTCCAACAAACAAAATCAACAAAATTAACTGTTTGGAGAATGTAAAGAGAGAAGGTAAAATTTTTAAATATATTTTTGGATGGATTTAATTCATGTGCTTGCAATGGGATTATACCTTATAAAATGATAAACTTCACTTTAATGTTGTTTTGGGGAAATATATTATTCTTTCATGTGTCAGATTGCCTAATATATTTCATAAACAAGTATTTTCTGAGTGGCAAGTCTTCTTGAAATTTATGGAATTATTCACAGCACTTAGATTTTCTAATCCATGATATAATTTCATCTCCTTAATATTTAAGCTTTTTTTGATGACTAAAAAGGTCAGAGGAAAGTATTAATTAATATGTAAAGATCAAGTCACTCTATTACTGCTGGACACTAAGTCTATTTACATGTAAATTTCATTCTGATTTTGTATACTCATAACCTTTGTTTCAGCCAAAGTCGCATCAGTAAAAATTAAGTCAAAGCAGTCATCTTATTTAATAGGCTAATTTATATTGAACAAATAGTTATTGAGCACTCTCTCCATCCTTGCAAGGATGAGAAGGAATCATCACAAGTAAAATAAAAGACAAGACCTGTAATTGAAAAATCAGTGGTGAAGGAGGGCTGGTATTCAAATAAAGCAAGATAGCGACGGAGAGGAAGAAAATCTAAATAGGGAAACTATCCCACACATCCTCTCCCCATCCTATTCTGGACAAAAAATAGAGGAGTAGAGGAGAAAGGTCTGACATTTTTGACAAGTTCCTTATTATGTAAGAGGTTGATAAATTTATAAGAGGGAGTATGAAATCTGCACAATAATGAAAGTAGCCAGCCTCAACGTTTCAAATAAGAACAAAGGCTTTGTGGCATGTGCTGAATTTTAAACCTCATTTCAAAACATAGAACGAGAATAGGCTGAACTGAACAGTTGTACTTATTTTCCATCCCACCAAAGCAGGCAAAGTTAGAAAATAAAATTTTTTATCATATTATAAAATCAGGGTTTATTTTTATATCTACAGCAAAATTTGAACAAGAACAAGCCACGTTAACAATACATTGATAACCTACAATTTGAGATTAACACATAGAATAATCCAGCACAGTGTTCACCAAGGTGCTCTTATTAACTACTGATTGTATGCTCTGATGGATATTCATTTTGTTTAGCCTTTTAAACTAAATATAAAAATCATATGTTAGTAAAATTAGTAATAAGAAGCCTAACATAATTAGTATAAACAATTAAAACACGTAAACAAATAAATTGATATTTCAATATTTTACCCACCTAGCAAGATAATAGTAGAAGGGTTAATATCTATTGCTGAGTGATTTTAAGTGAATCATGGTCATGTTCAAATAATTCCCACAGATATTCTATGGAGTAGATATAATTTATCACTCCATTTTATATATTAGGAAACTGTGAGAGGTTAAGAGACTTGCTTAAGGTCACAGAGATAGTAATTAGTAGAATATGGATCATATTGTGTCACCAGGGAACACATTGTCATGTAATTAGAAAACAAAAAGTTTTGTTTTTTGTATACAAATTGACAGAAAGTCAATTTTTTTGTCAATACAAATTGACAGAAAGTCAATTTTTTTGTCAATACAAATTGACAGAAAGTCAATTTGTATACAAATAATATTAAACTGTAAAAAACTGAATACCATAAACTAAATTAAAATTCAAAAAAATAAACTGGAAACTGTTTGTACATATAGCAGCGTGCTCATTTTCAAAGTATATAAGAAAAAGCCAACAAAAGAAAAATAGAGACAGTATATAAGATATTCATAGAATGAATATGCATACTATTAGCTCATATGCATATGCATACATATAAAATGAAGCTCTTTAATAGTTAAAATATATAAATTAAATAGTAATAAAATTCCACTGTAAAATCAATGAAATTGAATTGGTCAAAAATTTAAAGTAACCAAAAATATTCATTTCTGACTCAAGAGCTATAAGACTTTAACTATTTTACATTGGTGGTGGAAAAATAAATTATTTCAATGTCACTGGAAAAATAATTTCACACAATATCTAGGACTGAACATTTAAATTCTATTTGAAATAGCAATTAGCCTTCTAGGAATAGATCTAAAGAAATAACCAGAGATGCAGGTAAAATTTTAAGTACAAAGATACTCATCACAACATTATTTATGTTGCAGCAAAAATTGATGAAAATTATAACAATAATAGGAGAATTATTCAGTAAATTATAGCATATTCAGATATTTGACTGTTGTAAATTCAATAAAAGCATATTTAAGTTTCATTTGACCTAAAATTATAATTAGGAGCGTTTCTTTAACTATGCATCCTCTAGAAGCTTGGTTACCTAACCAACACTTTTAATAAAAATATAAATTAATTTTATTTAGTTATATATCACTCTGCCACTACATTATTAACAGGCAGATAACCACATCCACAGCTTACATTTAAATCATGATTCATTTGTTCTTGATGGAACCATGACCCTTATGGATGATGGGCTTAATGGTAGCTATGTGACCCAAAGTAGTAAAGGATACAAAAGGAAGCCTTCCAAGAGCAAATTTTACTCATCAGTGGGGTTAGTGGATTGGAGGGAAGGAAAGAATCTGGGTCCTTAGTAGCTTCGTTAAACGGCTAATCCTACTATGATTGAAGTTGCCTTATTTTTAAATCCCCGGCATATGAGAAAGCAAACTCTCTTATTATCTAATTTAGTTTGCACTTGGATTTAATGTTTTGTAGACTGACTGAGCCTCTTAATCAAATACCATTATAATAAATAATATGTAAGGAGAAACATACCAATTAACACTGTGTAAGAATGCCATCCCATAGCTAGAGAACTGAGGCATTTTATTAAGAAATAATAGAGGTGAGCCAATGTGGTGAAGCACTAAACAGAGCGCCAGATGCAGACAGAGAGACTTCCTGGGGGAATAAAGTCCCTCAAAGGAGTATCATTAACAAATTTTCCCTTGAAGTAGAATTGACTGCTACTGAAGGAAGACTTAGAGATGGCCTGAAGAAGGGGGATCAAAGCACATTCCAATAAGAGCTTCCATTCTGAGTGCCATTAGTGGTTTGAAGCCATGTTCCAGTGCCAACATTCAGTTTACAGGAAAATTTTACTGAGTCTTTGAGCTCATATTTGTTTAAACTCTACTTTTAAAGACTCTTGGAGGTCCTTTTTTCCACTGAGAAATTTTCTATTTGTTTACATCAGAAGTCTGGGGTCTACTTTAAATTGATATTAACATATAAAACCTAGTTTGACGATGCAAATAGTGTCAATTCATGTCCATACCAAAATGAGACTAGCAATAGCTTCAAATTCTCAGCAGAGACTGTTTTCTTGCATTAAATAACAATGATGTCATAAGAAGTCTCCTTGACCCTTGTCTATGCTGGGCAGGATTTAATATCTAGTATATACTTTCTTTGAGCATAGGCCTTACTGTTTCCCACAGTAAGGGATTTATGCAGGGATTTTTTTTTTCGTACTGCATGGGTCCAAGGCCTCCCTACCCACTGCCATATCACACCCATCACCAAACTGCCTTTAAAACCAAACCCAGGTCAGCTTGTATTGGTAATGATTATAGGATAACCAGCCACTTCAAAGCTACATTTTTCCCTAACAGCAAAAGATTTACCTCACTTTCTTTCAAGTTCATCCTTTCATTTTAAAATGAAGAGTTTTTAAATATTTAACTATTATTGTTGGGTTTGATATTCATGCATTTAATTTAAATGACAGGAGAATTTCAGGGTGTCTAGTCTGCTATATTGCCAAGAGAGAAAACTTGTAGAAAGAATTGTCCTAATGTAATAAGTTTTTATGCAATGTTAATAGAAAAACAGTATACCTGATGTGTGTGTGTTTGCGTGTATAATTCCACTTAGGTAAAAGTACATGCATGTATGTATGTGTGTTACATATATGTGCATATGCATATACATACGCAATGTCATTTACATGCATATATGTGCATATAAGTACACTAAATTGACAGTATGTATATATTTCCAATAAATATAAGTATGTATGTTTGTATACATGTATTTGTATATATGTATACACACATATATGTTTCACCACTATGTAAATTGTGCTTTGTCGTTGTGTTGAGATTTTCAATAATTTTACGTTCTTATTTCTTCTGTTCAACATCTTGAAAATCTATGAAGTTAGTATTTATTACTTTTACACTCAGAAAAAAATAGGTTAATTTAAAATGAGAAGATAGATAGATTTTTAATCTAGTCAAGTTTGAATTTGCTCTTCTGTCCTATAAGCTTTCATAATACTTTTACTTTTTTATATATAGAACTTAATCCACTCCTATGTAATAAAGTCTTTAATGATGTAGTTCATATTTGGTCCACCTGTCTATAACTTACAGGAACTAAAAAAATGTGGGTCCTTAATAATGTTAGACAAAATAGTTCAGACAGACACTTTCATCACTATTCCAATAGCACTGACTCTATGAAGAAGCCCACCTAAAGTGCTCACAGAAGTTCACATAACAAAACTTGAGAAGTATAGGTAATCATGTTAATAATTTCTCCACACTAATATTAATAAAAATGTTATAAACTGTAATATTGTCTTTCAGTATTGAAACTTCAATTAATCTTTCTACCTTAAAGCTACAAGAATTATGACATCTTATCCCAATTCAAGAACAGGACTACTAAACAACTTCTGAAAAGAGTATATGGTCTATTTTTTGAGATTTACACCACCCATCTATTAGTTCATAAAAACTGTGATCTGGATCAAAATTCTCTGAGTCCTTGGTGTTAGGTATCTTCTTTAATGTTTGATTTCAGCTGGTCTTCAAATTATAGTCCTAAGAATCTTAGCTTTATCTAATTATACTTCAGGTACAAAAGAGACTATACATTCCCTAAGTTAAAAAATATTCTGTTGTTTCTAACTAGTAAATTAACCATCACAAAGTCACAATTACAAAAGGAAAATTTTAAAACAAAGGAATACTGACCAGGAAATATTGAAATATTCAATATTTACTCCTTAAGTTGGGTGCCAACTGCTGCTCAATTCAATTCTACTTAATGATAATTTTTAAAACTCCATCAAATATGACATCCATGAAACCACTTGAGTCACTCATGATTGTCTCTTTCTAAATGCTTTCTCACTAAGATAGTTATTATGATTATCATGTTAAAAATAACATTAATCACAAGCCCAACTGAATGCATATTGTATATCTTACATTCATTTAATCCTTGAACATATTCATGAAGTAGTCATTATTATCATTTTACAAGTAGCATTAAAAGACTTAGTAATATATCTAGTGTGACAGAACTGATATTTGACCTTGAGTCTGTGTCAATATCTGTACCCAAGTGGCATCAGATGAAACTAATTCACTAATAATTTTATGGAAAATTCATCACTCTACTATTTTACTCCTTTAATGACTTAATTGCCTTTGAATGGAAGGGCATATTTTTTGTCATCTACTTTATATGTTCAAGTAATTCCTCTTCTTCAATTTTGAGTCTTAAAAATTAAAGAAGTCAACAAAATTGTAGATCTCTCACTACTCAATTTCAAGGCTGATTATAGCCAAATTGAATAAGACAGCACAGAACTTATTTTAAAAAAGACACATAAATCAATGAATTTGTATATGAAGAATATAATAAAGAGCCCAGAAATAGACATACACAAATATACACAACTATGTTATTCAAAGGCAAAAAGGCAATCAATGGAGAAAGGTTAGTCTATCAAAAAAATGGCACTGAAATAATTGGACACCCTTAAGCAAAAAGATGGTACTAAACAGACTTCACTACTTATACAAAAAATAAATTCAAAAGGAACACAGGCATATAAATGCAAAATTATAAAATGTCTAGAATAAAATATAGAAGAATACCTATGTGTTATGGGTGTGGTGATGAATTTTGAGATACAATACCAAAAACATGATTCATGAAGAAAAAAATTGATAAGTTAGATTTCATTAAAATTTAATACTTCTCCTCTGTGAGAAACAGTGTTAATAGAATGAAAAAACAAGTGATAAACTGGTAGACAATATCCGCAAAACACATATTTGATAAAAGACTTGCATCCAAAATATACAAAGAGCTCCTAAAATTCAATTGTAAGACAACAAACAAACCAATTTAAAAATAAACTAACATCTGACCACACACCTAATCAAGGAACATTTGCATATGACAAATAAATATATGAAAGGGTGTTAACACTATTTCTAACTAGGGAAATGAAAATTAAATTAAATTACGAGATACCACTACTTAATTATTACAATGACAAGAATCTAACAAACTGGCAATACCAATTGCTAGTGAGGATGAAGAACAATGGAACTCTCATGCTTGGTACAGCCACTTTGCAACACAGTTTTGCAGTTTCTTATATAGCTGAACACAGTCTTACTGAAAGATCCAACAACCATGCTCTTAGGTAGTTAACCAACTTTTGAAACCATATGTCCACACCAAAACCTGCACATAAACACTTATGGTAGTTTTATTCATAACTACCTAAACTGGAAGCAAGCAAGATGCCCTTCAACAGTGTATACATATACAAACATTGTTACATCATACAATGGGGTACTATATAGGAATAGACAGGTATGTACTATCAACCCACACAAAGACATGGATGAATCTTAAATGCATATAGGTAAGTTAAAGAAGCCTGTCTGAAAAGGTTATATATGTCATTTGTATGAAATTCTGGAAAAGAAAACCATAAAGACAGTAAGACATCAATGATCATCAGAGTTTCAAAGAAGAGGGAGGTTGCTGGGATAAAGCAATAGGAAATCCTATAGAGTCATGAAACTACTCTTTATGATGATGTAATGGTAGATGATGACACTATACATTTGTCAATACCAATAAAAATTTGCCACACAATAGACAATTACAATATAGTGAAACCTAATATATGCAAATTAAAATAAATAATTTTCTAGGAGGTTGGGGGAATCCCAGGATGGAATGTAAATGTGACAAAATGATTTAACCATATTACAAACATAGGGAACAACTTCACTGAGGTGTATGTGTGGGGAAAGGTGATGACATACCTAACTTTGGAGATGAGTGGCATATGAAAGAATAAAGGCAAAAGGAACTGTCATCAGCACTATACTCCAGTCAATAAAGTTATTTCTTACTGGAGTCTGAGTTAACAATTCTGGAACCACATATGTATACTGGAAGTGAACATTAAGGAAATGGATGGTGGATGATGGGAGCAAGGTTTCTCACAGTTGGAATGGTGAGTTTATAGATAAACAAAGGAAGGAGGCTAGAGTGATCCACACAATAACGGATCAGAGTTTGAGACATCAGTATGAACTCATGTATAGCTTAATAATAATACAATGGTTACACATACGAAAATTTATAGATATGTATCGAAATACAGGTTAGTATACACACATATATTTCTTTGCTCTGTCACCCAAGAGGGCCTAGAAACAAGGACACCCCAGAAGCAAAAAGCATATCTCATGTTCAGATCTTGGTTTCAAATACTGTTCTCCCCAAAAAGCAACCAGGACACCTTGGAGAAAAGGCTGATCTTAAGCACCGAGGCAGGAAATACGTAAGATGAGCTTGGAACATTTTGTAATGTCATAAAGCAAGGAAGAGCTCAAATTAAAACACAATGATGGGCATATGTCCAAGTGCTACAGGAGCCAAGTGACAGGGTTCCCAATGACCAAATCTGGAAGAAAACTACACACAAAAATTAAACGAAAATGAATAAAAAATAAAGCTAAACACAGATCACTTTTTCCTAAATTATATGTGAAAGCTGAGTGAGATCATGAGAGGGAAAAAATTGATATTCAAATAAGGTTGAAAATTCTTCATAGCATGCCTTCTTGAAAATTCGAGAACATAGGCTTCTTACATATTTACAAGTATTCCACAGTAAATTCATTTATTTTTATAATCCAAGTTTCCTCAAATGTATTTGACTACAGAATATTTTTTACATCAAATCTATTAAATCCCCATATAAATACTGGTCCTCAAAACAAGAGACAGCTATATTGGAAAATGCTGTTATACAGGATGAAGAGTCCAGTGTAATATATATTAAATTTATCAAAAGTGTTCAATTACCAACAAAATATATGTTAACCTCATGCAAAGGGTCCAATGACCACAGGCAAAGTTTTAAAATAACTAGCACAAGGAAAACAAATCTTACAAGTCTATAGCCAAAAAGCCAAAACCAACCAACCAAACTAAAAATCATTAAGCAAAAGAACCTAAAACAAAATATAAAGTACCTTCACAGGAACCGAATTCATAGTGTATCCAGAATTGTTCTGTGTACCCATAGATGCTAGAAGATAAGAGATCAATCCGTACTTACAGTTTTAGGAGAAAGATATTTTGACCCAAACTATTTAAAACTAGCAATCCAGGGTTGTGTGGTGCTCACATGTGGCTTTCATTTCTAGGGCCAAGCAAATGTTCAAATTCTCATTTTCTAGGCATCAGGAGGCATATACCATTTCTTCCCACATCTTTCTGGTCAGATCCATCTTTTCTCAAACTTATGTTTTAATGTTTTAAAAGAACATATATTAAAGCTTGTAGAAAAATAGCTTGGGAAAAATATTTTCAGTAAACACCTCTATTAGGTGTGTATCTGTAGAAGTACAATTGACGTCAGAAATTGTGATTTTTCATTGCCATATACCCCACACCACAAAGTTTAGTGCCAGGTAGTACTCCAGGACATATTTTTACTGTTTTTTGTGCAAAAAATGATGTGTATTATAATAAGTTGAGTCAGTGTTAGGAGAAGAGAACCATGATAAATGAAATATCATAAATAAGCTCTTGAAATGATTTTTTTCCTGCTATACTCAACAGGCTTAATCGCAGTAAAGTTAAAACAACAAGAATTGCTTAGTGAGATAAATATCCTAATATCAACCATACTATCTCAATTTTAGTCTCATTCACCTTTTTTGGTCATTTAATACATTGGCTGTGGATCTACATTTTGTCAGACACTATGTGAAGTATTTAAATAAAAAGTGTCTGGCGATGGTCCCTTTCTTCAAAGAGGATCTCAGAGGTAATAAACATAACTGATGATAATTAAAATACAATATATGAAGTAGCATATTACAAACATGCTCAAATTTTTATGAGGGCAGAAGAAATCACTACAGTGAAATCTCACAATAAAATGCATTCAGATAGAACGCAATGGCTCTTGGCTCCCGTCCTTTCCAGCAAGCTCACTCACTAAGGCATTTCTTCTGATGGCGTTATGGCAGTCTTATGTGGCGGTTTGTATCTTATAAAATCAGGAATTTCCCTCAGTACATGTCACACCTTGGCCTATGTCTTACATGATGAATGGGGCTTAAACAGGTAGAAGCAAATGATAGGGCACTTAACGTATGTGCACATCAAGAGAAGCGGGATAGATAATTGTGTGTGCATTGAACGGCAGGCAGTTTTCTCTGTGCAAAGTGTAATTTTGGTCAGGGAAAGAACAGCCCTTAAGGCTGAATATAGATAGAGCCAGTTTGTGAATGGCTTCGTTGGCTGTAAGGGGTTTTCTTGCCACTATGAAGCTACTGAAATGTTTTTAACCAAAAAAAAAAAAAGTATGAGGCAGTACATAAAAGGGAAAGATGCAAGTAGGGAAATTTCTTCTTCTACTACTATTATAGTAGTCTAGGTACGGTAATGAAGGACTAAACGCCAGTGGAAATGAGTAGGAGATGAGGGTGTTGTGGGACGCTTTGGTAATATAATGAAATATAATGAAAATTATCGGAGTTGGATTAAATGGTGACTAGTGTGGAGCTAAAAGTGCCTTAAAATGTAGTGGAGAATGCAGGAGACAAATAATTTTGTGGAACGTTATAATAAAACAGGTTTTGAGGGAAGTTAAGATGAGTTGGAAGACATATACTAAGTAGTTACATACGTGATTTGGAGCTGCAGATCTACCTATTTGAATCTCCAGAGTCAAGTAGGTAGCTGAAGACAAGTCATAGGAGTATTAGATATTGTCCAGAGAAAGAGTATTTTGGAAAGTAGAAAAAACTTCAGGAATATACTGTTTGTCTACATCATTTTTATTCCCTCTAAAAATAAGTTCCTGTGTGTACTGTAATAAGACTTTACTCGTAATAATGAAGTTATGTTTTCACTGCTAAAGAACTGCTCTATTTTCATCATTACAATTGCAATAGAGAAGCTTGCAGTTTTCCCATGCATATGTTTGCCAGAAGGGTCATGTGAGATATCTTGAATTTCTCCCAGTAATTACCCAAAGTATACTTGCTCATGTCAACTTGTCTGTTCCCTGGTCCTTCAGTCAAAAAGTTAAGGGAGAAATTGGATTAGATGACATCTATGGCCCCGTTAAAATTGAAAACTCAAAGCATTTACCAAAATATTGACTTCATTGATATTCATCTTCACATTTGATAATGACATAAAAACTCACACATGATGTTTACTTTCCTTTCAAAGAAGGTAAGCTGCATTTACTATTTTTCAAGTGGACGTTTTAAAAACAATTGTAACAATTAAGAATACATTCTCTGGTAAGTAAAAGAATCAACTTTTTTTTCAGCCTAATTGAGGTATAATTGACATGGAAAACCCAATTTAAGTATATTGTAGAGAAAGGATTTTATTTTTCTGGTGTAACAAGAAGTCTGATAGTATGGGTACTGTTTGTGTTGGTTTCATAATTCAATAATATTAAAGTTGATGTCCATAATTCTTTTAATATTTTCTCACATAGTTGCAAGGTGGCTGTTGTAACACGAGCCATCCATTCACCTTCAAGAAAAGAACATGGGAAGAACTGGGAAGTGCTGCTCCAGTCACATTTGTCTCTCTTTATAAGGACATTAAAAATTCTCTAAATTACACCTAGCCAGCTTCCATTCACTTCTCATGGATTGGTTTCCATGCAAAGCAAGGAAAACTGAGAAAGTGAGCTTTTAGCTTTCCAGTTTGTATTGTAGGAGGAAGCTAGAGAAAGGAGTTGAGAAAAGTTTTGAATAGCACGCCAAATGTACTATCTTCAACAGCAATATAAAACATGAAAATATTCTAATAGGTTTAAATTTTATTCCAAGTTTTGGAAGCATAACTTTTACAAAGTATATACCTAGGATAAAATATGTAAGTATTAATTATTATATCAATTACTAATGTCACTTTTATAGTATTCCATCTTCAGTTTATTAGAAATCAAGAATATTTTACTTACTTGTAAATTGTCACGCTCGCCTTCTTTGCTAATTTTTACTTCTCATGCATATTTAATCTTAAACATTAACCATATACTGTTATTTCATTTGAACGATTGCACGTTACGGTGAAAAGCACACTGGGCAAAGAATCAGAAAATCCATATGTGAATTCTAGATTTTTCACACACTAGATGTATGAACCTTAGCAAGTCAATACAGCTCTCTGTGCTCATTTCCTCACTTATAAAAATAGAATGTTAGTGTCTCTGCCTACTTCAGAGTCGCTGTGAGAATTAAAGGAGATAATATATGTGAAACTGTATAGTGAGATGCAAGGTGCTAAACAAATTTTCAATACTGCTATATTGGGGAAAAAAGTATTTAATATTTTAAGTTAATAAAAATACATTAACTTTTCAGGGGGCAGAATATTCTTCCACAGCAGAAGTACATCACTTTGAGTTAAAATAATACATCCTCCCATATTATTAGTTAGCATGCACATATGAGCACTGGCAACCAGGAGCTCCTAAACAAATTCAGAATGAATGTGAAAATTGATGGTGGAGATGATAGAAATAAAATCCTGAACATAGACTAGAAACAACATATCTGGAGTAATTTGGGGGCATAAATCATGCTAAATCTTGAGCTCTAAGAAAGCCTAGGTTAGAAATATTACATTAGAAATCTAATCAGTAAAGATTTAGTTTAATATAGATTTTGCCAAAAATTGCCACTATTTTGACTTTCTCAAATCAGAATCATAACAGACTGCTGAATAAATAAAAACATTTTGATGCTGTGAATTTTAACAAAATATTGTGTTAAACTTTTGACATTATTAAAGGATAGTATGTGATTTTAGGCATATTAACATACATTTAAAAGAGGATTTACTGAGTCTTTATTGTTGGGTTACACACTCATTAGAGTCTGTGAATTCAATGAGTATTACAAAGTTCACTTCTGACAAGCTCATAATAAAATTAGCATGTACCTATGAAAGCTCACATAGAAAATCTAAGTCTGCTGTTCAACTACTGTGTAAGAAAATTCCTTCCCCAAAACATTTAATTGATTTCAAAAGCATCCTATGCTTTATCGTATATGTGTGAACAATTGAAATAACTATGCATTTAAAAGCTTTGTATTAAAAAGGAAAACTGATAATATTGCCAAGTGATAAATTATCTGTGACTGAGCTAGTAATAAATGTTCTGTTTACAAAATAGTTTTGTTCTTCTCCTTCATAGCAAAAACCAGCACTTAAAACCATTAGGAAGGCATCAAGCTGGAAATTCACATAATAGCTCTCAATAAGTCTAAAATATAGTCACCTTTTCTACAACAGGAAAATGGATCAATATCTCTTTGCAATAGCACATGATAGGTAGTTAGCTTGCATTAGGGGTATGTTACGTTACAAAGTAAACACTGTTTCTTTAAATACTAGAACCACATTCAGGTAGAGGAAAGCTTACAAAGGAGAGACACCTGCTCTGCTGCTTAAGCATATTTTCCTGAAAGGCAAGATTACTTCCTCTTGGCTTTTTTGCTTTGTATTTTATCCACGGGATAAACTTCTAATTCCATTTCATCCCTTTGGCAAGAGAAGATTTATAGAACAATGAAAGGAAAATGCTTGAAAATTACCTAAGAGATGTAGCAATGCTTATGTATCAACATTTCAAGAAGACTAATTTTGAAATTGGAAGCTTGCATATTCTGGCTTTTTGTATAAAATACATATGACTTTTTGCAGCTTTTATTACTACCACCATCATACTCCAAAGACTACAACAGTTTTTTCACACTAACTCTGCTATACACACACATACACACAAGTATGTACAGTCAGCCCTCTGTATGTGTGGGTTCCATATCCTGCACATTCAACCAACTGAGGATGGAAAGGCCTATGGTGGTTGTGTCTGTACTGAACATGCACACTTTTTTTCTTGTCATTAGTCCCTAAACAATACAGTATAATAACTATTTACATAGCATTTACATTGCATTAAGTATTATAAATAAAGATGATTTAAAGTATACGTGAGGATACGCATGGGGTTATATGCAAATGCTACACCATTTTATATAAGGGACTTCAGCATCTGTGAATTTTGGTATCAGTGGGGATCCTGGAACCAATGCCCCATGGATACCGAGGGATGACTGTGTGTATATTCCATTACTTTTTTTGTTTTGTTTTGTTTTCGTTTTTTATAATTTTATTTATTTATTTTTTCCCCTCAAAGCCCCAGTAGATAGTTGTATGTCATAGCTGCACATCCTTCTAGTTGCTGTATGTGGGACGCAGCCTCAGCATGGCTGGAGAAGCGGTGCGTCAGTGCATGCCCGGAATCCGAACCTGGGCCGCCAGCAGCGGAGCGCACGCACTTAACTGCTAAGCCACGGGGCCGGCCCTATTCCATTACTTTTCTATTCTCTCTTCAGAAGAGTCACACTAATCCTCACTCAAGGGGAGAGGATTACACATGAGTGTGCACACTAGGGGGCATTTCAAAAGCTGCCTTCACAGACGTTATTATTAACTATGGAAATTTACTTTTTTAATATTGGATTTGGTATAGATCCGGGAAATAAATGATGTCGTAAGCTTATGGAGTCACACTTGAATACTTTTTTTCCCCAAAAGGAGAAATAACATATGAGGTACCAGATTTTTAGACGTACTACAGAATTAGCCATCTAAAATTTGCTTCAGAAACTTTGATTTCAGATGTATGAGGAGGAGAGTGAACTTGATCCTCTGAGGTCTGGGGCTGTAGTTCAAAGTAATATTGGTAGGTGTAAAATGTATTTGAAGTCTCATATTTTATTTTAATATTAATGCAATTACCTTAAATAATACATCTGGATTTTTAATATTAAAGTAATGTATTTTTCCCAAACTTTCAGTAAAAGTTGATACTCTCAGAAAGGTGGGCATGTACCCACGTATTCTAGGCACATATTTCCAAAATACATAAATCAGAAAAACACAGATTTTGAGAAGCCCAGAATTTGCAAGACCCATAGAAGAGAATGGAAGAATATGGAAATTTCACCTGAGAACCTCTTAAAAATTGTAATTTTTGCAATGTTTTAAATCGTCTTAAAATATGAAGAGGAATAATAACTTATTTTTTTAGAAAGTTATATATTTTTAAACTGGAATGCACGTGTACTTTAATAAAGTGATGTGACTCTAATAGTTCTATTCATAATAAGGTTGAAGGTGAGATGGAGTGTAGAAACCTGGTAAATAAGTTATTATATAGTTAGCTGTTTTAATAGCTGTATGATATACAACTATATCCAATGTTATAATAGTTACATATTATAAGGAGTTACCTATAAGGTTAGGCATTAGTTAAGTTTCTATTATTGTTTCAAACTTAGAGTTACACTTCAGAGATGGTGAAATTGGAGAAGTAGGGGTTAGAATTTACACTATTTTTCCTCAAGATTTTTGTGATCTTGTACGGGAAAAAAAGGTGAAAACTTTATTTTATTTGAATAATCATTTTTAGTAAGAAATGAATAGTGGTTAAGAGAAGAAATAGATCATTAATAAATGTCAATTAAAGCTAAACTAAGGGAGCCGGGGATGTGCAAAGCAATACCCTAAGTGGAAAAGACAATGTTGGGTAGTCTTAGTGGTTGTTCTTAGCGGTAAGGGAGTACAAGGTGAAGTACCTTGTTTGTTTTCTTTTTCATCATAGAAGGAACATTTCGATAGGACTCAGATAATTGAACTCCTAAATTCTTCACAAATAGGGAAGATCCCTTTTTGCAGAGTTTACTATCACCTCCTTGCAAGCGTAGGTCTTACTAGGACATTCATCAAAATTGTGACTTCTGGATAACCAGTTCTGATTAGTATGTTCTCATTGATATAGTAAAACTGTGTAATGTTCTGTAGAATATCAACATATTAAAGGTCTGTACAGATTATAATATGATAGAGAGTTGAAAGTTAGCATATCCCTGGGCAAAGAGAGTAACGATGCTGCTCTCCTACTATCTTTCTTGTGTATGTGATTTTTAAAATATTTTTTTTTATCATGGGGATAGAATTTATCACAATGTTTGCTGGAATGTCTGTATTGTTTTCTGTTCCCGCCAGCAATGTATGAGGGTTCCAGTTTCTACACACCTTCTACAACACCTGATTGTGTCATTCTTCTAAATTTTAGCCATTCTAGTGGGTGTGTAGGGTGTATCTGATTTTGGTTTTATTTTGCATTTTTCTAATGGCTAATGATATTGAGCATCTTGTCATGGGCTTATGTCATATTTATTTATGGACTATCTAGTCTGTTCCTCTGCTTTATATGTCTATCTTAATACCAGTATCATAATGTCTTGATTATTGAGCTTTATTGCAATTTTTGAAGCCAGATATTGTAATTTCTTCTTTCAGATTATTTTTGATTATTCTAAGTTCTTTGCATTGTAAAATCAGCTTGTCAATTTCTACAAAAAAGGCTGCAAGATTTTTGATAGGAATTGCATTAAATCTCTACATTAAATCCTACATTTAGGAAGCAATACCACCTTAAAATTATTGAGAACTTCAATCCATTAACATAGTATATGTCTCCAAGTATTTGCATCTTCTCTAATGTCTATCAGCAAATGTGTTGTAATTTGTGGTGTTACAGGTCTTCATTTTTTTTCAATTTATTTCAAAGTGTTTTATAATTCTTGATGTTGTAAATTGAATTGCTTTCTTAAAGTAATGGATTGTTTCTTGCAAGAATACAAAACTATAATTGATTGTTCACATTAATCGTGTATGCTGTAATCCTACTAACTTTGCTTATTAGCTCTAGGGTTTTGTTTTGTTTTGGGGAGAAGAGGTTTAGTATACTCCTTAATATTTAACACAACATGGGCATGTCATCTTAAATGAAAACAGTGTTATTTATTGTTTTTCTTTCATCTTTACACTTTTAGTTCATTTTTCTTGCCTCATTCACTGGCTAAAATATTTTGTTTTTATTTCAAAAAAAGGCTATTGCAGTAATTTCACTGAGAATTAATGGTGCCTTAGATTAAAGTATAACAATAAACATGGTAAAAAGACATAAGATAATTTTTTAAACACATTTTGAATGAAGAGTCAACAGGATTGAATGTGGTAGGGGAAGAAGAGCGAGAAAAGTCCAAGATGCTTCTGAGGTTGTGCTTCTGAGCAACAAGAAGGATGAAGTTAACATTTACTATTATGATTTGGAAATACTGAAAGAGGAACAGGTTTTGGAAGCAGGTTGAAATCATGAGAGCAGTTCTGTACATGCTAAATTTGAGATGCCTTTAGATATACAAATAGAAATAACTCTAAGACAGTTGAATACACAGAACTAGAGTTCAGGCAAGAGGTCCTGTCTGGAGTTATAACTTTGGAAGTGCTCAGCACGTGTATAGTTTTAAAGACATGAGACACTGCAGAAAAGACATTCTAGGACAGAGGCTAGAGAATCTCCAAAATGCAAAGTTTGTGAAGACAAAAAAGAAACAACAAAGAACACTGAGAAGGTGCTGTCAGCATATTAGGAAGAGAATAAAGACAGAACAGCGCCACAAAGAAGTTCTTGAAGATGCCAAATGCTGCTTGCTGTTTAGTTCATTATAAGAGAAATAGGTATTGACCAGGGATTTCGCAATATGGAGATCACTGGTTACACTGCCAAGAGCTGTTTTGGGGAGAGATCATTTTACATACTTCTGACTCTTCATTGAATGTATTCTTGACATCTCCTCAGTAAATTACATATTCTTTAAAACTTACTTATATAAAGATCTTCTATTCTTTACTAGACAAAGAAAAACATCTTTACTTGAATTGTTTTTGTCTTCTACAGTAACAAGCACTATATCTTACACATGATAAAGGTTTGATAAATAAATCAATTGATGTGAACATCAAGCAATTAAATCAAAGACAAATTTGTAAATTAAAAGAGACCCCATTAATTAGATTTAACGCAATAATGAAAGATATATACCATGATGATCATCATATTTTGTTTTATAAATATTTCTTAATTCTCTGGAAGAGAATGGTGATTTCATAATTTTTATCATGCTTTAATATATAATAAATTTACTCATATTAAAATAATTATGCTTATTTATTAATACCCATATCTCATTGGTAATACAAATAGTGGAAAAATATTTGGCTATGTGAAATAAGAAAATCACATGGAATAACCATTTATATATTTATTAATTGTCTAATAATAATATTCCTGAATGATCAAATTTCTAAGAACCTCAACGTTTGAAAACAAGATGGTATCATAAACAAAAATGGCATTAGAGTTTTTCTTTCTTTTATTTTATTACCAAGATTATGCACTGATTATGTGCATAAACATTTGAAAGTGCTGAAAGAAGAAGATAGGAAACGAAGATATTAGAAGTGCCACATCTGGAAACTTCTCAAGGTAATTTAGTTAAGATGGTATGTTAAATAAATGCTTGTGTGATGTGGAGGAAAATAAAATAATAATCTTATTTAAAGTAAGATGGTATGTAAGGTCTGGTAAAATAGAAAGGATGGGTTAGTGATTCTATAGAGGGGACGGAAACAAAATTATTTTCTTAGGCAATGTTGAAATTAATTTGCCTACAATAAGAAGATATTCCATTGGAAAAGGGAATTGGGTTTTGAAATGTTTTCATTATATTTCTGGGAACTTTCTATTTTTTAAAAAAGTTTTATTATGGTAGGAACACAACAGATTTTCAAGTGTGCAATACAGTATTGTTATCTGTAAGCACAATGTTGTACAGTAGATCTCTAGACATTCATCTTTCCTAATGGAAATTTTATACCTATTGATTAGCAACTTCTCATTTCTCTCACCCTCCAGCCCCTGGCAACCACCTTTCTACTCTCTGTTTCATGAGTGCCACAATTTTAGGTACCTCATACAAATGGAATCATGCAGTGTTTGTTCTTCTGCAACTGGCTAATTTCACTTAGCATAATGTCCTCAAAGTTCATCCATATTGTCACATATTGCAGAATTTCATTCTTTTTCAAGGCTGAATAATATTCCATTTTATATATACACTACTTTTTTTAATCCATTCATCCATCAGCTGACATTTAGGTTATTTCCGCATCTTGACTGTTGTGAACAGTGCTGCAATGAACATGGGGATGCTAATATCTCTATGAGATCCTGCTTTCAATTTTTTTAGATAAATAAACAGAATTATTGGAGTTTTTCTTAATAGACAAAATATTTAAAATATTCTGCTCTGACTGGGGACTTTAGTATGTTCAGTGTCTAGTAGTGCACAGACATATTAACATTACCTTCCAGAAGTGAAGATTATTGCAAACTATTATTATCAATACGCAAGCAGAAATAATTAATGTTGGTATGTTTAGAAAATACAAAATGTAATGTGACAGCAAATATCAAACTCTAAATGTAATGACTTTTCTATCCACTGAATTCCTAGAATTAAGAATACAAATTGGAAATGTTTGTAAATAAGGCACTTTATACCAGTTCTTAAGGCTCAAAAAGACAGAACCAACTTGCAATACATTTTTTTTCTTTTGTAGTTCTACAAAGATTACAATTCTGTACTGGTATAATACAATTTTACATGCTTTCCCTCGCTATGCCTGCGTAAGGAAGCTTTAGGAATTCAATTAATAGACCCAGTCGTTTAAGCAGTGTCATTGTTTCTGGCAGAAGAGACCCTTGTAAGTATCGTGAACGCTCCGGCTTTCCACTTGGCAGGGACGTGAGGGAGGTTAGGGTTCCTGTCTTTCTCAGAGCACAGCTGAGTTAAATATTTCCTTAACATTCAACTGTGGCTAATTTGTAGTCTTTTCATATTGCTGGCATTGCAGCGAATACGAGCTTTTCTCTCCCGAAGCTGATAATGTTTATATAAATTAAGACAAGGGACCTAAGAGGATGTTACATAACAACAATCACAAACCTTCCATTATAAACGAAATAGTCTAAAGTTGCTGCAATCGGCACCTTCTTTCAGCTAATGAATTTTCTCTTTCTTGTCAGTCTGTTTTCTCAAAAGAATAGCTTACATTGACTCCACTTTTTCACAGCCCCCTCCCTGCATTCTCTCCTTAAGTTAGGACAATTGAGAGTGCTACAAGCCCTGGATAACAGAAATTTTCTGTTCTCGCATTCTCCATCTCTGCGGCATTGAATATAAGCACTCTTTCATTCCACTCTAAAAATCTGTCTTTCCATGGCTTCATATTCTAAACATTGTAGCCATCCTCCATTTCTTTTGCCATACTATTTACGTATGCCTTCCTTCCACCCTTAAGTGTTGTTTTCCTGCAAGATGCTGACTGTGGCCCTCTACTTTTATGTTCTCTTTCTCTTCTGAAAAAGTTAATCTACTTCTGTGAATTCAGTAACAGGTGGGGAAAATTCAAAACATTATTTCCAGCCCTGACCACGAAGCTTAGCTCTGTATTTCTATTACCTACTCAACATTCCTAAATACTACCACAGCCTTTAACAGTCAACTTGCTACAATTGAACTAATCCCTACATGCACACATGCTCAAATGACTACTTTTTCACGAATTCTTTAACAGACTTCATGTCACATCCCAAAATTCGTGCATGTCCAAATGTGAGGGATGTGTTTAGATCTAACATATGTGTAACAGTCACTCCTCAACTTATTCTTGTTTCCTATAAAGTCACTGAATCATCTCTCTCTACAACTGGAGAGCCACTTATTCATGTCAGGGAGTCTCTTAGTTGTATTATTTTTATCAAAAGTTTTCTAAATAATTGCTTTCACAGCAGTTTGATGCTAACATATCTTGCCTGACTTGCTAGCTGCTTGATAGGGACATACTACCTAAGCTCCCAGTGGCTTTAATTTTCTGTAAAGTGAGGATGTCAATAACATGTAACACACAGGATCATTTTAATAAATTAATGAAACTATTGTAGTAGAAATTATTTAGAGTGATATAAGGTAAACAGTAAACTCTCAAAATACTATAATAATAACAAAATATAATACTACATAATAGTGGATTTGACTATTCTGTCTCACTGTTTGATCAGTTTCTATCTCATGTATATTGATACTTTCTTGCCAAATTACAAAAGTACAAGCAGCAGATTTGGAGGGCTTTATACACAAAATTAATCAATACGATATGCCACATTTATAGAATTAATGATAAAAACCACATGATCATCTCAGTTGATGTGGAAAACCAACCAATTAGACAAAACTAACACTCTGTCATGATAAAAACACCTAACAAAACTAGGACTAGAAGGTAATTTCCTTATCCTGATAAAAGGCATTTGGAAAAATGCACAGCTAACATCATACTCGATGAAAAACTGAAAGTCTTCCTTATGTAAGATCAAGAATAAGACAAAAGCTGAAGTAGCTATATTAATTATAGAAAAAGCCAACTTCAGAATTAGAAAGATTACTAGAGATAAAGAGGGCATTGTGTGATGGTAAGTTCAATTCTACAAGAAGGCATAAAAACCCTAATTCCGCAGGGTGCTAGAGAAATACAGCTTCTGCCTCTGGGAATACCAAAATAATGTTAAGATATGTTTAACATGTACTGAAACATACAGGGGTAACATATTTGGGAATGGCTCTTGAGGGCATTGGGCAAGGGAAAGCATTTATTGTTATGTGAGAAATATTCTGTGAGTCAGTTCAAAATATCAACAAGAGTACCTGGAAGTCATTGGAATACACTCTGGGAAAAATTCTTTGAAGTGTGGCGCATGGTCATGTCCTAGAGTAGATGCTGAAATTATCTTGCCTAAATGATGAGGGAACAGTCAGAAGACTCACAGAAATGAAAATAATATAATGGATTTATTATATCAGACCAGAGCCACTTTGTTGAAAAGCTCAGTGGTGGCTCTCCTCTTTAGGCCGGTAGACAACAATGCCAAGGAACTTAGCCTCTCAGTAATAGAAAGAATGATAGAATTTCAAACCACAGATTCTAGGTAGCAGAATTTACCCTTCGAGACACGTAGTGGTAGTTACTCTAATGGGCAGCAAGCTTGGAATAGCAGTTCAGGTGACTTGAACTATAGGAATCTGTGATGTTGGCTACTACAATGGTTCTTAAATTTTAATAAGTATATGAATTACAGGAGGATCTTTTGAAAATATATACATTCTGATTCAACATACCTGAGATGGAGCCTGAGATTCTGCATTTCTAGCAAGTTCCCACATGTTGCTGATGCTGCTGGTACATCACACTTTGATTAGCAGATGTTTAATTAATAGACCATGGTATTTCTAGGGGATGAATAGATGAGCAGCTAACTAGGGGGTTACTTGACGTATTTAACAACCAAATAAAAATGAAGGCTGGAGAATAGAAGGCTAAGTCTAATCTCTAATCAAAAATTGTAATCCTCATCCATTTCTAAACCAATTATCAGATTTAGAGGCTGTTAACCAAAATAAAGGTTAGGTCCCCTTGAGGAATAATACCATAAAGGTAAAGCACAAACATTTCCGAAAAACTTTACCTAAGGTGACTTCTAGCCATTTTTAACGTACATGCTGGGAAAGAGAACTACCTGAAATTTTAATGGCTGTGGAATACACAGTATGAACCGCTCACTCATGGGGTCAAGTAGGCTTAGCAGCAACCTCTCAGATAGTGCGGATGTTGCATCTTGCGTTGGTCTTGAGAACGTTAAGGGGGCACGAGTAAGATGCATCAACATGTACACCAGAATCCCAAGTCACCTGTCACAGGTGCCTCAGCATTTCTTTCTAAGCACAATTCTATTTACTCATGTAAGGTTCCATATGAACAAACAGAAGAGGAAGAAAAGTCTTGAGCCCGGCTTACAGGTGGGTTGGCTCCATATGAGTGTCCTGCTAAAAACAGACTACTTTCACACTGCAACCACACTCAGGGGTAACCTGGAAGAAAAGTGGTGAAGGGAAAATCTCCCCAAAGTCTTCAAGTAATGCACTTAGTCATTTACTTTGTATGGAGAAAGAAACTGCCTGATGTACAGACATAGACAGACTTAAGGGCAGTGGAAAATGGCTTGGCTTGTTTGTTGGAAGCTCAAGGATGAAGATTAGATCAGACAAGGATGTTTGGAAAACAGGTGTACAGAGGGACCTATTTATTTGGCAGAAAGCATATACTTCAATGCCAGCAGAGAATAATCAATTCAGAAGAATCATTCAACTGCCAGGTAGACAGAAAGACTTGTCCTATAGATATGAGCTAGTGTCTCTCATTGGCTAACACAATAATTGAGTAATAATTGCCACTGTTGATTGTCCAAACTGACAGCAGCTGAACAACTTGGTGCACTCAGTGTGGTGCTATTCCTTAATAAGACAAGCCAACGATCAGTACTTAGTTAATTATATTGGAATACATCCTCCTTGGAAATGACAGAGGTTCATTATTCTGGGAACTGTTAATTATTCCAAAAATTATTTTGCCCTGTCTGTCCAAAATACCACTAATGTCATCACTATTGCAATCCTAAGGAAGGCTTGATTTACATAATAGTCCTTCAGAACTAAGGACCAAATTTATAGCAAAGAGATGCTACACTAGATAAGGGATCAGGACAATAACCATTCCTAATATGTATATATTAGACATAGGTATGAATATAACTATAACACATCCTGAGAGCTATGGATGCCCAGACACAAGACAAATATTCTCCAGCTGACCTCTCATAAACCTTAATCACAAATGGGAGTCATAAAAAACAAAAGCTCACTGGGGTGGCTCTTTACAGAAAATGGAGTTGAGATCCAGGTTCTAAAGTTTTGTCCACAGCCTGTCTCAGATTTATTGGTCCTGGGGGTGGCAGTGATGTGAGGGAACATAAAGTGATAAAGTGGATAAACACTGACTCACAAAACAAAAAAGCAAACCTTGGTTTGTTAACTGTACCTGAAAACTCAGTTCTGCAAAGAAGAACTACAAATAAAACAGTGGCTGTAGCTCCCAACACACATGCACACACACACACACACACACACACACAATATATATATATATATATAATTTATACTATATATACTCTATACTACATATAATTATATATTACACATGTACATAGTATAATATATTATAGATATAGGCATAACTATATACATCTAGAATATGAATATATAGACATAGATATCTCTCATATCCATAAGCTGCCAGTCTGAGAAAATGTTGGCATGGTTTTTTGGTATGGTGCTAGCTTAACAAAAATAATGTGAGAGTTCAGTTACTATTTTCAAGCTTATGTTATACATACTGAAATGGGGACTAATATTTGGTGCTCGTCCCCAATATCTAGAAACCATAGGTCCAGGAACCAATGGATGGATATATAGGATTGGCACTGTCCATATTATTTCCAGTGAAACACTTAGGAATTTGTGCTTCCCATCCCCACAACATTATGCTGTGATGGATCAAAAAACCTAGTTTCTGGAGTTTAGATTTTCTTGCTGATGGTTACCAGTAATTTTTCCATTTAATCCGAAGAGGCTTCTCATGATTGTGAACTAGCAGGTGAAGAATGATGTTACCATATTGGTGGTGTTAATCAACTTTTATTACCATCGTGCTGCTACACACGGTGGAAGGAAAGAGTATTCTGAAAGCCCAATGATAAAAAGGGATATCTCTTAATGATTCATGTCCAGTAGTAACCATGAATGGGCAATTACTGCAACTAGAGTGTGACAAACGTAAAGCAATTGAGTGGTTCACCTTTTTGGAATGAAGTTTTAGAGAATCCCATCAGGGAAGAAACCTAAGTCTATATGAGTGCTAATAAAGGTTGAGGATATCTAGAATGGATGGGGGAGTAGGGAACTGGTAAATATCAACAGCAGAGTAAAATGCAGTTTTAGCTATTAACTGTCCTGTACTAAGGATATTTTTAGAGATTGCCACTAAATATCCACCTCGAAGCCTCTTTAATAGACTGGATTTAATGTGGGAAATGAGTGTATCTGAATGACAAAAAGAGCATATAATTAATAACCTACCTCATATTTTTTTACCCCATTTTGGTCCAACCATTGCTGTTGCAACAGGCTTCAATTAGATGTGGCCTGATAGAACCTTGCTTCAACTGCAGTGGATATCTAGTTTTTTCTCATGAATATATTTTGCCACTGCCACTGCATGAATCACATGTATGTGATTTCGGGGAGCCACCTTTAAAAAACTGGAAATGCGAGAGTATTAAAACCCTGAGAACTATTGATCATTGGGAGATGAGAGTCAGTAGCAAATACTCTCTTCCGTATTAGGAAGACAATTCAGAGATGCATTTAGCCTGGTCCTCAGATAGTCCTAAGGAGTGTTGAGTTCCAGTTACCTCTAGTGTTAACTAGATTAACCGTACAACCTAGGATTTGCTTTTGCTTCAGCCATTTCACTTTCCCTAGTTCCACTAATCATCTTTGTTGGGATTATTTCCTAAAATAAATTATTTTTTGGAAGCCCTTGCCTTAGATTCTGTGATTAAAGAAACAAAAGGTAAGGAAAACTCTTAAGGCCAGTGCTTGATATATTGAAAGCTCAACTGAGAATTAGTGGAAAAGTAAGTTTTAGCCATGCCTCAAAGAGAGTTGTACATCAAATCATAAAATAGAAATACAACTGTAAACTGGAATTCTCAGAAAATAACTTTTTATAAGTACAAGACAATAAAGTGTTAAAATAATCAATCACATCTTGCTGAATGCATTAAAGACACAATTGGGAGCCAGCCCTGGTGGCTTAGTGGTTAAAGTTTGGTGCACTCCACTTTGGCAGACCGGGTTCAGTTCCTGGGCATGGAACCACACCACCTGTCAGTAGCCATGCTGTGGCGGCGGCTCACAGAGAAGAACTAGAAGGACTTACAACTAGAATATACAACTATATACTGGGGCTTTGGAGAGGAAAAAAAACGAGAGAGAGAACGATTGGCAACACATGTTAGCTCAGAGCGACTTGTAAAAAAAAAAAAGACAATTGAAAGAGATTGGAAGAAAAAAAATCTAGGTAAATACAGAAGAGCTGTAAGATGCAGGGTTTCCTCACAGGGTGTCTGGGTAGGTGGTAAACTCTACCAAGTAATAATTCGAAGCCAAAAGCAACCAAAAAAAGTGGATTAAGAACCCTATAGTGAAAAATAAAAAATAAGGAAGCAATGTGAAAGCAAGAGATTTTTGTATAAAACTCTGTGTACTATAGATTAGATATTATCACATCTTCTGTTCCTAACAATAAGCTAAATGATATGCATTTCTACTCTCATTCACTCTCAAAAAATGGAAAAAAATAGATGATGATTATTTGATCAAGATATTTATATTTTTTTCCTGGCCTGATAATTTTATCTTCAAAATATTGTTCCAGCTGGAAATATATGATTTTTTTTCTTTCATGAAAGTGTTCTCACTCTTTCAGAATTACATATATAGATACATATATATACATATACATATAAACATACACACACACACCAACACATATGCATAGATCACATTGCTGTCAATGATGTACTGTGCATATGATGGTGCTCCCAGAAGATTAGTACCATATAGCCTAGGTGTGTAGTAGGCTATACCATCTAGGATTGTAAGTACATTCTATGATGTTCGCACAATGACAAAATCATCTAATTACACATTTCTCAGAATGTATCCTCCTTGTTAAGAGACACATGACCATACATATATATTTAATATATACACACACGTACACTTATTAGAGACATATTTATATATGCATATGTAAGTGTAATATGTTTACATATTGCATATGCATATCATTATTAATGCTTAAATAATTTTCTTGTAACTTGTTAAAATAGTTTTTATCTTCTCCAAGATGAAGAATATCTAGATATATGTTGGCATTTTAAAATAATGCAATATATGTAAGCCTAAGTTGGCCACATTTGGGGTCCTATGAGACAATTCGATCATAAAATAGTTTGTATCAAATATTGAGCAATCACAACTAACTATGCTACAATGACTGTGAAGAGATTTATCACATTATTTAATAACCATGATGATCTACAATTTTCTCTTCTCAAAATAACGTTTCAAGAAAGGCATATATATTCCCTTTGAAACTCTGCTTTTGCTGTGCTCTCTCCCAATAATGACTAGTTGATTTTTGCTTTCTTCTTCAAATCCAGTCTTGCTTTTCACTGTGGGTCTATTTTTCATGTGTTTTTTCTTTTACATTGACTTCTGCTAAGCTCCTTCTTGAGGTCCAGTGGAAAATCAGTTCTGTGCCACTGATGTCAAGACAGTGAGTGCAATGTTTTAATTTGCCAGTAGACACTCTTGTAGACATATAATAGTTGGGACAAAAACATATAAATGGTACATACAAAATTAGATGTAAAGAAACCATTTGAAAATAAATACTTCAAGGAGTAATATACAGTTAAAATATATATATTACAATTACATATTTCTATGATGTGGTCCTCATTTAAATGACATTAACTCTTTAATATAGAATTTTACTATGCTGAGATCTCGCTCAGAGAAAATTGAAAAAATACCGTAGGAGTACGCTCGTCTTCCTACAAACAAATCATCAAACTCACCTAGTCCATATCCTTCTATTTATCCTAAGGATAGCCCCCTTTAGACCACATATGATCTCAATTAGTGCACATCTGACTCTCCTCTATTACTATTCCTACTTCCATCCTGCTTACTCCATAGCTCACACCAAATTGAATTCCAATCCAATAATCCACCAAAACTGCTATCCTTCAAGTTGCTAATGACTTTCTTACTGCTAAAACAAGTGGCTAATTTGGCATCTATTTGTCTTCTCAGCAGCTTTTGCAAATTCTGTTATACAAAAATGCATTTATTGTCTTAGATGTTAACATACCACAATACTTTAGATTCCTCCTAATTCTGTGGCAGTTCTCCTTAAATCTCCAAAACCCTACTTTTGTATGTATTTACACAGTATTTCTTTTTCCTTTCCTTTCCTTTCAAAATAACTGTCATTATATTTAGATTATATTTTCTTTAAGGAGGATTTAGATACAGATTTTTTTACAGATTGCAAAATGCTGTTCTTTAATTGGAGTATTTCATTTTCATTGAATGTAAAACCTGATATATTAGTTTAAACGTTTCATCTCACTATTGTTTTCCATCAAGTTTGAATTATCCTATGCTTTAGTCTTTTTTGTAAAACCTGGCTATTTTTCACTCAATTGATTGATTATTTTCATTGAGCTATATATCTTCTTTTTTTTTTATTCTCATGTTTTATTCTAAGAATTTTATAGTTTTAGCTCTTATATTTGGGTTATCTTTTTTTTTTAATTTTTTGTTTATTGTAGTAACATTGGTTTATAACATTGTATAAATTTCAGGTGTATATCATTATACTTCTATTTCTGCAGAGATTACATCATGTTAACCACCCAAATACTAATTACAACCTATCACCACACACACATGCCGAATTATCCCTTTTGCCCTCCTCCCTCCCCCCTTCCCCTCTGGTAACCACAAATCCAATCTCTGTCTCTATGTGTGTGTTTATTGTTGTTATTATCTACTACTTAATGAGGGAGATCATACGGTATTTGACCTTCTCCCTCTGACTTATTTCACTTTGCATAATACCCTCAATGTCCATCCATGTTGTCGCAAATGACTGGATTTCATCGTTTCTTATGACTGAGTAGTATTCCTTTGTGTATATATACCACATCTTCTTTATCCATGCGTCCCTTGATGGGCACTTAGGTTGCTTCCAAGTCTTGGCTATTGTGAATAATGCTGCAGTGAACACAGGGGTGCATGTATCTTTACACATTGGTGTTTTCAAGTTCTTTGGATAAATACCCAGCAGAGGAATAGCTGGATCATATGGTAGTTCTATCCTTAATTTTTTGAGGAATCTCCATACTGTTTTGCATAGTGGCTGCACCAGTTTTCACTCCCACCAGCAGTGTATGAGAGTTCCCTTCTGTCCACATTCTCTTCAACACATGTTGTTTCCTGTCTTGTTAATTATAGCCATTCTGATGAGTGTGAGGTGATATCTAATTGTAGTTTTGATTTGAATTTCCCTGATAGTTAATGATGTTGAACATCTTTTCATGTATCTGTTGGCCATCTGTAAATCTTCTTTGGAGAAATGTTTCTTCAGATCTTTTGCCCATTTTTTAATTGGGTTGGTAGTTTTTTTGTTGTTGAGATGCATGTGTTCTTTATATATTTTGGAGATTAATCCCTTATCAGATGTATGATTTGCAAATATCTTCTCCCAATTGTTAGGTTGTCTTTTCGTTTTGTTGATGGTTTCCTTTGCTGTGCAGAAGCTTTTGAGTTTGATGTAGTCCCATTTGTTTATTTTTTCTATTGTGTCTCTTGCCCAGTCAGACATGGTGCTTGAAAATATGTTGCTAACACCGATGTCGAACAGCGTACTGCCTATGTTTTCTTCTAGAAGTTTCATAGTTTCAAGTCTTACATTCAAGTCTTTATTCCATTTGGAATTAATTTTTGTGTATGGTGTAAAGTAAGGGTCTACTTTCATTTTTTTGCATGTGGCTGTCCAGTTTTCCCAACACCATTTGTTGAAGAGACTTTCTTTTCTCCATTGTATGTTCTTGGCTCCTTTGTCGAAGATTAGCTGTCCATAGATGTGTGGGTTTATTTCGGGCTTTTGATTCTATTCCATTGATCTGTGTGTCTGTTTTTGTGCCAGTACCATGCAGTTTTGGTTACTATAGCTTTGAAGTATATTTTGAAATCTGAGAGTGTGATACCTCCAGCTTTGTTCTTTTTTCTCAGGATTCCTTTAGCTATTCGGGGTCTTTTACTGTTCCATATAAATTTTAGGATTCTTTGTTCTATTTCTATGAAAAATGTAGTTGGAACTTTGATAGGAATTGCATTGAATCTATAGATTGCTTTAGGAAGTATGGACATCTTAACTATGTTAATTCTTCCAATCCAAGAGCACGGAATATCTTTCCATTTCTTTGTGTCTTCTTCAATTTCTTTCAACAATGTTTTATAGTTTTCGGTGTACAGATATTTCACCTCTTTGGTTAAGTTTATTCCTTGGTATTTTATTCTTTTTGTTGCAATTGTAAATGCGGTTGTATTCTTAATTTCTCTTTCTGCTATTTCGCTGTTAGTGTATAGAAATGCAACTGATTTTTGTATGTTGATTTTGTATCCTGCAACTTTACCATATTCGCTTATTACTTCTAAAAGTTTTCTGGCGGATCCTTGAGGGTTTTCTATATATAAAATCATGTCATCTGCAAATAGTGACAGTTTCACTTCTTCCTTTCCAATTTGGATCCCTTTTATTTCTTTCTCTTGTCTGATTGTTCTGGCTAGGACTTCCAGTACTATGTTAAATAGGAGTGGTGACAGTGGGCATCCTTGTCTGATTCCTGTTCTTAGAGGGATAACTTTCAGTTTTTCACCATTGAGGATGATGTTAGCTGTGGGTTTCTCATATATGGCCTTTATTATGTTGAGGTACTTTCCTTCTATACCCATTTTATTCAGAGTTTTTATCATAAATGGATGCTGTATCTTGTCAAATGCTTTCTCTGCATCTATTGAGATGATCATGTGGTTTTTATTCTTCATTTTATTAATGTGGTGTATTACGTTGATTGATTTGTGAATGTTGAACCATCCCTGCATACCTGGAATAAATCCCACTTGATCATGGTGTATAATCTTTTTAACGTATCGTTGTATGCGATTTGCTAGTATTTTGTTGAGGATTTTTGCATCGATGTTCATCAGTGATATTGGCTTGTAATTTTCTTTTTTTGTGTTGTCCTTGTCTGGTTTTGGTATCAGGATAATGTTGGCTTCGTAGAATGAGTTAGGGAGCTTCCCCCCTCCTCAATGTTTTGGAAGAGTTTGAGAAGGATAGGTATTAAGTCTTCTTTGAATATTTGGTAGAATACAGCAGGGAAGCCGTCTGGTCCTGGACTTTTGTTTTTGGGGAGGTTTGTGATTACTGTTTTGATTTGCTTACCAGTGATTGGTCTATTCAAAGTCTTGATTTCTTCTTGATCCAGTTTTGGAAGGTGGTATGATTCTAAGAATTTATCTATTTCTTCCAGTTTGTTGAATTTGTTGGCATATAGCTTTTCATAGTATTCTCTTATAATCTTTTGTATTTCTGAAGTGTCTGTTGTAATTTCTCCTCTTTCATTTCTGATTTTACTTGTTTGTGCCTTCTCTCTTTTTTTCTTGGTGAGTCTAGCTAAAGGTTTGTCAATTTTGTTTATCTTTTCAAAGAACCAGCTCTTGGTTTTATTAATTTTTTCTATTTTTTTTTAGTCTCTATTTTCTGCTCTGATTTTTATTGTTTCCCTTCTTGTACTGATTTTGGGCTTTGTTTGTTCTTCTTTTTCCAGTTCCTTTAGGTGCATTGTTAGATTTTTTATTTGAGATTTTTCTTGTTTGTTGAGATAGACCTGTATTGCTATAAACTTCCCTCTTAGAACCGCTTTTGCTGTATCCCATAAATTCTGGCATGTTGTATTTTCATTTTCATTTGTCTCCAGGAATTTTTTGATTTCTCCTTTAATTTCTTCGTTGACCCAATTGTTGTTCAGTAGCATTTTGTTTAATCTCCACATATTTGTGGCTTTTCTGATTTTCTTCCTATGGTTGATTTCTAGTTTCATACTGTTGTGGTCAGAAAAGATGTTTGGTATTATTTCAGTCTTCTTAAATTTATGTAGGCTTGTTTTGTGGCCTAATGATCAATCCTGGAGAAGGTTCCATGTGAATTTGAAAAGAACGTGTATTCTTTAGTTTTTGGATGGAATGCTCTGTATATGTCTACTAGGTCCATCTGTTCTAGTGTGTCATTTAAGGCCAATGTTTCCTTATTGATCTTCTGTTTGGATGATCTATCCATTGGTGTAAGTGGACTTTTAAAGTCCCCTACTATTGTTGTTACTTTCTCTTTCTCTTTCTATGTCTGTTGATACTTGCTTTATATATTGAGGTGCTCCTACATTGGGTGCGCAGATATTTACAAGTGTTATATCCTCAAGTTCACTTGTTCCATTGATCATTATGTAGTGCCCTTCTTTGTCTCTTTTTATAGTTTTTGTTTTAAAGTCTATTTTGTCTGATATGAGTATTGCTACCCCAGCTTTCTTTTCATTGCCATTTGCGTGGAGTATCTTTTTCTATCCCTTCAGATTCAGTTTGTGAGTGTCTTTAGGTCTGAAGTGTGTCTCTTGTATGCAGCATATATACGGGTCTTGTTGTTTTATCCAATCAGTCACCTTTTGGCTTTTAATTGGAGCGTTTAGTCCATTGATGTTTAAAGTAGCTATTGATAAGTATGTACTTACTGCCATTTTGTAACTTTTTTTTCTCAATGTTTTAGTAGTCCTTCTCTGTTCCTTTCTTCTTCTATACAGAATTGATGGTCTCTTTAGTTTGACCTCTGTCTAAAAGCTCTACTCTTTAATTCCCCTCCTCCCTCATTTTATGTTTATTATATCATCTCTAACCTCTTTTTTTGTGCATTTGTATCCGTTACCCTCTTATCATGGAAATAGTTCATTTTTCCCATTTGTGGTCTTCTCTTTTCCCTTTAAATCGGTCCCTTTAACATTTCTTGTAGCACTGGTTTCTTGCTGACAAACTTCTTTAATTTTTGCTTGTCTGGGAAACTTTTGATCTCTCCTTCCGTTTTGAATGATAACCTTGCTGGGTAGAGTATTCTTGGCTGTAGATTTTTTCCTTTTAGCACTTTAAATATATTGTGCCACTCTCTTCTAGCCTGTAAGGTTTCTGCTGAGAAGTCAGCTGATAGCCTTATGGGATTTCCTTTGTATGTAACTTGTCTTTCTCTTGTGACTTTTAGGATTCTTTCTTTATCTTTAATTCTGGACACTTTGATTATGATGTGTCTTGGTGTGGGCCTCTTTGGGTTTATCTTGTTTGGTGCTCTTTGTGCTTCCTGTACCTGGATGTCTGTTTCCTTCCTTAGGTTAGGGAATTTTTCATCTATTATTTCACAAAATAGATTCTCTGCCCCTTTGTCTCACTCTTCTCCTTCCAGGACGCCTGTAAAATGGATGTTAGTGCACATGATGTTGTCCCAGAGATCCCTTAGACTGTCCTCACTCTTTTTAATTCTTTTTTCTTTTACCTGTTCAGCTTGGGTAATTTCTTCTAGTCTTTCGTCTAGCTCACAGATCCGTTCTTCTGTATCCTCTACTCTACTTTTGAGTCCCTCTAGTGAATTTTTCATTTCCAGTATTGTATTCTTCATTTCTGATTGGTTCTTTTTTATATCTTCCATTTCTTTGTTGACATTGTCACTGAATTCATCTATTCTTCTCCCCACATCAGTGAGCATCCTTAACACTCTTTGTTTGAACTCTCTGTCAGGTAGATTCCTCACTTCTGTTTCACTTAGTTGCTTTTCTGGGGTTTTGTCCTGTTCCCTTACTTGGAATGTATTTCTTTGCCTCCTCATTTTGCCTCTTTCCCTGTCCTTGTGTCTATATATTAGGTAGGTCAGCTACGTCTCCTGCTCTTGGATAGGTGACTTTATATAAGTAATGCCTTAGGAGGCCTGCAATGTGCTTCCCTCAGTTCTCAATGTTCCAGGGGTGACCCCTATGTGGGCTATGTGTGTCCTTCTGTTGTGGCCTGTTTGCTCTCCCTGTAGGCGCCTGGGGAGGCTAAGTTATGCTCCTGGCCAGCTGTTGTAATGCTCAGCTGCTTGTAGTTGTTGTGGGCCTTTCAGTCTCTTTATTGCATGTGGGGAGCCCCAGCACAGTTGGCTGCAAGTTCTAACACCACATTTGTGTTTCAGTATCTCTTTTAAGTGAGTAGGCCCCCAGAATGGCAGGTTGTTAGGCTCAGGGGCTTACAAATGCTGTAAGCCTCCAGCCTTTAGGTCTCTTGTCAGCTGTCTCAGGATTGCAGCTGGGTGGGGCTGGCCTTTGGCACGGGAGCACCCAATTGTTTCAGGCTTTGGAAGGTGGGGTAAACCCCTTGGGGTCTTTGAGAAGCACAAGTCTTCTGCAGCTGACAATCCCCACCGCCCACAGGTCCACACACACAGTCAACACAGTCCTGCCCCATGTGCGCACACCGACCTCCTGAAGGGGACCCAGTCTCTCCACGGTGGGAGCCCCACACACTCCACCACTGCCCCACACTCTCCACCCGCTCCTTGTGCACGCCCTGCCCCACTGAAGTCAGTTCAGTTGCCAGGCTGCAGAGAATCCAGTCACCAATCTATGCAGGCCCACAAGTTGCCTGAGGGCTTGTTGGGTGGGGCCAGTCTCTAGGGTGGGCTGCCTGCCCTGGCTGAGCTGGATTAAATCGGTGCTCTAGTGGCTGGGGCAGACCCTGGGCTACCAGGCCGCAGGGAGAACTCCAATGGGGTCTGTGTCAGCCCACCCCCACCAGGCCACAACAATGGCCACCGCCGGTGTCCAAGTCCCTGGAGAGGTCTCACCTCTCACTACAATGCACTCAGAGCCTATCAGGTGAGTCTCTTTTCACCAAAGCACTGTGCACTTTTCTTTCTGGTAATTGTATGTTGCTTTCTGAAATGCAGGTGAGTTTGCTCGTGGACACTTTAAGAGCCGGTTTTAATTTCTTTGTGAACCAGCTTTTCTGGGGGTCCTCCCCAATGTTTTAGTAGCAGGCAAAGTCAGATATTATGCCACTCCTCTTGATTGTGCTGGGCCCACAAAGTGCCCACAGCGGGGACGCTCCCCGGCTCAGGGCCCCGCTCCTCCAGGGAGGGCTGCGTACCTGTGGGCTGCTCCCGGGAGGCCATGAAGCTGGCGGCTTGTGAAGGCAGCATTTTTCCTCTCCAGAAGGGAGTTTCTGCCTCTTCCACCTCGATTAGGATTGTCCTTTGTTGCAGGAGTTCCTCTTATCCAGTTTTCAGTTCTCTCTCAGGGGTAATTTTTCCACAAGTAGTTGTAAATTGGCTGTGTCCACGGGAGGAGGTGAGTTCAGAGTCTGCTTACGCCACCATTTTGACTTCTCTCTGAGCTATATTTCTTCTATTAGGGTTTGTATATATTCATTTATTATTCTTTAAATGATCACTATAACATTTAAACATACAGCCTTGGTTTTAAGAGTCTAATATATAGTTACTTTTACAACTTTCCAGATAATACAAGAATTTTAGAGCATTATAAATCCATATAACTTGCCAAATCTCCTATGCCACATGTATTTTTATTCTCTGTGTTTTTAAAACCCTTAAGACCATTTTTTTTAGTCCAATCAATACTTATTTTATATCTTCATATTTACTTTTTATGAATTTCTGAGTTTCCATCTGGATCAGTCTGTGTGTAATATATTCCCTCAGGTTTTTTTTGCCACATAATATATGTATTATTCTTCACTTTTGAAGAATATTTTTACTAGGCATAGAATTCTTATTTTATTTTAACATATTTAAATTCCATTCTGTTTTTGTTCTGGCATTTACTGTTTCTGTAGAGAAGAATGCTATCAGTATAATTTCTGGTCATGTGAAGATAACGTATTTTTGTCTGGATGATTTTTAAATTTTTAAATTTAAAATTTTTAAATTTTCTATTTGATTTGATTTTCAGATATTTTAATATGATAGACCAAGCAAGCATTTTCTTTAATTTGTCTTGCTTGGGTCTTTTAATGCTTCTTGAAATTCCTACTTGATACCATCTTTCAGTTTGGTAACTTTGTTAGCTATATTTCTTCCAACATTTTTTTCTGTATTTTGTTTCTTTTCTTTTCCTCGAACTTTAATTATATATATGCTTGACCTTTTCATATTGTTATGAACTGAATTGTGTTCCCCTCAAATTCATATGTTAAAGGCTTAATCTGTAATATGAGTATATTTGGAGATAGAGCCTTTAAAGAATTAATTCCAGCTAAATGAGGTCATAAGGATGGGGCCCTATCCAATATGACCAGTGTCCTTAAAAGAAGAGGAAGTGACACCAGAGGAAATGCCATGTGAGGACACAGCTAGCAGGTGGCCATCTGCAAGCCAAGGAGAGAGGCCTCAGGAGAAACCAAACCTTCCAACATCTTGATCTTACACTTCCAATCCCCAGAACTGTGAGAAATAAATTTCTGTTGTTTAAGCCCCCCAGTCTGTGGTGTTTTATTGCAGCAGCCCTACCAGACTAACACATATTATATCTATTTCCCTATTTTTTTACATTTCAATTCTTGTCCCTCTCTGTTCCATTTTGTTCTTTTACTTCTCAAGTTTTTCTTTAGTTGTGGTAAGTCTACTGTAAAAATCATCCATTTGATTCTTAATTTTTTTTCTCTTGTATGTTTTGTTTGGTTTGAATTGTTCGTTTGTTTTAGGAAACTTTATTTTTTTCAAGCAGTTTTAGGTTTGCAACAAAATTGAGAGGGAGGTACAGAGATATCCCATATGCCCCCTCCTCCAACACACTCATAGGCTCCCCCCTTTATCAAAATCACATCACCAAAGAAGATATACAGATAGCAAATAAGCATATGAGAATATGCTTTGCATCACATGTCATCAGGGAAATGCAAATTAAAAAATTTTTTTTTTCATGTTTCACTTTAATAGAATATTCTAACTATTCTGCGCAAATTGAAAACACCATGTTCAGTTATAAATGTATTATAAGTAAGGCTGAACACTCTATAGGCCTGGTCACAGTGTGGAAATGGTGTCCCCCAGCTGCCAGAGACTGAGCTCACACACTCGGAAACCCCACATGCTTGCTAAGGCAGGTTGTTCCAAACCCAGGGCTTTTAAGACAAGATGAATGTGGGGCCAAGAAATGGAAGCTACTGAGAAAGCAAGAATCAACATTTACACACTAAATGGAAAAGCTGTACTTCTCAGCCCCAAGCCCTTTACCACAGAAGACTGATTTTCTGCCTGCTGGATCTGTCCGTTTCTGAAAGAAGAGTGTTGAAATATCTAGCTGTGATATTGAATTAATCTATTTTTCCTTACAGTTCTATCAGTTTTTGCGTCATGTAGTTTGATGTCCTGTTGTTAGGTGCATACAAGTTAAGAATTATGTCTTCTTGGAGAATTGAGCCCTTTACCATTATGTAATGTAATGTACTTTTTTATCCCTGATAACTTTCCTTACTTTGAAGTCTGCTCTGTCTGAAATTAATATAGCTACTCTTTTTTCTTTTGATTAGTGTTAACATTGTATATTTTTCTCCATCTGTTTACTTTTAATCTATATGTGGCTAGAATGGGCTAGAATTGGGTATTTCCCTTCTCCAGATTGGTTGGTATCTGATAATTCCCCAGCTAGTTAGGCTCCCTTGAGGGCAGGCCTTGTTAACAACAGAGTGTTCTGATGTATTTCAAAATGGTTCCTTTTCTCCTACCCCAGCAGGAAGCTCAAGGGGATTTTTCTCCAATATTTACTGTGGGAACCCGGTAGAGCTCCTGGAGGTAAATCTCAAAATATTGCTTCCCCCCTACCCAATCTGACTGGGTCCCTCTGGAGTCTTAACTCTCAGTGTTGTACACACTAAGCCTCCAGCAATTCATCAATTGCAGTTCAGGTTTCCCTACCTAGGCACTGGTTCCCATGGTAGTTTCTGCTGGTGAGTCTCTGTTCAGGTAAGCCTTGACTTCCTGTATTCGCCTGTCTGTCCCTCCAGACTCGGTGGCAGCAATTTGCCCTGTGTCCTCCCCTCTCTCATGGGTCTGAGAAGAGTTGATTTTTCAGTCTGTTCAGCGTTTTACTTGTTGTTAGAATGGAGTGGCGACTTGTAAGCTCCTTATGTGTGGAACAGGAAACCAGAAAGTCCTGTTCTATTATAAAGATTCAAATTTTCTGAAAAATTATCTGTCTTGTCTCTCGGAACATATCAAGCATAGTTACAGTGACATTAATTTTTCTCGTGCTTCAGTTATCAGGAGACTTTATGTAATTATTTCAATTTTAGTTGTTTCTTTTGTTTTCTCCTATCTCAAAAAACCAGGTTAATTTTAGTTGAGGTCTGAATGTTATGTGAGGAAAGTATGGAGATTATTTCAGGTCTTGGATAATAGCTGCATATGGAATGTATTTATGTTTTCTAGAGACTAAAGGCAGTAACTCAACCAGATCATTTTAAGTTATTACGAGCATTGAGATAATAGAAACTTGGTTTTATTTCCTTTAGAGCTGGGTTATTGCTACTTCACTTTACTCCAAGACTGTAGCCTTGTAGCATCCCATTAAAAAATAGGTAGTGGTAGGCACTAGGCTCAATGTACTTGGTGGCCTATGAACTCCAAGTTTCATCTGCCTCACCCCCAAAAGAGTCAAAGATCTTCCAAGATTATCAGCTGACACTTTTACTGTTGACAGATTTCTCAGAGGAAATATCCCCAAATCACAGTCTCAATTCAAGTAAATATTTATTTTTATCCTACATTTTGTCCTTGTTCTTTTTCAAAGATCTATTAAATTAATGATGCTTTCAAAAGATTTTTTTATATCAAATCAAAATTCATTATCTCATTGTTATCTGCCAGCTGGTTAGTCAAAGTAACGTATGCTTCCATTTTGGAAATAAGTCAATTTTATAGTAGCTTCAGAGTGAAAAGAAAAGTTTCTTCCAAATAACATATTCTTCCAAATATTTTTTTAATATATTAGAAACAGGTTGGGCGCCGGCCCAGTGGTGCAACGGTTAAGTGTGTGCACTCCGCTGCCGCAGCCCAGGGTTCGGATCCCGGGCGCGCACTGATGCACCACTTGTCAAGCCATGCTGTGGTGGCGTCCCATATAAAGTGGAGGAAGATGGGCATGGATGTTAGCCCAGGGCCAGTCTTCCTCAGCAAAAAGAGGAGGATTGGCAGATGTTAGCTCAGGGCTGATCTTCCTCCCCCCAAAAAAAAAAGAAAAGAAAAGAAACAGGTAAAACTGAGAGAGAGAAAAAAAATGAATCCCCAGCATAATTATAGGAATGCAAGATAAGGACAGCATCTCAGATTTAGAGTATATATTCTTTCCTTAAAATCTCATTGCACTATATTGTCTCAATTAAAAGAATGAAATAAAAAGCTTGTGTTTTTAGAATTGTGGTAACCTGTAATATAGAAGTATGATTTAACTCACACAGTAGGCTTCATGTGTGCCCTCATTCATGGACTTTTAAGATTAGGCAGCACACATGTATATTGATACTATAAAAAATTTTGGGAATCAGAAAATGACTGAGGAGAAATATTTCCTTCTGCCAAATTTTTGAGCATTTCATATTTTCATACTTATGCCCCAGAAAATCATAATTACTCTGACTCCCCATATACACTGGAGTGTATTTTTAAATAATCTCCATTCTTTTGATTAAAGCTTTGATATTCTTTCCATCTTACATGGCTTTTTCTTCTATCTTCATTTATTCCAGCCAATGCCTACTCATTTTTAATCCTTAACTCACACACTACCCCCTCCAGGAAATCTTTACTTACGCCCATAACCATGACTGCAACCACCAACTGTGATACGTGTCATCTCTCTGCCCTATTAGTATTAGATACTTATCTCTATCGTGGAAGTAACAGTGTTTAGTTATAATAATTCACTTCTATGTCTCTTCTATTTGTGAGCAGGAAATATATATTAATCTTAAAAATATTTTTTGTTGAATGAATAATGGATGAATAAATGAAAAAATGTTGAATTAATATTATAGAATCTAGGAGAGAAAATGTTTTCAAAAAGGAAGGTGTATTAGGGAAGAATACTGTAAGTGCTGCTAAGGAATTTGTGCAGTTGGTACATCAGACTGCCCTTTGGGATTGGTGACATCAATGATATGTCAGAGGAACACTGATCATCTTACTTGAGAAGTAAATGCAAAGTGAGTAATTGAGGGATGTAGGCATAGACCACTTTTGAGAAACCTAGCTGCGAACCTAAATCCACTCAAGCGTGATAGAAGCACAAGATTAGTCGACACTCGAGAGTCTTCATCAAGAAAGGATAAGAAAAATATGATAGATGAAAACATTGAAGGAAAATATTGCTCACTTTATCATCATGTCTAGAGTTAACACAAGTAGAAGAAACATAAATAATTTTGACAAATTTATCCATTGATTACAATTAAGATTATGGCAATTTTGTGGCATTCAATAGAGAAGACAATGTCTTCATCGAGGAGATGAGGAAATCAGTTGGATTTGTAACGACGGAGCGAGAAAAATTAGGTCAATGAAACAAAAGTCAATCTACTGCAATTATAGATGACATCAGGCGGAATAAAGTTATTCCTGAGCATCAGTGAGTTCATCGTAGATTTTATATGAGAGGCTGTATATTAGTTAAGCAAAATGATGTCTTCTCTATTTGTTTATTTATATAAGCAGGTACTATTGGACTTGAAAAATTCATCTGAGAAAAATAATAAAACACATTTAGAAAATGATGTTTTTTGAAGGTATATTCAATGAACTTTTATGGGCGCTCTTCTTCCACTTGGCTTGATTTTCACTTCTATTGCTTTACCATTGTATTTAAGAGCTGCATAGTTTTAGGCTGCAAGTCACATGCTGCTACCTTTCCAGAATTTTGTATGCACTAGAAGAGAAGAGTGATAATATTTTGTGCTCAAAAAAACACTTGAAAAGAAAAAAAATAGTTTAACCAGTCTATTTTATTTTAAATGTAAGAAAAATTTGTTTGGCATTATGTAAATAGTGAGTACAGTTATTGATTAAAGCATGTACTTTTCTATTGGCTGTACTTTTGTTGTTTAGAATGTGTATTGCTCTTTTGAATTATTTTGGCTGTGTTTATATAAGAACTGCATCATTGTTTCCTCCATACAACAGTGCATTTTTCTCTTACTTAGTATTAACTTCAGTCTGCCTTGCATAATACTCAATTGTTTAAATATCTTATTGACATTTATGAGCCCTTCAATAACAACATGGAGTCTTGAACATATTTGGAAATTAAAAAAAAAATGCATATTCAAATGAAGTGAAGCCAAAGAGCAGTAAAAATCCTGCTAATTATAATCTTGGCTAAGTAATACAGAACAATTATTATTTATTTTTAAATTTTCTTCATAGAGAATTCACATTTTTAGCATTAGTTTTTAAGTGTATTTATTTTCCCAGAAAATCCTTTATATTTCTGCCCTGAATCTGTAAATTTCCTTAAAGTATGTTTCGCTTGCATCTGATTCTCCACAAAAACCATTAAGTCCCACCTCTCACACAAACATTTTTTTTTCAGTGTAGCCGTCTATTTCATCAAGAGAATGGCCTGTTGCCTGTCTCCATCCAGACCTTAGTATTGTAACCATGAACCCATTTAGAGCCAGTTCGAACAGGCCCCATCTCTCATCAACAAAGTGATTAAGGATTGTCTTTCAGAAAAACTGCAAAGTCACGTAGCCAGGGCATGTGCAAAAGAAGAAATCGTGACCTGAAACGACCTCAGAACCAAAGATCCTCCTTCTACGGAACCCAAAGACTGAGATGCGACCAGAACTTGAAAGCCGGACTCTTATCAGAAGTGAGCAGTCCCTCATTCGGGAAGATCTGGTGTTAAAATTCCCTCCCAACTTCATTATAAATGTTTAGAACCTCATCATAAATGTTTAAAACCTTACCATAAACACCTGAAGTCCACCAATCAAAACCTGTCCCACCAGCATTTCCATGTGCCAACCTGTTCTCCCTAACCTCTTAAATTTTGTCCCAAATCTTGAATTGGGGAGACAGATCTGAGGACACATGCCCCCTGTCTCCCTGGAGATCGATCTTGCAGAATAAAGCTGCTTTCTCCCCTCAAATGCTGGTGCCGTAATTAATTGGCTTGTTTATGCGCATCAGGCAGAGACCCCCCAATTTTGTGCAGTAACAGTATTTCATACGTAATGCTACTCTTCTTACTGAGCTGCTAATCTAGCTGGTCTCTACTCTAAACTGATTGATGTTCGTGCATAGAGTCAGCTATCGATTTGCACTGGCCTTATATTGAGAATACACTATTAAAACACATGTATGTGATATGTATTTATAGTCCAATATATATTTAATCGGAAATATTTTTCCACTTTTATTAATTACAAGTATACATTTGATGATATTTTAGTGAAATCTTGTCAATAAAATAAATAAAACTCTGGAAACTGAAGCTCAGGTCAGCTTCACAGGTTGACAGTACCCCAAGTGTATTGTCACACATGATGCCAGGAGAGTAATACATTCTGAGGATGATGGAAAATTCCTGTTTAGAACCCTCCCAGACTCTTCCCTATACATCTCTTCGTTTGTCTGGTTTTAATGTGTATCCTTTCCCTATAACAAATATAACTCTGAGTAGAATAGCTGTCAGTGAGTTCTGAGTGTTCTCAGCAAATTAATAAACATGGAGGTGTTTGGGGGAAAACCCCGAACTTGCCATTGATGTCAGAATCCTTTTTTTTTGTAACACTTTCATTTATTTCTTCTCATTCTCTAACTTATTGAAAATTCCTATTACACGTCATAACAAGGCAGGAAAATACTGTAAGGTTCACTTATTTCATAATTTGTACAAATTTCACTAGTTCATATTCATGATAACTCTTCAAATAATTCAAATTTACTGGTCATTGATTATAGCTTTTACGTTTTGTTCCTTTTACATTTCTCAGTTGAAATGTCAGAATTCTTGAGCAGACTTGGCAGATTGGAGGACTGTGCCCTTGACCTGACAGATTAGCTAACTCCAGTATCTTCCCAGACATATTCTAGGGCCATAAAACCAGAGATGCCTTCCACCTCTCCCCTGGAGAAAATCTGTTTACATTTCAGGGTAACGAATAAGCTTTTCCTCTACAGGGCAGGGCAGACACACGTCAGCAGCCCCATAAAAGCTCAGAGTCTCCTAATTTTGGTATTCCTCTCTTGTGGTGCAACGCATTACACGTGCAGTTAAACATTTGGCCCTCCTCCTCGTGCCCTGCGTGATTTGAGTGTTGGAAACCAACACAATGTGTGATCTGGCTGCTCCTTTATTCTGTGAGTGATAAACTGTTTTTCTGACCCAAGATTCTTGTATTCTTCTGTTAGTGTATGTATGTGAATCTGTGGCGAGCTAAAGTGTTAGCTTACAAGGAAGGTAGGTTTGCAGGCATTTCACAGTTTCTGAGTTAACAAAAGTATTGTGTAAAATTCCCAAATATTAAAAATATCTAATATTCCTTTTTAAAAATAGATTTAATAACAAAAATAAAGTTTTATAGAAAAACCATGTTTCAAGAGTTCGATATACAAAATATATGAAGGCATTCATTATAATTTCTTGCTTTGTTTCCAAGGCTTCCACAAATTGGCCCCAGCTTAATTTTCTAACTTTATTTTCTACCTATATTAAACATAAACCATATCCTCTAATAAGAATAAATTACTCAATGTCTCTTAAACAGGCTTTTAAAACGTTTATACTGCTTGGTCTTGTATCAATCTGTCTGCTTGGAAAGCCTGAACTTCCATGCTCTCCTTTAAATACCACCTATCCTAAAAAGCTCAAATTAAGAATGAACTGATTTGTCATATATTGTCCTGTCAGAAATGCTTTGTGGTAAAGAGTGTGGGTCCTTTGAATCAAAGTTAATTGATGTCAAATTCTACTTCCACTACTTACTAAATATCAGACCACTGTTTATTCACCTCTGAAAATGATGATAACAATACACTTAGTGTTTTAACAGGGGGAGGGGAATCAAATGAACTAATCAATACAAAGTGCTCAGCACATTCTGTTGCTAACAGTAATAATCTTAAGAGCTAACTCTGACAAAGCATGTGTGTCGCAGAACTATTCAAAGTGCTTTACATGTATTAGCTCATTTAAATGCTAACTTAAAACACACCATCCTCATTTTACTTTTCACAGCTGCATATCACAGTTCCTTCTAAACTTCTGCAACATTTGTCTTCTGAAATGTAGATGCCTATATCCATGCATACTGCTAAGGTCTCATTTTCATAGATTTATAGACCTCAATAAAGATATACAAGCTCCCTTAAAAGTAAGGGCTCTAACTTATCGTTTTCCATACTCTGGCCTTTTATGGTGTTGTACATATACTAGAGCTCAATTCATATTAGGTTACTTTTTATCTTATTAATTGTCCTTTAGCAAAACACAATGAATGACAATCATGATCATATCAATAGCCTAGCCCTAGACTAACAGCCTAATTATGGCCCATGAGGCAGTTTAGTTAACCCTCAAAGAATGGTCTGTAGTTTAATAGGTTTACCATAGTTTACCTTGTGAGTCACGACTCCTCACTGATAAAAGGTGTGTTTTCATTGGACAGGAAAATCTACGTGCCTGCCTCACTTCCAGGCTCTTGTATTGGAATCTTCTCTCCTCTTTGGAGAGGATATTTATGACTTCTCTCCTATGTGATCTTTATTCTGGATCCAGTTGATTTGTGCAGGAATAAACATCTTTTTATAGAATACAGTGTATAACATAGCAAATGGGCTTCGGGGTAGGTTGGCACAAAAAATAGTAACAGATATCTCCTTCTTTTACTAACCATATTTAATCATTCACAAAATACAGTTGATTTAATCTTTGTCTTTTCCTTTACTACAGTCCAAATCTAAGCTACTTTTATTTATTGAATAATTAAGCAGTTATTTATTGAGTACCCACTATGTGCCAGAAATTTTCTAGTCTATGAGAGTAAATAAGATTTTTCCTACGCAGTGAAGAATTCATGCTTTGCCTAAATTAGGCATTTAAATTCAATAAAAAAACAAAAAATACTAGGCTGGCTGAAAGAGTCAAACACTCCACCCCCCTAAAAAAAAGAAAACCAAAACCCAGAACCAAAAGTATCTTCTTGCCAAATTCAGCCCACGGGGCACGAGATTTTGTTATCCCCTATGTAAGCCTCTGTTAATTACCGTAAGTAATTTGGATTTATTCGAAATTCCATAGTATTCTTATTCCTAGAAATATTTGTGTGTTGGGGTATGGGGGTAGTAGACGAGGGTAAAATGTGCTCCAAAGATCTTTTTAAATCACCTCTTACTTTCATAACAGAATTGACATTATCTCAATCAGATTCTGCAAAGAAAATTGTAAACATGATTCCAAGCCTGACCTCCAACCAGTTAATGATTCTGGGGAAAACCTTCTGTTAGTTACTACACTAGCATCCAGTCAGAAGAATATCTTTATTGTTATCATTCTTTTTTTTCCCCAAGAATCATTCATGAGTATTTTCTCTTTCTCAAATCCTGTAACTAAAGCAGGATATCCAACAGTAAACAGGATGCAAATGTCCTTAACCCCCCTGAAATTTAAAGTCTATAAAAGATAACACATAATTACCAAATAATTATACACATACGTAACTATTTCCAAATATAATAGAGCTTGAAATTCTGATGTGTTTCAAAAAGTGACAAATGAACATTTCACTATCCCGGTTCAATTCTGCAATTGCATTCTCAATACTTTCAGTCCCAAGTCCTTAAGGGGTTTACTTAGACCTGCATCATCTGTCTCTTTCTACTTTGCAGCCCTCATGTTTTACCCCTACCTCTCATGCTTTATATGTTTTATCCACAATAATTTTTTTTTTTTTTTTTTGGTGAACAGGCTATGATGGCATCCCTACTCCCACAGCCCTGAAACACGCACAGACACACAGACAGATAGACACGCCCAGAGATTTTTGTAGCTGAAATCTATTAACCTTTCAGGTCTCTGCTTAAATGTAACTTTCCTCTTGTAGTCTTTTCTTGACTCCCCAGAGGAGGTTAAATATTCTATTTTAAACTCATTTGCAACTTTGCGCTTCTTCATAGCACTTATAAGAATAGTAAATATTGAACATTTATGTAATTATGTTTTAAGGAATATTTGAAACTATACTGCATGTTTTGTGATTAAATGAACTGTAATTCCAGCATCTAGCATGGTCCCCGGCAGTGGCTAGAATTTTAAATGAGTAAAATAATATATAATAACTCTGCCTAAGAGGATGCTGATGAATCACTGTGCCCAACAAGTTCTGTCTACTAGAAATTCACTAATGATATATAGTCATGGTCAGGTAGTTATACCAGGAATAGAAACTAAAAGGAGATTTTGAAATAGGCAGAGTTCATGAAGCAATAAGTACCAAAAGTGTTAGAGGGTAGGGGAAGACAAGAATTTCAGCAAGCATAAATCCAGAATATATGCAGAGGAGAAATGGTCTATTTCTTGATCTAGGTACTGATTCTATAGGTGTGTTAATGTTGTGAGGTTTCATAAAGCTGCATGCTTGTAAAGTGTGAACTTTTCTATATAAGTACATTTAATTAGAATGTGTATGTATGTGTGGATACAACAAAAAAATCATAGCTGATTTTTTGACAGATCAGTAGAGACAATCAGATTCAGAAAATTTTGTTTTGTCTTAATGGAGCAGGAACAATCAACTAGTGATAAGGAAGGATAGCTTGTTTGCTATAGCCTCCAGGATTCTAAAACATCTCTTGATCCTGAGCTATGCCTCATTCTGGGAATCTAGCCCTCTGGCTCATCCTGGACTTCTGTGAGATTCTTGGTTTCACTATGTTCATACCTGATATTATGATCTCTCAATTGTATAAAGTAGTTTGTTCTGGAATACACACAGACAAAAATAAATAATAGCCTTACAATAAATTATCCTTTCTTTATAACTTGGGGATGTGAATGTCTTCTTGTCATAAACAAGCTGTTCAATCAAATACTAACATCATCTTTCATTTTCCCTAATTATACAAAAAGCATGAGTAATAGAAGTGGAAAGCTGACCACATCAAATTTTTTCTTTTTAATCCAAAATATTATTTGCTGAAAATTTTGAATCGCTTTATTAAAAAAGGTTAGGGCATCGGTTGGGTAGAGAAGTTTTTGAAGTTCCCTTTGGCTGACTTCTGTTACACATTTATTTAGAATTTTGAACTTAGTACTGAAAACCTCTTTTTGTATTTTGATGAGAAATTAATAGACTTTAAATGGAAAGAGAAATATAATTCTTAAGTAGGTTAATTTTAGTTAACTGTAACTGTTTATACTAGAGTTTTAACATTCCTTTTCTTAAAATAATAGCAAACATCTTTAGAACCCACTAGCTGAACAACAAAAGGCTCTGCTTCAAATTTCCCTTGGACATGGAAATCTTTAGATTTAACAGTCTGCTTTACACACTATTACATACTTTTAGTTCACGTTTCTATAGGGTTCAAGAATAGAAAATATCTGAATTAAAAAACAGACATTTTCTAGGTGTCTTTGACTCAATTTATTAATTTGAAAATGCAAATTCTATAGGAATAATGAGCTAAAGATTAAGCTTAAACTAGACATGGTAAGCAGCCTCTCTTCTGAAGTTCAGTATTAATGAAATGATACAACCCATATTTACAGGACTTTTAAAATTTATTTCCTCTTATTGGTCATCTGTTATTTGGGGCTATTTTGTTGGATCACTTCCTGATGAGGTAGGAAACAGACAAAAGTTGATTTTCAATCATGTCAGGGAAATTTATACTACAATATCTAGATCAAAATATTTCTCTTTTCTCATTAGCTTTTCAAAGTCACCTTACATCTCATATATGCTTGGTTTAATATCTTTTGTTATAGATTTACTTGTCATGAAAGTTCTAAAGATTGATGATTGTACAAAAATATAAATAATTTAACTGTTTTCTTCTTGTGTTTCACTGTATTTTAACAACATTTTTCAAAGATGGGAATAACAAAGATATTTTAAGCAAGTTAGGGTTGAAATAGAATGAAAGTCTCGAAGAATAAAGCATAGAGGGCCAGATATCCTTCATAAATAAAACATGGGCAGAGACTCATTGCACACTTTGTGGGACTTGCATGATCTTGTTCTATCCGCCGGAGAAAGCTATTTCCCCAGTATAGTAAAAATAGTGAGATTAGACTAGAAGACAGAAAGGGACTATCTGAAATCATTCCCTCACTTTCAGAGTGCAGTTTATCCAGTGGAAATTTCCTATTATAAGTAATAATCTTTTTCCATTTCACAATCTCCTCTTGGTAAAGTTAAAACATTCAAGAAGCAAAGCAGTCAAAGAATAAGCTTTGGTTGAAACAAAAAAGAAAAACATTTCCAAAAGCAATTAAGTTAATTACATTCTTTATCATTTAAACACAATTCTGAGCTTACAGAGCCTAGAAATAGGCCAAAGACTGTAATCAGGGAGTATTCTAGCATTGAGACAAGCCATAACTTCAGGGACTAGATATTGTAAGAGCAGAGACAAGTGAGCGGTAGGACCACTTGAGTAAAGGGATGGCAAGAGCAGTGGGTATCTGTGTGCAGCATCTCTGACCGCGTGTGGGCGAAGTGCCACTCCACCAGAAATTACTAAAATTAATGAATTATGTAGAAGGTAAATCTGAGAAGCCTAAAATTCTCTATAATTGAGTGACAATCTAACATTTTGTATTTTATATTAACAAGACAAAATTATATTCAACAGAAAGTAAACAAGTATGCAACAGTTCTGAAATTAAATAATTTATATTAAAAGTATATATGTATTTTATTTTATTAACTTATAAAAGGTATCAATAGGATATATTCAAAACACTTAATAATGAGCAATTAAGTGAAAATAGAAATTCTTTGCTTTAAATAATTAATCATGAGGGATATATTTACAAAATTTGCCAAAAATTCTTTCCCTGTACGTTCTATAAAATGATTTCTAGGACTAGCTAACTATATCACTGATGTTATTTTTGTTTTTCATTTAAGTATGTTTATTCAGTTTTTATTGCTGTGTAGCACACTACCACAAACTTAGCATCTTAAATCAAATAACATTTATTATCTCACAATATCTGTGGATCAGGAGTCTGTATACAACTTTACTGGGTCCTCTGCAAAGCTGCAACCAATGTGTCAGCCAGGACTGTGTTCTCTTGTGAAGGCCTGACTGGGGATGGAACTTTCTCTAGGCTTATTCAGGCTGTTAGCAGAATTCCCCTTTCAGTGGTAGGATTGAGGTCCCAACTTCCTGTTGGCTGTAGTCCAGGGCTTTCTGTAAACTCCTACAGGTTTCCTGCACTTCCCTCGCTGTGTGGTCCTCTCCATTGGCCCTCTCACACCATGGCAGCCTACTTCTTCAAAGCCAGCAAAGGAAAAAGTTTTTAGCCTGAATCTGCTAGTAAAATGGGATCTTATAAAATATGACATGGGGCCAGCCCAGTGGCATAGTGGTTAACTTTGCACGCTCTGCTTCAGTGGCCTGGGGTTCACAGGTTTGGATCCCAGGTGCAGACCTACACACCGCTCATCAAGCCATGCTGTGGCGGCATCCGACATACAAAATAGAGGAAGACTGCCACAGATGTTAGCTCAGGAACAGTCTTCCTCAAGCAAAAGAGGAAGATTGGCAGCAGATGTTAGCTCAGGGCCAATCTTCCTCACACACACACAAAAAATGACATAATCATGGGAGTAAACGTCCATAATGTTTGCCATATTCTGTTGGTTAGAAACAAGTCACAGTTCATACCCACACTCAAAGAGAGAGGATTATACAAAGGCATGAGCACTAGAAGGCAAGATCATTTAGCGGTCATTTTAGGGTCTGTCCATCATAGTTGTGAACTATCAAGTGATATAATTTGACTTTTTTCTTACTTACTTATATACTTTATCACAGTCAATCTGAATTGCTGAGTAAATATATTCGTATATTTCAGTTACCATAAAAATCCCTGTAAGAAGTACCATCAGCTATTTGAAATGTGGAAAGTTCTAGGAAAATGGAATACTTTATTCCACTCAAATAAGATACATTTTCTAAATAAAAGTAAAACCAAATGTCATTCTGAATAAAATTTAAGGCAGAATTTTGACTTAAGACAACTGTTGCATAAGATAATTGTGCTATTCTAATTAATGTTCATGCACAAAGCAAATGTTATTTTTATTTTTTAGGGTACCCATGTATCTTGATTCCCAACTCCTGAAAAAAGAAAAAAATTTTTTTTTCTGACTTTTATACTATAAAAAACAATCTTGGGTCCAGCCCAGTGGCGTAGCGGTTAAGTGCGTGCGCTCTGCTTCTGGTGGCCCCCGTCAGAATCCCGGGCGTGCACCGACGCACTGCTTGTCAAGCCATGCTGTGGCGGCGTCCCACATAAAGTGGAGGAAGATGGGCACGGATGTTAGCTCAGGGCCAGTCTTCCTCAGCAAAAAGAGGAAGATTGACAGATGTTAGCTCAGGGCTGATCTTCCTCATACACACACACAAAAAATCTTATTTTAGGTCCAGAGTAAAAGAGATATAGGGGCCTTTAAAATAGTTATCTTTGCTCATTATTTCTAGATTGAATTTTAAATGCCATCTACTTTGTAAAAGTTAATAAGAAAGAATATCTAGTATTTATTTTAAATTAATCTCACTGTATTATTCCATGAAGGAATTTAAAAGAAAATTATACTGTTTGAAACCAGTGTCATATTTTTGAACAGTTTCTAGAGCACCTTTATATACACATTTTTTTGAACCACATGAAATTGCTAATTTTTGCCATACAAAAACAGTAATTTTAAATGGGTTAACCTAACATGATGTTCATTTATGTGTGTGTTTGTATGTATGTGCGTGTGTATAAAATTAAGGCCACTACTTGATGCCTTCACAAAGGATGTAACATAGAAGGATAAATAGATATACTTTTCTTATTACTTTGTGGAAATACAGTGTGTGTGTGTGTGCTTTCCTTCTGTTGTTTTCTTATGAGAAGATATATCCAGAAAAAGATACTTCTAACATTCTTTATTTTAATAACATAGTTAATCTTCTCTCTTTTAATTTAAGTTTATGATGGTAATTAGAAGCCTTTTTCAGGCTCTAGATATCCTAATTAGTGGCAATCTCAGATGTGACATTTTTCTAGTAGCAGAAAGAGAAATTAAATTGACTGACAAATATCACACCAGTCACAAACACCAACTCCAATTATGTCTAACTAGGAGCAAGAGAAAGGGAAGACATGATTCAGAAAGCAAATCTGGCTTTATGGCAGTTGCTATCTTCTTGAAGCGCTCAGATATGAAATACAAGCATGCAAAATACAAGCGAAAAAATAATTCTCTCTTCACCTTACTTAAAAGCTCTTAATGATATGGAGCATGAAAGAGAGAGCACATTAGATAGCTTCCCCTTTGCTCTAGGATCTCTGAGATTTACCTAGCCCTTAAGGGTCTGAAATATATCTTTGGAAGCCAAGCGCAATTCTAGGAAGTTAGACAGAATGTTGCTCAAGCCAGGAACTGATTATTTAAACTCTATGAGTTTTGACTTCGTAACTATGCACAATTCTTGTAAGACAGAATGAAATACGTATGAAAATACCTAGTGTATTTTAGACACCCCAGAATGGATCTTTTAATAATATTAGGACTGTGTTTCTTCTGAAATTTTCAGGTGAGGCTATTAAAAAGAAAGTCTTCTATAGTTCTTATTGGGTCCAAACATTCTGAGAATCATAGTTTCAAAATAGTTGTCAGCTAGATCGCTGCTTCAGAATTCTATGGGAACATTTATTGGTTTTCTTTTGGGGGGGCAGTTGTTAATGTGCATTCCACATTCTCACTTCCAACGATTCTTATATTAAAGGTGAAACTCAGAAATCATTGTTGTTTAAAAATATTTCCCAGGTTATTCTGATGTGCCTCTCCATTTGGCATCTACTGCTTCTGACACCCACTCTCTTATTACACTTCACTTACATACTGGTAAGCCATGTTTCTTATCAGATTCACCAGAATTAATTCTAATTGCTTCACTCATTGCACAGATGGTAGCAAGGAGATGTGTCTTCTGTCCATGAGCAATCATCATCTATCACTGCTTTCTTTCTACCAACATCTTAGTACAGCCATAAAGTTAATAAGCATGCATCGTATCAATGTTGCTACTGCATGCTTTGGTGAACGACATGGAAAATGGGCAGAATCTTGCATCAAAGAAGAAAGAGAATATAAATCTGTGTGAAAATATCCCAAGGATATTTTAAATAAATTGTGCATGTAAAAAGAAGAAAGTGAAAAAAATTGGGGAAACAAATTCTCTGAATTAGCCTTGGTTGAAAGATTTAATTTAATCAAAAGACATGATTCCTAATAATAGGAAAGACTAATGTAAAGGTTAAGTATGCATATAATTGAAGATATACTTCATATTATTTTCAAAGATAATAATCATCATCACTATTTCAGGATGCCTCTAGAATCTCGTTAGTCCAGAAAGAATATAAGCGACAACTGATACACTATTCCATTCCTCTTTGCTATGTTTCTCTGAAAATTGAGCTACTGGTATGACCTGAATTTGGATGCCACCAATTTGGCAGATAATCTTTATGCACACAGACTGTTTAAAAACTGATCAAAGTTAAAATATGATTATTATTTCTGGTAAAACCTTAGATATTTACATTTAATCCTTTCTCTCCTTCCCTTTTTTTAAATAAATGGTATATTTTTTGATGTCTTTCTTTAGATGACTACTGAATCTTGAAATCAGGCAAATACATAGATATGCAAATTTTGTTTCTAATTATAATACCACAGTCTTCATTATGTTCCTTCTATACCATCTTTATCTTGACTTGTATCCATATCCGTTATGCAATGATCTGTGTTAGCATACTGGCATCTGTTCAAAGACTTCAGTGCTATTTCCATATCAAGTAGGCGTTTTATCTTTGACCTGCTTTTTTTATAACCTGGATGAAGTTCTTCCCTCTGAAATATTGAAATAAAGTGAAAGAAAATTTAAGGCATGTAATGAAAAGAAAAAATATGAATGATTCAGAAATGTAATATTAAAACATTTTATTTTACGACTAACCAATGAAAAATGTGATAAAAATTTTTTTTGTTCCTTTTTGTTTTTTTTGTGAGGAAGATCAGCCCTGAGCTAACATCTGCCAATCCTCCTTTTATTTTCTTGCTGAGGAAGGCTGGTCCTGGGCTAACATCCATGCCCATTTTCCTCCACTTTATATGGGACGCCTCCACAGCATGGCTTGACAAGCGGTGCGTTGGTACGCTCCCGGGATCCAACCCGGCAAACCCCAGGTGGCCACAGTGGATCGCGTGCACTTAACCGCTTGTGCCACCAGGCCCGCCCTGATAAAAATTTTTAAATGGACAAGATATAATATGTGTCCTAAAGAAAATGAAAGTTTAGTAAGAACATGAACTATTCACAAATAACTAGAATACAAGACAGAATGCATTATGAAGAATAGGTTTAACATAGCAACAAGAAAACACTGCAGATAGAAAATGTGATGCTGGAAGGAAAGGCTAGAAAGAGAGATGATAAGCAGATGGATGTTAAAGGTAGCTCCAAAGCTCGGCCTGGAAAGGAGAGTAGATATTTTGTCAAGCGGACATGGAAAAACAAATAAACACCAAAATAAAACAAAACACAAACAAACAGTAGCATGTTGGGAGAAAAGACAAAGTAGAAAGTCCCTCAAAGTAAGTAAATGCGGGGTATACACTGAGAATACAGTCATATTTTAATAAAATATTTTCCAGGGAAGGGAGCTGCTGAAACTACGAGTCAGAGGAGGTCAGATGGGAAGCAATTATATTGACTTCTGTAGTCAATGGGGAATTCTTTGAGACGTTTGAACAGAGAAGAAACACAATCACAACTTTGTCTTCAACATGAAACATGACTTTAGCAGTAATATTTGCAAGTCACTGCATAGATGGAAGATTAGGGAGCAGAAAGAAACTGGTTTTTAAAGTTACTATTAGAGTTCAGGTAAGAAATGATAAATACCTGGATTTGTATACTGGAAGTAGGGATAATGGAGATGAAAACGTGAAAAAATTGTGAAGACTCAGCGGTGGTCAAGATATAAAGAGTGAAGTAAGACAAGGTATAAAGATGTCTTTAGGTTGTCTAGGCACAGATACCTGTGCTTGCTCAATGGCCAGTTTCCTGCCTGAGACATTAATGGGTAAACAGAAGGGCATAGTTTGAATTGCACTTGAAAGAAGAGAAGATAATTTAGATTTTGGATGTGTTGGATCACTAAACCATCTAGGACACCTTTATGAGTATGTTTAATAGGCATTGAAACATAATGGTAGGAATATTGGAAAAGGATTAGGACTGAACAGTACATTCTTGAATAATTTAAATAGCGATAATAATGGAGAATAATTAAGAAATCGATTCTATAGTCCAGAATTGAAATAAGTTAAAGATAGAATGACAATGAAACACTAACCTCTGCCTTTTCTTAAAAGAAAATCCTTTGATATCAACTTGGCCCAAACTTGAGCTCATGTAGTCTATGTATTTAAAAATGAAATGATATCTGGACTATTTGGGGAATGATTTCTGATATTAAAGGCAGCAAGTTGGTCAAAGAATATGTATTTTGTTTCATTGTTTTGGTCAATGGCTACATTTAAACTCACACACATACTACAAAGAGGCAGACAGTAAAAGTGGTTACAGCATCAAAGTGAGAATCCTGGAGAGAAACTGAATGTGAAGGCTGCTGGAAGAAGTAAGATCAGGGGCAAAAGTGGGATTTAAAAGCTTTGTAGGGATCTTCATGGCATTGTTATTATCTGAAACATGGATGCAATTTCTTGTGCACGTCAATAGCTCCTTTGACCTCGTCTTCCCATCTCTCTCTTGATCACACTGGTCAACCTACCTGCCTCTACTCTGCTTCTCAAATAGAGCAGGCACATTCCTGCCCTAGGATTTCTCACTGGTCTCTCTTCCTGAACATATTCCTAGGCATGTATCATTCTGAGTCTTTTAGCAAATGCCACCTTCTTAGTTAAGCCTGCTAATTTAAAATCACAAAACCATTCCCCTAGCAATCTCTTTACTTTTATTCTATTTACTCTTCTCTGACATACTATAAAATTGACTTTCTCTTATTTTACTAATTTTCTTTCTTCTCTTACTAGAACAAAGATTTCTTTCTGTGTGTTCACTTAATGCATTTCCAAACTTAGAACGGTTTCTGCTACATAGCAAGAACTCAACAAATATATTCTTAATTTATGGAATTTGGAAACTTGGAAATTTGGAAGTTATTTATTATTTAATGAAATGCCATTACCACTTTGAATTAGTTGGCCTCATGCCCAGCCAGAAAAAAGTATTTACTTAGTGCCAGCATTCATGTTGGGCTACATGCAAGCAAAATAATCCTCCAAGAGAACAAGGAGTCATTGAGGAAATGAAAAGAAATGAGAGACACTTTAAGACCCTGAGAGACAGCAAGAAAAGAAAAAGCACGCATACTCTGAGGAAGGAGAAACTGACCTCAGAGAGATTCTCTTCTGTGTTCCTACATGTTCGTCTGCTCCTTCACTTGAGCTAGCTAGATGACTCACTGTACCTGACAAAGTCATTGGGAATGGGTTGATTTTAGAAAAAATTAACATACAAAATGTTAATAGTGCACTTATCTTAATTTTCCTTTATGAAGAATGCCTGGAAAAGTTTCTCTAAGCTTTCCTGTGAACCTGATTTTGTCTGCACTTAAATGTCACTTCTTTATAAATGTTTCTTCTGATCATCCTTTTTATGTATGCCTCCATTTTTTCTTTCTTATAATTTATGTTTTCTCCATTTATATTGTACTTTATAATAACAGTAACTATTATTTTTAATTTTTTAAATAATTAATTTTTGTGTGTGTGAACCACTCCTCAAGGAAATTGCATTCTAGTTGTGGGTTTTGGGGGAGTCAGAAAAAAAGACAAGTACACAAATTAATAACAATTTAATGTGAAATAATAGTAGTAGTATGAAAGAAAATATGATACTATAAGAAACTGAAACCTAATAGGGAGGTATTGTTTTAGATGCGACTGTCTTCCAGAAGATGGTTTCTGTGTCTCTTTTTATCCATTATATTGTAGGGCTTTGTTTATTTGCTTGATGTCTGGAAAATTCTTGGCATTGTGTGTATGTGTGTGTATGTGTTTGTGCATGTACATACACACATACAGACACCTGGGATCTGCTAATACACCATGTTACCATGGCTTAGGTACCATTCCTTTGGAACCCAGCTTATATGTCACATCCTTTAGAAAACTGTTGTCTTGTCTAAATTAGGTTGGACCCTAACCCTGTATTCTCAAACATTTCTGCTTTACTGCTGTAGTAGAATTTACCACATTCTGTCACGATCAACTGTTTCCTTGTGTCTGCTCCATTAAACTGTAAGGTTTTGTAGGCAGAGATGATAATTGCTTGGTTTTGTGTATATATATATACAGCATCAGCTACAATGCCTGTTTGTGTGCTCAATAAATATTTACTGTTCATTTGCGATGAGAAGATTAAAGTTTAATTGAGTGCTTGTGTATTTTAACCACTGTGAAGTCACTGATTGTTCCTACTCATAATTAACTACATCAAAGGACTTCCTACTAGAATATGTTTAAAATCACTGACACACTATTTGAGCCATGTACATTGCCTCTTGAACACTCTTCTATTTTATTCAAATAGCCTGTCTGGCAGAAATAGTTCCTGTGTCTTAGGGAAACAAAAAATCTTAAATTTATATTACTCTGAAGAGTTTTCATCCTTTCTCTAATTACATAACATTGTCATTGACTTGATATTTATGAAATATTTGCATAGCTGTAACTTCACTATTTTAAAGAAGATATGTGTAATAAAATACATATTATTTCAAGAAACAAGAGCCAGACTTTTTCTTGACAGAAATACATTCAGATGTTAAATGTTTTACTTGTTTAGTGACCCAAGTCTTTTTAATAACCCTACATTATTTTATTTTATTTTTTTTGCTGAGGAAGACCAGCCCTGAGCTAACATCTATTGCCAATCCTCCTCCTTTTTTTTCCCTTTTTCTCCCCAAAGCCCCAGTAGATAGTTGTATGTCATAGTTGCACATCCTGCTAGTTTATGTATGTGGGACGCGGCCTCAGCTGGACAAGTGGTGCGTCAGTGCGCTCCGGGATCCAAACCCGGGCAGCCAGTAGCAGAGCATGCGCACTTAACCGCTAACCCACTGGGCTGGCCCCTAAAAACCCTACATATTTTTAAGCCACAAAGTTAATATATTTCCTTGATGTCATGATTTTTACTCTCATTTATGTTTCCACAAAATGGGAAAGTTGGTCATTTTCATTTTGCTTCCTTAAAAGTCAGTTTTCCCTTGGAACATCAATATTAATATCTCTGAAACTTATAACATTCCCCATAATTTTTCCTCATAATTATGATATTTATTTATAGACACATGGTTTGATAAAAATACGGATCTTAGGGTGACCCAATTGAAACACCTTTACTAGGTTTTATGACTATAACTTAAATAATTATTCTCTGTTTTATATATATGCATATATAATATATGTGTGTATATATTTACCAGAAAACATGTCTAAATAGTTACAAAATAAATCTACTAGGAAAAAACTGATTTGGCTTCCTAGTGGGTTTTGAAATGTTAATAAACTTAAAAAACATTTAATATGTCCTATTAAGTCCAGCCTAGTGTGGTCCTGGCTTACATATGTGATCTGTCTATTACCACTGTTTACCTAGCTCACTATACTCCAGTCACACTGGTTTTCTCTCAGTCCTAGAAACTGCTAAACTCTTCCCCTTTCAAAGCCCTAAAGTTATCATCCAGGAAGACTGGCCCTTCAGGTCTTCTCATGGCTGGATCTTTCTCACCTTCCAGGTTTCTGAATACATGGCATAAACACCATCTTTCACAGAGAGCTTTTATCTAGACACTCTAAGGGACTTAGCCTTTGGTTTGTCTTCATCAAAATCCCTAATTTCTTTCTTTCATGGCACCAATGACAATTATTATTTATTTAAAGCATTTATTTCTTTAAATGATTGTCTTCTCTTTCCCTCACTAGAGTGTGCTTTCAGTAAGAGCAGAGTCACCATCTGTCATATTCTCTGTTGAAGCTCTATCAAACAGCATAGTATGTGGTGCATCTATACATTAGTACAATAAGTATTGGGTGATTTAATAATTAGTGGAAAGAAAAACCATGAAATTTATTGAGATTAAGCATCTGAGCTTGGGAGATTTTTGCCTCTACATCTACAATCTCAACCTGACTCAAGTTTTAGTTGGTTTTAGAAAAGTCACTCTTCTAGGGATATGGGAAAGAGTATATATAGGTAATGGGAAAAGAAACAAATTAGACATATTAAAATAATTATTAGGTAGCAAAAAGTGCTTATCTGAACGTTTCAGGTGTAGCTTACCATTCAGCAGATGTTACTCATTAGGTCACTAGTTGGTAAACACCGTGTTTCTGTGCTTGAACCCATAAATACAGTGACAAACAACACTTCCAGAGAGACACTGCTTTTATTGATTCAAACTTAAGGCTATCCAAGATATGATATACCTTGGGTGCTCAAAAATTGTGGCAATCTTATTTCTAAAAAGAGACGTATTATATGAAAGTATCAATAGAAGAATCAAATCAAGAATCTAATAGAATTCTCCTGATGGATTTCTTCCTATTAACAGTTTATTTTTGACTCATAGAATTCTTTCTCCATTGATAGGCAGGTTTTATCTTCACTTTATGGGGGGGTTTTTTGAAAAAATTCTGTCATTTTTTGCATCTAAACATGAATTTCGTTTACCTTTAAACATGACTGAAATAACAACAAAAGTAAACAAAAAATATAACATAAAAATTAATACTAAAGAGTAATTTTTTCATCGTATTCGGTTGACTTCTTATAGAATGGAGAATAATTTCCTTGAGATCACTCATTCATTCATTTGTTCCTTCATTTGTTCATTCCATATATACAATACTCCCTTAATGCATCCTTTGTACCATATGCTGTGTTATAATGAAAAACAGATGAAGAGAATTATTTTTCTTTATCAATAAGTTAAGAATGTAGTGAGGGATTTAATATTATTTATGGAGAGAGAAAGAGAATGAATCAGAGGCATCTACAACTGAGACATTTAAAACTGCATTGTTTTAGAGTGCTTGAAAGGAAAAATTAATAATATTGATTCTGTTGATATTAAAAATATTGACATTTTGTTTATCATGGATTTTTTGCATTAATTTTTTTCCCAAATATTTCATTAAAATAAAATTTATCTTGATTACCGGTATTATGTGCACGTGTATTCCCTTAAAGTATGTGACGCAATTCATCTCACTTTAGTACCAGGAAGGAAGAAATGGAGAAAAGGAGGGAGGGAGAAAAAGTACAGATAAAATAATGTAAAGATAGTTGTTGTAGTGGGTTGAATTTCCACAAGATATGCCCACAAATATGTCCACATCATCCTGGAACCTGTGAGTGTCACCAAAAGATATGTCCTGCCAAAAGATATGTCCACATCATCCTGGAACCTGTGAATTTGACCTTATTTGGAAAAAAAAGTCTTTGCAGATATAATTAAGGTAAGGCTCACGAGATAAGATCATCATAGGACATGAGCCCTAAATCCACTGACAGGTGTCTTTACATGATATACACAAAGAAGAGACACATAGGGAGAACAGGAGAAGGCCATGTAGAAATAGAGGCAGAGACCGGTGTTACACAACACACAGAACCACCAGAAGCTGGAAAAGGCAGGGAAGGATTCTTCTCGAAAGCCGTTAGAGGGAGTATGAGCCTACAGAACTGCGGGAGTATAAATTACTCTTGTCTTTTTTCTTTTCTTTTCTTTGTGAGGAAGATTAGCCCTGAGCTAACATCCACTGCCATTCCTCCTCTTTTTGCTGAGGAAGATTGGCCCTGGGCTAACATCTGTGCCCATCTTCCTCTGCTTTATATGGGACGCCGTCACAACATGGCTTGACAAGCGGTGTGTGAGTGCACGCCCGGGATCTGAAACTGCGAACCCCCAGCCGCAAAGCAGAGCACGGGCACCAGGCCAGCCCCAAATTTCTCTTGTTTTTAAGCCACCAAGTGTATGGTAACTTGTTACAACAGCCCTAGGAAACGAATAAAGTCTTGAAAAATGCAGTAAGCCCTATAAAACCATAGAGTAGGAAGCAATCAATTGTGCTGAAGAGTCAGGAAATGCATAGCAGCTATGAAAAGGGGGCTGCCAAGATGTATCTTCAGGGTCATTATGACTTGAACAGATGTAATCAAATGGAGAGCAGCGTGAAAGGGAGTCCAGGCAGAGGGAACACCAAGATTTGAAAGAGTTGGTGTTTAGGATATGGTTGTGTGTGTGTGCTTGTGTGTTAAGAATGAGACTGGAAGCAAATTATCAACTGTACTTCATGTTATGCCAGTTTATAGACTATGACATTATCTGGAGTTCATAAGTCTGTTTGAAATTTTTAACAATCTTATATAGTGAATAATACAGCTATTATATAAATGAGTGAGTTTCTTTTTAATAACGAATAGCAGCGACTAGAAACTAAGCATATTCACTTATATTTTATTATACATTAATGATTAAAAACTGATAGAATTCGTAAGTAAAAGGAATATTATTAGTAGCATTAGTCAGAATAGATTTAATAACAAATGCTTTGCTCTAAACATTAGAACATCATGAATTAAATTACTATGTGGTGTGCTAATGTATATGTCTATAGATATCAATATTGATACATATGCATGCATATTTTGTTATCTATATCTAGAGATAGCTAGCTAGCTATTAAGGCATTTCTAATATGCTATCTCTTTTATCTGAGTTTGGCTCTTTGATATATTTGATAGATTGAGGGTTTTATTTTGTTTGTTTTGTTTGTTTGATTAGGTAAAGTCATGGAAGATGAAGAATGGATTAAGCATGGTGCTTGCTGAAAGCAAAATGTTCCTTTAGCTGTTATGAAGCAAAGAGAGATCTAAAAATACTAGGAATCTATTAAATTTAGATCACTGGAAAATGTTGGGTTTTTGTCCTGTTCTTTCTTTACTAATGGTAAAGATAATACTGGGATGACAAATCCCTTTCATTCTGCAAAGTAATATAATTAAAACCTGAATCTTTGTAGGGATGTTCTCTATGTAACGTTTCATTTATCTCAGACATGTATCTCCCAGAAAGATTCAAAGTTCTAAGAAAACTCAGTCCTAGTGATTATACTCCAAGAATAGCTGTTACATCTCTAGAATAATCTAGTAATGCATTTTAACTTAAATCTTGAAATTAATATATGTCTAAATTGGACTGATTAGATATCAGTATAGGCATTTCTCGTTTTATTGTGCTTCACTTATTATGCTTTGCAGATAATGCATTTTTTATAAGACCTTCCACTAGCAAAAGGATTATGACTTGCTGAAGGCTCAGATGATGGTTAACATTTTTTAGGAATAAAGTATTTTTTAATTAAGGTATGTACATTTTCTTTAGACATAATGCTATTGCACACTTAATAGACTTCAGTATAGTGTAAACATAACTTTTATATACAATGAGAAATAAAAAAATTTGTATGACTCGCTTTATTGTGATATTGGCTTTATTGCAGTGGTCTGGTACCAAACCCACAATATCTCCAAGGTATGCCTGTACACACAAAAATATGAGCTATACTTCCCATCCGTTTTTCTTCATTGATTCCTTTGCCAGCATGTATTCTTTGGTAGTGTTATGTTTCTGCTTTTTGTCTTCTCTACCTAGGTCAAATTGTATTATGTCAGGATCAATGATCAAAAATGACAACTATCTAGGAAGTTTTCCCTTTAGAATTAAAAACAAACAAATGAAAAACTAAAAAATACCATCAGGAAGCCAAGATTTTAGGTAGCAATATTTTCCATAATTTTTGAAGGGGCTTAGCAATACAACCACGTGGTGAGGAAAAAAAAAAAAAGAAACAATGTTTTTTCACATTGTAGGTTTTAGCAGATGGTATAAAGAATGAGTACAAGAGGAACTTAAAAAAATACGTTTCAAAGATTAAATTGGTGTTCAAGGCTGAGTCCCTTTATTATGAGCTTATGAAAACAACCATAAACAAAACAATAAAACTAAGTTTATTCTGAACTACAATGACTCAATATTATAAAACACATTTGATACAAAAGAAAAGCATTACAAAAAGTTAGATTAAAAATTGATAATATCTTATATGTTTAAAATGTCCTAGGTTCTGCTCATAGAATTTTCTCACTGAATTCTCCAAAAAACACTATATTAGTTTTATTATTATCCTCATTTTATTGATGAGAAAATTGACACATGGAATGGTTCAGTGGCTGCTTAATTCATACACCTAGTACATAATTTTCAGGTTTAGAGACCAGTCAATTCAACTCCAGAGACCACAATCTCTAAACACTGACTATGTTGTATTCATCAATTGTTAGGTGGAAAAATATTCATTCTTTCTTTCCATCTATAAATATTAAATGAGTATCTACCATTGGCCAAATACAAATCTAGGTACTGTGTTATGGCACTGAACAAAACCAACAAGATCTTCTGTCCTTGAAAAGCTTATATTCTACTCGAGGTAAGGAGATATTATTTCTATAGAATTTCCCTTTTTATCACTAGAGTATGGCAATTAGCTAGCATCAAGAAGAGTAAAAGTTTGGCCATAGAATTTGTAAACATACATGGTATTTCATTCAACTAAGTAGAAAGACAAAGAGTAATTTTCATCCTCAATTCAAAGAAATGGTAGTGAGAGTCTGATAACAACTTAGTGGTTTTCATGACAGATGAGCAATCCAAACGATTGAGCGTAGAAATAGAGGCAGACTTGGGTTTTATTGCTTGAACAGCTACATAAATGCAAATGAAACTCTTCCATAGGAAGGATTTTTGGAATTTATGGTACTCCCAAAAACAAAGAAGAGAAAGCCTCAAAGTTGGACTCAAAACCTAGCAGATTTCTGTAGTAGATTCTAAAAATGATGAACCAAATCAGAAGCATTATAATATAAACCATGGCACAATGAAGAGGTAAATAAGTAAAATATTATATATAATTAGAATTGACAATGTTGAGGAGAAAAATTAAGTAGAGAAAGGCCTTAGGATTGTTGGAGAGGATTGCAATTTTATATAGACTTATGTATTAAGGTAACATTGATTGTTCTAAGACATAAACCATAAAGTATGTGGCCCAAATGAGATGAAAGTTGTGTTTCTTCATACAGAGCCCAAATTAGTTTTCCTGACCAGTGGTAATATTCCTCTAAATGGTGATTTAGGAAATCTGCCTTGTTATATCTTGAGGTTCTGGTGATTTGAACATCTATATCAACCATGGAAATTAGAAAGGCCTCAGGAATATTGCATAGGAAGTTTTTATGCCAAAGAGACTGTAGTATGTAGTCTATTTGTGCACCCAGGAATATAAGGAAAATTAGTTATTAGTTAGAAATACCCATAAATAGATTTTTAAAACATGCATTAGCTAGTCATTAGCTGGAAGTATCTGAAAATAGATACTTACATAAAAATTATTAAGAGGAGGTCAGAAACAGAGGACGTTAGGAACTGAGATTTTCAGGTATTTAGGGAAAGAACATTCAAAGCAGAGAAAATGGCCAGTGCAAAGGCCCTGAGGCAGAAACTTAGCAGCATATTTGATGAAGAATATGGAATGTAACAGCAGAAGTTTAAGGAAATAACAAGGGCCAGATCCTAAAGAACCTGTAGGTCTTTTTAGCGTCTTTGTTTTTCTTTGGGATGAGACAGGGAGCCATTGGATAGATTTCAATAAAGGAATGACATGACTGATTTAATTTATAACACAATCACTTTTGCTGCTTGTTTACTATAGATTGAAGAAGTCAAGGTTATAAAAAGGTAGATTAACTTGGAATCTGTTGCAATAATGGAGGTAAGCAACAATGATGGCTTGGCCCAGGATGTGCAAAAGTCGAAGTTATGAGAAATTATCAGATTCTAAATACATTTTGGGGATAGAGCTGGAAGCACTAATTAGATATGACATGTGAGGTGAAAAATTAAACAAGTATGATACCAACTATTTTGCTTAAACACCCAAAATAAAAAGTTTTAATTACTGAGAAATAGCAGGTTGCATTAGAAGTTCAGTTTTGGACATGGTAAGTTCAAAAAGTTTGACACCAAGTAATGTTGAAATGAGTAGTTGGATATGAGTCTAATAATAATGAAGGGGGATTTGGTTGTCAAAAGCAAGTATTTATAGCCATGAAAAAGATTGAAATTACCAAGAGAGCACAATATGTTAACATGTTGCATAAGGTAAAAAACAGAGTCATTTGTCGAAAAAGGCTAGATGTAAACAAATAGATGTTAATGAAAATGATGTTGACAATAACACTAGAACAACCCATTTTTTTTCATTTCTATTAGAAATTACATTGATTTTTGTCTTGTAAATTTTACTTAAAAAGAAAAACCTCAGATGATATAAAATGTCAGCATTTCTTAATGTACTCCAGGTTAAAAAAAGAAAAACAACTATTATCTGACTAAAACAATTATTACAGATAGGAATTAATATTGACGTTCTCATCACCAGTTACAGATTTTATAATTTTACTACATCCACTTCTTTAAGACATTAAGTTAATTTAATGAAACAAACTAGACTCATGAATTGTGATACAGGTAATTTCCTTTGACACATTATAAATTCCACCATGTCATATTGTGGAAATCAATTTATTATTTTACAGTGCCTGACTCCTTAACATGTTTATTTTACTGTTTTGCTAAATGAATAACATTTAAAATTGAATACTCATTTCAGGTATTTTTTTCTCAGTACAATAGAATAAGCTTTATTTTATGAAAATGTGTTATTCTATTGTAATTATAATTCTTTAGAAAAGGTTTTCTTTAAGTTTAAATATACATTAAGTACATGCTATTGGTATGTTTTCCATTTTTAGATTATATTTTTTATACAGCTGTAGTATTTTAATTATAATGTAAGAATATTCAAATCAAATTATAACATTAATATAAATTTTAATAATTCCTATGTTTAAAAAAATACTAGTGAATATAATGTTCTCACTATTGTAGTCACTCTTCAGTGTCAGGATGGACTCCTACCCAAAATTTGGTTCAGATGTCAATTCTGATGATGAGACACACACACACGCACGCACGCACGCACGCACCTCCCCCAAACGGGTTGGAAAAGGTTTATTACTAAGATGATAAGGGTTTCTGCGGAAAGTATGCAGACTTCCCACACTGCTCCAAAACATGGCTTCTTGGCAAGATAGTAGAAAAGGAGACTGGCTTTGGGTTTTTATGGAGTTTAGGGATGAGACCTGGGTAAGTGTTTCTGTGCAACTAAGGGCTTATGTCGTTTGAACTTAGCACTGCTAGCAAAGGAGTCAGCATCCCTCTTTCCCATCAACGTTCTCTGACATGGGCAGAGGGGGAAGAAAAAGGGATGAAGCTTAAAGGATGTCCCAGGCAAACAAAAAAATGGAGTCAGACTCTTTAATACACTCACTCTAAAGAAAAATAAGAATACTACAATAGATTTTAGAATTAGAATGTTTGTAGTATTATCGCAAAAGAGATAAAATTCTAAGACCAAAACTGTGGACTAATCTTAATCATTTCTTTATGAAATGTTACTAATGGTACATGGTTTCTTTAGTACCATTGTTCTAAAAATTGCTTTTTTGAAAAAGAGAGAGGTGAAATATATATTGCCAAATAATAAAACACCATTCTATAATTCTCTCTCTCTCTCTATAAGTGTGTATCTAGATCTAAATTGAGAACTGGATGTAGATCTAGATACTTCTCTTCTTTTTAATTTACTTTTACAAAGTCTTAATTTTTAGTCCTACTATTTTAGACATTTTACATTCTTTCCAATATGAATTCTTTGTGGCTAGTTACACACGCACACACACACACACACGGTATTCTTAATATTAATGTAATTCAATGGTAATTTACTTTAAAGGTTAAATGTTACTGCTCACTGAATTCTAGAAGTCTCAGGAAACTGCACGAAAGATTGCATAACTAAAAATCAAAGGCGTATGAAAACTTATGATGGAAAGGAATTTAGTTCCCCTTTTTGTGTAGCAGAGATGTTTCTCATCCGTCTCCAAGTCCTACGGAATTGATTAGAGAATGGTACTATATGCGCATATCTATATTTGACATATTTGGTTGGAATTTTCACACTGGAGAAAGCTTGACAAAGATAGAACATGTCTACAAAAACCAATTTGCTTACTGGTAATCGGGTACACTCCCCTTCTATTACTGAAGTTGTGTGTTTGAATAAAAGCTTTTCTCCTGTATCTCAGCCTTTCTTTGATGATTTGTTGCCAAGAGAGTGACAGTAATGCCGTCAATTTATTGTTATGACTAAAGCACTGGGAAGGCATTCAAATGCAGTTTGATGTGGCATTTAAAGAAAAAATGCTTTAGTACATTTTATTATAGAATTATAAATCCTATATCCATTAAAATTGATGATGTGCAATATTGCTAGGTGCAATATTGTTAACCATAATTTAAGAAAGGTAATGTTTTAAAACTTGATCAAATTACCAATCACCTCTTTTTTCACATTTATACTTAGAAGCTGATCATCAAAATGTAAGGCTGACATGGATTTCATATATTTTACATTGCTTTAAACCTTGTAGAGAAGGTCAAATACCGTATGATTTCCTTCATTAAGTAGTAGATAACAACAACAATAAACAAAAAACATGGAGACAGAGATTGGATTGGTGGTTACCAGAGGGGAAGGGGGGAGGGAAGAGGGTGAAAGGGATAATTCGGTGCATGTGTGTGGTGATGGGTTGTAATTAGTATTGGGTGGTGAACATGATGTAATCTATGCAGAAATAGAAGTATAATGATGTACACCTGAAATTTATACAATGTTATAAACCAATGTTACTGCAATAAACAAAAAATTTTAAAAAAAACCTTGTAAAATATTTGGAGTATTTTTTTTGTTTTCTCAATGGGTAAAAGACTTCATTTGTGTCTAATAATTAAGATGTTTAATTTATTTTCCATAATCCTGATTTTATTCAGAAGTATGTATTTACAGTACTATTACCAATGCTTTCTGTTCTCTAACGATGAAGTGTTTAGAACTTGTCAGAATTTCAGAGGTATGGTACATACATTTCTCTTTGGCAATTAAGCCCAGTGAGATTCACTAATTCTTTGCTCATAGTACAGATCTCCTAATAAGAGCATTTGACTCTAATAAAAGGGAGCTTTTCTCTCCTATGTTGCTTAGAAAATGGAAACAGTGTAGAGTAGATATTTATTTAGTGTGATTCAAAAGATACTAAAAGTTTCCACTTACTGAAATACCTTCGCCCCTTTAGCCTGAGGAATATAGCTTCAGAACAGAAAATTCACAAAATAAACAACAAAACTAAAGATTAATTCATTATTATTTATTATTATGTATACATGAGTCTAAGAGCATTAATTAATGAAATAAATAATTAAGGCATATTAATATGCTTGTAGTTTAATAGGTCTTCAACCTTATATTTTAAATAAGTTATCATATATAAGAAATTGTCAGTCACTCCATAACTGTTCTCACAGCAGGCAATCATTCAGAAAATCATGCTTTTATTATAATCTACATTTGGCACTTATCCAGTTGCTTCTTCACTTATTTCTGCAATATCTTTCAAAATAATAAAATGTTTGATCATCTTTATAGGGTTCCACAATTTCCTGGACTATTTCAAAAGAATTGAAAAGGAAACATAACTATGTTTTATAGTTAACTATATCAAAATTTTAACTATATCAAATTTGTAGTGGTTAATAAATTCTCAGAATACAAGCAAATATATGTGCACACATGAAACAAATTGTATCAAAATATGAAGAATGTAAAACTTACTGATACCTGCAATGTAGTAAAAAAAATTCAAAATCCCCTTTTAAAATATTGTTATTTAAATTGCCGCTGCTTGCTTGAGCATATATTATAAACTACCTAAGAAAATAAAACAACTTGTATTGGTACAGGGCATTGCTTACAAGATAGTTAAAAATTTTCCATTGTTAAGATGAAGAAAGTGAAAGTCAAGAAAAACTGCTTGTTTATTAGGGGTGGAGGAAGTAGCATTGGTCCTTCTGACTCTAATCTCCATGCGGTTTCTGAGTAGAGGCTTGTGAGTTGATGATCGAAAGTTAGTTCAGAATGGCTGGAAGGAAGAGTTTGAAATTGAAGTAAACCCTGGCAAGGTCAAGCAGAGTCTCTGACCCACAAAGATTTTGAAACACTGTATCATCTGCAACTCACATAATGAATGCTTGACGTAGCAAATATAGTTGATAGGTGGATTGGAAGCGGCAGACGGTTTTAATATTGGAGTAACAACCATATTTGCTATATGAAAGGCTGACTTCAGAAAATGCACAAGGCAAGAAGAAAGGCAAATATTCAGGTTGAGAGGATGTTATCCTAATGTAAATGAGACTTGACTTACAAGTTAGAGTAGATAAGAATTTCACTGATGTATTTCATATTTATTTTTATGGTCTTACTTTAGACCATGTAGCAATTTTCCACAGCATTTTCCCGTTTCCCTATCTTTCTTCTCTACTTTACTATAGCTCAGGTTCCTCCCGTGGCTGTCCTGCATTCGCATGCTCTGAGCATGTAGTCTATCTCCCAAGACCCTACACTTCACTAAAGGGCTGAGCAGGCTGCAACCTTGCTCAGTTTACCTTAAATATACAAGTGAGCGCTAGGCAGATAGCTGTATCCAGAAACATTACCATAGAATTGTAAGCCTTTGTAACATCGTATGACATCTAGAAGGCTCACAAAAGATTAACTGGGCGCCTTAAATTGCAGGTAGGGTACCATAGCATGGCATCAAGATATAGACGATAATTGAACATCAAAGGAGGTAGAATACCTGGTCCAGGAACTAAGGTGTGGAAACATGAGTGGCCCCAATTGCCATTAGTTCCAGTGACACACTGGGGGACTCTGTGCTTCTAATCCCTCAACTCTATGCTCTATAGGTATAAAGGATCTGGTCCCAAAGTGGGGGCCACTCTTGCCAGGAGACACAGAAAGGTCCTAATGAATTACCTATTACAGCTACCACCCGGGCATTTTGAATGCCTAGTTTTCAGAGACCAGCAAGGGAGGAGCAAAACAATAGAATAATTAGGCAGGGATATCTTATCCAGATTAACAGGAGAAGGTGGAATTTCTTTTTTCACAACGGGAGCAGAGAGGAATATTGATGAGATCCTACTTGGATCGCGCTTGGTGTTACTTTGCCAAATTGTGAACGTCAGTGAGAACGTGGAGCAAGCCCCTCCCTCATGAGAAGATTTTCATCATCAGGATATTAGACCCCATAGGAATAAGCTTTTGGGTACTAGTTCCAGATTAACAAAACTATAGAAATAAAAAATGAGAGTGAAGAAAACTTAGAATGGGTAGTGGAGGAAAAGAAAGTGAGCACCAGTTGTGGCCCTGAGACAAACTGCAGTAGTGGGGGCTATAGTTTATCCACCTAAACTCTTTCTTCTAAGTTTCACATGGAAACCATGAAAAAACTGCCCCATAAATATAGGTGGAAAAGTGAATTTGTTATATGCAAGGGATGAGCTATGGAAGCCATGGATGTATATCCCGCAGATCTCTATTTCAGAGGGAAACTGCTGTGAGTAATGAGGTTAACTGATAGTCTTTTGCTGCTGCGTCAGTGAAATCTGCCATTAATCCCCCTGCCAAGGTCAAACTATCTCCAGGATGCTCCCAGTCAATGAGTGAATCAGGGTACAAGAGCTGGTTAATTTATGTACACCATGGGACTCCTCTAATGAACAGTCTTTGCTTTGGAGCTCTTCAGGGGCCTTGCTAAGATTCCTTCAGAGCTGTGCTGCACTTTAAGGCTTTTTCTACCCAATCCTTCTGCCCTACCCCTCTCCTTTTACAAGTGTCAGACTTGTATCATGGTCTGAAATCTTTCCCCACTGACTCCTGCTCCCTTTCCCCTGAAACCTGAACAAATATTTCCCCTAACAAATCTCTCATATTTCCACTTCTGTCTCAGCATCTGCTTCTTGAAGGACCCAAACTGCTACACAAAGTTAATAGGGCTCTTGATAACACCCCTAAAATTTGAAGAACTGGCTCAGGAACTTTGGAAAACGCATTTAGGTTAGGCGGAAATCAGATAGATCAAAAGAGACATGGGCTTCTTTTTAGTTATAATATTTGTTGAGTGTACCTATTAAAATCCTGCTAACCTAACTCCTCCATCAATTTGAAATAATAAAGTGTTAATGTATTAACAGGTTGTTTATTCAAGAAAATCAAATAAAATATTTAATATATTGCATGATGTTTTCAGAATTTTTTTTTAGTTTTTTTTTTTTTGGTCTAGAATAATGGGGAAATAAAGTTACATTTAATAAAGATATAGAGAGGTGGCCCCATAGCGTAGCAGTTAAGTGTGTGCGCTCCGCTGCTGGCGGCCCAGGTTCGGATCCTGGGCCCGCACCAACACACCGCTTGTCAAGCCATGCTGTGGCGACGTCCCACATAAAGTGGAGGAAGATCGCATAAAGTGGAGGAAGATCGCACGGATGTTAGCTCAGGGCGAGTCTTCTTCAGCAAAAAGAGGAGGATTGGCATAGATGTTAGCTCAGGGCTGATCTTCCTCGCAAAAAAAAAGATATAGAAAAGTGTTCTGGAAATAGATTGTAGAGGGCCTGCTTTAGATGAATAGTATTCCATTGTGAATTAACTCCAGTATATGTTGTCATTTTTAGGATTATTTTAGACTTTTAGTTTATTATCTATAAATAATGTATCTTATAATCTACATGTTCATATTAGGAGAAAAAAATGAAAAAAATACGGTCTTCCCCTGACACATTTTAACTGGCTAAAAAAAGCAAATGGTATCTTTAGTGGAATGGATCATTGGATTTTCCCAAGCCTGAAACAGTAATTTATTATTAAACATATAGCTCTTTTTCCTTGTCATGATTGTCACTCTTTCATGTTTATATAAACATGCTAGAAAATGTCTTCTTTCAAAATGTCAGTCTTATAAGTAGAACAAGCACATCTGAGCAATATGAAAATAGTCTTAGGGAAATGCAAATCAAAATCACATTCATATGCCATTTCACACCCACTAGGATATCTATAATCAAAAAGGACAGACAAAAAGTTTTGGAGAGAGTCTGGAGAAATTGGAACCCTCATACATTGCTGATGAAATTGTAAAATGGGGCAACTGTTTTGGAAAATAATTTGGCAGTTCCTCAAAATGTCAAACATATAAAGTTTACTCCTTTGTGTATATTCAAGAGAAAGGAAAACATGCCTGCACAAAAACTTTTACACGGATGTTCATGGCAGTATTATTCATAATAGACAAAAGTAGAACCACTCAAATATCTATCCATGATAAATGGATAAACAAAATGTCATATACTCATAAATGGCATATTATTGGCAATTAAAAGGACAGAGTACTGGGCCACAGCCCCAGTGGACTAGTGGTTAAGTTCCACGTGCACCACTTCGGCGGCCCGGATTCAGTTCCCAGGCGCAGACCTACACCACTCGTCTGTCAGTGGCCATGCTGTGGTACGGCTCACATACAAAATAGAGGAAGACTGGCAACAGATGTTAGCTCAGGGCAAATCTTCCTTAGCAAAAAAAAAAAAAAGAACAGAATACTAATACATTATACTAAATTAAAGAAGCCAGTCACAAAAAGCCACATATTGTATGATTCAATTTATGTAACATGTCCAGAAGAGGCAAGTCTACATACAGAGATAAAGTAGGGGGTGTGGATGAGTGGTGGTGATAAATAGTGACTGTTAATGAGCATGGGGTTTCTTTCTTGGAGTGATAAAAATGTACTAGAATTAGAATGTGGTGATGGCTGCACAGCTCTGTGAATATATTTAAAAAAACACTGAAGTGTCCCCTTTAAATGGGTAAATTGTATGGCATATGAATTATATATCAACAAAACTCCTTAAAAATTCCTATTAGGAAGATACAATTTTAATTCACACCTTTATATCCACATGCAAAATAAGTTCCCTAGTTTTCTCTTTGAAAAGTTTTCAAGAGAAAATTTCTGAATAATTTAGCACATTTTCTACTTTTGTTTTCATCTATTTTATAGTTTAAAAACTTTATATTTGTCTCACTTGGAGTCTTTTGGCTAAATACTGTTTTATTCTTCTGTTTAATTATCTACTTTAGATTCCAAATGTTGGAGGACAATTATTTTTGTTATGAAGAGTAAAATTAAAATTTTCTTATTAAAAATATATGCTTCCTACCAGCCCTTATAAAAAAAGGAGATACTTTTTTATTTTACTGCTGGGCTTGTGTTGCTCAACCACTTAAAATTTATCATTATCGTGATCACTGTTTTGTGTGTACAAAGCCCATTACAGCCTATCAGTGATTTTCAATTATTACCTAATAATTAAAACCAATGAATTATGAATGTAAGTGACAATCCTAAATCTTTATTATGTGGATTCTGGGACACAATATTCATGGAAAAATTATTTTCCAATTAATCTTGTTTAGAAGAAGTAATTCTTATACACTTAAGCTATACACAAAAATTTTGAGTGATCAGGGTTATTGATATCCCCTTCATAAACTAAAGCCATGTTAATATGAGAATCCTAATAAATTTTAGCAGAGCTTGAAAAAAGAATAAAAAAAAGATGTATTGAATTCTCCAGCTATAGTTGTGTATTTGTGTATTTCTCCTTCTAGCTCACCAGATTTTGCTTAATGTATTTCGAGTCTCTGTTGTTTGGTCCATACACAATTAGGATCTTTATATCTTCATGGTGAATTGATCAATTTATCAGTGTACATTGTCCCTTTTTGTCTCTAGTATTTTATTTGTTCTTAGGTCTACTTCTTTGGATAGTAATATACCCACTCTGGCATTTGTTTACTTAATATTTGTACGGTATATCTTTTTCTATCCTTTTGCTTTGAATCTCCCTTTGTTATTGAATTTGAAGTGAATCTCTTGTACATAGCATACAGGTTGGTCATATTCTTTCTCCATGGTGCCAATCTCCCTTTGGCTATTTGGACCATTTATGTATAATTATTGACTTGTTAGCTCTTAAATCTGTCATTTTATTATTTCTTTTCTGTGTTTCCTCTGCTTCTTTTTCTTCTGTTCCTCTTTTCTTGCATTCCAGAGTTAACACTTTTTGTGTTTTTGAATATATTTTTTTGCATATTTTTCTTACTGGTTGCTTTGAATATTACAATATATACATAATTGATTTATTATAGTCTACTGGTATCAACATTTGAGTAAAGTATGAAAGCTTCATTTAGGTCCCTTACTGTCCCCACTTTTAAATATCATTGTCAGGATTATCATCTGATGTTATAATTTTGTTCCAATCATTACATATGATTTATAACCCGTGAGGAAAAGGCTACTAATTGCACACACATGAATTTCTGCTCTTTCTGTTCTTTTTTCCTTCCTGACGCTCCAAAATTTTTTTATCATTTCCTTTATGTTTCATAACTTCCTTTAGCCAATCTTTAAGGAAAGGTATGCTAGTGACAAATCCATTTAGTTTTCTTTTGTCTAAGAGTGTTTTTACTTACTTTTTATTCCTGAAGGGTAGTTTTGATGGTTATAGAATTCACAATTGACAATTCTATTCTTTCCACATTTGAAAAGTTTGTACTGCTTTCCTCTGGCCTCTATGGCTTCAGATGAGAGAACTGCTATCATTAGAATTACTACTCCCTTATAGGTAATACAGCATCTGTCTCTCACTGCATTCAGATATTTTTCTTTGTCCTTCATTGTTAAAAATATACTTAGTATGTCTCTTGGAATTCTTTGGGTGTTTATTGTTTGGGATAGGTTCAACTTTTCAAATCTGTAGGTATGTATCTTTCACCAAATTTCTGAAATGTTCAACCATTACTTCTATGAATACTCTTTTTTTTGTGTGTGTGAGGAAGATCAGCCCTGAGCTAACATCCATGCTAATCCTCCTCTTTTTGCTGAGGAAGACCAGCTCTGAGCTAACATCTATTGCCAATCCTCCTCCTTTTTCTCCCCAAAGCCCCAGTAGATAGTTGTACATCATAGCTGCACATCCTTCTAGTTGCTGTATGTGGGATGTGGCCTCAGCATGGCTGGAGAAGCAGTGGGTCAGTGCGCCCCCGGGATCCAAACCCGGGCCGCCAGTAGCGGAGCGGGCACACTTAACCGCTAAGCCACGGGGCCAGCCCTGAATACTCTTTCAGCTCCATTTTCTTTCCCATTTCACTCTGGGGCTTTGATAATATAAATGCTGGATCTTTTGTCATTTTCCCACAGGTCCCTGAGTCTCTGTTCTTTTGTTTTTTCATTCTACGTTTCTTTGTTATTCAGATTGGATGAATTCTATTGATCTGTCCTCAAGTTCACTGATTTTATCCTCTGTTATCTATACTCTGCTATTGAGCCCATCGAGCAAATTGTTTTTACTGTCATTTAATTTTTAGTTCTACAATTTTTAGCTATTTTTATAACTTGGATATCTTTATTGATACTTCCCTATTTTTTATTTGTTTCAAGAATATTGAATGTTGAAGCACTTTGAAGAAAACTACTTTAAAATTCTTGTCAGATAAATCAAACATCTGATTCATTTCAGTGTTTGTTAATGGTCCTTTCTTCATCAAGTTGTGATTCTACTGGTTCTTGGTGTGATGAAGGATTTTTGATTGTATCCTGGGCATGTTTTTTACTATGTTAGGAGACTCTTGGCCGTATTTAAAGCTTTTATCATAGTAGGCAAGCATCCTGTTTTGGTTTAGCAAGCATTTTCCGGCCTACTTTTGTTCACTGTGTTTTCAATGATGATTGAAAATGCTGGACTGTTGCAGGTTATCTTTGGGCTTTCACTAGTCCATTCCTACTGGTGCTACCGTAGGGAACAGAAAGGGTTAACCTTGGCCAGGCTTCTGGGTGTCTTTCAGTGGAGGGAAGTCTCAGAACTACACGCATGAAAAGATTTCCAGGGCTGGACAATTGTGTTGGCCAGATCTGCTTTGGCTCTGTTGGACAGAGACTGATCGCTGGGATGGGTACATTTTGTGGCGGCCCCCACTTGCCAATACCTCGCTAGAACTTACTTTAAAATTCTGTGTAATTGCCTAGAATCGCAGTTAATTACATAAAATAATTGTTTTCATAACATGTTAATGTAATTATCCATGGACACTCTCTCTCCTGTCTGGATTTTTAATTAGAATCTTCGATTTCAGAAGTTCCAACACTGCTACCTCAATTAATTTGCTTAAAATTTAAAATATTCAATTTTGTCTTAAGAAGAAAGACTGAGGACTGGCCCCATGGCGTACTGGTTGAGTTCAGCGCACTCCGCTTTGGGGGCCTGGGTTCACGGGTTCGGATGCCAAGTGCAGACCTACACCACTTGTCAGCCACACTGTGGCGGCAACACACGTATAAAGTAGAGGAAGAGTGGCACAGACGTTAGCTCAGTGTGAATCTTCCTCAAGCAAAAAAAGAGGAAGATTGGCAACAGATGTTAGCTCAGAGTGAATCTTCCTCAGAAAAAAAAAAAGAAGACAGTCTCAAATCTATTCCAATACGTAGAGCTCATTAATAGCTTTGCAGTTACACAGTTATTAAAGATGAAGTTCTTATTTTTCCTACAAACCTGACTTGTGATTGGGAACATCGACAGCATAAGCTTCATATGGAAAGACAAAGTAGAGATGATAGCATGGTAGGACCACACATTCATTCATTCTCCAAGCATGGTGGATAATGCAATCTGAAGGGTAAGAATCCTTTGGTGTGGAGTCAGGAAGACCTGGGCTCAAATATTAGCTCTCCCATCTTCTAACTGTACAGACTTTATTTATTTACATAATCTGTCTAGACTTCCTAATTGCTAACTAGTGAATAATAATACATACCTCTAGGTAAGTTATGTCTTAAACGATTAAATGTTGGGTACTTCCTTTCATCAATTCTGACTCAGTACCATTAGGGAAAGAGTTCTGACCCTCATTATCCTATTTGTTTATGCTTAACTTGCCCCCTGGTCAGATCAGATGTGACTACATCACAGTTTGAGAAGAGTAGTAAGCTGAGAGGTTGCTATTTTTTTGCTTCCTACGAATGCAAAGATGCAGATTTCCAAGAGTCTTCAGCTATTTGTGATTGAAGAATTATAGCAAGGAAGTGACTAAAATTATAGAAACAGCAACAGAAGGAATCCCCAGTTCCTCTAAGGAGCGCATTTCAACAGCACCATTTTCAAAGGGAACTGACATTGTTGAGAGAAGTAGTAATAATAATATAGATGAACGTGAATAACAGCAAATACTGAAGTAGTCCCATTAAATGTAGTTACTCATCCTAATAACTCATCTTATAAAATTGTATCTTGTAAAATAAGATTTATAGCTTTACAAGCCTACCTCTGCCTAAATATTGTTCACTTATAAGGAATTAATATTTTTGAATAATTATCCTCAAAATGACTGTTATTTCTAGCAAGTCATCTTTCATTGAGTGGAGAGAAATTGAATTGATGGTTGAAAGTTTTTTCTACTGGAGTTTCATGCCCTTCTGCCCTGGGCCTTGGGGTTTAGTCCAAGCATGTGTTAAATCAGAACTGAAGATCATCCATCCTCCTCTAAATTCTGCTATGGGTTTGTTTACAAGACTAAAATATATGTAAAATTTTATTTCCAATTATGTTTCTCCAGAGAAAACTTAATTCATGGAAGAAAAATGCGCTCTACTATTTCAGAGACCTACTTCAGAAGCTATACCTCCATAGTTCTCTTCTGATTCTTAGATAAAGTCTAATTTGCAGACCATTGGATAAATCACTAAATAAGCTAGAAAGATACATTTCCTTCTAAAAGACATCATTCATGCATGCATTTATTCAGTAAAAACTTATAAATAGCTACACTACACCAGAGGCTTTTCCATGTGCTTGAGATTCACCAGTGAGTAAAACATCAAATAAAATTTCTCTCTTCAAGGTACTTACCCCCTAGCTGGACAAGACAGACATTAAACAGTAAATATATCTATAAAATAAATTATATTTTTGATAAATTATTTAGTATGATAGAGATAATAAGAGCCACAAAAAATAATGGAAATGTTGGAGACTTAATGTTGGGTATTAAATATGTATCAGGAAGAAGGTGACATTTGAACAAAGATTTGAAAGAGGTGAGGTTGTAAGCTAAGTGGATATCTAGGAAAAGAATATTCTAGGGAAGAAAAGAGAAATAATTGAGCAAACTCTCTAAATTGTGTTATTTGTATTTTCAGGAAACTTCAAGAGTCCAGAGAAGTTTAAACATTGTGAGCAAAATGGTATATTAATTAAGAAGTCACAGGGTTAAAGGAAGGGGATTGTGATGGTTAATTTTATGTGTCAACTTGACTGGATCACAGGGTTCCCAGATATTTGACTAAACATTTTTTCTGGGTATGTTTGTGAAGGTGTTTCCAGATGAAATTAGCTTTGAATTGGTGGACTCAGTAAAGCAATTTGCCCTCCCCAATTATGTGGGCATCATCTAAACCATTGAGGACCTGAATAGAACAAAAAGGCAGAGGAAGGAAGAATTCTGCCCTTCCTGCCTGGTTCCTTGATCTGGACGCTGACCTTCTCCCGTCCTCGTTGCTCCTAGTTCTCAGGCCTTCAACCTGGACTGGAATCTACATCATCAGCTCGCCCGGTTCTCAGGCCTTCAGACTCTGCCTGAATCATACCATCAGCTTTCCTGGGTCTCTAGCAGACAGCAGATAATGGGACACGTCGGGCTCCATAATTGCATGAGCCAATTCCTTCTAATAAACATCTTCCTATATATATCCTACCGGTTCTGTTTCTCTAGAGAATCCTAATACAGGGGCATATCATTCCTGGATCTTGAAGGCCATCATGAGAACTTTGACATTTGCTTTTATTCTAAGTGAAATGGAAAACACTGGGATTTTGAGCAGAGAATGACACGATATGACTTAAATTCATAAATAATAATCTTAGTTGTTTTTGTTTTAAAGAATGGACTATAAGGGAACAAAGAGAGAACTAGGAAGACTTGTTGGGAGATTACTGCAGTAAACTGCAGTAATTCAAGAGAGAGAGAATCATGTGAGATCTGGCTGTTAGCAGTGGAGTAGATAAGATATGATTTTGGATATATTCCAAAGGTAGAGCCATTAGCATTTTCTGATAAGTTGCATGTTAAGTGTAAGAGAAAAAGATGAGTCATTTTGATACCAGCTATCTTGGTTCAAGTAACTGGAAGGATAGAATTAACCCTTTACAGAGATGGGAAAGGAAGATAGAACTAAAAAATTAGAAATACAGCAGCTCACCCAAATATATGTAACTGTGCTCTTTTTTTATATGCATGCTGCATGTGTAATTTTAGGGAGGAAAAATATTAATCCCTGAAAATTCTTTCCTTATCACTCTTTTGGAAACCCATCTTACCCTTTGGCTATTTATGTTTCCATGGCTTAGGGGAAAAAAAGGTAAAAATTAATTGATTGACCTTCCCACAATTTCAGACTGGAGGAAAGTAACTCAAGATTTCGGATCACCTCCCTACTCTTCTAGATAGATCCTCTTATAATTCCTGTAGGGTATTGGCAATGGACATAACCTTTCTGTCAGGGGTCCTAATTTTTTAAGTGAGCAATACTGCTAAATGGAACATTCAAAAGGTTATCACATTTACACAGGTGGCTGGGAGCAACGGATAATCACTAGATATTATTTGATATTACATTTGCTTGAGCAGTACTCTCCAAATTTCACAACATTGCATACATATGAAATGATGCTACAAGTACTGCACATTGTGATAGATTATAGAGAATGTGGGAGAATCTATAAGGAACTTGGTAAGTAACATAATTAAATTTTCTTGATATGATATGACTATGATAAATGTAAAGTGTTACAATAGCTATTAAAATAAAATATGTATAAATGTCCAAATAAAACCTTTTCAAATTTATAATAGATTTGCTATAATTAACATAATTTTATATCATTTATTAAGCTTGAATTGGACTCACATAATTGTTTTGCTAGACTTTTTAATAAGCTCCTGAATACCTTGAGAATCACCATGGATGAGACCTTTTTTGTTTCATAATAAGTTATAAAATGTTTAAGCCATTTTTACAGCCATTCTAATATGTGTGATACAATTTATATTTAAAGATTCTTACAGTTTCTTCTTTTCTTTCATTGGCAAATGTGATATTGGTATTTCTTGTAATAATTATAAGGGCTATAATATGAAACATTTTAAAACAATAGTGAAGCTCTAATTTTTAGAATACATACGTGTTGATTAGAAGTTCATGCAGCAATTTGGATGCCACTAAAAGCACGTTAGTTGCAAATGGAGAGAAATAGCCTGTATAAGTGATGACTGTATCTAAACTTCTGCTTGTAATTCACCTGCCAGATGTGCAGCCTAACCCCCCTGCTTCCAAATCCAACATCTTGGGCAGTGTACTATGTTTCTTGGGCACTTGGAACAAGAACCCCTAAAGCAGTTCAACAAGTCCTTTGTCCACTATGAGCATGGGTACACTCTGCAGCTGGTTGCGAAGACTGATGTTCAAGTGGCTACATTCTGCATTTAAAAACCAAGTAGGAGCATCAGATGTTGTGCATCATTCTTGTTGTCTGGCTGCCTGTGGGGACTGCAGGATATGCTTTTAACTACTGCTGTTCAGGCAACCCACCGACTACCTGAACAAAATGCTGGTAGAGGCTGGAAGTAAACTATCTAGAAGCTTCAGCAACCCCAGGCTCTGTTCAGGCACCACAAAGGAAAAAAAAAGGAAACAAAATCTCACCACACCTGTAAACAATTTGTTAATCAGCAGTGTGGTACAGCACAGAAGGAGATTTCAGTTGGAGATTAAAGGCTTGTGCAGGTCTGAAATTATTCTCTGTCTTTTGTCCTCATTATGTATGCAATCTTATTGTGATAAAAAAAAATCAAATGCAGTATGTGCCAGGTAAGGGTAATATTTTTAATTCTGGTATAGCCTATAACAAATACTGAAGAACAGGCTGGGGACAAAAACATATACACATTGCAGAAATTTAATAAATGCCTATTTATATTTAAAAAATAAAAAAGCATAGTTAATAGAAAAAAAGCAAGTAGTCATCACATTTTTGATTGTTATAATAATCAAATTATTATAATAATGTGAAATTTCTTTTAATATGTACATTTGGATAAAATTTGATGTATATATTCCTATGAAACCATCACCACCAATTACTCAAGATAAATAAAAGGAATATTGGCAAGGATGTGGAGTAACTGGATCTCTAATGCAGCGCAGTGAGGATTTCAAAAATGGCACAATCACTTTGGAAAACACTTGGTGATTCTTAAAATAATAAACATACACTAAACCACGTGACCCAGCCATTCCACTCTTAGGTATTTATCCAAGATAAATGAAAACATATGTCCATTAAAAAAAGAAAAGAACTACTTGTGTGTAATGCTCCTAGAAGATTTATTTGTAATAACCCCAAACTGGAGACAAACCAAACGTCAATCAACAGGTAAATGGATAAATAATGTTATATTCATAAGCTGCAAAACCACTCTGCAATAAAAAGGAGTAAACTAGTGATACATACAGCCACATGGACACATCACAAAATTAGTATGCTGAGTGAAAGAAGACAGACAAAAAAAGAGTAGATACTGCGTGATAAAATTTTTATAAAATTCCAGAAAATACAAACTATTCTCTAGTGATAGAAATCAGGGCAGTGGTTGCCTGGGATAGGAGGGCAAAGGCAGGGGGAGGTTATTTAAAAGGAAAACAAAGAAATTTTGAGGTGATTTTTATGTTCATTAGCTTGATTATGGTGACAGTTTTCTGGATGTATACATGTTACAAGGCGTTAAGTAGTATACTTTAAATATATTATTTTTTTATGTCAATAAGCCTTAATAAAGATATGAAAACATGGTTCAAAAGAAAAAACTTGGTAATGCTAAAGGAGATAAATGCTAACACGATCCCCCTGCAAAAATGAATACAAAAACTGAGGGAAAAAAAGATAGACATTGGAAAGTGTCAAAATACAACAGAATGGTTTAGTTGTGAAAATCAAATGCAACTGTATGGAATATTTACTGAGAATTTGTAGTTTACTGGCTGGAGGGCACCATTCAATCTCCAAGGACAACAAAAACAGTGGTAGGAAAAGCCACAGCCTGACCGACTAAAAGGACCACAGTTCAGAATTCAGGGTTTGGAAAGCAGTATGAAAGGTTATGCAGAAATCCTGACTGTGAGAGAACCCCAGAAACAGTGAAAACTAAATCAGAATACAATTTTCCCAAAATATTTGATTGAAAGCTAAATTATGCAGGCACAAAGGGATCCCCATCTCCTTGTTAAAAAAAAACAAAAAAGACAGAGACCAAAGAGACTTCTACTCTTGAAAGTAAGAGCATCATGGAGCCAGTCTGTCAGATTGCTGCTTCCCTTAACTGACTGCATTCTCCAAGGTTCACAGCTCAGGTGGCAGAAATGTGACGCTGAATGGCCTCAAAGCGCAAAGTACAAATTCCAAAGGAAGGAGAGCATCTGAAAATAAGGGGGCAATCTCAGAAGAAGGAAACTACAAGAAAGTAAGTCCCAACTCTGCCTAGATCTTTGGCTGAGCATCAATTATTTCAAGCACAAGGAAAACATACAAAGTCCACACTAGAAAAAAATGCTAAAAAATTAAAGCAGACATCGTAGCAGCTGCATACCACAGGGGAGACACAGTTTGCAGTTTAAAGCCATGCAAGTTATTCATGTACTAGAAATGCAAGATAATAATTCACAGAAGAATGTGACAGAATATAAGCTTGCTACAAGATATTGTCTACAATGTCCAGTTTTCCACCAAATATTACTAGACACGCAACAACACAGGAAAGTGTGACCCAAACTCAGGAATTGCTCTGTCAATAGAAATTAACTTACAGTGGGTTAGATATTGGATTAAGCCAATGATGACTTCAAAGCAGTTAACATAACTATGTTCAAGTATTAAATGAAAATATTTTTAAAGAATTGAAGAGCAATTCTAAAGGTAAGGAACCTCGACAGAAATTTAGATACTATTTTTTTAAGGAAATCCTAGAGCTGAAGAATTTACTAACTGAAATAAAAATTTGGTAGGATTCAGCAACAGATTAGAAATAGCAAAGGAATCAGTGAACTTGAAGATATATTAATAGAAATTCCAAAATCTGAAAAATAGAAAGGAAAAGGGTAATACTGTATAAAATGAGTTGGATAACATTTCTTTCCTTTCAATTTCTGGAAAGTTTGTGTGGAATTGGTAATATTTCTTTTTGAAATGTTTGTAAGATTCACCAGTGAAGCATCTGGTCCTGAGAGTGTGTGTGTATATGTTTGTGGGTATGCATCTGTGTGCATATGTATTGATGTGAAGATTTTTTTTAATTAAAAATTTCAATTTCTTATTATGTATAAAGCTACTTTTTTTTCCTTGAGTAAACTTTGGTATTTTGTATCTTTCAAGGAATTTATTCATTTCATCTAAGATAGCAACTTTATTAGATTTATTGGAATGAAGTCATATATAATATTCCTTTATAATCCTCTTGGTATCTATACAATCTATAGTGATGTTTTATCTTTCATTCCTAATGTTGATAATTCTCTCTTTCTCTATGTCTTTCTCGCCTCTCTTCTCAGTGTAGCTAAAGTTTTATCAATTTTATTCTTAGGTTCAGAGCACCAATATTTGGTTTAATTGATTGGTCTCTATTATTTTGTTTTCAATTTCATTGATTTCTGCTCTTTATTATTTGCTTCCTTCTGCATGCTTTGAGTTTAATTTGCTGTTTGTTTTTTGTATGAAGAATATTAGGATTTTTATTTGAGATCATTCTTTTTTAGTATAAGCAGTTAATGTGAAAAATATCCCTCTAAACACTGATATAGCTAACTCCACAAATTTTGATATATTTTGTTTTTATTTTTATTCAATTAAAATATTTAAATTAAATTCAATATTTCAATATATCATACATTTTAAAGGGACCCCAGGGTAACTTTCTGGGATAAATAAAGTATTTTATACTTAGATTAGGGTGACATTGTCAAAGCTCATCAAACACTATATATTAGATCTGTGCATTTTATCGTACATCAATGTTACATTGATTATGGAAAATGTCAACATATGGAATTGGTAGGTAAAACTCAAGGGAATGAAGAATTTTATCCTATAAGATAAAGAGTGAGAGAAAAGCAGTGTCTGTGTCAGACCCCTAAGAAAGACCAACATTTAGGTGATGGAAAAAGGAATAACAACTCTTAAAGGAGTCATCAGAAAATTATAACACACGAAGGTATAAGAACCACAAGCATATGGGGTCATGGAATTCAGAGAGTAGAAGTGCAGGAAAAAGTGTGTGACATTTTGTAATTTGGCATGATGTACAGTAAGAAAAGCTGATACTTCCTGATTGCATACAGCCATTTGGAAGTCGTGGCTGCTGTCAATGGCGATTTTTCGAGAGAAATACCAGAGATAAATACAAGAATTGGAAATAAGTGGTAGAGAGGGCAATTTAGGGTATACTCTTTAGAAAGATGGGTTAGAAGCATGAAATAAGAGATTGAACAACGTTGAAAAGTGATGTGGGATCACAGGACGCTTGGAGGGATATTGTTAGGAATGATGACACTTAAATATGTGTATGGGTTAAGGATATAAAGTGAATGAGAGAAACAGTGTAAAGACATAGAAAATAGAAAAGGCAAATTACTGAGAAGCAAGGTCTTGAAAAAAGTACGTGGAAATGCATCCAGGGCATAGGCAAATGACTGTTGTATGAATAATAAGATACTCCATCTTTTAAAACTGAAAGAAATTTCCTTAAAAGGTGCAACTCAATATTCTCAGTGAAGCAAGAAGTGGGAGAAAAGTGTTGGAGTGGTTAGTGGTATAGAGGTGAAAGGAAGGGAGGACTACCTGTCAGCAAGTAACTTGATTTATGGGTAGTACTAAGGGCCAAAAACTTGGAATGAAGTATCTTCCCCCATGCTTAATCTTGTTTTCTCAAAGAGGATGCTAATTATATTCATAGTAATCACTTATAAACTGCCTACTCTGTGTCATATACTGTTCGGAACTCCTTATATGGATTAGTAAATTGAACTCTCACAAAAATCTCATAATACAGGAGATATTATTATACTAATTCTGTACATGTATAAACTAAACTTTGGCACAAAAAGGCAAAGTAATTTGCCTAAAAGTCTTTGAACCCAGGCATTTTGACTTCAGATTTTCCACACAACCACTGAATTCTCCTGCTACTCTGTGAACCAAAGGAAGTTTCTTTCTTTAAAATGTTGTTAATTAAACTGGAAATGAGGTATACTTTTAAGGACACAACATAAAGTGTTGAAGTTCAGACTGCTTCTATATATGATGATAATTTTTGTTGGTTATTTGACTTCATATCTATGACTATATTCTGTTTAATCATCAAGTTGATTTGTTGAGTAATGGCTGTGAAGAAATTGAGGCTTATTTAGAATTATTTTACCTTAATATGAGTATGGTATAGGAATAACCTTAATATATTAATACTGTATTCTCCCATGGACTTTTTATTATTAAAAAGTAATAAAAAGATAAAAATAATTTTGGAAAAAAAGGTTGTCATTTAGTTGCTTAATGGAGAGACATTACCTAAAATGCAAAACTTCACACTCCTTTTAGGTATGAATATTAATCAAGCTAATTCTAAGTTTTGGTAAGCAATGGATGAGTTTTCTTTGGGGTTCATCTCCATGTTTCTAAATACATGAAATAAAGGCATATATTGCTTTTTCTTGTGTATGTTTTATATCTATTTCTTATTTTTATTTAATAGTTTTCTTTATGTTCACACCACCAAAAATAACAACCCTGGAGGGAGGAATTTGTGAAGCTCTGCAGGACCTCTTGAACAAATCTGCCTTATTATAGATTGCTTCCCACAGAGATTGAACTTGAGAAATGCAAAATGATAAAAATGTATTTTAAAGTTGTCACAAAAGTGAACATCTAAGTAAGAAAATCTCATCTCTACCCATCAAGCCAGTTTCTTTTACAAAAAATACTTTAACAAATAGCACAATAAATTGCCAAAGTCACAACTTGCTATTTTATTTAAAGAACAGTAATAGACCACCACAGTTAGCTTCTTTACTCAACGTAAGGAAAGTGCAGAGGGTGTGCTGGTTATAACTATTTTTACTCTCTAATTTCCTTCTCCATGTCCAAATGTGCATCACTATCTCTTGTACTGCGTGATGCACTGATCATCGCAACCAAATCTGCTACCCACTTCTTTACTATAGTCTTCTCTTTTACATTCAACTTCTTGAGTGGTCAATCTAGGCCTTTTTCATTGTGGTGTGCGTTTTTTTCCTCTCCCAACTTGAGAGAAATGAGTTGATCAGAAAATGCACAATCTCAGAATGACTTTCTTCCTCTGTGTATCCTGGAGTCTAAGAATTCCAGGTTATCCAGGAGAAACAAGATTAAGAGGATTGCCAGGACTTGTTGATACATGTCCAATCTCAGCAAGATATATCTTTGTTGTGAAGCAGAGGCAATCCTTATTAGCTATCTCCTAGCCCATTGTCTTTAAGGAAGTCCACATAGAGGTGTCGAAGAGAATGCTTTCTCCTTACTTGAGGCAAATGAGTAAAGTGTCCTCAAGACACCTAGTTAAACTGCTTGTTCTATACCTCATGAGTGTGTGTCACAGGAAATGGGGACAGATTTTTTTGCCTACTTTCCAGAAATAATCTAGAAGTAAGAAGATGGCTTTAGCTGGTAGAAAAAGGACAGTGAGAGCTACAACAGAGAAGAGCTGCACTTGTGACTGTGATGGGCAGGATTCAATGTTTCCATTGAACCATATGCAGGCCCTGCTTGCATGGAGCTGGCCGAGGATTCTGTTAAACAAGTCTGTGCTTGAGAGATCTAACTGGAGGCAGATGTGGACCTCAACAAACGGATGAAACAGTAGAAGCCCAGAGGCCAAGTGGAAGTCAAATCAGCCAGCTTGAGAGGGTATCAGCTGTTGTAGGAAAATACAGGTGTAGGATTCAGGTAGGAAATCTTAAAATGACACACAAAACTACACCATGAAGAGAAAGACCCCAAACTGAGCATACTCCACATTAAAGGTAATAAAATCCAGAGTTTAATTGGATTAAACTCAAATCAAATAAGATCTTTCTTACCTCATCTCTCCTCCATTTTCCTTGAGTCTGGTAAATCTCAAAGCAATACTATATATGGAGAAAAAAGTGGACTATACAATACAGGGTAGAAAGTAAGATAAGCAGGTTCCCCTTAACCCCTCTGTCACTGAAGATCTTCAAACATGAAGCTGCCCTAAACTATTAGAATGGAGAAACTTTAATGGAAAACACTGAGATTTTGATATACTTGATATTTTACTGAGATATAATTATTTTGTAATACCTAAAAGAATAAAAAGTAAAGGGAGAAGAGTACCTACCCAAGATTTCATACAAGAGACAGGAAAGAATTCACTAACAGAACGATTCTAAAAAAGCAGGAGTGAGGGAATAATAATGCTGGTTTTCTGCTTACATCTTTCAAGCCCTGCTTTTTCAATAAGGTGGTTACAGTTATGTTAAAAATAATCAGAGTTAAATTACTTCAAATATCCAATCAGAAACTAAAAATTCACACTTGCTCCAAACTTAGGTTTGTAGGACAATTCACTCTTGGTCTATTTTCATGGGCATGACCTGGTCACATATTCTACTCCTCATAAAGTGACTTTTCCTCCTTTTAATCTCTGAGGTTACAGGCAGTATTGCCATCCAAGTATAACTTACTAATATTGTTTTAGCATATATTTTGTATGTTATTCTGATTAGTGGGCCTCCTTTGATTTCAGTAAACATATGACAAAATAGCAAGCCTGCAAAGATTGTCATGCCATAAAGCACAATGTAAAACTGAAGAAATTCCTTCTTTTATCTTTTTCTCTTGTTTAGATTATATAATTATCTCTAGGGAATAAGCCAGCTGAAATCTTATGGTGTCCTCCTCCTCCTGCAAATTCTCCTGCCTTGCTTTTCCAAGATAAAGATTATATAATGGAACAGAAGCATATTAGGTCTCAGAGTTTTGATGAAAATTAAATGAAATAACGGCATATAGAAAGAGTAGACTATTACTTGAAAAATAGTAAGCTGTCAATAAATATGAAATATTATTAGTAGCACTATTATTACTATTACCATTGTCGTTATGTGCCGGGTCAGATACTCTCATGGATTCTTAGGGCTTTATCTGAACTCCATGGGATTATATTTTTAAAATCCCTTTGATGGTAGCAAATCCAGGAAGCTAAATATACTCAGGACTTCTCATTGAAAACAGAAACAAAAATCAATTCACAATAACTATACATTTGTACTGTCCTGGTTTTCTGAGGTACACAATTCTGCTCTAATCCCCTTCTGTAGCCACTATAGAGGGTCTTCTGAAAATTAGAGATGATATATGTTAAGTACAATGCCAGGTGACAGGCTTATATTGCAAACTCAATAAATGGTAACTCCTTAATATTTATCATTTCTTCTAGTTCTTCTCAATAGTATTAGTATTATGCACATTCATTTCATAAACATGAATTTGTATTCCAAATTTATGTGTTCTTCATCCTAAATCTAACCATGACCTAATATTTGATCCTTTTATTTTCTCTAATTATTTAAAATAGTTAACCGTATGTTGATGTTTCTCTGTATGCTGATTAATTATTACTGGAATCCATGGCCCTCCAGCATCTTCTTTTTACGTTTTTGTTCCATGTCCATGGTCCAAGTTTTGTGTGATTTAAATATACAGCATCAAGCTCTGTTAAATCCTGAGATAATATGCATCATGCTTACCTTTTTTAACTGCTGAACTGATGCAACTGTTTTAATGCAAGGCAAAAATCTCATATTGCATTTCCATTGTCCTACGACTATTCAAGTGTTCTCAATAGTAAGTGCTCAAATATGTTCACTATAATATCTATAACATGATTTTATGGTGTGTTACTATATTATCATTAAGCAATTTTCTTTGGAATTCACTCCCACCTTCACTTTTACACTCAATCACAATTTTTAGACTTTTTTTTTTAATATTCCTGCTTTATCCCAATTTTGAAATAGTTTTCTTTTACTTCTTTATTTGCCCATTAGTTATCTCAAACGCATCCAAATTTGCCACTTTCATACTTAGACTAGACTTTAAGACTCCATCAGCTATCACCCCTACCTTCATACAGATAGAATTAACATCAGAGTTTTGCCATATATTAAAGACTTCTAGTTTTTCTTTCACTCAAAGAAAATATGAAATTTCCTTCTTCTTGAGTACATGGATGTAAATGGAGACTATAAAGACTGTGGAGAAATCAAGAAATACTTTCACATTAACAAAATGAAAGCATTCATTGCCAGAACACCTGGATTAACACAAAGAAATAGAGTGTGCTGGGAATCAATTAAGTGAAGGTAAAATAATAATTTTTTTTTTCTTAAAGCTATATTTTTAATAGCTTTAAAAGATAACTGTCTAAGGAGAAAATAGCAATTTATTTTGTGCCCATAGTATATGTAAAGGCAAAATGCGTGACAAAAATAGCACGAGGGTATGTAAAAGGGATTGGAAATATAGTGTTGCAAGAAACTTCAACTACATAGGAAACAGTATAATGTTATTTTCAAAGAGACTGTCAGATAAGTAACAGATTAGCAGAAGTCCAGGAACAGGAGCAGAATAAAGAAAGATTTTTAATTCCATCTTCTCAGCCTAAAGTGAATTGAGAAGAATCATTATATAGATATGATTCGGAAAGGAAAGGAGAGCATAGTATTAAAGTATACGTTAGTATTGTAAATATCAGATATAAAAAAGTCCTAAGATACATAATGAAAGTATATATGATTTCCCAAAGACCTTACCCTTCCATAATTGTGAATTAAGTCAAAATAACAGTAATACTATGAATTGCAAATTACTAACATTGTTTCTTCTGTCTGCTGTTTAAAGCCTTGTTATTCAAAGTGTGATCTGTAATCCAGCAACATCCGCATCACCTGGGAGTTTGCTAGAAATGCAAAATCTGAGGCCCCACTCCAGACTTATAAGTTAACCAACCTCTAGTTGGTTTGTATGCAATTAAGTATAAGAAGGCTATGTCTAATGTGTTGCTAGATATCTTTAGATAATATCTCTTATGCACTGATGAATGAGTCTGTTCTGTTGGCACCACAGTTGTTTGACAATTAGTCATAACAGCTAACGTAATAGCTACCTGCTAAATGCATGTGTGTTGAATAAATGTGTAAAGAAATGAATGAATGATCCAGTTGGAAACTAACACCTACAATAGTAGTAAATCTGCTTTATCTCCATACCCAATGTCATTTTCAACACTGGAAATAAATGAATTTTTTAATTTTAATTCTGATAATATAAATTTGCCTTTCCTTTACTTAAAAAATGAAGAGCATATGTACTAAAGTGTCTGAAAAGTATTTTATATGTTTTTTCTTATTTTATTATAAAATTTTAAGCTTAAATACCAGATAGATTTTTCTGTCATCATTCATTTTGCAACATTTAAAATATTTATTTACTAATTAATAGTTGATGCTCTCACCTGGTTCCACAAGAGATTTGGGATAGCTGGCACTAAAAAAGTCCCTTATACTTAGTACAAACAAGTGTTGCATAAACATACAAAGAGTTTTCATGTTATCGCAGCTATAAGATAGAGGTGTTTGATACGCTCTTTTTAAGATTTACATTAAAAGTCCAGAATTTAGAGACATACAATAGTAATATCAATTAATAATCACAGTTCATATTAATATTATTTACATCATCCATAAAATCAGTCAGCTTGGTTTGATTTTCCTAATTAATGAGTACACAGAATAAAAGTGCTAACATCTCTGTCCTCAAAGAACTCACTCTCTGGACTGAGTCAGACAAGTAATAGATTTTGAAGTGTTTTAAGTGTAAAAGTTGTTATGGGAGGAAAAGTGGAGTGGTATCTAACATAGAAGGGGAAAGTAAAAAATATATGTATATAGGATTTTAAATATGGGCTTTAATACTTTCTAGAGTTAATGTCTGTTGGCTCTTTAGTTCCGAACATGAAGAAACAACTCATGGTCCTGAATCTGATAAAGCTCAACAAATAAGATAAATTTATACAAACATCGGGCCAGCCCGGTGGCACAAGCGGTTACGTGCGCGCGCTCCGCTGCGGCAGCCCTGGGTTCGCCAGTTCGGATCCCGGGCGCACATCCACGCACTGCTTGGCAAGCCATGCTGTGGCGGCATCCCATATAAAGTGGAGCAAGATGGGCACACGGCCAGTCTTCCTCAGCAAAAAAAAAAAGGGGGAGGGATGGGCGGAGGTTAGCATAGGGCTGATCTCCTCACACACACAAAAAAAATTTATACAAACCATGGACACCATGTTTATGAATTCTGGTTTTCTTCTCTATTCATGGTGTGAAATTTAGCAAGTTACTTAAACTCTTTGAGACACAATATCTTGCTCTAAGAGGAATAATAACTAATTCTTAAGAATATTATAAATGTCAAATAAGGAAGTAAACATAAAGGAATTGTCAAAAATTCTCAACTAATTAGTAAATAATTTCTGATTATTATTGTTAATATTTTTATTTTAGTTATTTCATGCAGTAGCTTTAGAAAAGGAGAAAATGTACTACAGTACAAAAAAATCTGACATAAATGGTTTAAACATGGCATTTTGTTCAAATTATAAAGGAAAAATCATAATAAATCAACATCAATCTAATTATAGAACCAAATTATTAGCACAACATCAGAATATTAAAATTTAAAGCAAAATACCCATGTATTCACACAACTGCAAATAAATAATATTAATAATTTAAAGATAGAGTTTTAATTTTCCATACTATGGAAGATATAAAAACCACAGATTTTTTAAATAATTTACAATAAAATGATGATAAAAATGTAAAACCCAGCAAGACATATTATATCAACATAATGGATTTAGCAAAGAAACAAAAGTTCTTTCTATTATTAAATTTTATTTATGAATTTTAAGCTATACATACCAAAAAATATTCAGGTTTAGGAATTATATAGATATAATTCCTTCATATAATTTTTAAGTTTAATCTTATTTTCTAAATACCTCTCCAATCCCTGATGCTTTCTGTAAAAGCATTAACATGCAAATCAAAATATATGGATACAATTTTTGTATGCAATACGGAACAAAAAGTAAGCATGTTGTAAAACATGATTTGAGGGTCCATACAATATTTATGTAACCATATTTATATATGGCTTTTGAAGTGTATATTAAATATAATAAAGAAAATAATCACGAAAAAGCAATATTAGTGTTTTTCCTAGAAGCTTAGACAATTCAGTGAAGGAGGAATATACAATATTACCTAATAGCTTCAGAGTAACAAGATATGGTTCAAGTTAAGAAAGGAAAATGGAGTTTACAAGAAACAGCAGAAGTGCTATTCACTCTCAGTCCAAAGTAATATACAATTACATATGTTTTTTTATCAGTATGATTAACATATCCATTATTGTTCTTCCTTCCTTTAAACAAGCATTTTTTCAATGCTGACACTGTGCCACTCTCTAAGCTGAGTGCTGGAAATACTGTAGTTAACAAGGAGAACATGACCCCTCCTTTCTAGAGGTGACAGGGCACACTGTAAAAAACATACAGTCTAAATTCAGATTTCTTGGGTCGAAATTAGGCTCAGCCTCTCACTGGCCTGTTGACTTGGGCAAATGGTTTAACCTCTCTGTGCCTCAGTTTCTCCAGCAGTGATACTGGGAGTGACATGACTCCCTCACAGGGCTGCTGCTGGACTAAACTACTCAACGTGTTGGAAGCCCATGAAGAGCGCCCGGCACACAGCGAGTTTTCTGTACCTGTGAGCTATTTTCAGTTGAGACACTGAAGAGCACGGTGGTGAAGCACATGAGATCTGCAGCTGGACTTGCCAGGTTAAACCCCACGCTCGCCTATTGATGGCAGAGTGAACTGGAGCTTGTTATATAAACTTGTCGTCTGCCTCAGGTTGTCCTCTGAAACATGGAATAGATTAGCACTGGCTTTAGAAGGGTACTGAGAGGTTTGCCTTAGTTTTTGTAGGTAAAGTACTTAAAAAAATGCCTGCTACATGGTATGCATTCAAAACAGTTAGCATCCTCATCATCATGATTATTAGACACAGACAATACTAAATAAATTTATTAAAATCTAAGCAATAAAATATCACACAGAAAAATGAGCAATTCACAGAATTAAATATGTTGCCGTGAGGGAGAAGGACAGGATGATGTGGACTAAGGCTCACAGAAGCCTCTCTCTGGAGGTGACACTGCAGTCAGGTCAGGGCATCAGACAGTAACCATGTATGATAAGGGAGAACAGGTCACAGAGGGAATCTACCATGCACGTGGGTTATTCCTACCATGTATGAATGCACTTGGAGTGCTGGTTTGAACAATAGAAGGCAGAGTCAGAATCCAGTGAGTAAGTGGGAGGATACAGTGATGAAAGGTATGACATAGTCTAGGTCTTGTGGTCTTAGAAGATCATAGAAAGGAATGTGACTCTATATATGTATTTTTAACATTATAAATTTAAATAAAACATTATTCTACCATTGTTATTGTGGAGAGCTTTGTTATTTTACATTGGGACTAGCTTAAGTTGGAATACATAAACGAAAAAATAGAATTCAGACTACAATACTGTTTCATTCGGTTTTGTTGTGATTGTTTAATAACAATGGGTCACAAGACAGAAGAGATTCTTGTGTCGCAAAACTCTTGCTGGTGAACACTGATTCTTCACATATCCTAAAGATTTTCAACTAGATTATCATTTTACCCTGAAACATTGGTCAGTGTAATTAAGACTAAGGAACCATATTTAAGGCAAAAAGACATCTACTTCTGACCGTGAAAGCAGAGATCAGAATTTTGGTTTCCTGAAGTGGCTGGAATTTGCAAGCAGAGCATTAGAAAGAAGGGAGTTGCACAGAGTGGGGGATACCAGCAGTCTGTGTGGTCATTGACTGTAGTCTGAGCCTTAAGATAGACATAAATACTACAAATTCGCTTAAAACTGAGAGACTTTGGAATTCAGATCTAGTTGGAATAGAGAGAACCTCCCGAAAATCTTGGTTATTCAATTGGCACCCAGAAAAGCCATAAAAATGGAGACAAGACCATGATCTAAAAGCCACACCCCGATGTTAAGAACAAAAGGGAAGTGACATTCTCTAAGAGAACATAACACTAAACCTGGCAGGATAAAATAGATCCACTAGTAATATATCTGCCTGCCAGAACAAAACTCAGCTCCTTTTAAAAGAAGAAAACGTAACTTGGACTCCCTACAAACTATGACCACAATGTCCTGCAGAAGCAAATAGGCAGGAAAATTGACTCTTAAAAAAAATTTGTCATAGAATCAGGCATCAAGACAACTCAGATACTAAAATTTGCAAGAATGGGGTTTAAAACAGATAGATAGATAGATTTAAAGGAAAAAGTGGACACAATTTGTAAATAGATAGGCTATCTTGGGATAAATATAAATTGTTAAAAACTATAAAAAGTACTAAATTAAAATTCTATAACTAAAAAGAATGATATTTAAAATAAAATAAAAATGCTGTATAGGTATAACAGCAGATTGAAGAAGTCAAAAAACAATGTCTGAGGTCTGTAAGACAAATGGGAAGTATTCACTACGGAACACAAAGAGAAACAGACATATACAACAGTATGTGTTTGTATGTGTGTGCTTACATTGGCTTTGAATACACTTTATAGTTAAATTTATAATAAATTTGTGCTACCCAGTTTTCCCCCAAGGACAACTTAAGGACTATAGTGACACAAACACAGAACCAACTTCTATATACACAGAGAATAATATTGTTAAAGTGAAATGAAAAGGGGGACAATGATTTGATCGTTTGCTCTCAATATTTGTTCCATTTAAGATAGAGATCTCAACTGATAATTTGGTAGTCTTCAGTAGCCCACTTGGGCTCACAAGCAAGTATGTTCTTCTCCTGGAATGTTAAGGTAAAATTTAAATGAAATCCTTACCTATGTGATATTTTTAATTACTTACTTGGATGTCATCTGAAATAAAATTGATAACCAGAATTCAAGTCTATAAGTCTCAGCTTTCACACTATTATCAGGCACCGTATCTTTCTGGGTGAGGGGGGTTCTTTTTTATCTGTAGTTTGGGACTCCAGTCTAAACAAAGCATTTTCACTTGTATTGCAGAATATATTTTTCTCTTAGCAAAACCTCTGTCAATATTAATGTGTAGCTTATTTTTTGTGTGTGTGTGTGAGGAAGATCAGCCCTGAGCTAACATCCGATGCCAATCCTCCTCTTTTTGCTGAGGAAGATTGGCTCTGGGCTAACATCTGTGCCCATCTTCCTCCACTTTATGTGGGACGCCGCCACAGCATGGCTTGATAAGCAGCGCCCGGGATCCAGGCCTGAAAACCCCAGGCCACCGAAGTGGAGCGCATGAACTTAACCACAACGCCACTGGGTGGGTCCCATAATGTGTAGCTTATTTTATCAATTCCATTCTTTTGTTCAGCAAAGCTAGTTAGTTTAGGTGAACATGTGTTATATATCTCTTATTTTATATATATACACACACACACACATACACACACATACACTGAAATGTATAAAGAAACTTCTATTAGATCATTTTAATATCCATATCCATACTCATAATAAATATTTCCATAGAACTTTTGAACAAATGGTTTATAAAGTAGAGAAGGGAGAATTAGAATTTCTCTGCCAAGGAAGTAGTAATTTGTTGTTTTCTGACTCCCAAGACTCTTTTGAATATTACTGTAATCTTTAGAGATTCACTTGTCTTATAAGTCCTGATTTACAATGTAGAAACTAGAAAATTTACTCTCTTAACTATCATTTCTGCTAAGGTACTAACAGGTGACATAAGTTTCACTTATTTAATACATCCTCATGAGCTGTCAGTACAAAAAATGAACATAAAAAAGAAATTGATTTGAGAAATTTATCTTCCGCCTATTCCAGGCATTGGAAATGTCCATCAAATCAAGAGCTGTACAGACAAGGTTTCTGGCCTCTGGGTGCAGGGGTCATCAGCACCCCCACAGTGCAGTATTTTATGAGTCATTAAATTGGTGCTGAGTAGTGGCAGATGTGAGAATTCAGCAGTGCACTTCCTGTATAAGGGGCTGTTCCTTGCTGCAATGAATCCAAGTTTGGCTGTCTGCTCCCAGAGATTTTGCCCCCTAATATTGCTTAGTAAATTTCTCCTTACATTACCTCCTTTCAATATTTCCTTACACTATTATTTGCCCTTGCACTATCAATTGCCCCTTGAACAATTCTACAATTATATTATCTACTTATAACTGAGCCAAAAGAAGAAATAAACCTTGTACTGGTTATCTTGTATGGTTTGGTCTGAAAAATGATGGAATGCAGCTAATATTAAAGGATGAAACTCTGGAACATGATGACAAGAATTGTTAAGACCGTCAGTTCAGTGAATCAATTACCTCAGGGCCTGTATCTGTACGCTTCTCTTTTCCTTTTCTCAGTTTTATTATTATATGGCCTCAATATGGATCCTATATCTCTGCTGCAATATCTGTTTTCCAGTAGTAAGAACGGAGAAGAGAAAGGGATGTTACTATACCAGGAAAATTAAAATACATTCCAGGAAAAGTGTATCAGAACTTATGTCAGCCAAAATCTTGGTCCTTGGGCAACTCTTGCTGGAAGGCAAGAAAAAATGACTTGTAAACAGGTTAGATTAGGGCCTAACAGCAGTGGTGGTTGACATGTCTACAAATTATATCCTCTAGAAATTCTTTTTTATCCTGTGGAACAAAGCACAAATTCATTCAAGACCCATTCCTATACATTACATGATTTGTTTTATCTCCATTGGTCTCCATCAGCTTCTCCTTCGTTAGTAATTTGCTTTTTTTGCATGTCAAATTTTAGAATAGATTTTAACACCTTTTAGTTCTCTGTGCAGATATGTCTACTGTGCAACTATTATGAAGACTTCATTTATCCTAAAGTCCAACATTCTATCATTTGTTGATAAAAAGTCTTTATTTTCTCATTTTCCCCTCATTTTTGCATTTCTGACATATATAGATTCAATGTGAATGATATTACGTACAGAAGAATTTTGACGTTAAGTATAAATGGCATTTTTTCTTTTAAATTATCTTACTACATCGCAAGTATCTATACTTAACTGAAATACATTGCATGGTCAGAAAGCAGGAAGAACCTCTACTAACTGAGGCTCCTGCTCACCTTTTGGCTTCTAAAAATGTATCATCAGCATCCATTGCGTAGAAGTCTGCTTCTCTCCTATTGTAATCCACTGTCAAAGAGAAGTGAACAATTGATGAAGCATACTATTCATTTATTTTTTGCAGGTCAAATATCAGTGATTTACTATTCATAATCCTGATATCTCCCTCTTTCAAAGATTATTTGTTTAATTTTGTTTTTACTACACCAGTAATACGTTTTCTGAAAATAAATTGGCTTTTCATATTTAGAATGCCTTTTCTGTAACTAGTGGTTGAAAGAAAGCATCTGTCATATTATGTCAGCTTTTCCTCTCTGATCCCCTAAGGGGATGTTCTGAATCATTAGTTTATAATCAGTTTTTGTTTTTGATTAAATATCAGCCATATGACTGAGTCAGAGATAAATAGAATTTTGCTCTTGGTCTCTCAAATAAATTGATTTATGGAAATAATGTTTAGCAGAATATATGATAGGCTAATAGAATAAATTTTATAAGAAAAGCATCATTTGGAGCTTTTCATGCATCAATTACTTTTAGGAAAACAGGAAAAAGTTTGAATTGTGTAATATCAGAATCAAAATATTATTGATCAAGTAATTGCAATATAGTCAGACTTCAATAAGTATAATACACAAATTGATTTTAATTACTAATAATGCAATATTTTCTTTATTAATTTATTCGATCAATTATTCAATTAGTCCATTAACAGATCTGTGAGACTGTGAGAGTATGATGGTAGTTGAGTGTGTGTGTGTATGTGTGTGTGTGTATGTGCAGGCATGTGTGCAAGTAGCACCTATAACACATTTCTGCTATACATTCAAAAGCTGCAGATGGAATCTAAACTAATATAAATTGCACTGCACAAGTGAAGATTGCACCATCTATTAGTAAAAGCCTCCCAAGTTATACTTTTACTTGGCACGGTTTAAACATGAACACAAAAACCTAGGAAGTTTTATGCTTAATGAAAAGTAAAACATAGAAATTAATGTGAAATATTTATTTCCAAGTAACCAAAATATATTTAAGAACATATATTTTTAAAATACTTTTGAATGAGGCTACCAACATATTTATTGATCTTGGGATAGAATAATTTTATTGGCATATATGATAAAGAAAATAGTAGGCAAGTATGAAATTATAAAATTTAACTCTATTGAGATTCAATAAATCACTATTAAGCATATATATATGCTTAATATATATTATATAAGTGTATATTTTATATATAGACAGAGAGAAATAAAAATAAAGAAAATTGATATTCCAGTGAAGACAGCAAGAAAATTGGTGAAATAAATTTACAAAAAGTCTGATGGAAAAATTGAAAATCATAATAGAATCTTATAAATTAAAGAAATAGAATTTTTTCAAATATCTTATTCTATGTAAAGATCAAACTGAAAAAATCTGTTTTTTTTTAAAAAAAATCAAAATAGAAAACACAAGTCTTCAAGTATACATTGTTAGGAATGAAATATGGTATATAATTCCAAACAAAGATGAGATTGAATATTTAGTCAAATCTCTGATAATTAAATTCAAATGTCAAAGAATTCTATTTTTCACAGAAAATAAAATGGACAAAGCCAACTCAGTAGGAGGCATAAACTGAAAAGATAAAAGCCCTTGAAGGAAATTAATTTTTTTTCCACCAACTGTTTTTTGATGGACTTGGGATCTTTTGTGTTTATGGTAAAATATTTCCAAAACATTATATTTGCTTACATAATATGGTTTAGTATAATAAGACCACGCCTATTCTACACACGATAGCAACATAGTTACTAAAACTTTCCCTTTCCCTAATTCTCAATAACATAACAAAATATTATATAAAAATTTACATTTTTGCATTTTAAATATTACATAGGTAAAACTTTTTCAAATCTTTATATATTTGTGCTATGTTCTGGGAGAACTCCTATGCTCCATCTTTCGGTTCAAAGATGTTGACTTTTCATTTGTATCCATTATAGTTAGGATTTATCATAACAAGTGTTGTTTCCGTTTCTGTACCAGTTAAGATACATTCAGCTTTGAGAATAGAAATTGGCTCGATTTTGCCTCCAAGTTCTCATTTCTTTGTCACATTGTTTGTTTGTTTTGCTTTTTTGTTCGTCTTTGTTTTGTTTTGTTTTACTCTTCTCTTAGGCTTCTGCATGATTTTAAGCCTGTTTTCCCTCATGGTTTTAAAATGGCAGCTGGTAGAGTTTGAAGCTAAATACTTTCAAGTTCAGAAGGAATGAGAAGTGAAAACAAATCAGCAAGCCAAAATAGAAGTGAACAAAAAACTCACCCCCATATCCCTGGAGTGTAAACTCTAAAGCCTCCCACTAAATCAGATTGCAAAGAATTAAGCTACTTTACTAGAAAATGGAATGAAATAATCAGCATAGATGAATGAAAATCTCATCCTGGAAGAAGGAGTGAGGTTGTCTTCCCCTCAGTCACATGGGGAAATAGCTGAAAAAATATGTTTCTCTGTTAGTCAGTAAAATAGAAAAAATGATTGATGGTTAGACAACACCCAAATTCCCGGTCAGCTCTTTTTAAAAAAGTGATTCTTCTTGTTTCTAGAATAAGATATCACCTTATTTCTCTGGTTATTTTAATTATACTCATTTTAATGTCTTAGCATCCCATTTATTAAGCTTTTTCTCGTTACTGTTGTTGATGTTGCTTTTTTGTTCCTGATTTTTGTTTTTCCTTGAAGTCTATTGATTTGCTTCATATTGACCTCTGATCGTATAATCACCTGACACTTGCCCATTGCTGCCAGTGTTTTTAAGAGAGAAAAACCTAAGACCTATGCCCAAGGGGTTGTCAGATTACAGAACCTCTATATAACATCAGAACATCAAAGGATTTATGGAATCGCTTTTACAATAACTCTTAAGAAGAACAACAAATTCTACTTCTCAGAATAAAAGCAACAACAAAAATATTTCTAACTAAAGAAGATATATGGATAAACTTGAGGAAACACTCATTAAAAAGTACAGTAATAGGGCCGGCATGGTGGTGTAGTGGTTAAATGCGGTGCTCCGCTTTGGCGGCCCGGGGTTCACGGGTTCAGATCCGGGGCGCCCACCGATGCACCACTTGTCAAGCCATGCTGGGGCAGCGACTCACATAAAGTAGAGAAAGATGGGCATGGATGTTAGCCCAGGGCCAATCTTGCTCAGCATAAAGAGGATTGGCATTGAATGTTAGCTCAGGGCTAATCTTCCTCACATACACACACACAAAATTATAGTAATAGAAAGCAGAATTTCAAAAAGAAAGAGAAAAGGAGGCAGAAAAGTAGGTATAGAGCCAAAACAATTTACAATTATAGGAAGAAGGAGGAGATGTCAAAGTAGAGGAAAGAATCAATAATGGCAAATGCTGTACAGATTGATGAAGAATAAAAACTCTAAAAGATATTCACATTGGTCTTTGGAAATCTCTGGTATTCATTTAAAGCCTTATTTTGTTCAGTGATGGCCAGAGATTCTGTTTGCAAATAAGTTAAAGATGAAGTAATTACAAAGAAATAAGAAGCAGTGCTTACCATCTACGTATATGAAAAATCTGGCAATAAAACAAAGAAAATTTGAATGGTAGCCTGATGGGGTGACAAGATTATATAAATATTGTACTTAGAAGAAGACAGAAAGTTTACTGAAATGTGATAGTCAAGAAGGAAAGAATGGAGGAGACAAAGGTCTAAAATATATGGATTAAAACAGAGTAGCATTGGATATTTAAAGCCTCAGAGAAAGCTTTGGACAGATAATCCCCATGGAGAATGACTATAATACGTAAAATCACTATATCATCATCTGTTACACATACCAGGAGACTTTTGAGAGTGAAAGTGGGACTACTGATTATTATGATAAGGCACGATCCCAGATTGTCCAGGCAACCCAGGCCGTATTTTCCCCTACTAATATACCACAACAGTTTCCAGCTTAGCTCAGATTTAATCTGTCAGTGAGCAGCTAACTGGTAACCAAACTTCTTTTCTATTTTTCCTTAGTACTACTTTTCCAAGTCTCCTTTGGAATTCTGTAGGCTTGATGTCAAGCACTGATGGACTGAGAAAATAAATGATATGACCAGTTCCAGAACTGGCCCATAAAAATCTCCTACATGCTATCCTCCATGTTCTTTCTCGTTTTGTGGCTTGAGTTTTTTCGAAAGTCTAATGTTAATGTGGTGGATCCACTAGACTGAATTAGCACAGGTTATGAATAAATGATGAGAAGTAAAGCTCATGTTTGGAGCTGTAGATTAATTAGAATCTCCTACTTATTTTAGAGACATTATACGTTTGGAAGCTTGTTAAGCAACTATTTTCTTAACCAACACAGAATTCTTCTCAATACAACACTTCAGACTGTTACTACCAGTGGATTGAAGTGAACATAGAGCAGAATTCTATTAACTATTTGGTGATAATGGATGAGACAGAAAACATAGACTAATCTTGAAAAAGGAAACGGACACTTTATCTCAAATAAAGGAATAGCAAAGAGCAAAAGGGTACAGAGAAAAGATAACAGAGGCCAAGAGTGGGAAATATACTTTAGGCTGAATAATTTTATTTTATTCATCCTGCTGAAGTAGACTGAAATTAAAGTTATTACTCAAACAATCACAATTTTAAGAACTTATTCTACAGGTGTAAATAGGTTTTTTTTTTTATTTGTTTGCATCTTAAGCACTGCTGAAACTACTAATAGCTGAAACATCTAGCTTTGTCGCCTCATATTGTTGACAATTTTGGTGTAATCTGGTAGAATAATTTAAACCTAAACCTTACATCAATACTTATATCAGTCTGGAGGTGAACACAATAACAATAACTAAAGCATTGCAAATTCATGGTAGTGGGGGGGGAGCTATATTTAAACTATGCTAGGTGTATATTAATCAAGTAAAGTATTATATTCCACCTTTAATGTAAAAAGTACATGGCAAACCGATCTGAAAAGGTTACGTACTATATGATTCCAACCATATGATATTTTGGAAAAGGCAAAACCATGGATACAATAAAAAGATCAGTGGTTGCCAGGGAAGGAAGGGATAAATCAGCAGAGCACAGAGGATTTTTATGGCAGTGAAAATATTCAGTATGTATAATGGTGGATACATGTCATTATAAATTTGTCAAAACCCGTAGAATTAACAACACCAAGAGTGAACCCTAATGCAAACTACAGACTTTGTGTGACAGTGATATGTCCATGTAGGTTCATCAATTGTAACTAAAGCACCACTCTAGTGAGGAATGTAGATAGTGGGCAAGGCTGTGGGGGAGGGGTGCAGGGTGTGTGTGGGAATTCTGTACTTTCTGCTCAATTTTGTTGTGGACCTAAAACAGCTCTAGAAAATAGTCTATTAAAATGCTTTTAAATGCACGGCATATGAAAACATGAATTGAAGCATTTCAAAAAGTTGTTAATTGAATAGAATTTTTAACAGCTGCTTAAAATATTCAATAGTTTACAAAGACCAGTAGATGTCTCTCATGCTCTATATATTTCCAAAAATACAATAATCTCAAAAACTAATGCACATGTAAAGGGGAAAACAGTATAATGATCAGCAAAGGAAAAATAATGACATTTTTCTTCAGTTTATTTTTGGCTACGAGGGCAGGTTTGCTTATTATCTTTTAATATGCGCAAACAATGTACTGTATATTCAATGGTGTGGTGGCTTAGACAATCCTTGACTTGTGTAATACATTTGGAGAGCTCCCATTTTGCATTTGTAACCACATTACTTCTGTTAAAATTAATGGAGCTCATACAAATTTGCAGCATTTTGGGAATCATTAGGGATGACCCATGATCCAGGCATATATCCTTTAAGATGCCTGTCATATTTAATCAAGGTCATCGTATTTTACAGATGCATGACCTTGTTAATTTCTTTTTTTTCCTACATGACTCATTGGAATAAATCATCTATCAAACTAAATAGATACACTTGCATCCATAAAATTCAGAAACATTCATTAGGCTATGCAAAAGGGTCTGTTCAAGAGAAGAGGCACTATTGCTTACCCGGTAGGTGCCTAAATACATGGACTTGATTACAAATTCTATCACTACGCACTAATGACCACGTGCACTTGGAGATGCAGTGCAGAGAAGTCACAAGAGTAGATGTCAAGTATTTGGATAAAAAGTAAAACTGAATGAAATATATGCAATTAATAAAGCAAATAGTGAAAAGTATGTACGTGTAATTTTAAAGTTAAGGGCATGAAATTAGAGAAGAAATCATTCCTTTTATTTGCCAGAGCGGCATTCTTCTTCAGACTTTTGTAGAAACCAGTGTCAAATTTTAAATAATTATGAATTTTTAAAATTGTAACTATAGTTCAATGAATAAAAGGATCTTGCTAAATCTTGGTTTTGAGTGTATCTGTGAAGAATGAAAGAAAACTTCCTAGCCTAGTAAATAAGAATTGGCCTCATTTCCCAAGATCTAAACTTAAGAACTATTATTTATTAGAATATTAAGATAATTACAAATTGTGGGCTCGAATTCTACCTGGGTCGATTAAATTTGTTATTTTCACATGGCTAAAGGATGAACTATTCACATTGGTCTTTCATCTTATAGTCTTATACAGAGCAGACAAAAGAATGAGATGGTTTTGCTCAGCTCAACACCGCAAGAGACACAGTGGAAAACAGAGAGAAACGCTGTGTTTCATTAAGTCTTGGAGAATTTGTAGCTGTGTGATACTGGGAAAGTATCCGGGCTGTTCAGAAGCTTGGTTTCCTCGGGAGTAAAATGTAAATGGCAGTGACTTCAGCAAGATGGCAGAATAAGAAACCCTGAACCCTCCTTCCTCCCGTGGAAACACTGATTCGACAGTACATGGACCAGTTCCATTTGTGAGAAATCTAGGGACCAGTTGCCAGGCTCCTGCACCCTGGGTGAGTGCAAATCCAGCTATATAGAATCTGGTAGGAAAATTTGTGGCGGGAAATAACTCTACTCCTAAAGTAACTCTACTGCTAAAGTAACTGGAAAAAGAAGAACAAACTAAACCCCAAGTTAGCAGAATAAAGGAAATGATCAAAATCCCTACAGGAACAAAGGAAATAGAGAATAGAAAAACAATCCAAAAAATCAACAAAACTAACATCAATAAATTAGCTAGATAAGAAAAAAAGAGGCAACTCAAAATCAGAAATGAAAAGAAGACATTACAATTTATCTTTCACATAATTACTTCAGTATTATAATACAATGCATAGTATCATGCATTGTTAATCTTCACATGTCGTTTGCAGCTACAAGTACGGTTTTAGGAAAATTATACTAAGTACATTTCCATTGTTAAAAATATCAACGTGTTTTGAAAATATAATTTGACATGGGTCTCTTTCTCAGAAGGAGTTGATACGTGTTGCTTCAATTTTAAACATTTAAGGTTAGATAGTCAATAGCCCAGCTCTGTTTTTTTTCTAGAGTCTAAGAGCAAGAGTTGTTCTCTTGAAAACTTCCTTTATGATTAAAAGGCTTATGGTTATAAAATAAGGTAGTTGCGGAATGTATAAATATACCCTGCTTTCAATCGTAAGGATTCTTTTGGATTATTTTTATCACCATTTTTTAAGGATTCCAATTATAAATTATCTTCAGTTTTATATATGAAAATAAATATATTCAAGCTCCCATTTTCTAAATTCATTTAGACACGTACTCATTTCAATGGTCTGAGTTAAATATTTTCTATTATTTTATTTTCCAAATATATCACTTTGAACAGTTATATCCAGGTGAAATTACATACTAAATTGTAACCTTATGATAATCATTTTAGATTTGACTGCTTATTTTTGACATCATAATTCAGTGCCTTCAACCAAATTTCTATCATTATTTCTTTGTGTGAGTAAAAATAATTTTATATTTTTTTCTGCAGTAGTTTAAAATTTACAATATTTCAACATTAGAATCTAAACTATAAAACATTTATATATTAGAAAAATTTAGAAAATTTTAGGTAGTGTAAACCCCCAACACATTGTAATAACTTACATCAAATTTTATATATATATATATACATGCACATATATGTACATATATAAAATATATATATAATCATTTATCCTTAATGCACTATGGACCTGATATTTTTATAGTACTAATCATAGTAATTATGGAGAAGATGATGTTGGAGGTATTTCTATTACTATTTTATACTATATTATGCATGTCATTCACAGTTTTAAAAATTTTCACTATCTGAAATAACACTTGTAATAAGTAAGTTATATGACATTTACTCTTTTTTATTGTGGTAAAAAATACATAACATGAGATCTACTCTCTTAACAAAGTTTTGTATAGTACGGTATTGTTAACTATAAGCACAATGTCGTATAGTAGATCTCTGGAACTTTTTCATCTTGCATAACTGAAACTTTATGTAACCATGGGCCTACTAGAACCAGTTCAACTGATCCCATTTTCACAACAGAGTAACTGAGTTGTCTTTCAGGAACTGAGAGCACCCCTTGTCCAGTTCAGGCCAGTTGAGACCACAACCCATCAACTGAGCCTGCACAAATGCCCGATAAGTGACCCTTTTGATGTCAAAGGGCTGAAAACTCCACCCTCAGATCGTGCTAACACCACCATTTTGTGAACACACGTCCTGTGAAGAGCCATGAAGCTTGATTACATTTGTGAGGATCATCAATTACCTCACTTCTCCTTACCTCCAGTCATCTATGTCCACACTTCAGACAGCCCTGCCCTTCATCTCATAAATTTCACCCCAAGCCCTGGATAGGGGAGACAGATCTGAGAGCATATGCCTCCTGTCTCCTTGCAGATTGATCTAGTAATAAAGCTGTTTTTCTTTTCCCAAAAGCTGATGCCATAACAATTGGCATTTTTATGTGCATTGGGTAGGAGAACCCCATTTTGTGCGGTAACACTTATACCTATTGAACAGCTACTCCCCATTTCCCTCTCTCTCTGGCCTCTGGTAACTACTACTTTACCTTCTGCTTCTATGACTTTGACTACTTCAGATACCTCGTATAAGTGGAATCACGCAGTATTTGTCCTCCTGTAACTGGCTTATTTCACTTAGTATAACAACCTCCAAGTTCACCCATGTTTTTGCAAATGACAGGATTTCTTTCCTTTTTTTAAAGCTGAATAATATTCCACTGTTTGTGTATAACACATAATCTTTATCCATTCGTCCCTCGATGAACATTTAGGTTGCTTCCTAAACAGCAACTTGGCTGTTTTGAGTAATGCTGCAATAAACATGGGGGTACTGATATCTCTTTGAGATCCTGACTTCAATTCTTTTAGATAAATATCCAGAAGTGAGAATGCTAGATCACATGGTATTTCTATTTTTAATTTTTTGAGAACCTCCATACTATTTTCTTTATAGGATGTACCATTTTATATTACCACCAATAGTATATGAGTTCCAATTTCTCCACATTCATACCAGCGCTTATCTTTTGGTTTCTGTTTTGTTTTTCTTATAATAGCCATCCTAACGAATGTGAGGTGATATCTCATTGTGGTTTTGATTCTCATTTCCCTGATGATTAGTGATGTGGAGCACATTTTCATATATCTATTGGCCATTTCTATGTCTTCTTTGGGGAAATGTTTATTCAGGTCCTTTGCCCATTTTTTAATCATGTTATTTGGGTATTTTTGCTATTGAGCAATAGGTGTACCTTATATATTTTGGGTAATAACACCTTATCAGATATGTGGTTTGCAGGTATTATTTTCCAATTTTTCAGGTTGTCTTTTCATTCAGTTGCCTAAATTTAGTAGCATATCCCTCTGTGTAAAGCACTGTGTTGATTTTTCTAGGTCACAGTGTGATATTTTAATATATAGATTCAGATCATTTTTTTCCTGAATTATAAGTTAACTACATTTCTCATCTATTATTTTTGTTCTCTTCATATGCAACCATGATTATGTTGCATCTCCTTTGCCAATATTTCTCTAAAATCTGTTAATATGTTATATGAAAGCAAAACAAGCAAATAACAACAGCATGACTTTTTTAAGGAAGAAAATTAATTGAAGATATAGAGACACAAGATTTTCCTGGATGTCTTATTACATTAATACTTCAAAAGGTAAATTATTATTTTCATGTAATCCAATGCAAATGTCAAATGGATATTTTAGTGTTTATGTTCAAAAATGATAAAAGTGTTTCTAATATTAACCTGGAAGAAAGGAAAAAATGTATTTAAAAACAAATCATGACATAAGCAATAAAGTAGGACAATAAGAAACTACTTAAATTTAAATTAAAATAATGTTATAATATATGATCTATAATATTAATCAACATAAAGTATTTACCTCTAAAAAGACAATTATAATCTTAAATTAGAATAGTTATTCATAGAGAGTAGTATATGTAAAATCTAAGTATTATATAAAGGAAGTAATTGTGCAGAATTGTTTTAAATATCTCACTTGTGATCATTTTTTTATTAAAATTTTTTTCAAATAATATTTCAATTTTTTCTGTATTCATACTGATGTTACCAATGTAATAAAATGACATTAACCTAATATTATCATCTAATTACTTTTAGGGAGGGTAAAAAAAGCTCAATTTAAATTATGCTGTAAAAGTAAATAATTGTCTTTGATAGACACCCTCCAATGTTCAGCTTTACGTGTCTCTATTACATCCAAATAAAAATTAAAAATCAGCACCATGTTGAAAATGCCCATTAACTATAAACTAGAAGTTTGCTTGTGAAAATTATTTTGGGGAATTACTTTTGAGAGGAGAGAGGAATGGAAGTGAGGAGGTGCTCCAAGGATCTTTATCTATAATATTCCATTATACATATATATTCATATCCTGAATATGTTATGATAAAATATTGTCTCTTCATTATCAGTTGACGCATAGATACTTTTTGTATTATTATTTGCAATTTTTATTAATTGCAATAAACCTTAAATGATTTTAAATTATTTAAAATTGTAGTAGACTGAATAATTTGCCCCCCCAGATGTGTTCATGTCCTAATTCCCAGAACCTGTGAATATCCTAACTTACATGGCAAAAAAAAAAAAAAAAAAACCTTTGCAGATTTAGTTCAGTTAAGGAACTTGAGATAAGGCAATTATCCAGAATTTTCCAGGCAGGCCCAATGTAATTAAAAGGATCCTTATAGGAGGGAGTCAGGAGGGAGTTAGAGAAGGTGACGTGATTATGGAAGCAGAGGGAAAGAAGATATAATGCTGGAAATGGAAGTCAGAGTGATGTAGGGCTGTGAACCAACAAACGTAGCCAGCCTCTAAAAGCTGGAAAAGGCAAAGACACAAAATTGATTCTCCCTTAGAACCTCCAGAAAGAAGGCTGCCTGCTGACCCACTTTAGATTTCTAACTTTTAGAATTATATGATGATAAATTTGTATCGATTTAATAAAAATATTTGTGGTAATTTGTTACAGAAGCAATAGATAACTAATACAAAAATATACGTAAATCTTTATGCACAATTATAAACACACTTAAATTGTTTGCGCGTGCACACACACACACACACAACTGGTTGACTTGAGTGATCAGATAGGCTTACTTCATTTTGTTCGAGTGTGTATGTGTGTACTTTATAGTTAAGATCAACTGCAACTTCAGGATTTCCCTCTATCCAGCATCCTAGTATCTCATGTTCTCGTATTATTATACATTCAAGAAGGATGGAGATGAAGGGAAGGAGGAGGAGGGGAGAAGGAGAAGAATGGAGACGGAGAAGAGGAGGAAGCCAAGCAAAATCCTTTAATCCATTCACTGTTTAATATTTAAAGATCTGTTTAATGTGAAGATGTTTAAATAACTGTATAACATAAATCTATAAATAACTACTTATCAGTGTCTTCCCCATTTGATAGATAAGATATGTAAAATATGGAAAGCATAGGGCATTCTATGTGAAATTGAGGTTAGCAATCTCATAGTAGGAAAGAAAGAAGAGACTGTACATGGACAATAAACTTGATAGACTTCGTAAATTTCCTGTGGGTTGATTGTGTTTGCTTCAATTGGCCCATAACCAATAGATGTTCCTGATTAGAATATGTTTTTCTCAAGCAGCTGCAAAGTAGACAGTCTGCTTCATCAGAATTATGAAGATTTTTTTTTAATTCAGCTAAGTTATTGTGAAGGGACATTTTCTACAGAGAATACACTAATTGAAGCATTACTACATAGTTCCTATTTAAAACCTTGCTATGTCACGCAATATTGGATATGTCCATACATATTTGGCAATTTCTCAATAAATCTCTTTTAACTTTTAGATAACTTTTTAATAACTTATTTAACTTTTAAATAAAAGAAATAATGTTAACATTAACATTAAATGTTAAATGTTTGAGGGGTTCACTTTTACTTTATTTTCCCTTAACTTGTATATTTGTTTTATTCACTACTGCTTTCAATAGCTCATTAAAGATAATAGTTGTTTCCCTTGACTTTGATTGAAATACTTCATAAAAACATTAATGTAAATGATTTTGAATTAGGTAATGAATAATCATGAAGGCTTTAGTTTATAAAGAAAGAATTAAGCCCATCCAATATCTTCAGGATCAAGGGAGATTTATGGGATTTCAGCAATGCACATAAGCTTCGGTAAATTTAGAGGCACAAGCAAGGTAGTTAAGAGACTTGGAAATAGATTATATATGGATAATTAGGAATCCCAGCCATATTGGTCATGTACAAGAGAAAATTCGAAATAAGAGACAGAACACCAAAAGCATATATTTGAGGATGAAAAAAAATTGTCTCTATAGTCACAATTAATAGAAAATACAAATCAGTTGAAGGTAGAGTTTCAAAGAGTATAAACTATTCAAAGAGCATATATTTAAACTCAGAGATCATGAGTTGCAGAGACATGGAGTAATTCAATCATGTAGTGAATATCCCTTCCCAGAAATGTTGTGAACTGGGGGCGGGCCCGGTGGCGCAAGCAGTTGGGCGCACACGCTCTGCTGCGGCGGCCCGGGGTTTGCAGGTTCGGATCCCGGGTACGCACCAACGTGCTGCTTGGCAAGCCATGCTGTGGCGGCGTCCCATATAAAGTAGAGGAATATGGGCACAGATGTAAGCCCAGGGCCAGTCTTCCTCAGAAAGAAGAGGAGGATTGGCATCAGATGTTAGCTGAGGACTGATTTTCCTCACACACACACAAAAAAATGTTGTGAACTGGACTGGTTTAGAAAGTTTCTTGTTACATTGTGCCGACTATTAACTGTAAGGACCATTATAAATTAAAAGTAAGAAGCTTAATTATCTTTTGAAAATAAGCGAAGATATTCCCCTCCCCTCTTTTTCTTAGAACATTTATATAAGAAAACTTAAAATTGTAAGTAATTTCTCTTCTCTTTGAATGCAAAAAAATTATTTGAAAACAAAATCGTCCTTTTGTGAGTTTTATGAACCAGGAATGTCTTCCTCAAGGACCTAGGAATCATCTCTTTGAAATGTAAACATCAAAGAAGAAAACACCCCTATTTCCCACTTTGGGGGACAGTTAGGAGCCTAAAGCTTAGCTTCAGAGGGCACATTGCTTCAAGTTGCAAAACTACCTCCTATCATAAAGATATGAGAAGCTTAGTTTTTTTCTGGATAGAATCAGAAAGCTAACATAGATGGTCACCCCTACTACCATGTAAAGTTTGTGTGACAGAAAGGACTGTCAAGTCATCTTACTTGAGAACTAGCTATTTTTCATCATGAAAATATGTATGTAATGAGTTGTATCTGCTTAACTACATAAAAGAGTGAGATTCCTTTCTGTTTTTGCAATCTCTTTGTGGATTGCCTGTGATGTGCATCTCATTCTGGTTATTTTTTTTTATATATATATATATTTTTTGTGAGGACGATCAGCCCTGAGCTAACATCCATGCTAATCCTCCTCTTTTTGCTGAGGAAGACCGGCTCTGAGCTAACATCTATTGCCAATCCTCCTCCTTTTATTTTTTCCCCAAAGCCCCAGTAGATAGTTGTATGTCATAATTGCACATCCTTCTAGTTGCTGTATGTGGGACACGGCCTCAGCATGGCCGGAGAAGCAGTGCGTTGGTGTGTGCCCAGGATCCGAACCCGGGCTGCCAGTAGCGGAGCGTGCGCACTTAGCCACTAAACCACGGGGCCGGCCCTCATTCTGGTTTAATGCTTACTCAATAATAAAAGTATTTCCTTTCTCTGCTACCTTTGTGCAGAGGATTTCTGCATTGGGAGAAGAGTTTGTTTTTAATTATAATTTTCCGACATAACCAAATGAAAAGCTTCAACTTCACCATTTACTTGTCTATCCTCTTCACAGCTGAAGTTCCACATATCAAAGAAACATTGAACCTAGGTCAGGATTACTAACTTTTTTGCCCAATAGAATGGGGCAGAAGTGATCTTCTGGGACTTAAGTGGCAAAACCATAAACACTCTTCTAGGAACTCTGGCATCATAAAAAGTCCAAGCCACATGAAAACATTGTGGTCAATAGCACTAGCTAAGCATCCAATTGATATCAAATATCAAATGCCAACCATGTCAAGTGAGGCTCTTCAGGCTTCCAACCCAGGCTAGTATAACTTTAGATTACTGCAGCCCCTGCTTCTACTTCAATCACATGGGAATCCTCCATCTGATTCCACTCAACCACAGAATTCTGGGAAATACTTTTAAATGTTTTTGTTTTATTGTGTTTGTTTTAGTGTCTTAATTGTGGAGTGGTTTCTTACAGATAGCTAGAGTATGGCCAAAATTACAATATAACTTTCTACTAAATTTTTAAGGAACAAATTATACCAATTCTTCACAAACTTTTTCAGAACACAGAATTAAAGGAAATACTTCCTAACTCATTCTATGAGGCCAGCTTTGCCCTAATATGAAAAACAGACAAAGACATTACAAGAAAATAAAACTACAGACCAATATCTCTGATGAAAATAAATGTAAAAATCCTCAAGAAAATATTGGAAAATCAAATCCAGCAATGGATAAAAAGAATTATACACCAGAACCAAGTGAGATTTATCCCAAGTATGCAAGATTGATTCAACATTCAAAAGTTAATTAATGTAATCCATCACATCAACACTCTAAGAAAGAAAATCACATAGATGCAGAAATAGCATATTGATAGATGCAGAAAAAGTATTTGACAAAATCCAATACCCATTCATAAAAACTCTCAGAAAACTAGGAATAGAGGGGAACTTCCTCAACTTGATAAAGAACATCTTAAAAAACCTACAGTTAATATAATATTTAAAGGTGAGAAACTCGAAGCTTTCCCACTAAGATTGGGAAAAAGACAAGGATGCCCCCCTCACTCCTTTTCAACATTGTACTTGAAGTCTTAGTTAATGCAATAAGACAAGAAAAGGAGATAAAAGATATGCTAGTTGGAAAGGAAGAAGTAAAGCTGTTTTTTTAGTCTATGTAGAAAATCTAAATCAACCAAAAGACTCCTGCAACTAATAAGTGATTATAGCAAAGTTGCAGGATACAAATTTAATATACAAAAGTCCATCACATTGCTATATACCAGCAACAAATAAGTGGAATTTGAAATTAAAAACATAGTACCATATACCTTAACACCCACAAAAATGAAATACTTAGGTATAAATCCAAGAAAATACACACATGAGCCACATGAGGAAAACAATAAAACTCTGATGCAAGGAATCAAAGAACTAAATAAGCAGATTTCCATGTTCATGGATAGAAAGACTCATTACTGTCAGATGTCAGTTCTTCTCAACTTGTCTATTGATTAAATCTGTAGACAATCTAATCAAAATCCCAGCAAGTTATTTTGTGACTACTGACAAATTGGTTCTAAAGTTTATGTGGAGAGACAAAAGACCCAGAATAGCCAACACAATATTGAAGGAGAAGAACAAAGTTGGAGGACTGACAGTACCCAACTTCAAGACCTACCATAAAGCTACAGTAATCAAGACAGTGTGGTATTGGTAAAAGAATAGACAAATAGATCAATGGAAACGAATAGAGCTCAGAAGCAGACCAACATAAATATAGTCTCTGATCTTTGACAAGTGAGCAAAGGCAATACAAGGGAGCAAAGATAGTCTTTTCAACACATGATGCTGGAACAACTGGACATCTACATACAAAAAAAAACACAAACAAAAAAAAATTCCAAAAACAAAAAACTAGACGCAGACCTTACACCCTTTATAAAAATTAACTTGAAATGGATTGCAGAACCAAATGTAATGTGCAAAACTATAAAATAACATAGGATAAAATACTGATGTCCTTGGGTTTGACAATGGCTTTTTAGATACAACACTAAAGGCAGAATCCCTGAAAGAAGGAACTGATAAGCTGGATCTCACTAAATTTAAAAATTTCTTCTCTGTGAAAGACATCATCAAGAGAATGAAAAGACAAGCCACAGAATGGGAGAAAATATTTGCAAAAAAACGCATCAGATAAATGACTTTTAACCAAAATATAGAAATAACTCTTAAAACTCAACAATAAGAAAACAAACTGATTAAAAACCAAGGCCAAAAACCTTAACAGACACCTCACCAAAGAAGAAATATGGGATGGAAAATAAGTGTATGAAAAGATGTTCCACATCATTTGTCATCAGGGAAATACAAATTAAAAGAACCATAAGGTATCATGACACACCTATTAGAATGGCCAATATCTGGAACACTGAAAACACCAAACGCTGGTGAGGATGTGGAAGAATAGGGACTCTTATTCATTGCTGGGTGAGAATGCAAAATTGTGCAGCCACTTGGAAGACAGTTTGGTAAGTTCTTACAAAACTAAACATACTCTTACCGCACAATCCAGCAATCACACACATTAGTATTTACCCAAAGGAGTTGGAAACTTATATCCACACAAAAATCTACACACTGATGTTTACAGCAGCTTTATTCACAATTGCCAAAGTTTGGAAGCAACTAAGATATCCTTTGGTAGATGAATGGATAAGTAAACTGTGGTATATACAGAAATGAAATTTTATTCAGTGCAGGAAAGAAATGACCCATCAAACCATGAAAAGACATGGAGCCTTAAATGCATATTGCTAAGTGAAAGCAGCCTATCTGGAAGGCTACATATTGTATCATTGCAACTATATGACATTCTGGAAAAGGCAAAACTATGGAGATAAAAAGATACATGATTGCCGGGGATTGTGGGGAGGGGGCATCAATACATACAGAGGCTTTTTAGGGCAGTGAAAAATACACTGTATGATACTATAATTGTAGGTAAATGTCATTATATCTTTGTTAACACCCATAGAAGGTGCAAGGGTAAGAGTGAACTGTAATGTAAACTATGGACTTTGGTTGATTATGATGTTTCAATGTAAGTTCATCAATTGTAACTAATCTATGATTCTGGTGAGGGATGTTACTAATCCAGGATGATATGTAAGTGTGGGCAGAGGGGTATATGAGATATCTCTGCCCCTTCCTCTCAATTTTGCTGTGAATCTAAAACTGCTCTAAAAAATAAAGTGTTAAAAATATATATAACTGTAAAAATCAGGAACTTAATATTGATGTAATACTACCATCTAAACAATAAACTCCATTCAAATTTTACCTACTATCCGATAATGAACTTTATAGCAAAAGGATCCATCCAGGATCATACCTAATATTTATTTGTCGTGTGCCCTTAGGCACCTTCAATCTGGGACAATTCCTCAGTCTTTTCATATCGTTCACAATCTTAACATTTTGAAGACTTCAGCTTGCCATTTTATTGAGCATGTTAGTTGAGATTTTACTTATGTCTCTCTTCCTCCTCCCTCTGCTTAGATCAAGTTATGAATTTTGGGCATGAATATCACAGAAATATGTTCTTTTCATTACCTCTTATCAGAACTGTGTTTTTCATTACATATTATCAGGTGGTACAAGACTTTGATTTCTTCTATTACTGGTGATGTTCATTTTGGTCACATGGCTAAAGTGGCACCTGCCAGGTTTCTCCAGAGTAAGTTATCAATTTCAAGTCTGTAATTAATGAGTGTGTTGTGAGGAGGTGCTTTGATACTAGGCAAAGTCCTATTTCTCATTATACTTTCATCTACAATTTTGGCAAGCATTGATGATTTTCCTTTGTCAATTATAACACTATGGTTTCCAAATTGTGGTTCTCTAATTCCACCAATCCTTATATATTTTACTAGCTGGCATTCTACAATAAGGAAGAACTTTTTCTTCTCCCACATTTATTCATATATTTATTTATTTATGTGAGTATAGACTCATGAATCTTATTCTATTCAGTAGAGTATATTCTGCTCATATTATTATATATATTTATATTTAAATTATCCCATATTTGATAAATACATCCCATGCAAGCTTGCTTCTGTATTGTTTTAACATGTCTACACTATTCCTCAAACGCTCTTACTTTCTGGACACACACACGCACACACACACACATTCACATATCTTTGTCTATTTATATTTTAGTTGTTTCTTTTTTATTTTTACAGCCCAAACATAAGTTCTTCAAACCCCAAGATGTTGCCTCTTAATACTTTTTGTTTATGCCAGATAACTTCACTTTGGTTTGCTTGGTACAGACACTTAGGGCCCGATAGCTGATTTATTGGCTTTGCTGAAGTGTCTTTCCCGAGGCAGAGGAGAGCACAGCTCTAGTTCTACATCCAGGCTATTTTTGGCCTCACTTCTGATGCTGAACCCGCTACTAGTAGTGCAGAGAGGCCGGTGAACAGGGAAAAGTGTAGGTGGTGGCATTTAAAAATATATACCGCTGTTCCCCTGACTGCCTTTGCTTCTTTTCTTAGCTCTCAGGAAGAAAAAAAAAGAAAAAAAATGTAAATGTAAAAGTAGAAACTAGTGGCTAAATATATCTTAATCTTTTTAAAAGTTTATTTGACTTTGGAATAATTTAGCCACTTAAAACCTCTGAATTTCTTATTTCCTATCTATAGATTTATAAATAAGAAAGTTTACTGATCCCTTCCATCTTCAAAATTCAGTGAGCCAAAAGTTGTCCACAATATTCTGTTTCGTCTTTGAATGAGATTGCGACATCAGGAATCAGAAGAACAGATTCATCAGGGATTTTGAGATTCGGAAATGGAAGATGACATGTCAGGCACAGAGAACAGACAAAGCCAGAGACAGTATTTGAGGACCTCTTAAGGACCAAGCGCCATCTATGAGGTTCACATAAAGCGGTCCAAGCTGAATCTTCAATAAAGGGCTTTTTCACAGATTATAACCAAATTTCCTCTTGGCCAATTTTTAAACAAAGATCCTATAAGGCCTATGTGGGGAAAATCTCATATTTGTGTTAATTTTCCAAAAGGCTTGGTATCATGTACCATTGAATAAATAATAAATATTTCTTTTTCTTCAAATTTTATCCTTTCGTATAAAATCAACACAAAGCATAGTTTAGAGGAATTTTTTTTCCCAATTAAAACCAACAACTTCACAAGCTGTGAATGACTGGGTGATTTTAAACATTCATAACCTATAACTATTTTGAAATATGTGTAATAACGTACTCTAATCTGCCATCTTTCGTTGACTTCAAAACAGCTGCCTTTTCAAATTCAGATAAATTTCTTTAACATGAACTGGGTGTAGAAATTTATATTATATCCAACATTCACTATGAATGCATATTTTATTTTTTCAACATTTATTTTGTTTACAAGTAGAGTATGTTTAAAAATGTTAGTGTGAATTTTATAAAATAAAAAGGAGAAACACATTAAAAACTAAAAATATGCTGTATGTACTATGACGTTTCATTAAAAAATGCTGATACATAAGAAACAAGGGAAAACATTCCACAAAGTATCATATTGTCCTAGGAAGAAAATATCTATTAGAAAATTATTGATTTTCTTTTTAAATAAAGAATAACATGATTTTATTCTGCTTTGTCACTCCTTGGTTTCACTCCCGGAAAGATCGTTTCCCTTGGTGCACAGATCTCTCAAGTTATTCACTGGTGCAGAGTTGGATTCTTAAACTGCAGCCAGTTGGACTGGGATTTGGAGGTGACCTTTAACACCACAGTAGTACATGCTTCAAAGAGATTTCCTCCAGTGACAGATGACAAGTTTGTAATGCTGTTTTCATGCAAAATATTTCTTAAAATTTCATTTCAAATATTCAGAAATCAGTAAAGATTAATAAGCCAGTTAGTTAATATATTAACAACTGACTAAGCTTGGCGAACTAGATTTGTATACATGTGCAACTTGTCACATTTTTTGCTTTTTCACATCTAACTTCTTTTTCTAACTAAACTTTGTGATCCATATTCCTAAACTTTGACATTTTGTACACTCTATTTTAGTTTCCAAAGATGATTCTCCTTTTCCTATCACCATAAAGCAGTTTTTATTATGACATACCTTCTAGTTTTGTATATGTATTCTTTACTGTCAGCATTTCTATGCTTTCCAAGAACATAGCATCGTTTTATCACACAACGGTGAGTAGAATTTTCTCAGAATAAAGATTTTCATTATAACATAGTTTAAAGTCCTCTAATTATTGGAATATCTCTCCTTTATTTTTTATATTTATGAATATTTAATAATTCAATATGTGTTTAGTCTGACCATTGTTGGAAGACAAAGCTCAAAAGCAACAATATCTATTGTATAACTTTTAAGTTCATCAAGTACATCTAACCCAATAGCATAGTATTAGAATTTCCCAACCCAGAAAATTATTTTGCCTAACCAACAGTTTTAGAATAATTCTGTTAAGGTAATATTTACTAAATGGAAATATTAAAAGCACACGACATCATCATATCAAGTTTTGCCCCTCAGCAATCAGATAATAATAAACATTATTCAGATTAATTTATAACTATTAGTCCCTTAAAAGAAATTAAGAGTATAAAGCATATATTGGAGCTGAGTTTAAATAATAAGAATGCAGGAAACAAGCAATGTAAATATTGATGGAAGAACTATCAATTTAGCCTTGAAGCAATCCTCAATTTTATCATTAAATTTAGAATGTTAGGTTTGCAGACTAACGCAATGGATATTGCATCCCCTATTTGACCTATTCATGCATTTTTGCATTTTTAACGCTGTAATGAGGTTTCCCTGACTCTCCTCAGGGTGGCAGTATTAACTCTCTGGATAAATCCCCTAGTCTTCTGGATGGAGTGATATGTGTGTGATACACTGATAGACCTCATGGTCTTGGGTCCACTTCCAGCCCCATGGTGTTTCTCATTCTTGTATTCATTCTACTTTAGCCTTCAATTATGAAATTAAACATATATTTTAAATTTGCACATGAAGTTTTATCTGATTTTGCCAACTTCCTTTTCAGATCATCTTTTTGTCAAATCATCTCATTTCTGAAATTTTCCTAATTGTTATTTATGCTATTTTTTCATAGCTTTTTTTGTAATTTCTCTTTGCTCCTTCTGAGTATGTTTTGTGGATATGTTCCTTCATTGTGAATTAAGGACATTATTTATTATTTATTAATTGTTCTTTCTCTCTTTTTGTTCTGGCAAAAACTTGTGTGAAAGTCAACCACAATTCTTTCCTATTGCTCATGCTTAGGTGAGATGCGCTCTCAAATAGGGATGATTTTTATCACCCAGGGACACTTGGAAATGTCTGGCAACATTTTTGGTTATAGTAACTGGTGGACTGCCACTGACACCTAGACAGCAAGATCAAGGATATTGCTAAAAATCCTACAGTGCATAGGACAGCCTCCCTCAAAGAAGAATTATCTGGTCCAAAATGTCAATAGTGTCTAGATTGAGAAACTCAGGACCCATACTCTTAAGAGGGAATAATCAAGGTTAGGGAGAAGACAGTTTCCTCAGCTTCATGGCTCTAATGTCCTTTCCTCTGCTGTAATCACAAATTATTCACAAGTGTCTTTACAATTTCTGAAATGTGCCTTGTTTTTTCCCCTTATGTGTTTTTATCTGTACTTTCTTTTTCACTTGCCCTTAATGTTCCTTTCCTTTTCTATTAGAATTTTACTCCCGGGAATCCCTTCTTAGTATAAGTAGTTGTTTAGGAAATTGCAGCCTGCAAAGCCCCTCCTTGCTTGGGCTGCTCTTCTCAGGTTGGCCTGCTGAGCTTTCCATAAGCATTTGTGATCCTTCACTTTAGAGGTGAGAATCTATTGGAATCTGCCAGTTCTCTAGCTATCAAGCCCCTCAGAAGTCTCTGCCTTCCTGCCATTCCTCTTCACAGTTGCTGATAATTCATGGGTCACCTTGCTGTTGAGTGTTTCACCCCCACCTATTCCTATTTTGAGATTCTCATGTATATGTTGTCACCTAGCTTTGTTGCCGTACTCTCCATGACAATTTTTAACTAGTGATTCAATGTGTATATGAGCATCAATTTTTCAATTCTATAAAATTCTAAAAATATTTTTTTCATTTCTTCTTGAACATGTTTGATAATTTATATATAAAAATGGGTTGTTAATTTAAGTTTTTAAACTTATAGACAAAATTTTGTTTTTATTTTTCCTTCAGTGCCACTTTGTCCTTCATTTGTGGTTGTGAACAGTCAAAGAATCAATATTTGTCTATATAATTCTGGTCTTATTTTTATCTTTTTCTTCCTTCTATTTTCTTTCATTTACTATGTTGGCCTTTCTAAATTATTAGGCTGAATCTTTGATCATTAACTTTTAGCCCTTTGATTCTCATATATGTGAACATAAGTTTAAATTATTTACTTTAAATAGTGTTTTAGCTGAAACCCTCCATTTTGGAAAGTTTCCATTAAATTTTACATTAATTTCCAAACTAATTTTATTATAGTTATAAAATTTTGGTTTTGTATCCTTTCAATTTGTGATCAGCTTTTAATTGTTTAATGTGCCTGAAAATGAGTTTTTTTAATTTATTGTGTAAATATGGATGTATATATCTTTAGGTTAACCCACTAATTTACAAAAGCTTTAAATTGTAGTTTTTTTGTAATGCTTTAAATGTAGTTTCTTACTGCATTAAGCTCTTTGTTGTTAAATAAGTATTCTCTGAATCCCTTTTAATGCCTTTAACCACAGTATCTATTTTACCTCATACTAATATAGCTATATTAGCTTTCTTATTATTAATGTTTGCTTTGTATATTTTTTCCATTCTTTTACTTGTATTCTATCATCAGTATGTAGAAATTTTACTATCTAAAGCCCTTGCAGATTGAATTCTCTTTGCTCCTGTTATAGCAACTTGTTTTACTATGTTTTAAAATGTTTTATTCTGAACTCATATTTGATGTCATTGTCAGGAATCATGAGGGTTTGAATAGCTCTGTATTCTTCCAGAGAGGACTTGCTTTTGCATTATTTAGGTGCATGTGTTTACTATAAAACTAGGACCACTTTAATTTAGTTTCTTAGCCAGACCACTCAGGTGTTATAATGTTAAATCTTATACCAGTGTGAATGCAGCATAAAAATTACAGATTTAAAGAGGAAACTTCCAAGGGAATCCAGAGTCTGGTCTTTGCTATTTGCAAACTATCCACAATTCAATCCTATGGGAAATATATCTATATGTTTCTAGGTATTCTTTTTTTGTGTGTGAGGAAGATCGGACCTGAGCTAACATCTGCCAATCTTCCTCTTCCCACTGAGGAAGACTGGCCCTGGGCTAACATCCGTGCCCATCTTCCTCTACTTTACATGGGACGCTGCCACAGCATGGCCTGCCACGTGGTGCGTCGGTGCGCACCCGGGATCCCAACCGGCGAACCCCAGGCAGCCGCAGCGGAGCGCCGCACTTAACTGCTGGTGCCACCGGGCCAGCCCCTCTAGGTATTCTTTTGGTATAAAACCCCATTTGTTCATCTTCTATTTTTTTCTCCCTCATTCTATCACAACTCACCTTTCTTCATTTCTCTTTACGCCATTATAGATTTGATACATAATCATTTTAATAACACTCTAGCCCAAAGGCTAGCCCATCTGTTTTTGGATGAACCCCTGCCTCACATAAAACAAAACATACTTATATTGTCACATGTATTGCCATAGCACACACTAATGGAAAATCACACTATACACAGAAGCCTACTTACACACTGACCCTCAAGAATACCTTGAAATCTTATAATATATTAATTTATATAAAGAATTATTACTTCACACATTTTCTACTGTTCTCACTTCTTACCACTTACTTATTTTCTTAACCCTTTCCCACTCCTTCTGTATAGTCTCAGTAGATAAAAATAACAAACAAGCAAATGAACAAACAAATAAAAGAGACGGTCAGAAACTTCTTGTATTCTCAGTGCCAAACTGCAAACACACATGTATTTGCCTGTATATTATTATATTACTCTTTAGTTTTAATAAAAGCACTGTCTATCATCCTATTTGAGGAGAAAATAACATCCTGTCCTGAGGCTTCCATTCTTCCTTCACAGAAATAGTCAGTTTCTCTTTCTTTTTTATGTATACCAAGCCACTCTCTCTCATTTTGATTCTTCCTTTTCTTTTTTAATAATCCCTTTAGCACCTCAGATTCCTCACTTGACTTTTTCTTTGTTTTGCAGGGAAAGATTTGCCCTACACTAACATCTGTGTTGCAGTCTTCCTCCCTTTTTCTTCCTCCCACAATACCCCAGTAGATAGTATAGTTGTAAGTTATTCTAGTTTTTCTATGGGAGCTGCCGCCACAGCATGGCTACTGACAAACGAGTGATGTGGTTCCACACCCAGGAACCGAACTCGGGCCACCCACCAAAGTGGAGCACACAGAACTTTAACCACTAGGCCATCAGGGCTGGCTCTCCTTATGTTAACTTTTTTTTCTCCACATCTTTGTTACTTAAAAAATAAAACAATAAAATACAAAACAAATTCAGATATCACTTCAGTCACAGGTTTTATGGCCTCCACAAAACTATTTCAGAGAGTTTGTATTTCCAATTCTTATTCCTTAATCTCCCATTCACTACTAAAACACTTTGCTTTGATTTCCTCACCCATCACCCATAGGTATAGCTTGCCGTGTATTGCTAAATCCAATGGATATTCTAAGTACTAATCCTACTTGACCTCTCAACATCATTATACAATCCTTGCCACTTCCTCCTTAAAACAGTATATCCTATTGTCACCTCTAAATTTCAACTTTCCTTGTTTTTCTCTTAATTCTCTTGACATTCTTTCTCTCTCTCCTTTGTGAACTCATGCTCTGCTATCCAAGCATTAACTCATCCTCAAGGTTTGGCCCTAGGGCCACTTCACTTTCACTACATCATTTTAATATAGAATACCATAATACCTGTACTCAGAAGACCCACACATTTATACCTCCATCTCCTGGCCAAAATATCTAACTGCATACCTAAAACATCTTCTGGGGTATCACAAATAAATCATAATTCAACATAGGCAAATGGAACTTGATCTTTTCCCCTAAAACGAATTTCCAGTATTGTCTATACTAGAGAATACCACCATTATTCATCCATGTGTTACTTATCTTCCCATAGACTGTTATTTTAATTGAAAAACCAGGATGCACAGGTATTATATAACATGTCCAAAATTTCGCAGGCAATATGAACTGGAATTTCAACCCAATTCTGACTTTAAACCATGGTCTATCACCAACTCATGCAAAACCATATGTCACTCTATTGTCATCATCCCATTGTAGTGTCACAAAACTTTTTTCTCATATTTGTATTTGTAGTTGCCTATTACATATCATCTACTATATTAGAACCTGTAAATGTTACCTTAGTCGGAAAAAGGATCTTTATAGATGTGATTGTGTTAGGATCATGAGATGAAGAGATTTTCCTGGATTATCAGACTGTACCCTAAATACCATCACAAGCATCCTTATAAGACACAGATAGAGGGAGATTAGTCACACACAGTGAAGGAGATGTAAAGATAGAGGCAACGATTCAAGTGATGTAGCCACAAGCCAAGAACTGCTCACACGGACCAGACGCTGGAAGAGGCAAGAAACAGATTTTCTCTTAGAGCCTACAGAGAACGTGTGGCCCTGCTGACACCTTAATTTTAAACTTCTGGCCTCCAGACTTATAAGAAAATAAATTTCTGTTGTTTTAAGCCACCAAGTTCATGGCAATTTGTTATAGCAGCTGTACAAAACTAATGCATCTGCATTTCCAGTAACATTTGAGTTATTTTTGAGAGTAAACTATCAAAATCTATTCAATTTTTAATCCCAAAATCCTGGCTTAAAACAGAGTCCAAATTTTGTGCTTAATAAGTAAATTTTGAATAACATAATTAAAGCAAGCATGAACATTGGCTTCTAAAATTATTGAGTGTCATTTGGTCCAAATCCAGTTAGGAAATAATTCTCTCTGAATCAGTGTTTTAGTTTATACATTTTGCAAATCATTATTAAATACCTATGGTGTGCTAGTTGTTGGTCCTGCAGTGGATTATGCTAAAATAATTTAGTATCAATTCATTGTTTTCATAACACCATTAGTCAATAATTCAGGACTCTGGTTTTTATCTCTTCATAACTAAACTTCTCTGTAGTTTTTTTCTTTGAAAATTTAGTATTTAAAATGCTATTATGCTAAGACGTGCACTGTTCATTTAAGAACTCAAAATATAAACCACAATAATTTTTAAGTTTTAAAGATAACTTTAGATGTAACTTCACGCTATTCTTTCATAATTTTTTATCAAATTACCCTTAAACTGAGCCAGCCCTGGTAGTCTAGTGGTTAAGATTCAGCGCTCTTGCCACCCTCACTGCCATGGCCCAGGTTCATTTCCCGGTCAGGGAACCATACTACCCATCTGTTGGTTGTCCTACTGTGGCAGCTGTATGTTGTTGTGATGCTGAAAACTATGCCACCAGTATTTCAAATACCAGCAGAGTCACCATGGTAGACAGGTTTCAGCAGAGCTTCCAGACTAGACAGACTATGAAAAAGCACGTGGCCACACACTTCTGAAAACATTGGCCATGAAAACCCTACGAACAGCAGCAGAACATTGTCTGATAAAGCACTGAAAGACGAGAGGATGATGCAAAAAGACGGAGGCTGTATTCCACTCTTGACGTGATGGCGCTAAGAACAAACCCTTAAAATGATGTAATATTTGTATAACTTCAGGTATATATTATACATCCAAAGTGCAAGTTTCAGTATTATGATATTTTTACTATCAAAACTTGATATTGGGATCTTATTTTTATTAAATCGTATACACTTTTCTAGATTTGCTTTATCTATGTGTCAAATTACTGCAGAAGATATCTTCTGCTTTTTCCTAGTTTGTTCTTATTAGTACTATCATATTTTCCCACCTGTGAAAAATAAAATCTTCTTCATTATGAACTTTGTAGGTAACAAATATACATGAAAAGATGTTCTAGACTTTAGTGCTAAATATTCATAACAGTCATGGATCTTTCATTTGATGTGTTGTTACTCATTATACTTCTGCCACCTTCAATCCCTCAAAATTATGGGTAATGTAGACCAAGAAAGATGTTAATTTTAAAATATTCAGTCATTTGTTCACTTTATAAAGTAAAATTATGTTCATTATAAAAGGGAGACTATAATAATTTCTAAATAGAGTAGTGAAGTAATATTTTAAAAAGAAAAAAATGAGACTGAGCAGAGGTTAGCATTACTGGGTAATTTGATATCTTTACAGAAAATTCATTTGAGTAAGAGTAAATATTTGTTTTTAGATATGGTATTTGCTTTAGGAGTTTTTAAATTTTTGATAGAGCCCTTTAACTGTGTGCATTTCAATGAAATTGAGAAAAATTTCAAACAAAATGGTCACTGACAGTCTTTCTCTCTTTGTCTCTCTCCCAATTTTAGTAAGCAAAATATTTCAAGGCCATGCAAATATTAATTCCAGAATTCTTGATCAGCTAGTGGTCCAATGAGTCACCATGGCTGACAATGCAGCCTTTTCGAAATAAGCCAGTTTGGAAATGTTTTGAATTATTTAACAACTTGCCAAATAAATTAGAGTCAGTTATATAAAATCTCTATGTCGTGCAGGATTTTTTGACACCTCAGTGGCCTCAATATTATTTAATAGTTCTCTAAGAAGAGAAGTGCCATCTAAAGAGAAAGCAAAAAAGAAAGAAAAAGTACAGGAGATTCTGATGAGACGATTACAAATTGAGATTAGTAAAAAATGAATTAATATCATTTAATATAGTGGTTCATGTACTGTTCTGTGAATTGTATTCTCTTTGACTAGCTTTTTAATAGTATTTCATTAGATTATATATTCATAAAATACTTCGATTTTAAAATAAAAAATTTAATTGTTATCTAAAAATTAAGTTTTTAGAAATTACATGGAGGTCTCGTCTTTAAACTCCAAAAGCCTAACAAACGAATTGCTTTTTAAAGTTCACTGAAAAAACAGTCAGTAAATAATTGCACAAGTGGAAAAATTACATTTTTCTGGCTAAGTTTATTTTCGTAACTAGTGCTATGATAACTCTCTTTTTACATGTATTTTGTGCATATCTTGTCTATTTAATTAAGCCAAAATGATTCGCTGGATCAATGGAATACATTTTTTAAAAATTTATTTGTTTATTTATTTATTTTTTGAGGAAGATCAGCCTTGAGCTAACATCCGTGCTAATCTTCCTCTTTTTGCTGAGGAAGACCGGCTCTGAGCTAACATCCATTGCCAATCCTCCTCCTTTTTTTTTTTTTTCCCCAAACCCCAGTAGATAGTTGTATGTCATAGTTGCACATCCTTCTAGTTGCTGTATGTGGGATGCGGCCTCAGCATGGCGGGAGAAGCAGCGCGACAGTGCGCACCCGGATCGGAACCCAGGCCGCCAGCAGCAAAGCACGTGCACTTAACTGCTAAGCCACGGGGTTGGCCCCAATGGAATACTTTTTTAAAGTCTCCACTAACATGTTCTCAAAGCAATGCATGAGAGGGACTGATATATACATGCTAACACTCTTTATTTCAGTGGATAATTTTTTATTTTGTCCATTGCCCTTCTTTATATTGGGAAAATAATAATAGATTAAGTTTCAAATTAGTTATAATCATTCTTAATTTTGCTGTTTCAAATTTATTGCATCAGTTAAAACTTTAACTGCAAGGCCAAATTTAAATAAAGATAGTATTCAGCCTTGTCTTGTCCTGGATCTGAAAGGTAAAGCATTCATTATTTTACAAATAAATCTGACATACATGCGGCATGTATTTTAATAATGAAAATTGCTGATTGTTCCTTTAAGATTCTATGCATAATAGAATCTATTCTATTCCATTCCATTCCATTCCATTCTATTCTAATATAATTCTATTCATAATAGGTCTTTTTTTATGTACATGTCAATTTACCTAGGCTATGGTCCCTACTTATTCAATCAAACACTAATCTAGATATATTGTAGATGTGATTAAAGTCCATAATCAGTTGACTTTAAGTAAGGGGTATTATCCTAGATAATCTTGGCTGGCCTGATTCAATCAGTTGCAAAGTCTTGAGAGCAGAGCTGAGGCTTCCCTGAAGAAGATCTTTGCCTGTGGACAGTAGCCTTAACTTTTGCCCAAGAGTCCCTGATGTTCTGCACTAGGAATTTCACACTTTCCTAGCAGGATCCACAATCATATAAGTTAACCTATTACAATAAATGTCTTAATGCATTTCCTACTTGTTCTGATTCTCGACTGAACCCTGACTGACATAAATTTTTGTACCTGAAATAGTTCTAGAGGAATAAAATCTTAAAGATAAGTTTCCTAAATTGATTCTGCAATGGAATTGGTTCTCTTATCTGATTAGATTTAAAGGCACTCATGACTCTATTTCTAGTGATAAAGAGAGCACTGATAGCCCATGGCATGATGTAACAATAGTGATATGAAAATATTGCCATTGGATATTCCTAATCAAACACCTATAGAAAGCAAGGTTCTATATGATCATGTGTTTACTAGCTTAGAATATTTTACTCAAACTAAGGAGCATAATGGGATTACTGGTTGCTCCTAATTGTGCTGGAGAAAGTCGATGATGAAAAGTACAAGCTCAGGGCTCCAAAATCCTAGCTCAAAATCTGCATTAACGGTCGAAAATCTTCTCTACATGCCCTGAAAGAAACCCTTATCTCCTGTAACTGCTGGGTACAAATTTCTAACAACCAAACCCAAAATCTCATTCTGTGAGTGGCTAAATTACAAAACAAATTAAATTCTCAATCCCACAGAGTATCTTCTGCTAAAGTGAAGTTATTGATTGGGGAGAAATGGGATACTGAAAATTGGAATAGGTGATATGGGCAGAGTCTGTGATGAAGCTGGGGACACTGACCCTATCAATTCTCCTGAATCCTCTTTGCTAGTAAAAGTAGCCATTCTTTGGACCAGCCCAGTGGCATAGTGGTTAAGTTCGTGTGCTCCTCTTCAGTGGCTTGGTGTTCGTAGGCTTGGATCCTGGGTGGAGACCTACAAGATGTTAGCTCAGGGCTAATCTTCCTCACACACAAACAGAAAAAGGTAGCCATTCTTCCCCTGACTGAGTGGGTTAACCATCTTTTGCCTAAAGAACATATAATGCATCCCTTGAAGTAGTTGCCTAGCAAGCCACGGCTGATTCTTAAATCAACCCTGACCACCTCTCTTTGCTTTTAGACTTAAAACTAGACTCAAATCTCAGCAGGCCCCAAAGAGTGAGGTACAAAGTTTGACCCATTAGGAAGGGCACACCCAAATAACTGATTTTTTTTTTTTTTTGGTGAGGAAGATTCACCCTGAGCTAACATCTGTTGCCAATCCTCCTCTTTTTTTTTTTTCCTTGAGGAAGATTAGCCCTGAGCTAACATCTGTGCCAATATTCCTCCATTTTGTATGCAGGATGCCACCACAGCATGGCTGATGAGTGGAGTAGGTCCACGCCTGGGCTCTGAACCTGTGAACCTGGGACACCGAAGCAAAGCACACGGAACTTGAACCACTTGGACATGGAGCTGGCCCCAAATAACTGAATTTTTTAAAACAATTTATACACAATAAAATCTGGGAGATATGTGTGGGACTAAATCATAAGGGCATTGAAGCATAGCAGAAAGAATATAGTGTTGAGTTGGGTCGAATTTCTTGATATTGGACACTAAAGAGAGATTCTGGATTCGATGTTTTAGCTTGAGGTGTTTGAAAGGGCAAATAGTACATATACTAACTAAAGTTAAAACTTTAAAACAGCCTTGGTATAACATAGACGAAGTCATCCCGAGACTTTCATCTAGCCACACCTTTCATCTTGACTTTGAGAAATGAATCTGTGAGGGAAGCCCCAGCATCCTTGTAAAGCTCTGTGGTAGCTCTTGTTTATTGGCCAGAAATTACAGTGGGAACTGCTACCATCAAACTGTGACCCTTAAAGTGAGGAATAATAGAAGCCTGGACTACATAGCAACAGCCTAGTGACTACACTTAATTGCCAAAGTGGTTACTCTAATGGACTACAGAACCAAGGCGGTAATCAGAACACTCTGATTTGTAGAGACCTGTGGTGTTGGCTGGTTTATCATAGTGTACCTAGAAAATAGATGGGCAATCTATTAAATTCTGTGTAAGCGGAAGAGTTCTAGGTCTAGTAAACAGAAATCTAACCTGAATTACCGAAAAAGACAATCACGGCCCCTCAATCAATTCTAAGACTTGAGCAAATTTTCAGACTCAGAATACCATGAAAGAAAAGAAGAGTTAGGATCCCCTTGAGGAAGGATCCTACTGCACTGACAAAAATTTGTCATGTTTATATTTCTATTAGCCTTTTCCAGAGAGACCTGTGGTCATTTTTCAGGGTAACTGTGCAACTGGAAAAGGGATTACTAGACACTGTGACAGAATTCCCATATTGGTTCTGGGACCTGCAGAGTGAGAGCTATTATAGTAGGAAAGGTCAAGTGCAAGCCACTAAAATTCCCTCTGTCTAAAAATATAATATACTGAAAGCAATAACACATTCCTGGAGGGATTGCAGAGATTGGTGCCACCATCAAGGACTTGAAAGATGCAGGAGTGATAATTTCCACATACCCTGATGCAAGTCACTTATTTGGCCTATTCAGAAAACAAATGAATCTTGGAGAGTGACGGTGGATTACTGTAAACTTAATCAGGTGGTGTCTCAAATCACAGCTACTGTTGCAGATGTGGTTTCATTATTTGATCCCCTAGGACCCAGTATGCAGCTATTGATCTGCAAATGCTTTTTGCTCTAAACCTGTCAGTAAAAACCACTAGAGCAGTTTGCTTTCAGCCAGCAAGGAAAGCAGATGTCTCCACTGTTGCCTCAGAGGTATATAAACTCTCCAGACTTATGTCGTAATTTAGTCAGCAGAAACCTTGATCCACTTTCCTTTCCTCAAGACATCACACTGGTCCATTACATTGATGATATTATGCTGATTGAACCTAATGACCAGAAAGTAACAACTAGTCTAGACATATTGATAAAACATTTCAGTGTCAAAAGGTGGGAAGTAAATCCCTCAAAAATTCAGGAGCCTTTCACCTCGGAGAAATTTCTAGGAGTCCAGTGGTGTTGGCACGGCAAGCTCTCCCCTCTAAGGTGATAGATGAGTTGCTGTATCTGGCCCCTCCTTCTACAAAAAAAAAAAAAAAAAAAGGCACAATGCCTCGTGGGCCTCTTAGAATTTTAGAAGCAACCTATTACTCATTTGGGTGTGCAACTCCAGCCCATTTATTGATTGACCATAAAAGCAGCTAATTTTGAGTGGAACTCAGAATGAAAGAAAGCTCTGAAACAGGTATACCTTGTGACATTGACAGAGGTTTCCTTAAATGCCTGGAGCAAAAGAAAAAGTAAGAAAACACATACCCTTCCTGTCTTTGCAGATTGGCCCTGTGTTAGGTTACACTTCTGATGCTTAGCTAGGCACTTTACCACTCTGTGTTAGCGCTCCAGATCAGCCACTGGTGAAAGCTTCAAGGTCAGTTCAGGTCTTTTAGGAGCATGCGCCCTGTCCTGGGCATGCACATGGCTTTTAAATTCCCAGATATAGGGTCCCGTTCCCCAGTATATGCGGGAACTTTTCAATATCCTACTTCCCCCAGAGAATCTTTCTCCTCAGCTTTTCCTCCTGTTACTGCCCAAGGGTCGGTGAGGGGGGGTCATCCACCCTCTGCAAGACATGCCAATAGTCAATAGGCAAGGTGGTAGGAGAGAAAAGACTTTTTTATTACAGCTGGCTAGCAAGAGGGAAGATGGCAGACTAATGTCCAAAACAACCGTCTTCCAAAACAAAGACTATAGGCCGGTTATATAGGGGGCTGGTCTCCACGTGGGGGAGGCATCTGGTCTCAGGGTGGGGGCATCCATCTGATCTCCGGCTGGGGGCAGACATCCATTCTTAGTTCCTGACAGTCTTTTGTTTTACTAGATATGCATCAGAGACCAGAGCAACAGCCTATACCCTGATCTTTCAATTGTCATTGATGATGGCTATCAGCATAGACTCTCTGCCCGGGAGTCATCACATTCCTAAGGAACTCAAGGGAACAAAGTTATGGACTTCTAGCAGCTGGGAGGGGCCATCAAATCCACAGAGCATGTCTGGGTTAGTTAATCAGAGGTCATTCAAAGTTGCAATAGGGTTTCTTTTCTACAACACGGCTTCCTTTACGTCAACCTTGTGTTGAGCCAGTATCACTCCCAGGCTTTGTCATATTTACTGTTTGCCTCAACTAGAATCGGTTACCTCAGGTGGCAGAGAGGTTTTTCATTTGTCCTTCAGTATTTTCAAGGCATGCCCTCTGCATAGCACCTTTTCCTTCCTGAGAGAGTTCCAATTTAGTTGTTACAAAGCCAAGTACCCTCCATCCGTTCTTCAGGCAGCCACTAGACAAGTTAAAACAGACAAACACAATTTTTTGTGAAGAAGGTCTGTTCTGCTGCCTCCGGGGCCAAAGTCCCACCCTGCGCTGCCATCTTCAAGATGGCTGGTGAGTCACGGAGTGGAGTGGCGCAGGACGAGGAAAAGTGCGGCAAAGCTTTACCAGTTTTAAGGTGCCTTTTCCTTGATTTAGCATTGACTTGGTTCCTATAAACCTCTCACTGTTTTCCATAGTTCCAACCAGTTGATTCAGATACTTTCTGCTCATTTTTTCCTTGTGTTTGTGGAGAGTTGGGCCCTTGAAGCTACCTGCTCTTCTATTTTTCTCATGTCCTTCCTCCTTATACTAACTTTTGAAGTCAGGCAGTGTAAGTTCTCCAATTTTTTTCCCCCAATGTCTTTTGCTTTTCCTTATATATTTTAGGAATCGCTTGGAACTTGTGAAAAAATCTGCTTAGACTCTGATAGTGACTGCATTAAATCTATAGACCAGGAATTGCCATCTTAATAATAATGAGTTTTTGGATGCCCGGACATACTATTCTTCTTTAATTAGATCTTTTTAAATTTCCACCTGGAAAATTTTGTAGTTTTGTGTATACCTCTTTGGAATTTCTTTTGTCAAATATATTTCTAAATATTTTGTTCTTTTTGATGCTGTGTGTATATATTTTCTTTCTTAATTTCATTTTTGGATTATTTATTGGTAATATGTAGAAATACATTTGATTTTTGTATATTGATCCTTATTCTGAGTCCTTGCTGAGCTCATTAGTTTTCATAGATTTGTTCTGTGGAATTCTTAAGATTTTTTTAGCACAGGTTCATATTGCCTGTGAATAAAACAATTTTAAAAACATATATATTTTATATCTTTATCTTGCTGGTTAGCTGATTGCACTGGCTAGAATCTCATGTACCATACTGAATAGAAGTGGTGAGAGAGGACATTTTGCTATATTCCTGATTTTAGGGAGAAAGCATTCATTCTTTCAATATTGAATATAATACTAGTTGTAGCTTTTTATAGATGCCCTTTTTCAGTTGAAAAAGTTCGCTTCTATTTTTAGTGTGTTTGAAACTGGCAAACAGTTAGCCATTGATGATTAAGCAGCTAGTAGCTATGGGGGATCGGAACTGGCCACCTCAAAATATGTCTCTGCCTGAAAGACACTTTGACCCCCACCCCCACTAGCTGACCAAAAGAGTTTGGAACGGGAGGCCTGCCCCCAGAACAGGCCATCACCATAGACATCTCCGGGTATCCAGGAGGGTCCTTGCTAAGCCCATTCTTTGTTCCAGTTCCCCTTTGTAAGAGACATTTACATTTGTAAAGGAAATCTCCATTTGTAAAGGTATCTTCTTCCCTGCACCAGGAAGAAGCGGGGGATGGCCTTACCTAGAAACTTATCAGAATGGAAAGTGAGGACTTAAATCGGCATGATAAACTTACCCGTGGTTAACTGTGCTGTTTAAGCAATAGGCTATCTGACTCCCACCAGGTTCCTATAGACAACATCTCCCTGGAGCCTGGATCACCATGGTAATGGATGTTTGAGCTATTTTTTCCAGGAATTTTTGGAACCCCTTGTCCACTTCAGGCCAGTTGAGACCATCAACCCATCAACCGGGCTCATGCAGACATATGTCCTATAAGCAACATTTTGACGTCAAGAGGTTAAAACTCCACCCTAAGGGCATGTTAACGCTGCCATTCTGTGAACATGTGTCCTACGAAGAGGCATGAAGCCTGACTACACTTGCGCAGATCATCAATTACCTCATCTCTCCTCACCTCCAATCATTCCGGACCACTTTGCCCCCTACCCCATAAATATCCCTGAGTCTCTATTTTTGGGGAAGTGGATTTGAGATTCATTCTCCCATTTCCTTACTTGGCTGCCTTGTGATTAATAAACACTCTGTCTCTGTTGCAATCTTGTCGTCTTGGTGTTTGGCTTTCTGGGTCGATGAGGTAACATGTTGAGATATTTTCCCAGTAAAATGACATGTTTTTCTTGAGCCATTGCCTTATTAATATACTACAGATGACATATTTTCATGTGTCCAATGGTCATTTAAGAAACAAATACTCTTTTGTTCTATCACCAGCCAAAAATAATTAACATATTTGCATTTAGGGAATATGAATATTAATAATTTACTTATTAATTACAAAATGTATAGCATGAGTGTCATCTTAATTGCTAAGAGATATCCGTAATTATTCCCTGATTCTAAGTTTGATAATGAATTATTTGAATTATTGGATTTACTTAATAAGTCTGAATAATAAACCATCTACTGTGAGCATACATCTTTCACCAAGCCTCTTTTCATATCCTCTTGCATTAGCTCCACTAAATGTTATTATCTTTACATAGTATATTGGTCTTGGCCTCCATAGTGTCAAATATACAAATAAAAATCGTTATAAAGACATAAGATGGAATGTTAGGTGAGGTTACCTCTGGGAGGATAGACATTCAGTATATATCAAATGACTAGGAAGGAATACACTAAAAGGTTAACAGTAGTTACTTAGGAAATGTTGGATTATGGCTAATTTTTTAGTATCTTTCTATGTATTTTCAATCTTACTATTTAAATATTTTAAATAGATGAAATAATTCATCTTTATTTGAACAAAGAACAATATCACAACTCTTGCCCCAAGGCCATCACCCCTCTGTGGATAAGAGATTTCACATATTTTACCCATTTTTTTTTAAAGCTATCCCTCTCCTTTTACACATCTAAATTGCTTAGGAGTATCAAGTGTTAGGAGCAGATAAAAAAGGGATAAATATGAAGTGTATCATAAGAGAGATATAAGGCATCATAGTGGCATTTAGGAGAATTTTTGGAGATGTGTAAAGAGGGAAGCTTAAGAAAACTTAAACATTTAGCTTTACGTTATCTGCCATTTGTATTGCCATATTAACAATTTTCCCATAGATCTTGAGTGTCTTTTGTTATCTAAATACACTTATATTTTTAAATTGGTTTACATGGACACCAAGGGAAAATTGTTATGTTCCATATTTGAGTTAGTGTTGGGCAGGGAAACAAGACATGGCAATAATGAGTAGAAGACAGAATTTAGTAGCAATGAGACTGGAACCAGAGGGAAACCTGAAGTGATAAGCCATGGGTATTTGTCAGCATATTGGAAAATAGATAGACCTTCCACAAGACTAAGGAGGAAATTTAAATTAATGCTAATTATTTCAGTGATTCAGGCAGCCATTTGGTTGAAAGTTGGTTTCTCCATATATAAGGCTGTTTGAACTCTGGTATCAGAGTCCATACCAGCTCCACCCCCTCCCCCCATCATATTGTGCTTTTGATTTATTCCCACTATTTTCAAAGTTTGGAATATTTTGAGTCTCTCTCTCTGAATTGTTCACCATCTGTTTATCTCCGTTGGGTGCAAACGTCATCGTTTGCTCTATTGTTGCTCAGAAGCCAATTTGCTGGTACAATATTCCAAGGTTTGCTATGTGGCTGCACTATTGCACATTGGAGTTCAGAAAAATATGTCTCTGAAGCTCAATTTATCTGTTCAACCAAATGTAGTTATTTGGAAAGTACAGAATGATCACAGTTCTAAAATGGATCTACCGCAATTTAAAGAGATTTAATATATTCAGTGATCAGTTCCATACAAAGAGTATAAATTTCACATGGACTAACAGTAACAGATTGCAGGGATTCTAATGAGTGAGTTTCTATGTCTTCTAGGACCTATACAAATATGTAGCCATGATAAATGAGAAGAACTGAAAAAAATATGCACATTCTACACAAGGTAATTACTCAAGTGGAGATTATATTAAAATAGATATTTGCTCAACTTCTAAAGTAAAATCACACATTTTTTACCTTAAAAATGACAACATATGTGGAATATTCCCTAAGTATAAAATTGTTGTTCAGGTGTTTTCACTACAGTGAGGAGATGTTGAAGAGAGAATATTCAACTCAATAATTTAAGTTTCAAAGGTATTACAGTAGGCTAGAGTTGGCAGTTATCACACATAAATTTCATAGACAATTGCATAAAACTTTCTAATTCTGGGCATCAACTCAAATTCTGAGAACTTATCGTTTACTTTCTATTGAAACCAGCGCCTCGGTAATAATAGATGATATGGCAATATCATCTGAGTAACATTTGTATGTGAGATATCAACATGGCTAAAAATATATTAAAAGGAAACTGAACTTCTTTCCCCTAAAAGGCATAGAAAAAAATATGCTCTTTCAACAGTTTGTCTACTCTTTTTCAGACTTTCACGAAATAACGCAAATGTCACCCTCCAAAGAGAAGCAAAGTGCTGTTTTCAATATCAGTCAGCGAGATGAAGTAACTGAACGTTAAATTTTGCTGCTAGAATTTTTCTCTAAGTTGAACAGTTAACCAAATTATGATTTGCTAAAAAGGATAGCTGTGATTGTTATTTATATGAGCCATATTGCCCCATTTACACAATGTTAAAAGTTTAGTAGTATACTGCACATATTCAGTGTCTAATTTGTGTAACTATCAGTGTGAGGGGCCAGGATCTTAGGCTGCACATATTAAGAGGTTGCTAATTCTGGGGCACTAAATCCTCCAGAAATATCAGCTGTATTGTTTATATCATTTGTGATACTGAGTGCTCTTGCCTGTTTTCTAGTTTTTGGGTGACATCTTTTCAGGGTAAACTTACTATGTCGTTCATTCAGCCCATACCCCTCCCCTAGAACAAGGATAGAGTATATTACAAATCCTGTTGTAAACTCCAGTGTTGGCACAAATTTCTAAACGGCAATTAAATGTTCCAATGATACCAATAAAAGTGATCTCCTAAAATGGTGCAAACTGACAAAAAGTGTTCTAGTTTATACGTTGTCTCACTTTATTTCTAGAAACCATTTCATTTTGGGGGTCAGGGGATGAGGGAGATGGATAAACCAGCATCTGTCTTATTCTTCAAAATGGAAAGAAAAACAAAAAAAATAGATTGTAAGCCTCCTTTTCAACAATTCACTTTGGTTTCAAAGATAAAGAATCACACACACATTCGCACACACACTATATGTGTTAGCTAGTTTCCAAAGACAGTGTGAAACCTAAATGTGCATTCACTACCTGCCATCAAGAATGGCAATGCTCCTCCCCTTGAATCTGAGTTAGTCCTGTGACTGCTTTGTCAATAGAATGAGGACAAATTGGGTTTGAGGTTCTTCTGAGCCCCAGGCATTAAGAAGACCTAGCAGCCTGCAGTCTCCACCACAGAGACCTTAGCTGCCACTAAGAAGTCCAAGTTATCCTGCTCGAGGGAGAGCCACATGAAGAGATCTTGGAAGTTTAAACACAACATAGAGAAAGAAGTATGGAGGCACCGGACATCCAGACCCAGCAGACAGGCCCAGCTACGATCCGACTATACCTGCATAAGAGACCCAAGCTAGATCTGTAAAGCAATCTCTCAGTTCTGTTCTGGCCAACACACAGAATCATGAGATAAAATAAAATGATTATTGTGTAAGTCAGCAAATTTTGAAGTTATTTGTTATTTGACAACATTGAAGTGAAATAAATTTTATTATATAGAAATGGCGTATTGCTGTCACAAAAAAAAATGTGTGTCACTCATTTTGGGACGAGATGGTGGTTAGAAGCCGGAAGTGCCTTGAGAAGATTGTTAGACTTGAAGGAAAAGGAGGAAATTATTCTTTGAAAGAAAGGGACCTAAGTTATATAAAAGCAAAATAATTAACAAAACAGTCAACCGAGCCATCACGAAAGACTGAAAAGGTACCTAAAGAACTTGTTGATCTGGCTAATGAGATTCCTAGGCAGAATGTTGAGAACGTGAACTGTTTTTTTTTGTTTTGTCTGATTTAAAAAAAAAAACAGCAAAAAGCTGTTGATGATAAAGTATAGGAGAAGCCAGATGAGCTGAAAAGGGAACTGATCAATTTGGCAGGGTAATTTAGAGGAAACATAAAGAAGCAAGAATGTTCTGGCTTCCAAAATAAAATTTTGTCTTATTCTCGGTTTTTCTAGAGGCCAAAAAAGGAAAAAACACAAGAAACAGCTTCAGAATAAAGGTCAAATCTAGGCCACTGCCAGTAAAACCTAACCTCAGGGTAAAGTTTAGATCAAGGATTAGTGTAAACCCCTTTGTTAAACCTCAGAAAAATCTAGTTGATCTCTAGACATCTTCACCTAGACTCAAAGGGCTCTAGGCCAAAATAGGATTTCTCGGAATCTTAGCGACACTTCACCTCAGCAGCCTCACAGGAGGTCTAAGGCAGAAAATATTTCACCTTTAAAAGAAACATGAGTGGTAATTTTAATCTAAGGTATTTTGTTATAATTTGATACATAACAATCCATAAATTTTATTAAAGGAATTATATCACATTGGACTGAAAGAAACAGATGTAACTCATAATGAAAATAGTCTCCCTGGACTCTCAAAATCTATAAGTAGGATGCAGGTGAAAAAGCTACTGAGCTGCAATCGTGAGTCATTTCTTATACAAAAGTGAGATTAACTCAGAGGGCAAATTAAAATCCAGGAGGATCAAGCTAACACCTATGGGGAGCCACAGCAGTGGATCTGGAAGCTCCAGTCAAGGAACTAGATATATGCACCCAGTTGGATACTAAAATTGCTATGAGCTACTTATTCCTCTCTTCCTACCCCTGTCCCTGTATTTGGACAAGAGCCAACTACAGATTCTCTGTCCCTGCTCATTATTGTATGTTGGGTTAGGAGTACAGAAAACTCGTCTGTATTTCAAAGGTCCTTAGCTAAAAAGGAATAATTTCCAAGGAGGTGAACCTGAGAAATCACACCAGAGGAACCTCATCCACAGTGGTCCTGATTTAGAGTAGAGAATGCCAGAATTCAAGCTGATACTGTAAAAGAATGATACTTTTGGGGGTCTAGTAAGGGAACGGGTATTTGCGGCACATGGAAGGAAATAAATTGTTATTGCAAGAGGGTGGATGGTCTCAAAACTTCTGCCCCTTGCAGTGCGCAAATGATACTTCTTCCATTAGCAGGTGGAACATATGTCTTTCCATTTGAATCCAGGCTAGAATTGTGACTAATTTGACAAATAGAATGCAGAAGAAGTGGTATTCTAGAAGTTCTGAGTCCAGGCATTAAGGAGAGCATTAAGGCAGCTTCCTCTTCTTCACTCTTGTAGCTTTGAAACATCATGAGAGAAATCCAGGCTACCCTGTTAATAGAGAGGTCCATGTGGAGAGATCCTGGATGATGAGATACCAACTGGAGAGAAAACCCACATGGAGAAGTACAAGGTTACAAACAACCAGCTTTAGCTATAAGCCCAGCTACCATCTGGCTGCAGCCGCATGAGAGAACTGAAGCAAGAAAGAAACCAACCAGCTGAGCGCCATCCAAATTGTGATATATAATAAAATGGTGGTTGTCGTAAGCCAGATGTTGGCAAACATTTTTGGCAAAAGGGCATATATTAAATATTTTAGGCTTTGTGATCCACATATGATCCCTATTCTTATAACCCTTTAAAAGTGTGAAAAACATGCTTAGCTAGCAGGTCATGCAAAACCAGGCCACAGGATGTGGGCAGTACTTTGTCGACACCTATTTTAAGCCATTAAATCTTAGGTTGGTTTGTTACAGAGCAGCATGTAACCAAAACAATATATAATCATATTTAAATCGTAAGAGGGAAATTTAACAGCATGTTTAAGATTGTTAGACATATTAGAGAGAATGATATAATTTCATTACGTTTTTAAAACAAAATAAACTTGTATCTGGAAGGTAATATTTTTTGACCTGATTTCTCAAACAATAATACACAAGATAAAAGTGTGTTAAAAAGAGAATAACCAATAATTCTGGGAATAATAAGTAGCAATACATGTTTTAGTTTAAATTTATTCTAGTTGATCAAATAGACTATGAGTTTTTGAATTCCAACCTGCCACACATAAATTATAGAACAATTTTTTGTTTAACCAATGTGTGCAGTTCATCTTGCCTTGCTGAAATCCATCATGTCAGCTCACAAAAACCTTCAAACCCACACACCTACCAAGGTTTGTACATAAAACTCTGTGACTCCTCATTTGTCTTGTTATAAAACTAATTACTGAGTACCTAGTATGGGTTATAGCAGTTGCTTAGTAGTTATGTGGGGAAAAATGATAAAATGTTTACAGTACTTACTTTGATGGAGGAGGTGATCTTCTCAAAAAAATAAGATGCACGCAGTTAATTGTTGGAGTAAAATGGGAAACAATTTATCCGTATGATCATTTTCATAGAGTAACTACTTGAATCTTTGCAAATTGACTGAAGATAAGGTGAGACATAATTAGGTGTCAAGTGAATGTTGTGATTGGGAGTTTAGAAGAGACATATTTATTGCTAAACTTTTAAAAAATTGATTTGTTACTGATCTTCTACGTGTGTTATTTTTGGTATAGATGCAAATATTCAGAAAAATTGAAATCTGTAATTTGTTGTGTCGTTAGGTATCCAAAGTTTTGGTTGCATGGTGAAACATTGGAGTATTATATATGTGTACATATTTTTTTATATAATCTCAATCAGAGAATATATATATAATAAAAATATGAATGTTTGATTCTAAGAGGAAATGTACAAAAAATTTAAAATATCTTTATTGTAAGTGAAGTTCAGAATTATAATTGTTAGTTCTATTGTGTCTTTATACTGATGTGTATTAACTCAGTCGACAGTGAAATAAAACTCAATTCACAAGTCTTCATTTGGAACTTTTGCTTGAATGTCTTTTTCTTAAGTATTCAGTGACAAGGCCATTTCATTCCCTTCTTATAAATAAACAGGCATATAATATATCAACTATTTTTGGCCAACATTGTTGCTTCTCAGTATGCATTGTTAGGTCCCTATGACATCAATTTCACATTGGCCTTCTCCTGATAAACACGCCAAATTGTAGATGATCCTTTCCTACATTCTCTTGCACATTCAAAAGTGCAAGCTCTTCAAATTACTACATAGATTTTAAAAGTCCTTCTAAGCAGGATAACCATAAAGACTTTGAGGTTTTCCTGAAAATGCACAACACTTCAAATCACCTACTCTAACCACTGTAAAATTTATGTTCACAATATTATTTCTTTAAATAGGCAATTTGAGGGAAATGCCCTTTCCTGCTTCTCACAGTGAAAGAGAAGGACAAAGAATTGAATATTTATTATTCTAACTTACAAAAGGAACAAAAGAAAAAAACTCACACACATAACATTGTTTGGTCTACATTCAAAATGCTCACCAACCACAAAGTTCTTCCACACTCTACTTCTCTGGCACAATCCATACCTTGGTTGAAATTTGAGCTTCAGCTATTCTTAGTTTATACGTTCTAACTAGTGAAATTTAAGGGTTAAAACCAAGATAGCAAATTTGTCTCAGTTCTGAGGAAAAAAGTAAGGGTCACCGATTCCATTAACTATACCCTTCCATTCTTTTAGACTCCAAGATTTCCCACATCACCTTTGACAGACTTCAATGTGGTATTCTGAGGCTGATAAACATTTTCCCATGGAAGACCCAATATCACATACCTGCCTCTTTTAAGTGGATCATTGTCGATTAACGCCAGCCCACATGGAACCAGAGTGCGCTGTGACAATTAAGTTTTATAATTTAGTATTCAATACTTTCTCTGAGTAGACTTCTTTTTTCCTTTTGCACAGGATGCTTGATTATTTTTCCATAGCTCTTTTTTTTTTTTTGCTTGTTATTCCACTCTTTCAGAAACTTCCTAAATATTCCCGTGTTAGAAGTGCTCAGTCATTATATGAGTTGTGTAGAAAAAAGTTTAGCAACATTTCTGGAAAAAGAAAAATAAAGTCCACTAAAAAAACTGGCGCTGTTTCACCAAGTTACATATTTTGTGGTGATAAAACAATACAAATATTTTCATATAATGTCTTTCAAACTTTTAAGTGATTTTTAAACTATTATTCATTTACCAAGTACCAGTGCCTTAAGACAGATTCATTCTGATTTGTGAAAGATATGGTTTCATTCATATTTGTGAAAGTTAATCAATGTTGTCATGTTTTTATACTTTAACATACGTTATTTACATCTATATTTCTATGACAAAAAGCTTGCAATACCTAAATTATTTTCTTTGCATATTCTAGCACTGTTTTAGATCTTTGAATTCTAAAACTGTTGTTATTGCTTGAACAAATAACCACTTTTTAAAAATAATTTAAAAAAAACTTGAGTAACAAAAACTGTTTCTGCACTCAGCAGGAGATGTTGTACACGAAAAGTAAAACAATAATCAAATTATAATAATTATTGTTATGATCAACAACACCTGCACTTATAATTTCTTTTTTTAAAAAATAAAAATACAACTATTTTTAACCAATATGAAACAACAGTTAATATACTTATTTCTAGCTTGCAAAATAAAAGAAAAAATTAAAAATCCAAACAAAATGCCTAAAGGACATAACAGAGAACTGAAATGTAAATATACATGGATAATAAATATGAACACATAGCAAATAAAATATGAAGAAAAAAATAAAAAAGCATCAAATATAAGATAGCATTTTCACTCATTAAATTGGCATTTTTTCAATGATAATCAATGCTCTTGAAGGTAAGGCAATATTCAAGACAGATTCAGAGCTGGTCAGAGTTGTATAAGTTAATAAAACATTTATGAAAATATTTAAATAGGCCATGTATATTAGCATGTCCGTAGTAGGTACTCATGAGAATCTAATTTATGAGAGAAGGATTAAAAAATATTAACCAAAATTGTATACATATGCCAAAACATTTATACAAATGCCCAACATTTAGGAACAACTTAAATTTTAACTTATAGTGAAATGTTCAATAAATTATACCACCTGTGCCACCATCAAAGACAGTGGCACCTCTCGCAAATGCTTGCTAGGATATACACCTTCATGTTGCCCACTTTTGAATTAAAGCCTCATGGGGTTGCTTCAAACTGGCAGCATCTAGGAAACATGCATGCACCCCAGAAGCAAAGGAGTCTGGGAATGTTTATTGCCTAGTTTTTACATTAGGAAAGCCAGGCTCATAATGTAGAAAATTACCACATCATAGAGAGGATGCCCCACGATGTTGGGCACAGACAATACGCGTTCACTGTAAAATGTCTATTTTCTGTGTTATTTGTATAAGCATGTGTATTTTTTAACAAGCGTGAAAAAGGCAATTCTTCCTTCCTCTGATGATCAGGATTCTTCTCCCCATTTCACAATTAACTCAAGCAAATAGGTTTTTATTTGCTTGTTATACAAATTAAACATTGCAGAACATTTAGTTTTCTATCTACTTTGATTTTTATTGTTTTAGATGCAAACTTTCTCAATCACATATGTTTTAGGAAAAAACAGCATAATTTTTAGCATAATCACAGCAGGAGATACACAACCTGGTTTTAAATCTTGACTCCACCATTTATGAGCCATATGATATTGTAGTGGTTTTACCAACTATATGTTTGTTTCAGTTTCTTCACCTGTAAAATGGTAGTAATTGTAGTTAAGTAATAATGTTGTTGTGAGCACTGATTCACTTACTTAATATACATAAAAACTTTAGAACAGTTCCTGACAGAGAGTAGGTACCACATAAAAGTTAACTAAGTGACTTCTACAAAAATATGATTGTTTGCAATATTTTTCAGGTGTGGAATTTTAAGTCAAATAGGAATACAGAGAACTATGATTTTATTAGCTTTATTGGCCACTGTGTCTCTTATCCAGTTGCCTAACCACATAACACATTTTTTTCAATACTATTTTGCAGAAGTGGAATTTACTTCCTTTCTCTAATTATCAACTATTTCTTGCTAACTACCCCTACTTTGCTCTTCAGAAATTCAGTAAATGTAGTCTTTGAAGGACAATCACAGTATTCCTGGTTTTAAGAGGTTACAAAGACAAATAGGCATGAAACTTTATTTCAAGCATTATATATATTTAAACAAGAGGATAAACTGATTTTCTGTAAGATGTACAGGTTAAGAACATAGTAGGAAGAAGTTATTTCAACTATTTCACCTGAGGATATTAGGGAAGGCCTACCGAAAGGAAAAAGAAAGAAAGCAATGTGGTTATACCATTGGTATTATAGGGCTTGTGCATCCTCCCCTTCCCCCTGATTGAGGATTCATTATTAATAAAGACTCATGAGGGTAAAATTTGGAGATTCATCCTTCCATATTTTTGCATCCTCAAATACTCCTTATCCTTTCAGATTTGGTCGGCTACCTATCATGATATCCAAAATCCCGCCTTGATAGAATGTCCTGATGTTATATAAATTGATATTATGTGGTTCCTGGGAACATCTTTTCTCTCTAAGTTTTGATAGTTACAGGAGTGCCTAATCCCAGAGAAATTATGCTAAATCCTGCTCAGGTCTGTTTGTGGAAGACAATCTCCATTAATATTGTAAGCGTCTCTGTTGAAATGCTTTGAAAATGTAAAATGTCCCAGTCTTATAGCCTTCTACAATTACAGATTTTCTAATATCATTTCTCATTGCTATCGTCAGATAAATCAAATTTAAAACTCAAAATTTAAAACTCATTATACTTACAATTTATCCATTAACTTACATTTATTATACTCACTACCATAATTACTATCCATTCATAGCAACTCACTTTGACATAGTTAATATTTTACCTTACAACCACAAATGCTGTTAGTAACCTATAGTAGTTACTTTCATCAGTAACATAATATTAACTTCATTGTCTTCATATAAAGACAATATATAAAATGACCTGAATCTGCTTCTATTTAATATTATCAGTGCTGTATAATAGAGTTAAGAGAACTTAGGACTTAACTATAATAGTTGTATAGTTAAACACTAAGCATTTCCTTTAACAAAATTTGCTATTTCTTTAAAAGTAGCTGTTAGGCTGTTACATCATTATCTTGTTTAATGAATTCTTTAAACTTTTCTGATAATCAGATTCTTGTTATAGTTATTTTCTTGATGGCTTGAAATTAAGGTTATTTGTAAAACGTGTTAATCAGTTTAGCACATGGAAAACACTGACAAAACATACAATCTCATTGTGAATAATTATTTTTTTGGTTTCAGTATTTATGTTTGGATCTGTCAAGGTCCAGTCAGGAGACAGAAATCACACAACAGTTATTTTAATAGAGAACATTTATTATAAAGTTTAACGAAAATTTAAAAGGCTTTATCAGTTATATACTACCATGTAACCAACTACTCCTTTACTTAGTGGCTTAAGACAATCATGATTTATTTTTTCTCGTGATTCAGTGGGTTGGCTCGGATCATCTGTGTAATCTTTCTCTTCCAAGTGGTCCAACTGGGGTAACTCATGCAGCTCCATACAACTGGGAGCTCAGCTGGGGTGGGAAAATCCTAATGGCTCATCCACATGTCTAGCACCTCAGTTAGGGTACTGAAATATCTGGGTCTGGCTAGAGATCTCTCACAGCAGCATAGCTGGACTTCTTACATGGTGGCACAAGACTCCAAGAGAGCAAATATAACGTTGCCAGGCCTCATTTCTGCCCCATGCTATTGGTCAAAGCAAGTTGCAATGCCAACTCAGATTCAAGAAGAGAAGTTGGGGCTGGCCCCGCAGCTTAGCAGTTAAGTGTTCATGCTCCGCTACTGGCAGCCCGGGTTCGGATCCCGGGTGCGCACTGACGCACCACTCTGAGGCCTGGCAACGCATGCTGAGGCAGCGTCCCACACACAGCAACTAGAAGGTTGTGCAACTATGACATACAACTATCTACTGGGGCCTTGGGGAGAAAAAGAGAAAAAAAAAAGGAGGAGAATTGGCAATAGATGTTAGCTCAGGGTCGGTCTTCCTCAGCAAAAAGAGGAGGATTGGCATGGATGTTAGCTCAGGGCTGATCTTCCTCAAAAAAAAGAAGAAGAAGAAGAAGAGAAGTAAAGTCCCCTTAAAAGGAGGAGTCACAGAAATGTACAAGGATGGGAGAATAGTTAACAATTGTCATTGACGACAAAGCATAAAAAAGAATACTAGGTACATGGAGGTAGCAGCTGCAAGAGGCAGCTACCCACCCAGGGCTGGTGGAACCAAGAGAAGAGATTGGGATAATTAAAACTTCAAAGGTTGGAGGAGAAGCCACATGAGACTGGAACTCAGACGCCTGATAAGAAGGCACTACTGTGCTGGGGCTATTTTCTCAAAGCTCAACAGCGGAACCCCATGGAATGACACCAGACATTTTAAGTATTAGCATATTAACCCTTTATTTGATCTTATTCAGTCTTTCATGAATGCTGGCATCTCTGACGTTATATGATGAAGATGGTTTTAAAAGTATTGAATTTCTTTTTTCAAGTTGAAGCATGCTCTTACTGGAACAGATTGTCCACTGCGTGTCACTGTAGTGAATTGTCCACTACTTTGTCACTGTAGTGAGTAAATAGGGAAAAATTAAAAATCAACAGGAAGAAAACAGAAATGAGCAGGTCTATTCTCCCTCCGGCCTTTTCTCACCCTCTAGCACCCCTACTGGTGAGCCAAACAAAAAGCCAGCTGGCTGAGCAGAAATGTGGTTTGTAGACTCCCTGCCCCTGCATTGAAAAGCCTAGAGTGGTCTTGGTGAGTTTAAATCTAAGCACAATATCCACTTCTGGATGTAAACAATAAACAATAGAAATGTACATCCCTGTACCTTAGTGGATCATTAAAGGGGAAACACGTCATAAATTAATTTGCACAATGAAATTTTAAAGGTAATAAAAGACATACTCCCTGGGGGCAGGCCCTGTGGCTTAGCAGTTAAGTGCACGCGCTCTGCTACTGGCAGCCCAGGTTGGGATCCCGGGCACGCACCGACGCACAGCTTCTCCAGCCTTGCTGAGGCGGTGTCCCACATACAGCAACTCGAAGGATCTGCAGCTATGACATACAACTATCGACTGGGGCTTTGGGGAGAAAAAAGGAAAAACAAAAGGAGGAGGATTGGCAATAGATGTTAGCACAGGGCTGGTTTTCCTCAGCAAAAAGAGGAGGATTGGCATGGATGTTAGCTCAGAACTGATCTTCCTCACAAAAGGAAAAAAAAGACATACTCCCTGATATTGACTTTCATAATATCTCCAATGGTTAGTGACCCTTAACTAAATAAACATCATATTATAAAAAAAGTTATATTTTCCCTGTGTTAAAAAATTCATTGTTTCATGAATCTTACAAATAGTTTCTCAAGACAATTTCAAAATGAAGTTCAGTGATCACATTATTTTAATAAATCCGTAGACTCTAAGGATGGTTGTTTATAAAGATAACATGTTTTTGTGTATTTAAGGTTTAATACGTGTTTTTGTTTCTTTTTAGCATTACTTTCATTTGCACCACATGTGTGCCAATATAAAAAGTTCAATTCTGCCAGAGAATTATAGGAAATATTTTACTTATACACACTTTATTTCAAAGCAAATTAGATATGCTCAAATACTTACAACATAAATATCCACTTATAGAACTGTTAAAATAAATAGTTCCTTGTTGTGGATAGCGGACCCAACTTCCTGTTTGTCTTCAGAAGACAACTGAAGCCTCACATTCATTTCAAGACAGCTACCATGGTCAGTCCTCTGTTCTCTTTTTTACTCTTCGACTTCCTCTTAATATTAACAAAAGGAGAGTTCCACAAACAAGTGAATAGGTTTTCGAAAAGTGCTTTTGTGTAACAATCTGTAGGTGAATAATTAGGATTTCAATGTTTTTAAGAAATTAAACTTTTATCCCTAGTTTGAAATTAGGTTAAGAAAGAATATGGGATGTGAATGACTTTTAAAAGTAAAAGTTTTAGCTAAGAAATGGAAATAGGAAAACAAAAGTTCAGACCGCAGACCTAAGCCTCTCATCATATAGTATTCTTCGTGCAGACTGAATTACTTGTAGACCAGGTATGCTTTCTCTAATGGCATTCAGACTAAATGGACTGCTGGCTGGCATGGCTGTAGTTGTGTGGTCAGTATTCTACTCACTAGGCAGGGATTTTTACTTCATACATCATTCACAAAGGGCAGCAGGAATTCCACAGTCATCAGTTCACATTTCAATTGTTTTAAACTCTAGGTGTTGTTTTGAAGTTAAAAAGAATCAAGGATCAGATAGTCATCATACCCTGCATCCATATAATTTTAAACCAGGAGATGTGACAATTTTAAACCAGGAGATGTGACACTGGGGCAAGGCACAGTAGATTTTCTTGTAAGAACTATGGATAGATTAAAGAAACTACTGTCACAGTGCCTCAGTCTTTCATGAGGAGACAATAAATGATGGTTTCACCAATGTTATCTCTGATCTGCTGAATACATAAAGGAGAGAGAGGTAAAACTTACTTTCCATCAAAATGCTTTCACATGGACACATTTACAAAGGAAATCATACTGTAGACTCAGAAATGAATTCTTTTGGTACTTTGTAGCAAGCAAGGGGAATGTTACACTCGTTTATTTAGAAAATCCTTCTGTTAGCCTTCTTTGATTTTGTGTAGCCATGGAGAAATGGTGAAGTAGGCTAAGTTCATATTCTATATGCAGAAGTACCCACAGCCCTTAGGCTGCCCCCTCGCTCTGTGTGACATCTAATTTACAACATTATTTTCTGGTTCTGATTCTTTGTTCTTGCCACCTGAGAACCTAAAAATTGAGGTATGGGAGCATTCTCTAGAAGTTTTCTCTCTCTCTTTTTTTTTTATCGCTCATAAAATTCAGTATGCTTTTGTGCAACATTAATAATGCATGGCCATCCACTTGTGTTTGAATTAATCAAGAGGCAGAGAAATAATTTTTATATTTTGGAGGGTAGTGAACAAATTTATGCTAAATGTTTGAAACATTCTAAATCTTAGTAGGTAAACCCTTTGAGATTTTTTTAAATTTCTCAATGTTATGCTTATGATTATTTTTATTTGTAATATGCAGAAAAGATAGAAAGTATAAGACATGAAAAATGGAATGGAATAGGATTAAAGAGAATATGCTCTGAGCCAGAATGCTTGGTTTGAATCCTGGCTCTGTCACTTGTAAGCATTGTGCCCTAAGGGATTTAACTTCCCTGTCTCAATTTCTCATCTGAATGAGAGAGTCAGTAATAATATTCACTCCATAGAGTTTTATAGGATTTAATGGATTAGTGTATTTAAAGTATATTGGTATATTTACAGTAATTTTGAGTAACTGGTACATATTAAGTACTACACATTAACTCCCAAGACCAGGGACTTGGTCAGTTTTGTTTATTGCTGAATTCCTATTACCAAAAAGAGTGCCTGGGGAATGTTGGTACTGTAGGGGGAAGAGGGAGAATCTCCCTCTGCCTTTCCCCTTAAGGTTCTTATGGCTGGCCAAATAATTAACAAGACAGGTTAGCAGGAGAAAATAATACCAAGTTTAATAACATGTATACATGGGAGAAAGTAGGGACACTGCGTTTCTCAACACAATAGCAGAAATTCTCGTCTTAAATACCATGTTCAGCCAATGACAAAGGAGGATGTTGGGGGTTGGGGGGGTCAGTTACAGGAGATTACCACTAAAGCACAGCAAACAAGAGTAAGGTTATTATGCAGCTTTAAGGCCTCACTTTCCACATTGATAAGCCTCTAGAAATGAGGCCATCCCCCCTCTTCCCAAAACAGAGAGGGAGATACATTTACAAATGGAGATTTCCCTTATAAATGTAAATGATTGTCTGCCAACTCCTCGCAGGGTCATCCAGAGAATGTGGCCAGAGAGACAGAACTTCTGATAAGAGGGGCTTGTTGGTGCCTTTCCTATTGTAATCTCCATCCTACATTATCTTTATAGCCATCATGATAGATCTGTTCCAGGAAGGAGCCACCATGTCAAATTCTTTAGGCAGTTAGTGGGGGAGGTCAAATGTCCCTAGAGAAAACAACCAAGGTAAAGAGATAGATTTCAGAGTGGCCAAATCTTGATCTCCCACAGTACTTATACCAGTTTTTGTGTGTGTGTGTGTGTGAGGAAGATCAGCCCTGAGCTAACATCTGATGCCAATCCTCTTTTTTTTGCTGAGGAAGATTGGCCCTGAGCTAATATCCATGCCAATCTTCCTCTGCTTGGTATGGGACACCGTCACAACGTGGCTTGACAAGCAGTGTGTCGCTGTGCGGCCGGGATCCGAACCTGTGAACCCTGGGCCACGGAAGCGGAGCCCGTGCACTTAACCACTTGTGCCACTGGGCCGGCCCCTCATACCAGTTTTTATTATTTGAATTCTAATTAATTCCTTGCTGTTCTCCTGAAAACTATATTTTCTAAGTCCTTGCTCGATGGCGCCTAGGTAGGTTCAACCATAGGGAGACACTGGTGGAAAATTAGTGAGGGAGAAGTGGAGAAGCCAGAGTGTTCCTCCTTTTCTAGCTCCCTCTCAAGTTGGTTTTTCTCCAGGAGGCTCCTCTCTTCTTTGCTACTAGTTCCTTGTCCAGCTCCTTCCTGGGAGTCCCTTTGTAGTTACAGATGGCACTGGCTTCTGAGTTCTAGTAACACTACTTCATTCTTGTGCCTATCCAATCTTGGATGATAACTGCCCTCCTGATTGCTGTTCTTTATGTCACTTCACCGTCTATGTATCTTCTCAACTCTTGTATTATCTATACAATTCCCTTATAAAATTATCTCTGAATAAAATACCTAGACTATTTCTTGGTTCCTTGCAAGACACTTGATACATTGCTCAAGAAATATTGTCCAAATGAATTAATAAAGAAAGCAGCAGTTACGTATTACCACATGATACGTTCTGATTCCAGAGGTTGTGACATGTTCACCCAATGAAGAGGAAGTCATACTTCAGTGCGGCAATCTTTAAAGGAAAGGTGTGTTAGAAATGAGGCTTTCTTCATAATATTGTAATTTGGAGAGTAATGAGACAGAGAGAAATCAGCCTCTAGATACCGAAAAAAAAAAGGGATAAGAAGATAAGTCCCTCATTCTAGACTAGAGCTGATATGGTACAAATCTTGCGTGTTGTATAATACTTTGAGACCTGTCTGGATCTATTAGCTCTTACCAAAAAAAAAAAAAAAAAAGAGAAGAAAAAGAAAAACTATGAACTTAATAGAAGTAAAGCCAGGTCTCAAGAAGAGTGGTCACTATCATATCCATCACCAGCACATCCATCCAAGTGGAGGATGAATAAACTGTGAGGCAAACGAAGGACATTGGGGATGTAGTGAAGTTTCTTTCTGCTTTATTTTTGTCCAAGGTCCCAGTACTAATAGATTCCCTACTTCCTAGAGTGTACCTTTTTGGATGAGCCACTTTGTGTGAGTTAGAGACTTGGAATAAACTACACTACCTTACTTCCAGACTTTTTTTTCTCTTCTGTCTTATTCAAGAGATATCTTGTAAAGATACAATTCCATTTTAACAGAGAATAGGAAGTTAAAAGTAAAGCAATAATTTATAACAGTAGAATTTCAGATATAGGAACATTCTCATGAGAAAAATAGTTTAGGGGTAAGGAGCTTTCCTGGCACTCCTGAAGTCACATAAAGTAAGAAAGTTTCTACACATTTTACATAGAAGGCTTATTTTGTTTGTTGCCGAATTATTAACTTGCAACCTTCTATAATATCTTAAATGCATGAACATTATTCTTACTATCATAGTAGCATCTTATTTCATAAAATAAACTATTCTTTTATGTTAATGGCCTTGAAATAATGACAGTATTTTCCTTTCTCTGAACACTAACTATACCTGTATTGAAACTAGTATAGAGTTAATACTCAGTCTTTGATTGACTCAGGTTATCACCATTTCCTGAGCTGCATGACTTAGAGATAACAAGGTTCAGTGCACCTCTTGTAACCGAAAAATAGGATAGAGTTTACTGTCGGCCAAACTCCTAATACTCCTAAGGACTCAAGGATTGTCCCTAGGCTGATTCTGTTTCAGGATACCAGTATGCATAAACGAATCATTTCATATGGTTTTTTTCCCAGAGCTCATTGAAATTATCTTGAATGTGATGATAGTAACACAAAAGTAAGAGGCAATTTGGTACAGATAAAGGGTACTGAAACAGAAATCAGAAGAACTGAGTATCATTTCATTATTACCACATACTTTGCTGTGGGAATTAACACATTTGCCGATTGAGAAGATTGGGCTGGATGATTTCTGAAATTCCCTTCAGCTCCGATGACCAGCCATTTCAATTAGCTTTTCTACTATTTAGGCAAACCTTACATGCCTTTTTATTATAAATTAGACCTTGCTAACAGAATAATCTGTTTTTTCTACTAAAAGAAGTGAGAAGGAAAATGGATTCTATTGATTTTTTTTTTAAGATTTTATTTATTTATTTTCCCCCCAAAGCCCCAGTAGACAGTTGTATGCCATAGCTGCACATCCTTCTAGTTGCTGTCTGTGGGATGCGGCCTCAGCATGGCTGGACAAGCAGTGTGTCGGTGCGCGCCAGGGATCTGAACCCCGGGCGGCCAGCAACGGAGCATGCGCACTTAACTGCTAAGCCATGGGGCCGGCCCCTCTATTGATTTTTGAACTTTTATAAATATCAATAGAAAAAACCCTCGGGTTTTAAAAAACTGATAAGCAACTGGACATTTCTACCCAAACGGAATTAACCATTCATCATAAAATTATGCTTATTTTTTTTTTTACATTTAAATTATGAATAGCAATCACTATTTCTCCAAAAAGATACTCCTTCCATCTCCTAGCAGTTAAACTAATCGGTGTAGCTATTTTGGGATCCACATGTAGAAATAAAGGTATGAAGCTTGAATTTTATTAAATACTTGCATTGACTTACAAATGTAATTGATGTAAAATAAATTAGTCCGTGACTTGTTTTAATAAATTTTCTTTAAAAATATAGTACACATTTTTAGTAATTGCTATATATTTAACAATTTATGTATTTAGTAATTTAGTATATTATTATATATTTAGTAATTGTTTTTTGCATTAAGTGTTGTCTAAACCTAAAGTTATAGCACATCATAAATTCACTAGTTCATGAGATTTTAGAAGGAGATACTCTTCGTCACTCTATTCAAACATAAGTAACACACTTGTCCTGTACTGCTGCTTCCCTCTTCACCCTCCACCTCACTTTACTCAGTCTACTAAAGAGAAGATGGGATCGTTTGCCTTTCATAAAAAATCAGAAGAATAAACTTGACATCTTCATCTTCAGTTCAGCTATACCTTTGTGTCTCTTGGAAGACAGCTCTCCCCTGTTCTCCAGAGGACAGGCTCTCCTCCACCATATAGGGATCGCTGCCACTAGACGATTGTTTGCCTCTGTGTGCCTAGGTGGATAAACCCTTCCCAGTCTGGGGTTCAGCTGAGAGGCCCATTTTGATCTTCTTCAAAGCAACGTTGCCAATTAAACTATTATTACCAATGAGTAATATTTGAATCACTATCTCTTATTTCTTTATTTCTCAACTCTGTTAGAGAAAAGAGGGATATTTTGGGGGTTGCTACAAAGTCCCCAACAATTGGACATTGGCCAGAAATGGAGAGAAATAAGGCAGGGATTGAATTTTAGACAAAAATAACGTGTCAAAGTCTTGTGATGCGGTAGAGTACAGAGACCTTAGTTAACATGCGGACAAGGCATTCTGAACTTGGTAGTTTGTAGACACTTCTATGAGGCAGGCAGGTTGTAGCAGTAATTAGTTGACTTTCTTTTTTTTTCTTTCTTTCTTTTTTTTTTTTTGAGGAGGATCTGCCCTGAGCCAACGTCTGCCAATCCTCCTCTTTTTTTTGCTGAGGAAGACTGGCCTGGGCTAAGATCCATGCCCATCTTCCTCTACTGTATATGGGTTGCTGCCACTGCATGGCCTGACAAGCAGTGCGTGGGTGTGTGCCTGGGATCTGAACCGGGGAACCCCGGGCCGCCACAGCAGAGCGTGCGCACTTAGCCAATGGCACCACCGGGCCGGCCCCGTAATTAATTGAATTTAAACTGCTCTGTCCTAAAGAAGAAGCCACATGGTATTTTGACTCTAGCTTATACTGGGACTATCCACTGATGAGTCACTTTGAATACAGGTAGTAAATGTTAGGCCTCTGCAGAAATGAGGGCTGCATGGCCAAACATGGCAAATTTGTAGGTAATTTCACTATTCTGCGGCAGTGTCCAACAAACATACACTAAGCACACAAACTTCAACAAAGAGCCAGCCTGGGAAAACTGTAGCAGAGGCACACAGCTTCAGAATGCAAGTGTGCTATTTCATTATTTTTTTTGTTTTAAAATTTTTTGTTTATTGCAGTACATTGGTTTATAACATTGTATAAATTTCAGGTGTACATCATTATACTTCTATTTCTGCATGGATTACATCATGTTCACCACCCAAATACTAATTACAACCCATCACCACACACATGTGCCGAATTATCCCTTTCACCCTCCTCCCTCCCCCCTTCCCCTCTGGTTACCACCAATCCAATCTCTGTCTCTATGTGTTTGTTTATTGTTGTTATTATCTACTACTTAATGAAGGAAATCATACGGTATTAGACCTTCTCCCTCTGACTTATTTCACTTTGCATAATACCCTCAATGTCCCTCAATGTTGTCACAAATGGCTGGATTTCATCGTTTCTTATGGCTGAGTAGTATTCCATTGTGTATATGTACCACATCTTCTTTATCCATTCGTCCCTTGATGGGCACTTAGGTTGCTTCCAAGTCTTGGCTAATGTGAATAATGCTGCAATGAACACAGGGGTGCATGTATCTTTACGCATTGGTGTTTTCAAGTTCTTTGGATAAATACCAAGCAGTGGAATAGCTGGATCATATGGTAGTTCTATCCTTGATTTTTTGAGGAATCTCCACATTATTTTCCATAGTGGCTGCACCAGTTTGCGCTCCCACCACCAGTGTATGAGAGTTCCCTTCTCTCCACATCCTCTCCAACACATGTTGTTTCCTGTCTTGTTAATTATAGCCATTCTGATGGGCGTGAGGTGATATCTCATTGTAGTTTTGATTTGCATTTCCCTGATAGTTAGTGATTTTGAACATCTTTTCATGTGTCTGTGGGCCATCTGTATATCTTCTTTGGAGAAATGTCTGTTCAGGTCTTTTGCCCATTTTTTAATTGGGTTGGTAGTTTTTTTGTTGTTGAGATGCATGAGTTCTTTATATATTTTGGAGATTAAGCCCTTATCAGAAGTATGGTTTGCAAATATCTTCTCCCAATTGTTAGGTTGTCTTTTTGTTTTGTTGATGGTTTCCTTTGGTGTGCAGAAGTTTTTTAGTTTGATGTAATCCCATTTGTTTATTTTTACTATTGTTTCTCTTGCCCAGTCAGACATGGTGCTTGAAAATATGTTGCTAAGACCGATGTCAAAGAGCGTACGGCCTATGTTTTCTTCTAGAAATTTCATAGTTTCAGGTCTAACATTCAATTCTTTAATCCATTTGGAGTTAATTTTTGGGTATGGTGTAAGGTAAGGGTCTACTTTCACCTTTTTGCATATGGCTGTCCAGTTTTCCAAACACCATTTGTTGAAGAGACTTTCTTTTCTTCATTGTATGTTCTTGGCTCCTTTGTCAAAGATTAGCTGTCCACAGATGTGTGGGTTTATTTCTGGGCTTTTGATTCTATTCCATTGACCTGTGTGTCTGTTTTTGTGCCAGTACCATGCTGTTTTGGTTACTATATCTTTGTAGTATATTTTGAAATCAGTTAGTGTGATACCTCCAGCTTTGTTCTTTTTTCTCAGGATTCCTTTAGCTATTCAGGGTCTTTTGTTGTTCCATATAAATTTTAGGATTCTTTGCTCTATTTCTATGAAAACTTTTGTTGGAACTTTGATAGGGATTGCATTGAATCTATAGATTGCTTTAGGAAGTATGGACATCTTAACTATGTTAATTCTTCCAATCCAAGAGCACGGAATATCTTTCCATTTCTTTGTGTCTTCTTCAATTTCTTTCAGAAATGTTTTATAGTTTTCCATGTACAGCTCTTTCACCTCTTTGGTTAAGTTTATTCCTAGGTATTTTATTCTTTTTGTTGCAATTGTAAAGGGGATTGTATTCTTAATTTTTCTTTCTGCTACTTCGTTGTTAGTGTATAGAAATACAACTGATTTTTGTATGTTGATTTTGTATCCTGCAACTTTACCATATTCATTTATTACTTCTAAAAGTTTTCTGGTGGATTCTTGAGGGTTTTCTATATATAAAATCATGTCATCTGCAAATAGTGACAGTTTCACTTCTTCATTTCCAATTTGGATCCCTTTTATTTCTTTCTCTTGCCTGATTGCTCTGGCTAGGACTTCCAGTACTATGTTAAATAGGAGTGGTGACAGTGGGCATCCTTGTCTGGTTCCTGTTCTTAGAGGGACAGCTTTCAGTTTTTCACCATTGAGGATGATATTAGCTGTGGGTTTCTCATATACGGCCTTTGTTATGTTGAGGTACTTTCCTTCTATACCCATTTTATTCAGAGTTTTTATCATAAATGGATGCTGTATCTTGTCAAATGCTTTCTCTGCATCTATTGAGATGATCATGTGATTTTTATTCTTCATTTTATTAATGTGGTGTATTACGTTGATTGATTTGTGAATGTTAAACCATCCCTGCATCCCTGGAACAAATCCCACTTGATCATGGTGTATAATCTTTTTAACGTATTGTTGTATGCAATTTGCTCATATTTTGTTAAGAATTTTTACATCGATGTTCATCAGTGATATTGACCTGTAATTTGGTTTTTTTTTTGTGTTGTCCTTGTCTGGTTTTGGTATCAGGGTAATGTCAGCTTCATAGAATGAGTTAGGGAGCTTCCTCCCTCCTCAATTTTTTGGAAGTGTTTGAGAAGGATAGGTATTAAATCTTCTTTGAATGTTTGGTAGAATTCACCAGGGAAGCCGTCTGGTCCTGGACTTTTGTTTTTGGGGAGGTTTTTGATTACTGTTTCGATCTCCTTACTGGCGATTGGCCTATTCAAATTCTCTACTTCTTTTGGATCCGTTTTTGGAACGTTGTATGATTCTAAGAATTTATCCAGATATCTAAGAATTCTTCCAGATTGTCAAATTGGTTGGCATATAGCTTTTCATAGTATTCTCTTCTAATCTTTTGTATTTCTGAGGTGTCTGTTGTAATTTCTCCTCTTTCATTTCTGATTTTACTTATTTGTGCCTTCTCTCTTTTTTTCTTGGTGAGTCTAGCTAAAGGTTTGTGAATTTTGTTGATCTTTTCAAAGAACCAGCTCTTGGTTTTATTAATTTTTTCTATTGTTTTTTTGGTCTCTATTTCATTTATTTCTGCTCTGATTTTTATTATTTCCCTTCTTCTAATGATTTTGGGCTTTGTTTGTTCTTCTTTTTCTAGTTCCTTTAGGTGCATTGTTAGATTGTTTATTTGAGATTTTTCTTGTTTGTTGAGATAGGCCTGTATTGCTATACACTTCCCTCTTAGAATTGCTTTTGCTGTATCCCATAAATTCTGGCATGTCGTATTTTCATTTTCATTTGTCTCCAGGTATTTTTTGATTTCTTCTTTGATTTCTTTGTTAACCCAGTCGTTGTTCAGTAGCATTTTGTTTAATCTCCACGTATTTGTGGCTTTTCTGATTTTCTTCCTATAGTTGATTTCTAGTTTCATACCGTTGTGGTCAGAAAAGATGGTTGGTATTATTTCAATCATTTTAAATTTATGGAGACTCGTTTAGTGGCCTAATATGTGATCAATCCTGGAGAATGTTCCATGTGCATTGGAAAAGAACATGTATTCTTCGGTTTTTGGATGGAATCTTCTGTATATATCTACTAGGTCCATCTGTTCTTGTGTGTCATTTAAGACCAATGTTTCCTTATTGATCTTCTGTTTGGATGATCTATCCGTTGGTGTAAGTGGAGTGTTAAAGCCTCCTACTATTACTGTGTTATTATTTCTGTTTTTATGTCTGTTAATAATTGCTTTATATGTTTAGGTGCACCTACATTAGGTGTGTAGATATTTACAAGTGTTATATCCTCTTGTTGGACTGTTCCCTTGATCATTATGTAATGTCCTTCTTTGTCTCTTTTTACAGTTTTTGTTTTAAAGTCTATTTTGTCTGATATGAGTACTGCTACCCCAGCTTTCTTTTCATTGCCATTTGCATGGAGTATCTTTTTCTATCCCTTCACTTTCAGATTGTGAGTGTCTTTAGGTCTGAACTGTGTCTCTTGTATGCAGCATATATATGGGTCTTGTTTTTTCATCCAATCAGCCACCCTATGCCTTTTAATTGGAGCATTTAGTCCATTGATGTTTAAAGTAGCTATTGATAAGTACGTACTTACTGCCATTTTTTAACTTTTTTTTTCTCAGTGTTTTAGTGGTCCTTCTCTGTCCCTCCTTCTTCTATACAGAATTGATGGTCTCTTTAGTTTGACCTCTGTCTGAAAGTTCTACTCTTTAACACACCTCCTCCCTCTTTTTATGTTTTTGATATCATATCTAACCTCTTTTTTTGTGCATTTGTATCCATTACCCTCTTATCATGGAAATAGATAATTTTTCCTATTTGTGGTCTTCTTTTTTCCCCTTAAATTACTCCCATTAACATTTCTTGTAGCACTGATTTCTTGGTGACAAACTCCTTTAATTTTTGCTTATCTGGGAAAATTTTGATCTCTCCTTCCATTTTGAATGATATTCTTGCTGGGTAGAGTATTCTTGGCTGTAAGTTTTTTCCTTTTAGCACTTTAAATATATCGTGCCACTCTCTTCTAGCCTGTAACGTTTCTGCTGAGAAGTCAGCTGATAGCCTTATGGGGTTTCCTTTGAATGTATCTTGACTTTCTCTTGCGGCTTTTAGGATTTTCTCTTTATCTTTAATTCTGGACATTTTGATTATGATGTGCCTTGGTGTGGGCCTCTTTGGGTTTATCTTGTTTGGGGCTCTCTGTGCTTCCTGTACCTGGATGTCTGTTTCCTTCTTTAGGTTACGGAAGTTTTCATCTATTATTGCTTGAAATAGATTCTCTGCCCCTTTGTCTCGCTCTTCTTCTTCCGGGACACCTATAATACATATGTTAGTGCACTTGATGATGTCCCAGAGGTCCCTTAGACTGTCCTCACTCTTTTTAATTCTTTTCTCTTTTACCTGTTCAGCTTGGGTAATTTCTTCTAATCTTTCATCCAGCTCACAGATCCGTTCTTCTCTCTCCTCTACTCTGCTTTTGAGTCCTTCTAGTGAATTTTTCATTTCCAGTATTGTATTCTTCATTTCTGATTGGTTCTTTTTTATATCTTCCATTTCTTTGTTGACATTCTCACTGAGTTCATCTATTCTTCTCCCCACATCAGTGAGCATCCTTAACAGTCTTTGTTTGAACTCTCTGTCTGGTAAGTTGCTCATTTCTGTTTCACTTAGTTCCTTATCTGGGGTTTTGTCTTGTTACCTTACTTGGAATGTATTCTTTTGTCTCCTCATTTTGCCTCTTTCCCTGTGCTTGTGTCTACGTATTAGGTAGGTCAGCTACGTCTCCTGTTCTTGGATAGGTGACCTTATGTAAGTGATGCCTTAGGCGGCCTACAGTGTGCTTCCCTCAGTTCTCAATGTTCCAGGGTGACCCCTATGTGGGCTACGTGTGTCCTTCTGTTGTGGCCTGTTTGCTCTCCCTGTATGCGCCTAGGTAGGCCGTGTTATGCTCCTGGCCAGCTGTTGTAATGCTCAGCTGCTTGTAGTTGTTGTGGGCCCTTCAGTCTCTTTATCAGGTGTGGGGAGCCGCAACACAGTTGGCTGCAAGTTCTAATACCACATTTGTGTTGCAGTATTTCTTTTAAATTAGTAGGCCCCCAGCGTGGCAGGTTGTTAGGCTCAGGACCTTACAAATGCTATAAGCCTCCAGCCTTAGGTCTCTTGTCAGCTCTCTGAGGATTGCAGCTGGGTGGGGCTGGCCTCATGCACGTGAGCACCCAACTGTTTCAAGCTTTGGAAGGTGGAGCAAACCCCTTATGTGGGTCTTTGAGAAGCACAAGTCTTCTGCAGCTGACAAGCCCTGCTGCCCACAGGTCCACACACATAGTCAACACAGTCCTGCCCTGTGTGCGCACCTCGACCCCCTGAAGTGGACCTAGTCTGCCCGTGGCAGATGCCCCACAAACTCAACCACTGCCCCACACTCTCCACCTGCTCCTTGTGCACGCCCTGCCCCACTGAAGTCAGCTCAGTTGCCAGGCTGCAGAGAATCCAGTCACCAATCTGTGCAGGCCCACAAGTTGCCTGAGGGCTTGTTGTTGGGTGGGGCCAGTGTCTAGGGTGGGCTGCCTGCCCTGGCTGAGCTGGATTAAATCGGTGCTCTAGTGGGTGGGGCAGACCTGGGCTAGCAGGCCCCAGGGAGAACTCCAATGGCGTCTGTGTCAGCACGCCCACACCAGGCCACAACAATGGCCGCCACGAATGTCCCAGTCCCTGGAGAGGTCTTACCCCTCACTGAGATGCACTCAGGGCCTATCAGGTAAGTCTCTTTACACCAAAGCACTGTGCACCTTTCTTTCTGGTTAATTTAGGATGCTTTCTGAAATGGGTGAGTTTGTGCGTGGGCTCTTTAAGAGCTGGTTTTAATTTCTTTGTGAACCCCCAGCTTTTCTGGGGGTTCTCCCCAATGTTTTAGTAGCAGGCAAAGTCAGATATTCTGCCACTTGTCTCAATTGTGCTGGGTCCACAGAATGCCCACAGCAGGGGTGCTCCCGGCTCAGAGCCCCGCACCTCCAGGGAGGGCTGCGGACCTGTGTGCTGCTCCCGGCGGCCGTGAAACGCTGCGGCTTGTGAAGGTGGCATTTTTCCTCTCCAGAAGGGAGTCTCTGCCTCTTCTACCTCAGTTAGGATTGTCCGTTGTTGCAGGAGTTCCTCTTATCCAGTTTTCAGTTCTGTCTCAGGGGTCATTTTTCCACGAGTAGTTATAAATTGGCTGTGTCCACGGGAGGAGGTGAGTTCCGAGTCTGCCTACCCTGCCATCTTGACTTCTCCTCCTGCTATTTCATTCTAAACAGGCACACATTTTTCTAGTAGTCATGATTTCATTTTTGGAATAATATAGTCTTTCTAAACCTACTGAATTGATGAATTTTGCTTGCCTTAGAGAGCACTACTGAGAAATTGTTGTGAAGTGTAGGTAGGTAACTTTAGGTCTACTTCTTTAAATTCAAATAGGCATAAATAGACAAGGAAATCTTTAGAAGGACTAACCTTAAGTGAATGTAGCTTGTCCATGGGATCAAGAGTAGGTGGAAAATGATTATTTAATTTTAAGCTGCTGACATTTATGTACATAGGCTGAGAAGTCTGCCTCTAAAAGTGTGATAATCTAAAGAGAAGAAAGGCAGTACCTGAAGGAGAACATGACAGAGGTATTGGTTCTCTGTAGGTTGAATAGACTTATAATTCAGATTTAAGATATTAGCTTCAATTAGGATTCTTCAGAATACTGTTTACCAGCTGAAGGTGTGTGAACACCAGCTGAAAGCCTTCGATAGGAGACAGGTTTCTTGGACCTAAGAGATTTAAGCGTATTTCTAACCCGGATATAGAAAACACATAGAACTAAACAGAAGTCTATCTAGAACATTATTCCTAGTTGAATTCAAGTTCACACATTGTTCATTCTTTAATAATTTAATGAACAAAACTCATTAACTATATGATATGCAGATATAGTTGCAAACAAAAATCTACATAGATACTGCCTCAAATATCACTGAATCTTTGCTTTGATCTTGGGCATCAATAAGAAATTGATTCTGACAACATAGTTTTACCTAGACTTTATTCCTCTAGGAGTAGGAATGAGCTTGTTTTTAACTTTGGTGATTGTGAGTTCCTTAATTTTTTATTGTATTAAATAATAATATGAGATACCTTGAGACTCGGCCTTCACTAATTCAACCTGGGGGTCTCTAAAAGCAGCACAATAATTCAGTGAAAGAAATCTCATATTCAAGCAGCTGAAAGAACTCTACCACTCCCTGAGGTTGAAGAACCATTTTGGCTAAGACAAAGCACAATAAGATATTGGGATAGATTTCAATTCCTTTGGATTTTTAACATACTAAGGCAGGATATTTTTTATTTCAGACTTGAATTCCTTTGAAATTTAACTAGTGAGAAGATTTAATCTTTGAACTTTAATATTTTCTTAGAAAGTTCGTACTGCTAAGGGGTTTCTATTAAAATTTATGGCATGTCTATGATGTTGGCATTTTATTATTGAATGCCTTTATGAATTTTATTATTAGATTTCTTAATGAAGTCATTTAAACTCATTGGATAATTCCTGATAGGCTATGTTATAATCTGGCTAAACCTAATTTGGGATGAGAAATGAAACAGAGAATAGACTTTCAGCCTTGGAGCAGAGTAGGTTTGGCATGAAATTTAATTAATGTATTATTCAGATCTATTTCAGAGCCCCAGTCAGCAAAATATTAACCACTCTCCAGCGGTCTCAAAGGAGGAGGGGTTGGTTTGGGAGGGGCAGTATCAGGGAGGTGGAAGCAGGCTTGTGCTGTCAAACTGTTAATCACCTATAACAAGAGGAATGACCTCATCTTCGGTAGAGCATGGTCTTAATGATTAAGCCCAATGGCTTAAGGAAAAACAGCTGGAGAATGATCACGGGGGCATTATTAGTTTCTCTTCTTGATGGTTCTTTCCAAGCAACAAGAATTCTTTTTTTATAACTCTTCTCACTCCAAACTCCTTTAATTAGTTTCACCAAAGGAAACTTGGAAATAATTAAAAAGCAATGCTTAATTAACACTGCTATGCCCTTCTATCCCTTGGGCATGAGATTCCCACAGGGGTAGGCTCTGATCCTGAAGAGAATGAGAGCTACCCTCATTTAGTTATACGGTAACTGAGTGGGTCGTCTGCTTGATTCAGAGATTCAGCTAGTAGGTCAATTTGGTTGGCAAGCATAATTATAACCTGCACGTTAGACTTAATCATAAATAAAGTTTATATCTTTCTCTGTTTGCCTTCTCACGTATTTTCCTGGTAGGAAGGTGGGGGATATGTACTGAGTATCATTTTGAGATACGTAATACATACTTTGACATAACTTTTTTTTAATTTACTGATCATAGCCACAGTAAGAAATGTTACAATATTCTTTCATCCTGTAACAATTTAAATTTAATCTGTTAGGCTTTGTTGTTTTGGGGAAAATATACACAAACATCAAAATATACATACATATATACATACATATACACATAATTTGTATGTATTGAAACTCTTAAAAACAGAAGATGCTAAAAAAGAAAAGTCTGCTCTCTACAAAGCCACTAGGTAAGTTTCAAATAGATTAGCCCTTTTGTTGGGTCATTTCCTAATTCAAATGTTTATATCAAATGGGTAAAGAAAATATGAAAGAGTAGGTACCGTCAAAAAAAAATCCAGATCAACATTATAAAGTGAGACAGTTTATAATAGTAACTAAGAAAAAGTGCCCTGCAAACTGACTGCCTGAGTTTAAATCTATTTTCTGCTGTTTATTAACTGTGTGAACTTGGACAATTCATTTAATGACATTTGTCTCTGTTTCCACATCTGTAAAACAGCAATGATATTGGTGTTTACCACATTGGATCATTTGAGACTTAAATTAGTGAATTATGTAAAGTGTCCAGAAGAGTTCTTGGCATATGATAAATACTATATAATTGTTGGTTATTATCACTTGCAGGATGAATGATATGTTGAGGAGGTTCTCAGACAGATCTCAATGAAATAGAGATGGTGACATTCAGAATTTCCACAGATGGTTATAAAGTCAGCATAAAAAGCTAGAGGAAGTCTGAGTAGACTTCTTCTATATCAGGATAGTCACAAATCTAGTTGCATAAGACAAAATGAGATACTGTTCAACCTCGGATTTGGGAGGTTAACGAAAATGAATAATTCATTTATTGTGTGATTTAGAGTAGTGGTTCTCAAAGTGTGGTTCCTCGACCAGTCAAATCAGCATCACCTGGGAACTTTTTAAAATATAATCCTCAGGCCCCACCTAGACCTACTAAATCAGAAACTCAAGGAGTGGGACAGAAATCTGTTTTAACAGTCCCTCAGCGGCATTCTGATATATGGTAATAAACCACTCATTTAGAGTTTTGAGATTTTCCTATGAAATATGAAACACTTAGCCATATAGAATATACTGGAGGCAGCTAATCATGCAATTTATAAGTTAATAATAATGTTTCAAAAATATGAGTTAAAAATATATCATGGCATTTAGACTGAATGATGATAATGTCCACCTCTTAGTGAATAGTCTCCATATGTCAACCATTATATCCGTTTAATTAACAAAAGCAATCCTGTGAGAAGGTAATTTTACTGAGGAATAAACAAGAGGCTTCTGTAGGTTAAAATCATATAGCTAGAAGATGCTGGACTGAAAATTTGATTCCACGTTCTGTGATTCCAAACTGCACAGTCACACATCGTGCTATGGTGCTTCAGTAAGAACAGGCTGGGTAATGATGAAAGGATGAGGATGAAGCCAGGTTATTCCTTCATTTCCCTCTCACCATTTTCCTTTCTCACTTGGGAACAATGCTTCCCTCATAGAATGACATTTCCTTCTATATTTTGGAAATTATGCCTACCAAGGGATGATTGCAGAGTTATTTAAGAATAGATCATTATATTAAACAAACAAACTTATAGTTAAAAAATACATAATGAATGCTTATTATACAGTTTTATGTAGTAGCTATTGATACAGACTTGACTAAGATAATACCTATTCCAATGAACAAGCAGTCTCGATGAAATAAACATGAAAATAATTTTTAAACCACTTTATTGACGTACGATGGGCATACAAAAAGCTCTCCATATATGATTATACAACTTGATGCGTTTGAAGATAAGTATACACTTGTGAAACCATTACCACAATGTATGCCATAAACATATCCATCACCTCCAAAAGATTCCTCCTGCTCTCTTTATTATTAAAAAAAATAAAAATATTTAAATGGATGGATATTCAAAGGCAAAATAATGAGGCGATTGTTTTTGTTGTTGTTTCTGCAAAGGTTAATCATATCCCTTGTGTATTCAATTTGACTTTAATTTGTATCCAGGAGGTCATTATTGAACTGGTTAGTTAGTGATCATTCTATTTCTATGGATTTTTTCATAGAACAATTTTATTTATACTTAAAAAGACTATAGTTATGTCTTGTGAAACAATGAAATCAGAAAGTGAAGGTTAACTCTTGTCATGACCTTGCTCTATTTCCTGTCCTTTCCATCTTATTGGCATGCCATTTCTCATTCTTTACTCTCCAATCTATTTCATACATTTATACGGCCATTTATATTCAGAAACTTTTTCAACCTCTATTTTGTTGATTTCAAATTGATTTATGGTATGTTTCTTAATAATAAGCTAGTTAAATTATTTCTAATAAGTAATCATAGAGTGACATTAAATCTTTTCAAATAAAAAAATGTCTATCATATAAATGTAAAATTCCATTAATATCAAATGAACATTTACATAACAACAGTTTTCCCTTTGGACATACAAGCCAGGAGTCATTTACTAGCTGGAAGATTTTATGTGGCTTCAATTTTAAAATATCATATTTGAATATGATGGTTTAAAACACGATGGTGCTATACTTTAATTTAAAAAAAACAGTGGTGAAGATCCACTTCTGGAACGAGTGCATGAACTGCTCTACACACCCACTCCCTAGAAAAACAACCATAACTGATAAAAATTAAAAAAATACACACACATACACGTTTAAAGTGTGTGGAGTTTGTCCTAAGGGCAAAAACCCATAAAAAACCATAAAAAACACTTATTTGAGAAAACCTATTAAGTTTACATAAACCAGTGAGTCTATGACATTTCGCCACAACCTGCTGCCTCTCTCCTCCTCCCTCAGCACAACATGGTGGAAGATCCACTCCAGATGGGTTCACAAGAAGTTAGGGCTTCACCTGCCCCAACTTCAATTCCCCCAGCTCTGTATTGAAGAGACTATATCCCAGGTGAGAGGTTGGGGAATATATTCCTCCATCAGCCTTCCTTCCACCACCCAACCCCCCTTCTTAGAATAGAAGCTTTACCCCAGGCACAGTAGTCCATCCCATCAAAATCTCAGCTGTCTTCTTTGCCGAAACTGACAAGCTGATCCTAAAGTTTATGTGAAAATCCAACGGATCCAGAATAAACAAAGCAATCTTGAAAAATATTAACAATCTTGAAAAATAACAACAAAGTTAGACAACTCACAGTCCCTGATGTCAAAGTTTACTACAAAGCTATAGTAATCAAAACAATATGATAACTGGCATAAGGCTAGGCATACAGATAAATGGAATAGAATTGAGAGTCTAGAAATAAACATTCACATTTATGGTCAATTGAATTTTAACAAGGTTACTAAGACTATTCAATGAGGGAAAGAACATCCTTTCAACAAATTGTGCTGAGACAATTGGATATCTACATGCAAAAGAATGAAGTTAGACACCTTCCTCACACAATATACAAAAATTAACTCAAAATGAATCAGAAACCTAAATATAAAAGTTAAAAATATAAACAAAAATAGCAAACAAGCACATCAAATGATGCTCAATATCATTAGCCATCAATTAAGTGTAAATCACATCCACAGTGAGATACCACTTTGCAGCCACTAGGATGATTATAATAAAAAAGATGGATAATAAAGTGTTTGAAAGCATATGTATGAATTGGAACCCTCATAACACTGCGGTGAGGGATGTAAAATGCTGAATTCCTTTGAAAAAAAGTCTGGCATTTCCTCAAAATTTTAAACATCGAGTTACCATGTGATTCAGCAAGTCCACTCATTGGTGTCTACCCAAGAGAAAAGAAACATGTGTCCACACAAAAACTTGTATGTGAAAGTTCACAGCAGCATTATTCAAAATAGGCAAAAAAGTAGTAACAACCCAAATGTCCACCAATTGATGAATGTATAAATAAAATGTAGTATATCCATACAATGCAATGTTATTCAGCTATGAAAAGGAATGAAGCACTGATACGTTCTACTACCTCGATGAACATAGAAAATCATGCTAAGTGAAAGAAGCTAGTCACAGAAGACCATCTATTGTATGATTACATTTATATGAAATGCCCAAACTAGGCAAATTTACAGAGACAGAAAATAGATTGGCGGTTGCCTGGGGCCAGAGGGGTTGGGGGGAAGTAAGGCATTCTTGATAAGGTACATGGAGTCTCTTTGCGGGGACGGTGAAAATATTCTAAACTTGGTTGTGATGATGGTTGCACATATATGTGAATATACTAAAAACCATTGAATTATACATTTTGAATGAGTGAATATATGTGAATTATATCTCAATAAGCTGTTCTATTAAAAACGCAACTTTTATATTTGTACCATATAGGCCTTATTAATATTAAATGTTGAGAGTTATTTGTGTGTGTAAGGTCAAGAAAACATATTTAATTTAAAAAGCACTATATTCTAGATAAAAGAAAGATTGATAGTAATGAAAACAAACCACTTATAATGTCATTTTGGGGGACAATCTTGCACTAGAATTAATTATTTTTCTACTGGTACAGTGGAGAGTGAATACTGTAATTTATCTAAGTACAAATTAATTGTCAATCTAGAGAACCAAGCTGTACATTTCAGGTAAAAAAAAAAAAAAACATACTTAAGAGCATGAACTGTACAACTAGATTTCTTGGGTTAGGATTCTTGACTGACACTGTATAACTTTGATAAAGTTGCTTAACCTTTCTGTATCTTTGTTTCTTCATCTGTTAAATGGCCACAATGCTAGTGCTTATGAGAATTGTGAGTTTATCACATAGAGCAATTCCTAGACTTTATGTTTTTTTTTACTATGTCCTAAAAAGAGTACTGCCAGTTCTTCTACTGCTACTGTCATTGAGAGATGAAGTAGGCAAAATGTTAACATGTGTATATATGATTTGAATTATTAAAACACATAAGGCTTATTTAATAGATGCATAAGATGTTTTATATTAAGTAACAACGTTCATGAAAGTATGTATATATAAAAACACATCAAATTGTACACTTAAATATGTCAACTTTATTTGACGTCAATTATACATCAATAAACTGTTAACAAAATAGTGTTAATGTATCACCTACAGGATATTTTCCAAACTTAATTATATGTGAGGCTCAAAGAATATCTCAAGAAATATTAAATTACATTTTTAAACAAATGGATAATAATATCAATTAATAATTATATCTTAAATTTAAAATGCTAATCGTGACAACAAAAACAGGAATAGCTATTTCTAAAGTAAATATTAGATTGAAAATAACTAGATAAGGAGAAGAGGAAATGAGAGTGAATTGTGCACATCTAGGCTAATTTTTGTTGGTTTATGTGGTTTCCCTGGAGATAATACATGCCTGTTTTTCTTAGACTTACTTTTCTATGTACCTTTCACTGACTCTTCCCAATTTCTTACTACAGATCTGAAACTTCATTCAATATGGGTTGAGCACATCCCATCATCCTCACCCGTCGGACCTTTCCTTACCTCTCTTCCCTCTGCATCCACTGTGGAACCCTCTGTTCATCCCAGTTTGAAACGTTTGCCCACTATGTCTTCTCTACATCAGGCATCCTGGCACACCTTACTCCACGGAATTCTCTAAACCCCCTTTTTGAGGTATTCCTGGCTCTCACATATTTTCATTGTTTCTTGAGATTTATGTCTTCTTTTTTCTCGTCAGCTACAGCACATTTGGTATGTAACACATTTCCCAGTAGCTTTCCGATATAAATGGATGGAAGATCAATCTATTAAAATGCTGTGTATCTGAATATGGCTTTATTCTACCATCATTTTAGATTTAGAATCCGGCTGGAGGTAGAATTCTAGGTAGAAATAATTCTTGTCATCATTTTGAAGATTTTGTTCACATTGCTTCTGTCTTCTAGCATTACTGTCAAGATGCCCAATGCCATTTTATCCCTTATCCTTTGTGGATGATGTTATTTTTATTATTTGTTGATTTTTTAGTTGGTTTGTTTCTCTCTGAACCCTTTATATACTTCTGTATCTTTGGTGCTCCGATAATTCATTATCATATACTGTGGTGTGAATCTTAATCATCTGGCTGGGTAGACCGTTCCACTGTGAAAACTATTCTTTTTTAATCTTGGGCATTTTTATTGAACTATTCATTTAGTAATTCTTATTTCTTCCCCTGCTCTGTTTTTGTATCTTGTATTTCATGAGCAGACATTGCTCCTCTGGATTAATTCTGTAACTTTTTTTTTTTTTCCTCCCATATTGTATCTCTGTTTTTCAGTACTACTTTCTTGAAGATTTCGTCAACTTTATCTTTTACCCTTCCTAATCACTTTCTATTTCTATTATATATATTAGAAAAAATATATATATTATTGTATTAATATAAATAAATATATACATTTATCTTTATGGGTATGGTCTTATTCTAGCATTAGCATTTTTATAAGATATCAATTATCATTTTTTTATAATTTTTTTTGTTCGCTGTAATGTCTCTCTTTTCTCTTTTAATATTTTTCTTTTTCATTTAGAGGCTTTGTTTCTACTGATTCTTGACCTTCCATTTCTCTGTGTAATTTGAAACAATATTAAAAGGTATGTTGACTTGTGATCTTCATGATTTTGGTGATAAGACAGCAAGGCACTTTTCATTGTGGGTTCCTTAAGTTTTATTATTGATAGTTTTTTTTTCTTGTTTTGGTTAGTTCTCTAAGACATATGTACCAAACTTCTACTTGGAGGCTATGAGACTGATTGTCAGAATTCTGGGACCCTGTAAAGAAAAGATTAGGTAGATTAGGGTTATCAGAATGCAGCATTTCTTTTAATTCTGTTATTTTTTTATATAGTAGTTTCTCCTTTCGTTAGGTGTGAAAACATCTCCAGAAAGCAGAAAGCAATCCCTCCCTATCCCATCTCCCGTTTCTGCCACGATACAGGTGGGTCAGTCAAATGCTATGTGATGTACAAAAGGAAATCTGAATATTTAACAGCTCCTCATAAATCTTTCAAAGATCCTTGTTTTGAGCGCCACTCTGCATCCCTGGTTTCTGAGGTATACAGTGACTCTATGTCTAAGAATTTTTGAATTCTTGTCAAGCAAATCATTTTGCTAATTGGCTTTTACTTTCTCTTCCCCAACTCTTTGAAAGACTAGATTTCAGGTTTTTCTTCTCTCTCAATTAGTTTTTAATTGTCCATCATCTTTTGGTTTCCAAAATATTTGTTCACCCATTTTTTAAATTAATTTAACAATTTCTTGTATATTATTTAATATGCTAATTACCAGTTTAAAAGAAGATAAAAATTGAAATATATAGATAGATATAGAGAGATAGTTGATAAGAAAGGTAGATATAGAGACAGGTATAGAAAGACCCTTAGAAACCTCTGCTGTCATGGAGCTTATATTAAAAATAATCAATCAATCAATCAAGTGGCTATGTGGTGATAAGTAATATTGATAATTTTTTTACTAAAAGGAGTTTATGGTAATAGGAATTGCTAGGGTTTGGGAGACAGTGAAGTCAAATGTATTTTCTATGTCCCATGTTTATATTTTGTAATATTAACAATGCATAAGACCTGAATAACTTTCATTTATTGAGCTTGGTTAGATCTGTTACATCTTCCATGAGAGCAAGCCATTTTTCTAATTGTCTCTAGTTGATCCATCTACTTTGATATCCTCCAGGTATTATTCAGAACAAACTACCAGTTACATGTGTTTTCACAGTATGTACTTACTAATTTTTCACTTTTTGCTTACTATTTTTAGCTTCTTTATTAGCAACTGGATTCCCCAATAAAGTCCACAGTCAACTTCCTTTAAAAAATATGTGTATTTTTTATATTATATATATATATAATGTTATATATATAATATAATGTTATGTTATATGTAATATAATGTTATATATATATATAAAATACATATATTACGTATATCTATATAATGATGTCATTTACTGCTGGAAAAAGATCACCTTCTAACTCCTAAAAACTTACATAGTACAATCCATTTTATCAGTAAATATTAGTTTTTTTGTTTGTTTGATTGCCAAAAGCATTAATCACAATATACCTCTTCTGATTCATTTCTCATTGCTTTGACCAGTACTATGTACTTTGGTTAAAGAAATAGTCTTGTTCTCAAAATATACAAGACCCTTCTTTATACTGTACTTTGGCACAAAATTTTCTCCTTTTGCTCCAGAATTGTCTTGTACTCCATTCCCAAATGGCAAAATTCTAATTATAAAAAGAAAACAACAATAATGATTCCCCTCCACAATTTGCTGCTCTGTAAGAGCTTCTTTACCTTTTCCAGGGAAAGTGAGCTGTTACTTCCTTTGTTACCATATAATTATATTATTTCTCATATTTTGTGACAATATTTTTCTAGTTATTTGTATAGAAGTCTACTCATTTGATAGTTAGCTGCTGAAGACATAAACGTAGCAATAATTGTTTTTCTCTAGTGCTTAGCTATTTCTCATGCACATAAATCTTCAATAAATGATTTTGAATATGTTATAATTTTAAATTTAAAATACTGATAATGTATTTTTATATTTTGTTATGAAATGAAATGAAATAACCAGTGTAGCATACTCTGTTTTTCTCAAGCATGCTTGGTGGGTATGGATTAGGAAGGCTTTAATATTATATATATTTCACCCCAAAATGACTTCAATAAATGTCTCTATTTCCCTGTTGTATAGGTTACATTTAAAATGATTTAGTATACAAAGGAGGGGCAATAAATATGAAAGAAAATACAGACAAATGCACAAAAAATATATACATAGTTAGTTCTGAATGTAATACTTGCGTATGCCATGCAATTTAGTTTTCTGTACACGTGCGCACACACACAGTGAGTCTTGATTTTAAACAATAATAAAATGATAAATATAAAAAGGTTATCTTCTAATTAAGCAATGACTATAAAACCAGCAATTAGAACGTACATTCAATAAAGCATTGACAACGGTAATGATCTAATTTCCATAGGCTAGGGCACATTATTTAAAATGTGTTTGCGTATTTTGAACATACTGAGCTATACCTTCTGATATGATAAACTTTACATTTCCCTCGTTAGACAGAGATAGAAAACTTTACCCATTTTCTCTTTCTTGCTTTCACCACAATAAGCTAATTTTAGCATCACCCCTTATGAAGTTTGAGACCGCAGAACTTAGTGGAATAGGAAGGGGTCTTCTTTTACTAAAAAGGCAAATATCTCACCTTTTAAACCCTTACCCCTAAGAAAATCTGATGTAATATATTTGGAGTATCTGTGGAGACTGTCAAATTTGAGTTTCTTTTAAAAATCGTGCACAAAATAGAGAAGAAAACTGTGAATGCAGTGGCTTTTATAATCAATAAAATACATTCACTCTTTTTTGCTCTTGTTTTTGAAACAGCATATTGCTATAACTGTCAACCAGTGTTGAAGTCTGTGTGTCTCTCTTCAAGCTCCTTCTTCCCCACTGCAAATTCAGAGTGGGAATACCCCGGCTATTGTGGAATGCCCTCACTAGCGAAAAGCTGTTGTTGCAACCAGACTGGTTATTGCAGTGTTCCTGAGAACAGCTGTGGCCTGAATACAGCAGTCAGCACCACAGTCATTTCTGAACATTTGATGGAAAATTGAATAACAGACGCACTTTTTTTTTATTCCAACTCTATTCAGTTATTCCTGATTCACACAACCTACGCAGGGTCAGTTACTTTCATTTTACCATATTTCTCAACAGAATATACTTGCCTACACATTTCTCTTGTCCTATATGATTTTCTTTTTCTTTTATTCTTTTGTTTTTGAACCACATGTGTCATGGCATTATACTAAAGTCAGAAAACACACAATTAAACACACAAACTAAATTACCTTGAGTTTTAATTTGAGAATTTTTTATAAATTTCTTTTCTTTTTCACTGAAGAAAGTTGACGGTATGGTTCTTATATTTCTCTCAATAGTGTAACATGACAATGTATAAAATAAAACACATTTTGGTTGAGGTTTTGTAAATGATTTTGACCTTTATAGCTAGATATACTGATAGTAAGATTTTGTAACATTATTTTTGTAACATTTTTATCTTTTACCATGAAAAAAACAGTTCTTTATATATATGTGTGTGTGTGTGTGTGTGTGTGTATATATATATTATATATATGTGTGTATATATATAATATATATGTGTGTGTGTATATATAATATATATGTGTGTGTATATATATAATATATATGTGTGTGTATATATATAATATATATATGTGTGTATATATATAATATATATGTGTGTATATATATATTATATATGTGTGTGTATATATATATAAAATATATATATGTGTGTGTATATGTATATAAAATATATACCTTGCTAAGTGCAGCCCTATTTGCTTTTGCAGGAAATTCCTAAAAGTAAACTAGAAATCATTAACCCTATTTAAAGAGATTTCATATTTAACAGTCCACAGTGCACTTGACAATTTTTAAAGACACTAAAATCTTTGCCAATATATTTAAAAACTAAATAAAACTAACAAAATGATTGAGAAACATCATATGGGATAAACTCTGTCAGGTAAATGACTTGATATTTTAACCAAGATTAGTTTCTTTACATTTTTCTTCCCTTTTTCATATTTATTTGGTTTAGAGATACAGATTTTTAGATACAGCCCTAATTTTTTCATGTTAACACCATTGTATTCTGACAATATGAAGTAATGTGTGGACCTCAACCACCAATTTGACTTTGCAAACATGCTTAAAAATATTTTTTTCTAAGTAAACTTGTCCCTTGGAAATGCTACCGACTCAGAGTGTATGGACTTCTACCATACCCAGAAGCCTTGCGTGGATCTTCAGTGTCAATCCTACCAATGACCCGGGTGCTGTTAAAGTATGCATGTTTGAATTTATTTGAGGTGGTAAAGTAACAACCTTTCTGTGATTCTTTCTGGAGAGTGTGACCTCAAACTTATTGCTACCAAATGGCTAACAAGCATCTAAACAGAGAAACGAACACTTCTTGGAGTATTACACTAAGATTATTTCCTCCCACCCCGCCTATCATTACTCTGAAATCAACTCCTAGACTGACTATAGCCACCAGAGGTGCTGGAAACTAGGACAGAATCTTAATGACACTCTATTGTTGCTTTGACTTGCTTATGTTTTTGCAAAGACAATGAAAATGCCCAATGAAACCATTTTTGTATTTCCTATAAAGATTTTATGGAAAGAGCTGATGTTTTCTAAAGTACTTAGGTAAAAGAAAATAAACTTAGATGTTCAATCAGCTTAAAAGGAATGTAAGAAAGCAATAATTTCCTAACTTTTAAGCTAATTATTATTTATTTGACCTTTAAAAGAGATTGTTTATAAACAATGATTATACAAACATCATTTTATCTAACTTTATTCTTAAAGTGAAATGTACAACAGTATGTTTATTGAAATGAGAAATTAACATATAATTATCTAGTGCAATGCTAACCACACTGCGCTCTCTTGAAATCCTAGCATTCACAAACTGGTTGTTCGAAAAGGAAAACAAATCTTATAGTCAAAAAAAAATGTTTATTAAAGCTATACTTTATACCCCCCCTTTAAGATTCACAAAAGATATTAATTTATTTAAAACTCAAAGACACAGTAAGAAAAACCATTTAGTCTCTTTACCTTATCATTTCCCAGAGATTTTAGATAATGAAAAACTTTTTTCAAGGCACACTGATTATAACCTTAATATTCCAAATTTACTTTTAAGAAAACATTGTTCTATATCATGGCTTGGCAAACGTTTTCAGTAAAGGGCCATGTAGTAAATATTTTTGGCTTTATAGGCCAGAAAGTCTCTATTATCTCTATCACCACTACTCCATGCTACTATTGGAGTGTGAAACCAGCCCTAGAAAATCAGATACAAATGAATACGACCATGTTCCAATAAAACTTTATTTACAAAAACCTGAGGAAGGCTAGATTTGCTTATTTTCTGGCTGATTCCAGGTCTATGTCACCTGTTCTCAAACTGTGGTTTACAAGGCCTATGATTTAAGGGAGGTGCTTTATTGGTGAAGATAAGGGAGAATAAGTAGGCTGAGTTTGTCTCAGTTTCACTTACAGCTGCTTAGTCTAACATTTGTTACTTTTCACAAGCCATTAAACTTAATCTAGTTTAAAAATCTACTCTAATGTCTACTTTCCTCATGTATAAAATATAATGAGAATTAAATCTATTTAAGGAGTTGTTACTATGTATCTGTAAAATAAAATTTATAAATTCCCTACTATCATATAAGTGCTTGGCCAAATTTATAGTTATCACCTTTTTAGTATTTTACAGATACATGTAATACTTCCACAAAAATAGTCCACTGCTAACACATAATTTAAAATTACAGATTAAGATTTCTTCATTTTTATTTTACATTCAGTTGTTTAAAAAGTTTCAAAAATTATTAAAAACACAAAAATATCCAGCTAATTATTTTTGTCTGTTTGGAGATTATTTTTTCTTCTTCTTTATGAAGAAGCTTTCTAAGTATAATTGCTCGGGGCTTAATATCTAGTTTTTTTCCTATTTTTGTGCAATCACTTTTGTCTAAAGAAAAGTGTGACTATTGAAACTGCTCAAATTCTCTTTTTCATATTTGTTGCCAGAATATAGCAATGAGTATTTGCCCTACATAAGGCAATTAATATGACTTTAAGTAGGCATATAAACTCAAGATCTATGTTTTGCTCCTCACCAAACCCTCCTTTATTCTTTCAATGTGGCATCCAATTTAGGAATTTTAATTTTATTAATTTATATGCATCCATTGTTTTAAATGCTTTTTGTAATAAGTCAGTTTATACACAATCACACAAGGAAAATACTAACAAACAAATATCATATACTTAAAGACACTCAATTTTGATGGTACTCTGTGTGATATTTCATGGAAAAGAAGTATAAAGAGTAAAAGCAAGGTTTTAATTAATATAGGCTAGTAAACCTCTTTAGTCTCAATGATTCTTTAATGAAGAGAATAGCCCAAGAATTTTCTTTTTAGATGATATCTATATGGGGCACAATATATGTACTCTTGAGTTTCTCTCACACCTATGACCATATACTGGAGACAATATGACTTTTACAGAAAAACAGTGGGTTTAATGTAAATACTAGCTCTGCCGTATGAAAGCTTCAATTCTCTCTGTCCTCCCTTGTCATCTACAAGATGGAGGCAGTAATGTCTTGCTTGCAGGATTGTGTTTAGAATTACAGGAGACGGGGCCGGCCCCATCGCTTAGGGGTTAGGTGTGTGCGCTCCACTACTGGCAGCCCGGGTTCGGATCCTGGGCCCGCACCGACGCACTGCTTCTCCGGCCATGCTGAGGACAAGTCCCACATACAGCAACTAGAAGGATGTGCAACTATGACATACAACTATCTACTGGGGCTTTGGGGAAGAGAAAAAGGAGGAGGATTGGCAATAGATGTTAGCTCAGAGCTGGTCTTCCTCAGCAAAAAGAGGAGGATTAGCATGGATGTTAGCTCAGGGCTGATCTTCCTCACAAAATAAATAAATAAATAAATAAATAGAATTACATGAGACAAAATTACCCTTAAAGAGCTTAGATAAGTTTTCAAACTTGGCACTACTTGGAATAACCTAGGGAAACTGTAAAACCCTAATGTCCAGTGAAACCCTTATTAATTAAATCAGAATAACTAGAGATGGGATCCAGGCATCAGTAGTTTTACTGTCCTCCCAGGGATTCTAAATACAACCAACTTGAAGAATTATAGGCCTACAGCGAGGGTTCTGAAATTTGGATTGGAAATTGGTCAACTGGGGTTCAAGTTAAAATCCAGACCCTCAGTAGCTCTGGGGAGGCTTCTCTGAGTCTGCACTTGTGAAAACACTGGCAGATGATACCGGTGCTCAGGTTCACGGACTAAGAGCACCAAGGGCTTGACAGATGCTAAGTTTTCTCCTACTTTCTGTAGAAAAGTTTTCAAAAACAGGCAGAAAATTGAAAACAGGTTTATTTATTACTTTTTAATTCACTGAAATGATACGACTCCTACATTCAGCAAATTAATTTGCAGCTTAAGGCACAACATTTATTAGTGTAATTATAATAATTATTATTTTTGTTAATTAAATCATTAAAATATTTTATTTCTGAAAAATTAATGATCACTCCTTTGTTTCTGAGGTAAAACTGAAAACTCAAAAACATATTTTTTTAAGTTTATGTAGAAAACCATTAAAATTGGGAGAATGAATAAAACTGTGTTTTTACTTATGAAAGGAAAGAACCTAAAATTATCTTATATAAATTCTAACTCAAATTTGAACTTTTTTTTTAAATTTTTTTGTTGTTGTTGTTTATTTATTTTCCACCCAAAGCCCCAGTAGATAGTTGTACGTCATAGCTGCACATCCTTCCAGTTGCTGTATGTGGGACACCGCCTCAGCATGGCCGGAGAAGCAGTGCATTGGTGCGCACCGGGATCCGAACCCAGGCCACCAGCAGCAGAACGTGTGCACCCAACCACTAAGCCATGGGGCCGGCCCTTGAACTTTTTAAATTAAAAATAGTTTCATATTTTCCATGCTACGTTATCAAAACAGTATTCTAAGCTACACATGCACACACATGCACAAACACACACCATAATGTGCTTAAAAACAGAATTATATTAGCATGAATATTAGAGTCTTCCCAGATGGGTGCTTCTGAAGAATTGGAGCCATTACATTTTAGAACCCTTTTGTCTTCTTTCCAAATAAGCTAGTGATATTAATGAGATTTTCTGTTTTTTGCCTGAAGAGTTTCTTAAAACTGTTATTGGGTTTCAGAGAGATTACCTCAAGCTGTACCTATATTTTATTTCATATACTATCGCTCTTTCAAAAGGATATGTTTTTCAATGATTGAAAATTTCTTATTGGAGAAAATATAAGGAAAAAATAAATAAAACTGATTCCTCTGAGAAATATGCTAGGTGTTTCTTTCTCTTTTTAAATATATTTTAAAATAATTACTTACAAAAGGATTATTTGTTCACTACTCATTTGTTTAATCATGATTTATTGCAAAGGTACGGGGCACATAGATTATTAGTGCCACAAAGAGTAATTATAAAATATAGATTTTTGGAGGGGGTGTGTAGAGGAGGGCTTACAAGCAGAGAGGGAGCAGAGCAGGCAAGATTCCCAGGCCCTCATGGTCTCGTAGAGAGCCATGCCCAGTGGGCAGTGCTGGACTGACCTCAAAATGGCTGCCCTTCCAGTAAAGGATGTCCTGAATGATTTATGCATTATAGAGACAGTGAGTCAGGGAAGTTCTAAGTGAAGTTATGAGAATGAAATAAGCTCCTGTATGAGGAAAAAGCCCAGATACAAAGTGGAATCCTCCCAAGTTCAGCAGCTGGTGTGAACCTCTCTTCATATGGGCTGACTCAGCCCGGGAGGGCCAGCTCTCTGATGAGTATGTATATGCTCATTCTACTAATTAATCATTACTTGATTTTGTTCAAGAGCACCCACAAAAAAATTTTGTATATAAAAAGACTTCCAAAATATATTAAAGTACAAATCTAAAGCACACAATTAATTAAAAAATATACACCAATTCTTCTAGTTTACCTGGAAATCTTCAGGCTAACATATACAGTATACCTCTAAATACAGTTTTTCAAAATACTTCTCAAGTTAAAGCAGAGTGATTGAAATTTTGTTTGATACATACAAAAAGCTTTATAACCATTTGCCAATAGTGACTCATGGTCACTATAGTGTCCAATCTTGCAACAAAATATGAAGCAAATAATAATAAGGTTTTTATTATTATTAATCTCTTTAGAGATTAGATTATGAAGCCAGGTTCTAGGCTAGAAAATCTGTAAAATATATTGGAAACATGCACTTATTAACTTTTATTACTGATTATCAATAAATATTTAAATTTATATTATCAACAAATAAGATGACATTTAACTTAAAATTACATAAAATTATAGGCATAAAAAATAATTCATGTAGATTTCACAATGAATAAAAACAGAAACATTAGTTGTGTAGTGGAAATAGAAAGGAATTAAGAGAAAAATAATAGAAGCAACAATATCAGTATGAAGACTACCTGAGTGCAAGTGCTCGTCTTCATCTAGTGTTTCTATGATTTTGTATAAATCACTTAAAGCCCTCAGGACTTGTTTCTTCATTCATAAAACAAGAATGAAACTTCACACGTGTACATACACGCATGAGCACATGAAGGCAATGTACCAGGTTATATACGATAACCTAAATTACTGTTTTTTTTATTATGCTGACATTGGCTTATAACATTATATACATTGCGGGTGTACATCATTATATTTGGATTTCTGTATAGATTACATCATGTTTACCACCTAAAGACTAATTACAATCCATCACCACACACATGTGCCTAATCATCCCTTTTGCCCTCCTCCCCATCGCCTCCAAATTACTGTTTTATGACTGAGCCACAATGTATAACTATTGCTGAAATCTTTTTGTTTCATCAAATTTCATGTGAACTTTGGGGAGAAATCATACACATACACACAGATATGGAGCATGCCTAAACACTTCCACAGATTATCTATTTATGCAAATAGTGAAAATATATGTTCTCTTATCTTTTTGAATATATATTTTGTAGGATATGATCAAAATAACCGAGGCTCATCTATATTTATTGTAACTCTCAATTTTAGTTAGGTCTGTAATTTAAAACAATTAAAATTGTATTATAATTGCCTAGAGACAGAAATGATTATTTATTAAAAGAAATGTTACATACTAATTAAATGCAATTGAATGTTCAAGAATCCCTGGATTCAAGAAATCAAAGCCAAACGTTGTAAACCCATGCGTTTTTGTCTGTAGTAAGAAATGTTCCAAAATGAATGTGAAAACAGATAATGTGACAACACAAGAGACAGAGAGAGGAAAGAGTGAAAAACATTCAGTTGAATGATTCAGGTATGATTTCTGAAAAGTTGGTATTTGACATGATTCATGAATGATGGATAAAGTGGAGGTTATGGGAAAAGGACCGTTTTTGTAAGACTTGACTATGCACATTTTGTATTATTGTGTGGGATTCCCCTTGTATAGGTCAATATATCTTCCATAAAAAGATAACCGACAGAGACTACTCCCTGAACTGTTTTCCTGATCTGTTCATTTTCTAAATATTAAGAAATTGTGTTTTCTTATATCTAGTAGTCTGTTTTTTCATTCGTAAACCTTCTCCCATTTTTGTGATTCTGATAATAACAATGTTGATATTTGAAGAATTTACCACCTTGGTGTATGTTGTTTTTTTCTTTTAAAGTTGTTTTTGTTATCTTAAGATTAGAATAATTTTAAAAGAAAATTACCAACGTGGTATATGTTCAATCTATATGCTCAAAAAATAAAAATATACAAATTTAGAATAGATAGAAAGATGTATTAACAATGAAAACATTCAGAGAAATATAGCATGATAAATGATACCTTTTCTACCACCTCACAGCATATCTTAGAACAAGTTTAGTAGTATTGTGTTTGTAAGCATCGGGAAAGACATCTTAATCAAATAAAATCACATATAAAATATATTTCTAATCACAGCTCAGGGCAATAACAATATTAACTAGCTCCTTTTCTAAGATTTAAGAAGTGTTATGCCTAATTGATTTTACATTAACAATGGTCTGAATCACTTTTTAAGATAAAGTTGTTTCTAATTATTGAAACTGTGACTTGATTTTGAATTAAAATTTAAAAGACCAAATCAAGATACATTGAAAACAACATGCTTCTTTCAAAGGTCTGAAGGAACAGCTATGGTAATGTCCATAATTCTTTTTAGTACACCATTAGTGTGCCTCATGAAGTCAGTGTTGTTGTTGAAAGGAAAAAGGCATTTACCTTTAAATAGCACCGGTATTTTAACCATTTAATTACTCTGTTTCTAAAACTACCATTACTACGTAATCTGAGCTGGACTAGCGTGATGCTGGTATACATCAGGCATGTGCCCCTTCACTACTAAGTGATTTATTCCTCCAGCTGCTGGAGTGCTTCTGTCCACTCAGCTGCCAACCTTCTCCTAAGAAATTGTCCTGTGATAGAAAGAGCTTCCATCACCCAAGGAATATCAATGTAGGAATATAAAGACCCGGCTTCCTTTCTGAGATGTGGCACAACTATAAAGAACTAGTTATTTATTTTTAACAACAATGCTATGACTTGGTAGGGATATGGAGCAAAGCTGAACTCTCAATTGCAAATGATAGAAGGGAAATTAGTGCAAACGCTTGGAGAGTTTAACAAAATTGAATACACACATACAGTATAACCCAGCAATTCTTCTCTTAGGCTATATAGCAAATTGGAATGCCTGCATGCATGGTACAAAAGCTATGTACAAGAATATTCATAGGGGCAGTATTCAGAACACTGAAATGACTCAAATATCTATCATCGATAGAATTAAATAATCTGCACAAAATGATATTGTATGAAAATGAATGTTACATAAAAGGATCAATTTCACAAACGTAATATATACATATATGTGATTCCATAAATATAAAACACAAAGTCAGACAAAATTAATTTATGGTGTTAAAAATCTGGCTTGTACTTAACTTTGGGTAGAAGGAGGAACTACTGATTATTTGGTTACAGAAGTGCAGTCAACACCTCTTGCCCTTTGCTTACACCCACCCACCCACACACAAACGCACACATTTGTTAATACTATGTGCATGTATTTCAAATGTACAGACTACACAGGAAAGCTATACACAAATTATTCTACCTAACCTTGTTAGTCTTCCTTCTCACTGAAGAGTTTAGGATTGACACAGTGAAATGTCAGGAAGTTCTAATAGTGACAATTATAATACTCAGAGTCACATTTTCTGCAGCTGGTTGTGATGTTCCTTGTAACTGTCAGTGTTACAAATGCAGAGTAGCTTTAGTATTGTCAAGATAGATCATGTGTTTCCACTAAATGAGTAAGCTGCCAAGCTAATGAAATTGTCATTAATTTGATTCAATGGAATTTTCTGTAAATACACATACCACTTGCAGGCCTTAGTAGCATGTAAAGCAAGTGGTTCCTTCATGTTGAACTTTATTATATGTGTTCTTACTATTTCTCAGGAAATATGATAACAGCAAACTTCCCAGTGAACTGCCAAGGAATCAGGGTAATCAGAAGACCTGTGATGCTTTGATTCCCCTCTTAGCATTGAGTTCAAAGCTGAATTATACGAGAAGTTCACTGCAGTTGGTGTCTGAGCCTAAGCATAGGACAGCTGTGTCAGGGCAGCCAGATGTGGTTTATATTTGGAAATGTAGATTATGTAAGGCCTTCTGAAAGGAATACTCCAACTAGAAAGCAAGATTATGCTACATAAAACCAGAATAGTATCTGTAAATATAATTGAACATGGATTCAATAGTGCTATCTGTGGAATGCAAAGGGCGGTACGGCAGTATATTGTTTTAGCATGTGAGTTCCTGGGTCAGACGGCTTGAAGTGGGTTTTTTTCTCCACTGCTCAGTAGCTATGTCACCTTAATAAGTGGCTTCAGTACTTCCAGCTTCAACTTCCTCATGTGTATAATGGAAATAATAATAATATTTAATTGTGTAGCTATCATAGTATTCACCAAATATTCCATCAACTCCTTCCTCATTTCCCACTGCCCGAAAGAAACTTCAAGGCAAAGTGACTTATTCTGGCAAATAAAAATGTGATGTGATTGATTTCTATAATTTTATTTTACTGAAACAGTGAAACACTTATGTATGGTTCTCTAATCTCTCTTCCCTTGCCATGACGACCAGCAGTAGAGCAAGGAGAAAGAACTGAAAACAACTCTGTACCCTTCTAGGTTTCCATCCTTGGTCCCCAAACAGTATTATCTTTGTGGCTAAGCATTGTTGCTCCTGATAGAGTCGACTCCTCAATGACTTTCATCTGCAGTTTAGGCTTCTAATTAAATAGTTTATTCATTTGTGGGAAGCACTCATGTCCATTCAGTTCATAAAATATTACTCAAAGATGAAGTTTGAATATTATAATTGTCTTCTCCTGTTACCAGGCCTTTAAACATAAACAATTGTGCTCTTCTCTGGCACCTATCTCCTAAGGCAATTACTTCAGAAGAGAAGCCTACTCTTTATAGTATTATTACCTCTAAAGAACGCTTATTACAAGTGAAAGGCAACATTTGACTCAGCTGTTCTCTTCCTTACTGAAGTAACAGTTATGAACTCTTGGAACTTAAATATTCATCTGATCAGCAATGAAGTACAAGGTAACATTTTTCTCCTGAGAATTTTAAAAATACTATTCCTGATATATTCTTCTGTCATAAATTGATGCTGTCAAAGACTTACAACACTTTTTCCTTGTACATAATGTGTTCTTTTTCTCTCTAGATGCCCAAAGGACTTATTCTTTGTCTTAAATTCTAGTAGTTTTATTAGAATATGTATTGATAATTCTGGATCATTATGTAGTTTTCATTTATTTTAAATCAATAAAATTTTCCTAAATAATAAATTTCAGTATATGTTCTGCTCTCTTGCTTCTTATCTCCTTCAGGAATTCCTATTAATTTGGAGTTTCATTGTCTATATTTAATATTCATTACTTTCTTTTGAATAATTTATATCACTTTTTTATGTTTGACTTCAAAATTTTTCTTTTTTATCTTTATGTTTCTTAAAATATTATCAGCACTTTAATGCACTCTTTGGTTCTTATTCGTTTAATCTTAATTTTGAAATTATATTTTTATTTTATTTCTTTGGTTCTGCTACCTAGTTTTAAATAATTTCTCATTTTTCACATATTGTATTTTCATATCTTGTATAATTGTCTTAATATCTTTTAATCATATTGAAAAAATACATTAAGCTTTGATATTTCTAGCAAATTTTTGGTGTGAATATACCATCTTTAGTAGTGTTTCTAATTGTCTTGTCTCTCAAGATAATTTTAGGTCAGATTAGACTTTTATAATTTTCTATTGATTTTGCATGTGTGTGAAATTAGTTTCTTTCATTTCTAGGCAGAGGCTTGGTTCAATAACTTTTCTAAATTCACAAAATTCCCTTTTCTCTTGTTTTCATGTAGTGTTAAAAATATAATTGTCCATCTACCTGTAGCCAAAGTAGAGTAACCTCCCACCTTAAAGAATGGCAAAACTGGGTATATATATGGCAACTATTTCTGGCGTTGAACAATAAACAGCAGAGTGAGAGAAGCTGGAACCATGGTGCGAGTTCCAAATTTACCCTAAATTTCATCCTTTGAACATATTCCTAACTAAGGAAATGGAACCCAAGCTGAGCTGAGATGCAGAAATGGAAGGTCAGAGATTCTCAGGTGGCTGGAATTTGTAGGGCAGGCTATTGGAAAAGATAAAGCTGCATAGAGGAAGGACCACAGAAATATGTGAAGGGGTTCTCCCCAAGTCCTTGGCCAAGATCTTGGCTAAATTTTCCTGGAGGCATCTGTGAAGCTTAGCAGCAGGAGGTTGCTGATGGATAAACAAACATTTCAGGGATTATGCATTTTTGAAAATGTTAAAGCTAAAGCCCAGCCTCTCTGGAGAGACCTCACTGAGCATTTCGATTATTGAGTGAACCCTACAACGGTCACATTTGGGGATAAGGACAATGCTCTATTAAGGCATATGAACTAGAACTAAAGGCAAAACTAAAATAAACCTATCCTTAAAAAAGCACATCTGCATGATAGGTTCAAGAGTATCTACCAGTAATTTAATTGCCTGCCAAAACAACAACAACAAAAACAAACATATATATTATGCATATATACGTATGTATACAAACACACACATATATATTTGTTTCTTTGTAAGCCTACTGATTTCTTATTGCATTCTAGGTTTTGCAAATGATACATTGTAAAGAATTTCAATAATTTTATTTTCCTGCAAAGTTTTTTGATTTTTGTTCTGGCAGGCAATTAAATTACTGGTGGATACTCTTGGATATGTTAGGGAGATATATATGTAAATGGATATATATACATATACCTATATGTGCATGTGTTTATCTTTCCATATACATATCTATCTGTCTATCTCCATAGACATATATATCTCCATATATATTCATATGCATCTCTATCTACATATGGATATATCTATATACATCTCACTATCTATATATACACATACATCTCCAATGTGTATATCTCTATATCTCTCTGTCTATATATAGATATAGATATATAGATATAAAATATAAATGTGTACCATAAACTAGAAGGTAAACTGCAGTAAATAGGAACACACGACAGTTAACCCAGATGTTGGAATTAGTTGACAAGTACTTTGATGCTGCTATTATAAATTGAACAAGGACATAAAGAACAATATCATCTTATTGATTGCATAATGAAACTGTGGGAAACAGAAACTATTAAAAATGCAAATTCAATAAAGTAACAATCATAACACTTGGACAATTGCATATTAATTATGTAATATACCACATTAAAAAGCTATAAATCCTTGCTAAATTATATAAAGAGAAAGCAGAAGGAAGGAAATACTAAAAATGAAAGTAGAAATGAATAAAGTAGGAAAAAATAAATTTAACAAGCTTGTTGATGGAAATATTAGTTGTATTGATGAATCTCTAATATGACTGATCAAGATCAAAAAAATGAAAGCTATAAACTACCAATATTAGAAATGAAGGAGGAGACACCATTAAACATCATATAGACCTTAAATGCATAGTAAGTCAATCTGAAGAAAAATATTTATGTTCATAAATTTAACAACCTAAGTAAATGAACATAAATCTCAAAATAATATTTATCAATGTTGACACATGAAGAATTAGAAATTTGAAGAGCTCTACATTTTTTTTTTTTTTTTTGCAATTTTAAACTTTTATGCCAAGAAATCTAAAGTCTCAGGTGGCTTAACTGGTAAATTTTATTAAACATTTAGTAATGAAATCATAACAATCTTACACTAATTCTTTCAGATAATAAAGGACAATAGAACACTACCATTCACTTTATTTATGCAATTTAAATAATTCATGAACATAAAAACAGAATTTCTTAAGAAAATATTAACAAATCAAATTATGAAACAAAAAGTTTAACAAACTTTCACATGATTTTATCCTAATTATTGACTGTTGTTTTAATATCTCAAATCATGAAAAGTAATAGTTCACATTATCAGAGAAAAGGAGATAAAAACTTAATCATCTGAAAATATGCAGGAAAAGCGTTGATGCAATCCAAAACTAATTTATAATTTCAAAATATCTTTCATAAAATAAGAATCGAAGTTAACTTTGTCAAGTTGGTAACTTTGTACAAACCATCTACAGCTAATATTCTTTTTTTTTTTTTGTGAGGAAGATGAGCCCTTTGCTAACATCTGCCAATCCTCCTCTTTATTTTTGCTGAGGAAGACTGGTCCTAGGCTAACATCTGTGCCCATCTTCCTCTACTTTATATGGGATGCCGCCACAGCATGGCTTGACAAGCGGTGCATCAGTGCATGCCTGGGATCCAAACCAGCAAACCCCAGGCCACCGCAGCGGAGAGTGTGCACTTAATCACTTACACCACCAGGCTGGCCCCATACAGCTAATATTCCTGATGTTGAAATATTCAATGTTTTTTTCTAATTTGGGGACTAAGACAAGAGTGTTTCAACATTTGTATTTGTTATTGCACTGGAGGGCATAAATAGTGGAATAATCTAAGCAAATGAAATAAAAAGCATACAGATAGAGAAGGAAAAAGTAAAACTTTTACATGCAGATAATATGTCTGTGTTTAGAAAGTCCTAAAAAATCTAATAAATGAATTTACCATAGTCTAAGAATAAAATACCAATTTTGTTTCCATGAGCTAGCAAACTAGCAACAAAAATTGAAAAAGAGTATTTTATTAAAAATCCTGTTTACAGTAAGATTTTTAAAACATCAACTATTTTGGAATACCTTTTATCAATGAAGTGGCAGACCACTACACTGAAAACTATCACACTTTGCTGAGAAAAAAGGCTTTAAAAATGTAGAGACATATCATATCCGTGGATTAGATGACTGTATAGTGTTATGATGGCATTTCGCCCTAAAATGATTGGTAGTTGCAACTCTATCCTGATCAAAATCCCATCAGGCTTGCAGAAATTAACAAACTGATTCCAAATTTTATATATTAATACAAAGGTCTTAAAACAACCAAATCATGTTGGAAAAGGATAATAAATTGAAATATATTTAAACACAAATACTATAAAGTTCTAAAATTTAAAAAAAAGAATTATCATTGTAACTTTTCGCAGGAAATATTTCTTAGGGAGGTCAAAAGAGCATCCATAAAGCAAAAACAATTGATAAACTGGGTTTCATCAAAATTTAAAACTTCTGTTCATCAAAAGACATTCAGAAAACAAAAAAGGAACTTCAAATACTAAATAGACATACTGTTTGAGGATTTCTTTCTGTTAAGCCGTTAAACAGTTAAGCAAAGTAGATTCTTAAATTATTTTTTTGGCTCTGAAAATAAAATTATACTCGGCTTTGAGAAAAAAGTACCTTGACTGGTATTCAATTGATAATATTAATATAATTATTTCCAAGTAAGATTAATTCAAATGTGACTTTAAAGGTTACCTATACAAAATATCTTTTGAATAACTTTGAGAATCGAAACTCTTGGAAGCTAAGATCTGTCTATTTTTGCAATAAACTGTTCGGAATAAAGAGGTATAATTCCTTATAACATTAAATTCATTTCAGGTTAGCCTGATCCTTTTTTATCTGTGTATGTCATTGGCAACTACATATTATGACGCAATCTGTAGGCTTTATTCTTTAGTGACTTTTCTTCTCTTATCACAGAACACTGAAGAATAATAACAATTTATATATTCAGAGAAGACCTTTAGGTTACAATAAAAGCATTAGATGTACTTTCACTATTTTCACATTATTTCCTAAAGATGTTTTAGTCTCTTCTGAGGGAATTGCCTTAACAAACTCTAAAATGAAGGAAACATATACCATCTCAAAAATCACTTATTATCCAAAGGCTTCTAATAAAAGCTGATGAAATCTTGTTTCCAAAGGCAATTTTTTTTATTACAACAATTTTCAATTCATATCACAAATTGCATCAAAAATAAATGAGCTGTTAAAGATTATTGGGTTAAGCATCACTGCTGTTATCATTTGCAAATTGATATATCTTTATATTAATCAAAATAAATGATTCAATGATAATATACATCTGATATTTAACTGTTATTACAAACTACATTATTCTGTGTAAGCATTCAAGGACAAAGCAAATATTTAATTGAATCAATAATTATTTTTTCCTTTAAAATGTTAATGCAAATAGCATTTGTCTAAGTCAAAAACTAAGCAGGTAATGACAAGAGAAAAGAATTAATCTCCACATTTCAGGTTTAAAAGAAGAGTCTCTTACTTAATGGCTGTAATTTTTTATCTACGGATCCTTTGTTACTGAGAAAATTTCTTATGATAAATGAATAATTATGAAATAAACCAATACAATAAATTTTCTGGACACAATTTTTCTCTGTTCAAATTTTTCAATTAATAGTTTCAGTTCTTTAGGTAGCATATCAGCAAGAAATCAGCAGTTATAAATTAAGAAACATGAATAAATCATTGTGTAAGATTTTTCAAGCTTTGGAACTTGCAACGTCTATTGTTTTTATTTTTCTCTACTTTTCTAAGTCTTTTGCCTGTTTTCTAGGATAAATATACCAACAATATAGGGGAGGGTGCATTACATTAAATCATTATTTTCTAAAATTTGGTTAAAAACTGGTAAACTGTATTTAATATAAACTAATTTGATGTAGCTCAACCTAGAGATTACTTACAAACATGTTGATAAAACTTCAATTTCCAACAATATGGAAAAGACATGACCCCTAGAAATGTTAGATAAAATGAAATTTCTTTAACATACACAGTGTTATAACAATAAACACTTGAAGTTCAGGTCAATAAAAATGTAGCCATCTTTCAACCACTCCTACCATCAGAGCAAATGTATTTGCCTCCCAGACAAATCCCTCCATCCAGTTCAAACTAGTTTTCAGGTATGTGGCAGGCACCAGGTCTAAGGGTGCCCAATTGCTGTAAACACACTTCAAACTGTCAAGCCATCTGTAGGAAATAACTGTCCCAAGTAAGCTTGAGGTAAAAGAGTTACCAACTCATCCACCACTCCCCTCCCTACTCCAACCCTCTCCAACCATGATACAGAGCATGGCCACATACTTTCAACCCAAAGAAGATTACACTAAGACACATTATAATCAAATTGTTAAAAGTCAAGGACAAAGAGAGAATTTTGAACACAGCAAGATAAAAGTGATTTGTCATATATGAGGGAACTCCCATAAGACTAAAAGTGGATTTCTCAGCAGAAACCTTGCAGGCCAGGAGAGAATGAAATGTCATATTCAAAGTAATGAAAGAAAACAACTACCAAACAAGAAAGCTATACTCAGCAAAAAATTATCCATTAAAAATGAAGGAGACAAGTGATGTCATCATTATGACAGCACAAGACAAACATTTGGTCTCTCCCCTTCAATTTACAGTGAATAAAACATCCATAACTCAACAAAGGTTACATTGCCCAACACACCAGGATGCAAGAGAGATCCACACATTGGTACATATGAAGGTGGGTTGATTGGAGCACACAGAGGAGCTGAACCAGGGAAACGGTGGAGGCAGTGCCCAGAATCTTGACCTTTCAGCTGCAGCAGCTGACCTAGCTGCCCCAACCCCAGAGACCTGATGAGCCACAGCAGAGTCAAGCATATGACTTTGACCTCCCAGCCGCAGTGGCATCTATGGCCATAGGGAGCAGAGCAATAGGGGAACCAGAGCCCCATGATCTCGGGCCCCTGGCCACAGCTCAGAACCTGGTGGCAGCAGTGGAGATGCACACACGACTCCCAACTACAGCAGCACCTATGCCCACAAGGAAACAGGCAACAGTGGAGGTGGAGTCCCACAATCCTAGGCCCTTTGTCTATGACTCAGAGCTTGGTAGCAGCAGTGGAGATGTGCACAATACTCTGGACTTCCAACTATAGTGGTGTCTGCAGCCACAAGGAAATGAGAAACAGTGGAGGCAATGCCCCTTGAACCAGGTTCCTTTTCCATCTTCCTTGCCATGACAGTGGATCTTTCAACCCAGATGATCCCAAACATGGTGGAGGCATCAGCCATCCCTGTACCTCTGGTGGTGAAGCCAGTGACTGAGGCAACATCAGCAACGTAAGGCAAGAGTGACCCTTGGAGGCATAGGAAGTGATGATGAGAGTATTGGTGACACCCCTAATAGAAGTGATGGAGGGTGGAACATCCAATCCTCAAATATAGCCAGAGGCAGCTCAGGTAAAAGGACCCAAAAAATATTGCTATAGCATCACTTACTGAAAAACAAAAGAAAGAAATCTTATCTCCAACCAGTTGAATAGTTAGAATCAAACAAACAAAACTATACCTAAATAAGAAAGTGTTCACTATTAAAAATGCACCAGCAGAGGAATAACTCATCAAATACCATGAAAAGCCATGGTAAAACAGCATTATAAAAAGAAAATAACAATTCTCCAGGAATCAAACAAAAAGTCAAGGAAGATTATGATCTAACTAATAAAGAATTCAAAATAGCTATCATGAAGAAACTCAGTGAGCTACAAGAAAATTCAAAAAGGCAGTTCAATGAGCTTAGGAATAAAATTAATGAACAGAAAGAATACTGAACCAAAGTGGTTGAAACTCTAAAAAACAACCATACAGAAATTCTGGAGCTGCGGAACTCAATAAATGAGATGAAGAATGCATTAGAAAGCTTTGGAAATAGAGCAGACTTTATGGAAGAGAGAATTAGTGAGCTTAAATATAGAAACCTAGAAATAATGCAGGTAGAAGAGTAGAAGAGGAGAGAGAACTAAGATTTTTAAAAAGTGTATAAATTGTGCAAGAAATATTTGACTCCGTTAGAAAGGGAAACATTAGGATGACGTGTATCCCTGAAGGAGAAGAGAGAGAGAAGAGAGCAGAGAACTTATTTAAACAAATAATGGCTGAGAACTCCCCAAACCTGGGGAAGGAACTGGATATACAAATCCATGAAGCTAATAGAACACTTAATTATCTCAAAGCAAAAAGACTTTTTCCAAGCACATGATAATAAAACTGTCAAAAGCCAATGACACAGAAAGAATATTGAAGATAGCCAGGGGAAAACAATCCCAATAACCTACAAGGGAACCCCCATGAGGCTATGAGCAGATTTCTCACTAGAAAATCTATAGGCCAGGAGAGAATGGAATGATATATTCACTGAAGGATTAAAAACTGTAATTCAGGGGGCGGACCCCATGGCGTAGCGGTTAAGTGCGCGCACTCCGCTGCTGGTGGCCCAGGTTAGGATCCCAGGTGCATACCGATGCACCTCTTGTCAGGCCCTGCTGTGGCGGCATCCCATATAAAGTGGAGGAAGATCAGCAAAAGAGGAGGATTGGCATGGTTGTTAGCTCCAGGCTGATCTTCTTCACACACACACAAAAAAGTCATTCAAGAATATTCTATCCAGCAAAGTTATCCTTCAGATATGAAGTAAAAATAAAGGCATTCCCAGACAAACAAAAGCTGAGGGAGAACTGCCTTACAAGAAATGTTGAAAGGAGCTCTCCCACCTAAAATGAAAAGGCAAAGATGAAACACTTTGATGAAGGTGATAAATAAACAGACAAAATCAGAAAATTGCAGCTCTCAATCAGAATAGGTTGGTAAACAGTTATAACATAAAGGTTGAAGGGAAAGGAAGCATTAAAAATAAGTATTACCACTTCAATTTAGTAACAAACTCACCAAATAAAAAGGGACTATTTGTAACAACAGAAAGATAAAAGGTAAAGAAGAAAAGTATGGAATCTGTAAAGGCAAATGAAGATAAGGTGCTATCAGCAGAAAAAGGACTAACCTCATGGCAACCACAAAACAAAAATTCTGAGCACAGACACGAAACATAAGAAAAGAGGAAACTGAGAAAAACATCACAGAAAACCACCAAACTGAAATGGCAGACAGAAATACAATGAAAAGGAAACAATGGAAATATAGAGCAACCAGAAAACAAAAGGTAAAATGGCAGTATTAAGCCCTCATATATCAATAAATAATCACCCTAAATGTAAATGGATTGAATCCACCAATCAAAAGACATGGAGTAGCTGGATGGATTAAAAAACAAGAGTCGACAATGCACTACCTCCAGGAGACCCATCTCACTCTAAAGACAAACATAGGCTCAAAGTGAAGGGATGGAAGATGATACCCCAAGCAAATGGCAACTGAAATAAAGCAGGGATAGCTATACTTATATTAGACAAAAATAGGCTTAAGCCAAAAAAGATAGCAAGAGACTAAGATGGATATTATATAATGATAAAGGAGACAATCCATCAAGAAGGCATGACATTTATTAATACATATGGATCTCGCATAGGAGAACCAAAATATATAAAGAAATTATTAACAGACCTAAAGGGAGATATTGAAAGTAACACAATAATACAACGGGAATTTAATACCCTACTTACATCAATGGATAGATCATCCAGACAGAAAGTCAACAAGGAAACAGTGACCTTAAATGACACACTAGACCAGATGGACTGAATAGATATATAAATAGAAATTCCACCCAAAAGCAGCAGAACACACATTCTTCTCAAATGTACATGGAATATTCGTAAGGACAGACCATATGCTGGGAAACAAAACAAGTCTCAGCAAATTTAAGAAGATTGAAATCATATCAAGCATCTTTTCTGACCACAATGACATGGAACTACAAATCAACTACAAGAAGAAAGCCAGAAAAGTCACAAATATGTGGAGATTAAACAATGTGCTACTGACAACTATTGGATTAACAGAGAAATCAAGGAGAAATAAAAAAAAATACCTTGAGACAAATTAAATTTAAAACACAACATACCAAAATCTATGGGATGCAGCAAAAGTGGTACTAAGAGGAATGTTTATAGCCATATAGGTCTATCTCAAGAAATAAGAAAAATCTCAAATAAACAACCTAATATTACACGTAAAGGAACTAGAAAAAGAAGAACAAATGAAGCCCAAAATCAATAGAAGGAAGAAAAGAATAAAAATCAGAGCAGAAATAAATAAAATGAAGACTAAAAGGACAGTAGAAAAAAATCAATAAAACTAAGAGGTGGTTCTTTGAAAAGAAAAACAAAATTGACAAACCTTTAGCTAGACACACTAAGAAAAAAAGAGAGAAGTCTCAAATAAATAAAATCAGGAACAAAACAGGAGAAATTACAGTGGATACCACAGAAATACAAAGGATTATAAGAGAACATCATGAAAAGCTATATGCCAAAAAATTGGATAACCTAAAAACATGGATAAATACCTAGAATCATGCAACCTTTCAAAACTGAATCAAGAAAAAATAGAGGATCTGAATAGGTCATTAACAAGAAAAGAGAATGAAACAGTAATCAAAAACCTCCCAAAAAGCAAAAGTCCAGGATCAGATGCCTTCTCTGTTGAATTCTACCAAATATTCAAAAAAGATTTAATATGTATCCTTTTCAAATTCTTCCAAAAAATTGAAGAGGAGTGGAATACTTCCTAAGTAATTTTACGTGGCCAATGTTATCCTGATAACAAAACCAGAAAAGGACAACACAAAAAAGAAAATTACAGGCCAATATCACTGATGAACATAGATGCAAAAATCTTCAACAAAATATTAGCAAATCAAATACAACAATACATTAAAAGGATCACATCTTGATCATATGGGATTTGTTCCCGGGATGAAAGAATGGTTCAACATTTGCAAATCAATATGCTATGCCGTATTAACAAAATAAAGGATAAAAATCATGTGATCATCTCAATAGATGCAGAGAAAGCATTTGACAAGATTCAGCATCACTTATGAGAAAAACTCAATAAAATGGATATAGAAGTACCTCAACATAATAAAGGCCATATATGACAAACCCCTAGCTAACATCATACTCAATGATGAAAAACTGAACGCTAGGGCCAGCCTCATGGCTTAGTGCTTAAGTGCTCGTGCTCCGCTACTGGCAGCCGGAATTCGGATCCCAGGCAGGCACCGATGCACTGCTTCTCCGACCATGCTGAGGCAGCGTCCCACATACAGCAACTAGAAAGATGTGCAACTATGACATACAACTATCTGCTTTGGGGCTTTGGGGAATAAAAGGAGGAGGATTGGCAATAGATGTTAGCTCAGAGCCAGTCTTCCTCAGCAAAAAGAGATGGATTGGCATAGATGTTAGCTCAGGGCTGATCTTCCTCAAAAAAAAACCAAAAACATAAAAACTGAATGCTGTCTGACTAAGAATAGGAACAAGACAAGGAACAAGATAAGGAACAAAACCATTATGATTAAAATACTAACTATAATGGATAAAGTAGGTAAAGTAGACAGATGGATAAAGTAGACAGCATGCAAGAACAGATGGGCAATGTAACCAGAGAGTTGGAAGTACTAAAATGAACCAAGAGAAATAATAGAAATAAAAAAATTGCAACAGAAATGAGAAATGCCTTTGAGGAATTATTAGTAGACTGGACATGGCTGAGGGAAGAATCTCTGAGCTTGAGGTTATCTTAATTGAAACCTCCAAAGCTGCAAAGCAAAGAGAACAAAGATGGAGAAAAAACCAGTACAGAATATCCAAGGACTGTGTAACAACTACAAAAGGTGTAACATACGTATAATGGAAATACCAGAAGCTAAACAAAGTAACAGAAAAAATATTTGAGGCCGGCCCCGTGGCTTAGCGGTTAAGTGCTCGCGCTTCGCTACTGGCGGCCCAGGCGTGCACTGACGCACTGCTTCTCCAGCCATACTGAGGCCACGTCCCACATACAGCAACTAGAAGGCCGTGCAACTATGACATACAACTATCTACTGGGGCTTCGGGGAGAAAAAAAAAAGGAGGAGGATTGGCAATAGATGTTAGCTCAGAGCCAGTCTTCCTCAGCAAAATGAGGAGGATTAGCAAGGATGTTAGCTCAGGGCTGATCTTTCTCATAAAAAAATAAAGAAAGAAAAAAAAATATTTGAAACAATAATGACAGCTAATTACCCCAAATTAATGTCAGACAACAAACCATAGATCCAGGAAGCTCAAGCAGGATAAATGATGGAAAAAACTACAATTAGGCATATCATTTCAAACTATAGAAGATCAACGATAAAGAAAAAATCCTTAAAGAAGCCAAGGAAAATGCCACCTTACATATAGGGAAACAAAAATAAGGATTACATCCAACTTCGCCTCAGAATCTATGCAGCAAGAAGAGAGTGAAGTGAAATATTTAAAATGTTGAGAAAGAAAAAAAACAGCAACCTAAAATTCTGTACCCAGTGAAATTATCCTTCAAAAGTGAAGGAGAAATAAAAGCTTTTTCAGATAAATAAAAAGCAAGAGAATTTGTTGCTAGTAGACCTACCTTGTAAGAAATGTTAGAACAAGTTTTTAGAGAGAAGGAAAATAATATAGGTCAGGAACTCAGATCTAAATAAAGGAAGCATACTGAAGAAGAAATAAATGAAGGTCATATAAAAACTTGTTTTTTATTCTTAATTGATCTATCAGATAACAATTTGTTCAAAATAATAAGGCATTTGATTATGTATGCTTATGTATATATATTATGTGTGTATATATACATACACACATATGATGATTATGTATGCTTATATATAAATGAAATTAATGACAGCAGGTATACAAGAGAAGGGAACGAGGAATTAAGATTATTTTATTATTATCTGTATGGTGTGAAGCTGTGTAGTGTTATCTGTAAGTGGACATGGATTAATTGTAAATATAGCAAACTCTCTAGAGCAACCACTAAAAAATTTTAAAAAGTAATGTAACTGATTTGCTAAGAAATGAAAGAAAATGGAATCATATGAAATGCTCAGTCAAAACTACAAAAGGCAGAAAAAGAGTGGAAGACAAAAATAGAAACAAACTACAAGAACAAAAACTAATAATATGGTATTTATCCAACTGTATCAAAAATCATTTTGAATGCTAATATCTAAGTGCACCAATTAAAAGAAGAAATTGTTGTGGTGGGTCAAAAAACAACACCTAACTATAAGTTATCTACAAGAAATCCATTTTAAATATGAAGATATATATAGGTTAAAAGTAAATGGTTGGAGAAAAATACACCGTGTTGACTCTAGTCAAAAGAAAGCAGGATTAGCTACATTAATTTCAGACAGAGCAAACTTCAAAGATAAGTTATCAGGGATAAAGAAGAACATTACATAATGATAAAGGTGCCAGTTCTCCAGAAAGACATAACAATCCTTCGCATATATATGCCTAACAACACGGCATCAAACTACATGAGGCAAAAATTGATAGAACTGCAAGGACAAACAGAGGAATTCACTTGCATAATTTGAGACTTCAGTATCATTCTATCAGAAATGGACAGATCCAGCAGGCAGGATACCAGTAAGGACGTAGTTGATTACTTCATCCAACAAAAACTGAATACACATTATTCTTAAACTCACATGGACATTCAACAGATAGACCATGTTCACATTCTGGGCCATAAAACACACTTTAACAAATTTAAAAGAATAGAAATCATACAATGTCCTTTATCAGACCACACTGGAATTAAACTAGAAGTCAATAATATAAAGATAACTAGAAAATCCAAAAATGAATGGAGATTAAATAGAACACTTCTAAATAATACATGGGTAAAGAAGAAATCTCAAGAGATATTAAAAAATATTTTGAAGTAAATGAAAATAAAAAATGCTACCTATCAACATTTGTGGCATGCAGCAAAAACAGTACTTAGAGGGAAATTTATAAAATTGAATACATATATTAGGAAAAAAATCTAAAATCAATCATCTAAATGTCCATCATAGTAAAATAGAAGAAGAAGAGAAAATTAAATCCAAAGTAGGTAGAAGAAAAGAAATAGTAAGAATTAGAACAGAAATCAATGAAATTGAAAACAGGAAATCAATAGAGAAAATCAATGAAACTGAAAGCTGTTTTTTTAAAAGAGATCAATAAAATGGATAAACTCCTACCAGGCTAATAAAAAAGAGAGGACAGAAATTACTAATATCAGAAATGATAAAAGGGACATTACTACAGATCCCATAAAAACTTAAAAGATAATAAAGGAATACTATGAACAAATCTATGCCCACAAACCTAGACGAAATAGACCAATTCCTTGAAAGGTACAAACTACCAAAACTCACACAAGAAGAAATAGACAATCTGAATAGACCTATATTGATTAAAGAAATTGAAGCAATAATTAATAATATTCCAAAACAGAAAGCGATAGGCCCAGAGAATTCACTGGTAAATTCTACCAGGCGTTTAAAGAAGAAACTATACCAATTCTCTACCATCTCTTTTACAGGATAGAAGCAGAGGGAATACATCATAACTCATTGAATGGGCTGTTTATCCAACAAATGAAAAGCCCAGAAATACGCTCATTCCAATAAGGACCCAGGTTCTCAGTTTCTAAGTGTTTTTATCCATCACTTCAGAATCCACCGTTCCAAGTTTCTAATTAGTCACAAATTTATGCAGTACATATATTGCTTTGTTTGGGGGTTTGTTTCCAACTCTGTAGCCCATCCAATTTTTTCAATTGGTGTATTTTGCCTGAATAAGATTGGTCAATTTAATTTAATCTAGAATAAGACATTTACAACGGAGGTAGATTCCAGTTTACTCCAGCCTGTTTTTTTTTGTCAAGGCCGGTGGTCCCTGACCATTGTACAAAGGCTGTCAACCTCTGGTCAGCAATTTTGTCCTTCAATCAACATGGAATAGCACGAGTTAAGGTCCCCGTAGCATTTTTGGCTATGACTCTCACAGAGGCACAAAGAGTAACTTTAATCAATTTAATTAGACAACATATATAATCTCCAAATTAAGTTTAAGATGTCTATTTTTTGTTCTCACTTTCCGAGGCAATTCAACAGATCAAAGGTATTTTACAGATACAGTACTAATGGAAGTCCTAGTCTCTAAAGGTTAATTCAGTAAAACATATCCTCAGTGGAAAAAATTGTCAACATTGATCATTCAAACAAATAAGTCAATTAAAATATATGATTTCTTTGAACAACAAAAAGAGACCTAAGATAGTGGCGGGACACTATATAAGACACACTTTGCTTGGGAGACAATAGGGACATTGTGATACCAGGCTGCTGCTGGATTTGTCACAGTTTGAGTTACAGTACTCATGGGGTACAATATTATACTCCAGATCAAAAACATGTGAAAATGTGTGGCTGTTCATTGAACTAAAGAGACAACTGTCAAAAGTATAAAAAGGAAAATGAAATGATAAGGGAGTTAGGTGCATTTCCTTTTTAACAGAACCGTTAAAAATAATTTGGTTTTCTTTATGCTTGCAACAAAACTTAAACATACAGCAACAATAAAAATACATGCATAAAATTAATCTGATAGGAAGAACAATATTTTGATCAAAATATTTTATACTTCATTAGAAAACATCAAAACATTTAAAACTTTTTTGAAAAACAGTGTAATATATCTTTTAATTTCAAATGATTATATGGTTTTATATTTCCCATGTTCACCAGCATAACATTCCTAGACCATTTTTTTTTTGTTTTTTTGCTGAGGAAGACTGGCCCTGGGCTAACATCCATGCCCATCTTCCTCCACTTTATATGGGACACCACCACAGCATGGCTTGACAAGCAGTGCGTCGGCAGGCACTGGGGATCCAACCCCAGGCCACCAGCAGTGGAGCGTGTGCACTTAATTGCTATGCCACGGGCCGGCCCCACTTCCCTAGACCTTTGAGCATTGCTTCTCCCATTTGTAATTTAGCTTCAGAGTTAGTTTATCCACACACAATCTTCTACTTGGTCAATGGGGATTTTCATTTGAACTGGAACATTCTTGATGTATTGTCATGTGTCAATCATCAAATTGCTTTTGCAAGTTGTATAAAGACTTATGTGGATATTTAGTTTTAATGCCATATGTGTAATTATAATTAACATCATGATTTTAATATTTGATTTATCTAGGCAACTATAGTGAACACTATAGTATATTGCTTAGATATCATCTTTACCTCTTTCTGAAATAAAATATTCCTCTCTCCACCCTCATGTTGGGAGTATTGGTGGCTGAGAGTTGTCAGCTGACTCCCTCTCCAAGAATAATCAATATGTGAAGATAGACCTTGCACAGCGTCATATACCTTCCCTGGGTACCCTACATCTAATGACTGGTCAATACAAGAGTATAAATGCCTGTACCCTTCTCTCAATGTAGGACAACTCTGCAGGACTATCAACTCTAGACTTAATAGTATCAAGCAAAGCCTTTGTTGTCACTGGGTTTCAGTTCAACTTCTGTCTGCCTAACTCTTGCCACCAACTCATCCAAATGACAAGGCTTTGCATCTGCTTTTGCAAAATGTCTTCAAAATTGGTGGTATTGGTACCGTTTCTGTGGGTCCAGTGGAGATTGGTGTTCTTACACTTGGCCTGGTGGTCACCTTTGCTCTAGCCAGTGATGCAACTGAAGTAAAGTCTGTTGAAATGCACCATGAAGCTTTGAATGAAGCTATTCCTGGGGACAATATGGGCTTCAATGTTAAGAACGTGTCTGTCTAAGATAATCATCATGTGGCAACATGGCTGGTGACAACAAAAATGAGCCACCAATGGAAGCAGCTGGCCTCACTGCTTAGATGATTATCTTGAATCATCTAGGCCAAATCAGTGCTGTCTATGCACCTTTGCTGATTGTCACACAGCTCACATTGCTTGCAAGTTTGCTGAGCTGAAGGAGAAGATTGTTCACCATTCTGGTAAGCAGCTGGATCATAGCTCCAAGTTCTTATAATCTGGTGATGCTGACATCATTGACAGGATTCTTGGAAAGCCCATGTGTGTTGAGAGCTGCTGGGTTGTTTTGCTGTTTGTGATGTGAGATGGACAGTTGTTGTGGGTATCATCAAAGCAGTGGGCAAGAAGCAGATCTGCCCAGAAAGCTCAGGAGGCTTAACGAATATTATACGTAACACCTGCCACTCCGGTCTTAATCAGTGCTAGAAAAAGTGCTCTCAGAACCTTTTGTCTCAATTGGCCATTTAAATTTAATAGTAAAAGACCGATGGATGATAACAATGCTTAGTAAAACCTGCTGAAGGAAAGGAGAATATTTTGTAGACCATTTGTTTTGTGTATGTGTCAGTTTTAAGTCATTAGTTTTTAAAAATCAGTGCTTTTTAAATGAAAACAACTTTACCAAAAATCTGTCACAGAATTTTGAAACCCATTAAAACAAAGTTAATGGGAGACCAAAACCCCTTGCCTGAAACAGACCAACCCCACTCCCACCCCAGTTTGCAGACTTAGTGGCTCCTGTCTCCTCCCTTCCCTGGCTCAGGGAGGAAGATCCCCACCACTGACTTCACTGTCTAGCTGATCACAGCCATTTACCTAATCAGACTTAAGTAGGACACAAAATATTTAGAGAAACCAAATGTCTTTCAGGGGACTTGTTGCTAAGTGTAATAGTGACAATTACTTGCATTACTATTACTTTCCAATCAAAAAAGAAATCTAAAGTTCTGTCCTACAAAGAGATCACAATATGAAGGCATTGCTTAAAATCTCTTTTTCTATCATTTTGTCCATCTCTCTGAACTATCTTTGATGCCAGCCAGAAACCATCTAGCTGTTACCCAACCTCTTCACTTTCTAATGTCTACATTCAGTTTTTTTTTTAAAAGGACTTAAAACTTTGGCTGAGGTGGCAGGTGGTGGTTGTGGTGGGACTTAAGAAAAGGTGGTTTGTTCTTTCTAAAGGGGAAATATAGTGCCCTCAACACCTTTTCCCCATCTGCCTATTTCCTTCCTGCCTCTCTTAAGGAAATGGGTCCAGGTGTAACCACCTTACTCTCCTCTGCTCCCTCCTCCCCAACCAAGTGAGCAGTTGAATGAACTGAATGGCCTATGATGTCATAATCATAATCGCATTACCTCATCATCCTGCAGGGAAAGGTATAGAGGGAGGAGAAGGAATGAACAGCCCTGGGTTCTCGTCAGTTTTACTAAGTGTTCTGGGTAAGGACTAATTGTAGAACCAAATGGAAAAGACCTTACAACCATTATAAATCCTGCATTTACAAGGTTTGAGCTGATCTGGCAGCTGGAAGAGGACTCAGAACAGGCCCACTGGGGCCTTGGGCTAGTGTTCCCAGCAGCATTCCCACCAGGGACAGGTCCTCTGCTGGGGCAAAGGGGATTTCTTCAGAGAGGGAGGCCATAGAGGGCGGGTCAGGAGAACATGTGAGAAGAACCTTGGCTAATTCTGTTACATGGCATGAAAAACAAATAAAAAAACACAGAGGTAGATCCTGAGAGTAGCTCCCACCCCCCAAAAAAAATCCTATGTGTAAATCTCTGTCTCAGAGTCAGCTCCCCAGAGAACTTGACCACAGACAATCAGAGCCAGGACTCATCCAAAGTAGTCAAAATGAGAGTTTGGAGTTGGGTTGCTTCCTGGCTGGTTGGCAGTGAAGACCCGATTATTAGTGGTAGTTGGATCACTAATAGGCCATGTCTTGTGGAGTGGTATAATTATTAAAATTCCATTGCTATTGAACTGAGATAAAATATCAGTGGAAAGGAATATACTGGAAAGTTCAATGGCTCAGGATTTTGACAGTTACATAGGAATTAGTTAGAATAACTTTATGAAATCCAGTAGATGCTACTGAGTTTAATTGATGCCTTAGACAGGCTGAGGATGATTAATCTCCAATTAAAACCTACGTGTGAAAGCCAGATGGCCTCCTTGGCAGCCTGTAAAGGGACTCTAATTTCCTGCAGCTGGAACATAGAAAATACATAGGAGCAGGGCTAAGACTTAATTATGAGAGAGGCAGAGCTGCAGAAAAGGTTGTGTTCTCAATCACAGGAGTATGTTACACTAAGGTCGGGGCCCTGATAGGAAGGATTGGGACTCTGAAACTTCTGTAGAGTTATCTTTGTATATGCACTCAGAAGTCTTTGAATCTCAGATTCTCCTGGAACCCTTGCATTTGCAAAATTGTCCCTCTGTGTCTCTATCAAAGCATAGACCTCACCTCTTTGTCGAAGAAAAAACAGAGGTCCCTTCCTTGTAGGAAACATGTGTTCCCTCATCGTTAACTCCATATCTTTTTCTGGCCACAATTTTAGTGATTATTATTGTACTAGTTTCCTGTGGCTGCTGTAACAAATTAACACAACCATGGTGCTTACAAAAACAAACATTTGTTCTTCAAAGTCCAAAATCTGTATTATCTCGTCAAAATCAAGTGTTGTCAGAGATGTGCTCTCTCAGGCGGGTCTAGAGAAGAATCCATTCCTTGCCTCTTCCAGCTTCTGGCAGCAAATGGCATTCTTTGGTTTTGGCCTTAACACTCCAATCTCTGGATCCGTCTTCACCTTGCTCTCTCTTCTTCTGTGTATGTTGTCTCCCTCTGCCTCACTCATATAAGGATGCAGGAGATTGTATATATTGCCCACTCTGAAAATCCAGGATAGTCTTCCCATCTCAAGATCCTTACCTTAATCTCATCTCAAAAACATTTTTACTCATAAAGTAACATTTACAGGTCTCAAGGATTACTTGATATCTTTGGATGGCCATTATTTAGCCTACTACAAACATTAATTCACAAGACTATCTCATGTGGAAACAGCTAAGCATAATAAAAAAGGAACAGACTACACCATGAATGAATTGCAGAATTTAGTCAACAAGTGCTACCAGGAGGTAGGATGGTATGCATATGATTGGATCCTGAAGGTGCTGAATCAAGCATGGTGAGATGTAAGATTGTGTTAAGGAGAATTATTTATGTAAGGGAGGAAGAAATATTCCTCTACCCTCTAAGTTTTTCTGTCTGGTCTAAAAATTAAATTGATATGAGACAGAATAACAGGAGAAACGCAAATAAATTTAATAACATGTGTGCATGGGAGAAGCCCAGAAAAACTGAGTAACTCACCACAATGGCTGAAGCCACCACCTTAAATACTATCTTCAGCTAAAGACAAAGGAAGATGTTGGGGTAGTGGATTGGGACTTCAAAGGGCAGGAAGGCAATTCACATGAAGATGGAAAAGCAAATGTTTGGTAAACAAATGTTTGCCATATCATGTGGAGACAATGGACATTGGGAGGACTTGGATCAAATGGGCTTTGCTGGGTTCCTCCCTGTCTACCACACCTAGTTCATTATACTACAGTTATCTATGGCATTAGTTCCTTCCTGAAATAGGCCTTCTATCTCAAATTCTTTTAGGCAGTTAGGGGGAAGGTCTAAGTTTCTTTCTGAGTCTTCTGTTCTTAGAAATAATCAAGCCAAAGAAACACATTTTAGGGTGGCAAATTCTGACTCCCCACATCTACTACATAAGAACACTCGCCCATGACATAGCAAGCATCCCACTGAACTACAAGTTTGGTCTGCTCCCTGAGTATTTTAGATATTTTGTGTCCAGGGATGGTGAGAAAAGAAGTCACTGTTGTGGCAAGAGTGATTACTTCTGATCAGTAGAAAGAAGTAGGCATGATTTTACACAGTGGGGACAGGAAGGAATAGATGTATAACCCTGGTGATCCACTTCAGCGTCCCTTAGTATTTTTCTTGCCTAATTGTAATTGTGAATGTACAGGAGCAGCATTCCTAGCCTGAGAAGAGAATGGTTACAAAGAGCTCAGATCACTCAGGAATGAGGGTTTGAGTACTATCACCATACAAATCACCAAAACCTGGAGAGGTGATAACTGAGAGTGAGAATTTAGAGTAAATAATGGTGACGGAAGATGATGGAAACCAGTTGCGGCTCTGAAAACAACTGCAGAGCTGGGCCTGCATGTTACTAACCTCCTCCTTCTAAATTTCAACTGAGGGAGTGAGGCCCACGAGAGACATAGAGGAGCTGCTTCCCATATATACGTGAAGAAGTGTATTTGTGCAGCACATGAAGCTATCAAATTGTAGAGAAGACATTTTCATGCTTCTGAATGTTCAGGACTTTCAGAGCAAAAAATATAGGCAATCTAGGCTAAAGGATGGTTGAATAGTAACCCTAAGAGTAAAATACTTCTGAGAGATTTATAGGTTTATCTCTCCTGAGCTATGTGTTTACATTTCAAAGAAGGATAAAACCCCGAGCCATTAGTTTATATTCCAAAGGATTGTAAAAACCTGGGGACATCTCTCATAGAAGATTTGTTTACACCATGGAAATGAGGTATCTTTCTCTTTCTCAGCAGAGGAGGGTGGCAGCTGTGCAGCGGTTCCTCTATATGCTCCCAAATTTGTCATATCAGGGTTCCTCATCAGCAGTACAAGCCCCTGTATGTGCAGCTGACAACTGCCCACATTGCATTGCCCCAGGGAGACTGGGGTAAGGGGAAATGATGCTGCTATTGCTGTAAATAATTCTGATTCTCATCTGGAAACTGCATGCTTTATTTTAGAAGAAAATCAATAAACATATATAAAAAACTTATCAGGGATAGACTTTGGCAGCCATAGAGTTGTGCCACTCAGATGTACTTACTTTTTTAAAAAGAAAAGCTTTATCAAGGTATAATTGATATGCTAAGAACTGCACATATTTGATATGTACAGCTGGATGAGCCTGGACGTAGGCAAACACCCGTGACCATCATCACAATCAAGGGAATAGACGTATACAACGCCTCCCAAAGCATCCTGTGTCCCTTTGTTTTGGGGTGTGTTTATTTTGTTGTTTGTGTTTACTTTGAAGAGAACCTATTGTGAGCAGTGTAGTAGGTAGATACGCTCTAGCTGTCACACAATTGGATACCGGGCAGTGCTCATGACAAAGCTGAATTCTCCCTGGCCTGCTCATAGACAAGGAGCGAGCTTCACAGGGGACTGGGGTTGTGTCATTCTAGCCTGATGTGGTACTCCACTAATGGGCATTCTTTCCTCTGGGGCTTTCCTTCTAACTGACCAAGAATTTCTCAGAACTTCATTGCAGTCAGAGACTCTTCCTACCCAATCCTCCTTTCTTCCTCTTTTCTTTTCACAGTTGTAATACCTGTATCACGGTCTGAAGGCTCTGTCCACATTTTCCTGCCCAATAAATCTGTTCATTGTCTAATTATGTTTTGGTATCTGCTTCTTAGCAGAACTGAACTGACACAGAAACAGTTTGCATATAGGGATCTTAAGCAATATACATTTCTGGTCTTGCCCCACTCTCCTTCCCTCTGTTATAATATGCTATGAAGAGATATGGCCATTTCACAGACATTGATCTACCGTATTGGTGAGATTGTGTTAATTCTCCCAAAGAGGAAGAAGTGACCAGTAGGTTAAAAGTGTTGGTAAGACATACTTCAGAGGGTGGAGAATAAACCTCACAAAGATGCAGGAGGATTCCACATCAGCAAAAATATGAGGCCTCCAGTGGTTTGGGATTTAGATGTATCCAGATGACTCCCCTAAAGTAATAGATGAATTTTTACATCTTACACTTTTTACAAGAAAAGTAAGCAAAGAGCTTTGGTAGACCTCTTCAAGTTCTGGAATTACCATGGTCCACAACTGAATATACCAAATGACACAAAAGTCAGCCAGTCCTCTGAGTGGGGACCAGAACAGAAATGGGTGTTGCAGAAGGTCAGTGTGTGATGAAAGTTCGTGTTATTTTTTGCCATCCAATCCAGCAGATCCTATGTATTAGAAGTATTAGTGTTACAGGAAGACAAGGTGTCAGATTTATAGCAAGACCCAACAGGGGAATCACAGTGTGGCTACCTAGGCTATTGATAAAAAACATGCCATCTGCAGAGGAAAATTATACACCTGGTAGAGATAAGTAGAGATGGTAGAGATGAAGTGTCTGACCAAGGAACGTCAAACGACCGTGTGGCCAGAACTGCCAATCATGAACTAAGCTTTGTTGCACCCTTTAAGTAATAATATTGTATGGGCCAGGCAGCATTCCATGGTAAGGTAAATGTGGCAAATCCAGTTCACAAACAAGATTGGAGGATGCAAGTAAACTATATGAGCAGGTAGCCAGACCCTACATCTTCTACCATGGTGTACCAGTGCCTCTCCATCAGCTCACACCTGTGTCCTTTTGGAGGTTCCAATATGACCAGCAGATGAAGAAGGAAAAAGACCTTACTTGTTTCACACATTGGTTGGCTTAGTATGGCATATAAGATTAGATTATATATATATATATATTATATATGGCATATATATATTATATACGGCATTAGATTGGCTTGGTATGTTATATATATATATATATAATATATATATGCCATATATATATTATATATGGCATTAGATTGGCTTGGTATGTCAGTACAAACTGAAAATATATTTTGGGGACACTACAGCCTTACTTGAGGTGACCTTGAAAGTCAGTGAAGAGGGGAAATCTTTCTGATGACCAGTTTTTTAATTGCATCTGGACCTTCATTCTGTGAAGAAAGAGAAGCCCAAGGAACGTATGTAATATACACACATACATACACACAAACACGCACATGTGCATCCAAACGAAATGAATTGCTTGACTTGACTAGTTGGTCCAGGCCTAAAGTGAGATATATTAGAAGATCACATCTTCTTCACATGATGGAAGGGGTGAGGGATCTTTCCGGGGTCTCTTTTATAAAAACACTAATCCTATTCATGAGGGCTCCACCTTCATGACCTAAGCACCTCCCCAAACCCCTATCTCCTAATACCATCACATTGGCTATTAGGATTTCAGCATATGGATTTTGGGAGGACATAAACATTCAGACCATGGCACCTTTTCTTCACACAGGTTCTTGACCAGAACCACTGAATGACAGAGTATTTACTTCATCGACACATTCTGAATAATACTGAATTGGATTAAGGGGCTCATTTTATATAAAAAAAATTTGCAACACACGACTTAAGATCCAAGAGTTCTATCACATATTGTACCAATTGGCACTCAGAAGATGCTGGCTTAATCAGGCAAAGGGATGGCCATTTGAAGGTGCAACTGAAATGCCACTTGGATATGATATCCTGTGAGCATGGGATCCATCTGCCAGGATAAAGTATACATTCTAAGTCAGTGACAATTATGAGGTTCTGTGCCTCTAATAATTAGAACACATGAGTGTGCAATCCGAGAGACATAAGTAGGAGTGGCCTCACTTATCAGCATTCCTAGTGTCATACTTGGGGAATTTGCCCTTCCCATCCACACAACTGTGGGCTCTGTTTAGAAGGCTTGGTTCCCAGGAGGAAAATGCTTCCTTCAGCGGGCACAGCAAGAGTCCAATTAAACTTAGTTTCCACTCACTTACTTCAGGCTTCCCATTGCAAGAGAACAATAGGCAAGAAAAGGAGTTACTTTCCCCTTAGGGGTAATTAACATTGATCATTAGGACATGATAGGACTAATATCACACAGTCAGACTCTCCAGTGATCCGCTTGTTCATCTCTCCTTTGCCCGATTTTGTCAGTAAGTGGAAAACTTCAGTAACCATAGTCTGAGAAGTGCTTGGTGACCAGGAACTCAGATCACTCAGGGATGAGTTTATTAGTCAGGCCATCAGATAAACCCTTGAAACAGTAAAAATTTGAGCCAAACATGAGAGGAATCTGGACTTGATAGTAGACTAAGGATAACATCAATAGCAGTTACAGGTATACAACTGTAGGAATATAACACTGACCAGGCGTAGCAGTGGAGACTAGTTCATCCCACTAAACATCAACTTGTAAATACTCCAGGAACAGCAGCTGACCGGAATTATGGAGCATATACTTCCCTAACGTATTATACAAATAAGTGGTTCCAAGGAACACGAGGAGAGGGTCTGTTTTGGATGCTCTTGGGGCTTTAGAGTTCCCCTGCTACTAGAATAAATCATTTATTCCCCAGGTGCTGGGAGTATTGGCAGGCGACAGTTATCAACTGAGCCCCTCTCCAGAATTGTTCTAATTTGAAGAAAGTATTCTTGCCCAAAGTTATCCCTCTTAGCGAAGAAGCCATCATCCAATTACTGGTCAATGCAAGAGATTTAAAGGCCAAGTTCCTTTGTTTTAATATGGGGCAAATCTGCAGGGTCATCCTCATTCTAGAGCTCTGAGTTTGATTAGCTGAGACAGTTGTTGTAACCAAATCTTATTTCAAATTCTCATTCTGCCAATTCTGCTTTTTTTCACTCTCTACAATGTACATCCAAAAAGCACTTTTCAATTAATCTCCTGGACATACACCTCTGTTTCAGATTCTGTTTCCTAGAGAACCCAACTTCAAAGTCTGCTTGTTTATATTCTGATTTTTAAGATTATGAAACTTTACAAATTTATACATTCTGGTAACAAAATAGGAAATATGAATTTTTTGTTTTGCCAAAATATTGTGAAACTATTGTTGGTAGTCAACATATACTTGTTTTGAAGTTAATGCATTTCTCAGATCAAAGAAACTGAAAGGTAAAGAGATTTTTCCAAATAAATGTTATATTAAATGTCCTGCTATCCATAGATTTGCGACATAATAGAAAATACAGATATTGGTTTTTGCCTCCGGTTCCCGGCACAGAGCTCCTGAAATCCTTGTAATTTCCTAAGTCATAAGAATACTGGAGATGCTAATGTTCCAATATTTGTCTTTTACTCTGTCCCTAACACAGGGCTCCTAAAACCCTTGTAAATTCCTAAGTGATAATAACACTAGGAGCATCTTTCGTTCTGTTGAGGTGACTCTAAGTGGGGTCCTGGATGAGGGCTGGTCACCAGAAAGACCAAGCCATGGTTAGAAGATTAGAATTTTCAGCTTGACCTCCTCATCCTCCAGAGAGGGGAGAGGGGCTGGAAATGGAATGAATAATTGATCATATCTATGTGATGAAGCCTCCATAAAATCCCAAAAGTACAGAGTTCGGAGAGCTTCCAGGTTGGTGAACATATACCCATGGGGAGGCTGATGCACCCCAACTACACGGGGACAGAAGCTCCTGCACTCAGGACCCTCCCAGATCTTGCCCTGTGTATCTCTTCATCTGACTGTTCGCCTGTATTCTTTATCATATCCTTTAAGAAACTGGTAAATGTAAGGAAGTGTTTCTCCTTCTGTGAGCCACTCTAGCAGATTAATCAAACCCAAAGAGGGGGTTGTTGGAACCTCAATCTATAGGCGGTTGGTCAGAAGCACAGGTGATAACCCGGGCTTGTGACTGACATTTGAAATGGGGGGGGCAGTCTTGTGAGACTGAGCCTTAAACTGTGGGATCTGATGCTATCCCTGGGTAGGTAGTGTCATAATTGAACTGAAACTGAATTCTTGGACACCCAATTGGTGTCTTGCAGAATTGCTGGTGTAGGGAAACCCCCATTACGTTGGAAATTTGGGTACCAGAACTCATACGGATGGCATGTCTTCATTTAGTTGTTTAGTACCCAGAGGTTATTTCCAGGTGCCATCTAGACAAGTAAATAATAAATAGTGGATTATGTCATTCCTGGTTCCTCCAAATTCTGGATTATAATTGTAATTTTACTCACTAACCCTAGTATTCAGTATTGTTTTCTTTTTTACTATTCTGATGAGAATTAGGGTCTCTGAGATGTCCCATTTAGAATGCTCAGTTATCAGTGGCCTGTACCGTATGTGCTCTAGTCAAGAATGGTCTTTTTGCAACAGTTGCATATCTTAATTCCAAAACACACCCAGGGAAACATGAAAACATTCCCACTTAACTCAACCTAGCAAATTCAGATTTATGTCCCTATTCTCTCTAAAAACTAGTCTTTCTTTTTTAATGTAGTCCCACCATTTTTTAAAAAAACTTATCCAGAGTACCTGGACTCTGGTTTCCTTCAGACAGTTCTGATATTTTCATGAATCTGGAGAGAAAGATTAAGGCTTTTTGCCCTTACCTTTGATAGGTCCCCACCATCTGCCTCACAGTTTATAATATTGTTTAATTTAAAAAGAGAAGGGTAAGTAAGGTGGTCCTTTAGAGCAGAGAGAACTTCATTCTTAAGATTTACAGCTGTTTCTCTTGGTACTCTCTCTCTTGGCTCCTTTCCCAGAACTGTTGACTGTTCAAATTGACACTCTGTCGAGGCTTTTGACCTAGATATGGTGGATTCCCAGAGTTTAACTCTTTCTATCGTTGAATCAATCTCTTTAAATTTTATTAATTCTCTACTAGAGTTTTTATGGATTTGAACTTGTTTTCTAAAGAAAAATACTATGATCAGGCAATTTGTCCAGACTATGTAATGCATCATAAACAGAGCTGGAAATTGGCTACTCGAAGTCTTTCTCATTAGTCATTTCTCTAGGAATTTCTCCCACATTAACTGTTTTAATGGAGAATATGAATCTCATGGAGAAGATTTAGGATACAAATTTTTCTGCAATTCAAGAAGAAAATTATTCAAGCAGTTCAGAATACCAGCTTCTGGATGATCTGGGTGATAGATTAAGGTATGGTATCCTCCTTTCTACATTTTTAATCCCACGCGTTGCCATTTTCCATGGATAAGGTTCATTTATACCCCCAAACTGTGGCCACCATAATCTCCATTATCTTTTATTAGAAAGGAAAGGAAGGAAGAAAGAGAGGAAGGGAAGAAGGGACGAAAGAAAGAAGGAAGGAAGGAGGAGAGATGAAGAGAGGGGAGGGGAGGAGAGGACAGGAGATTTCCAGCTACATGTGAACTTGTTATTTTAAGCTATTATTAGGGGGATTATTAGAGGTTGTCACTGAGGTTCCTAATAGCTCCAGCTCTAACTGAAGGGAAAAAAAGCCATAATGACCCCAATTCATTACTCGTGGGGATACCAAATAGTACAGCCACTTTCGAAGATAGTTTGGCAGTTCCTTAGAAAACTAAACCTACTCTTATGATGCAATCCAGCAATCGCACTCTGGTATTTACCCAAATGAGTTGAAAACTTACGTCCACACAAAATCCTGCAAAGGATGTTTATAGCATCTTTATTCTTGACTGCCAAAACTTGGAAGCAACCAGTAGGTCCTTCGGTAGGTGAATGGATAAATAAACTGTGGTACATCCAGACAATGCAACATTATTCAGTGCTAAAAAAAAATGACCTATCAAGGCATGAAAAGACACAGAAGAACCTTAAATGCATATTACTAAGTAAAAGAAGCCAACATGAAAAGGCTACGAACTCTGTGATTCCAACTGACATTCTGGAAAAGGCAAAACTATGAGACAATGAAAGGATCACTGGTTGCCAGGGGAAGAAGAGATGCATAGGCAGAACATAGAGGATTTTCAGGGCAGTGAAACTATTCTGTATGATACTATTATGGTGGATATTTGTCATTATACATTTGTCCAAACCCATAGAATGTACAACAGCAGGAGTGAACCCTAATGTGAACTATGAACTTCGGTTGATAATGACATGTCTATGTAGATTCATCAATTATAACAAATGTACCACTCTGTTGGGGAATATTGATATTGGGGGAGATTCTGCCTGTGTGGGAGCAGGGACTATACGGAAATTCTCTGTATTTTCCACTCAATTTTCCATGAACCTAAAACTGCTCTAAAAATGGGTTTATTTAAAAATAATAAAATTAAAAAATGTTTAAATGCCATAACGAAAATTTCCAAATATATATCACTCATTGCTAGACACACGCACTCACATTTGCAGAAGACATCTCCCAATTAAAAAAAAAAAGAAAAGAAAAAGAAGAATGAATTTCCCTTTCTAAGCATCTAAAAAAGTATTACCATTAACTAGCATTTACTGCAAGGACAATTTTTGAAATTAACTTTTTTAAAAAAAAAATTTGGAATTTCTGAATATCAGTGTTAATCCAATTAATATTGCATAAATCATTGAAGGTTTGAATCATAGATCTTTAGTAGGCAATCAATTTCCAAACTGATCAAAAAAAAGGAGCACTATGTATATACATATTCAAAGTATGTCGTTTAATTTCTGTCCAATACAAATATTCAGTCACTTGATATTAAAAAGAAAAAACCTTTACCCAGTTATTTGGGGAAATAGAGCTGATTTACAGTTGGACTGGAAAAATTCTGTCTTTAACTCTGGATCAAAATAAGGACAGTGGATTTCTGATGTGCTCTTAAAGTCTGAAACCCCTTGGAGGACCTTCAAGGTCAGCGTACGTAACAATGGTTTGCAACCGGCCTACCCAGTTTAATAAGCCTGACTTATTTACATGATTTTTTGCACAGATCTTGATAGTTCAAAGCAGAGAAACAGAGCAGTATCTAGTATACTTCATTTTGTTGTTGTTGTTTTGCATGTCTACAGATATTTGTGCTCATCCTACCAGGGACAGGCATGGTCCCAGTTCAGATACCTAGTCTCACTCAGAAAGGCCTGGAAGCAATCAATTTAACAGAGAGCTGCCTTTTCTAGAGGCTATTTTGGGTTTTTCTCTGGTTTTCAGGCTGTCTTCACTCTCTGGTCTCTAAACCCTCTCCAATTATACAACCTGAATAAATGCTAGATAGAGTAAGGGATGCACCTTTTGGGGAATGTTAATTCTGTACAATTTACCAAGTATCTTTGGAGACTTAAAAAAAGGGAAAGAGTCGCTAAAAGAGTCTCTAGCCTTCTATTCTCACTTCACCTGGTCTCCCACCTCAAAATTTCAAGATAGTGAGAGAAACTTTTAATCATGCCTCCCAGGATTTGACCTTCAGTAATTGTTGAACATTGGTGACATTTATAAATATGGGAAACATTATTTGTTTATTTGACTAAGTGCATGTTGGAGAATAGAATGATGTTTTAGTTGAGACATACTGTGTTTGAGTTTCGTATAAGATATTCAACTGAAAACGATGAATATGCAGGTGAATATTTGAATATTCCTAAGAGTAGATATTACTCAACAGGAGCTTACCAAGAACCCTTTATTTGTTTTGAGTTTATCAGTATTGTAATGTTATAATTAGATATCAAGTATATATTTTAACAAAGAAAACTTTTAATGTAATTTTAAATTAAGCAATACAATTATTTTTTCCTCTATGATTATTATTTTGGAACATTTTCTTGAAGAAGACAAACAAAAGCTGTTCAACATGGATTGCCCTCTGTAAATATTCATTGTGGTTTATTCTCTTGTATTGAAGTATTTTATTTGGATTGCTTCTCCGTGCAACTGGTATAGAAATATGGGCCTGGGTCTGCTTCTTTAGCCTTGCAAAGAGGTCTTAGAAGCTGAAACAAGGACAGGGTATGAGTGCAAACCAGAAAGTGGACAAACGACTGAATGGGGCAAATCATGTGGTCTACTCTATTTTACCAGTTTATAAGATAAAATAGAAATTGGGATTATAATATAGATTAAAGAGTAATTCTATCAGAAATATCTCTCTTTCTGTTTGTGCATGTGTGTGTATATATATACTTGCATAGATATATCATACTTATATATCATATATATTTGTATTTATATTTTGGGGACCTATAATAATGGTTAGCTCAGGTTAAGTTTCATCTCTACAACAGTTAACTTGCTCGAGGCCTTAGCAGTACTGGCATTTGTTAGTTCAGGGTAGATGATTAGTGCCCTCATATAACCTCTTCTCTCTCAGCAATAGATAACCTTCCAGGGTGTGTTTATCCTGATGAAAAAATTCATTAAAGCCTTAGAGCCATTGTCAATATAAATTAGAAAATTATGAGTTTTGTATAAAGAATTTAAGTGAGAATAATTATTTTACGCTTTAAAATGGTGTATTGCTTTAATTTCTACTCAATTAGGTACGAATCACCACTAACCCATAATTAGGAGTTACATATGTTTTGTCAGAAAATATTCCCAGGCTTCCAATCACTTTGCATGATATTGATGATGGCTTTTACATCACAGAGCTGACCGATTATTATGGGGAGGTTTTATAAAATCTATAATAAAATAACAAAAGTAATATTCTGAGTGAGGATTTATAGTTGGACTGAATGAGGTACTGAAGAGAATAAGAACAAATACAATGTCTCATGGTTGAGACTGCTCACGATCTTTTCTTAAGCTGTTTGATAAACTTATTGAGACAACCAAAAAATTGAGAACAGAATTTATTCTCCTTAGAAAAACTTCTGAGCATTTACCATATTATATTTTCTTATATATTTTATAGTGACAATAACCTATACTTTTAAAGGTTGCTATGCTAACTTTAAACTTAAAATTGGATAAACTGGCTCAGAGAAAAGATACCTGTGACTTTATCCACCGAAGATTGATATGCTTATATTATCAGCAATTAATTCAAAAGCGATGTTCATGGGAACAAAAAAGCATAGAAATATAGTGAATCTGAAAAACGTTCTCAAAATGCACTGTGGATATAACTCTTGGCAAAGGATATGAGAAAACTGCTCAGCCTACCAAGTGAGCATATTCTCCAATGCCCACTTCAGATTTAGTCAGGTAAGAACGGAGAAGAGCAAAAATCCTCCATGCCCCCTGGAGGAATATCATGGAGGGCCCATGGAGGAATATTATGTGGGTACCCTTCACCCACTGGGAGCAATGCAGGGGGCCTTCATAATAACTGCCCAGCAGCATATCAGTTTTGCTCTAAACCAGTGACTTCTGTGCCTTCCCCTCTTCCTCTTTCTTTTCAAATGGGAGTGTTTATTGTGATATATTCGGTGTTTAGAGGGCAGGTAATTTGCCTTTTAATTTTATAAATGTCTGGATCAGCTCTACCTGATATACTGTACATCCTGAAGAGATCCTGGACTTTAGGTGCCTCTCAGTGAAAAAAGTCAGTTTATTTTGTTTCAGGTTCAAACCTGAACGAAATGATCTGTGACCAGAAGGTAGACTACAGTATTTATTACTCTGATTTTATTAATAGTTCTGCTTCTCTGTTTCAGGACTGTGACACGATTACACTTTCTGGCTCCCTTTCAGTGAGGCGGAACATAACCAGTTATATCCAATGAATTGTTAGTGGAAGTAACAAGTGCCACTTCCAAACTGCAGCATTTAAGCGTGCATATAAGATTGTCCAGAGATCTCTCTTACTCTGCCAAGGAGAATGCCAATATTTAGTCTGATGACTGCTCTATCAGCCTGAGCCCTAGAGTAAGGAGAAGAGAGAGAGTTGCCTGATTATGGGCACGTAGTGTGAACAATAACTAACCCTTTGTTATCTTAAGCCATCACAGTTTTAGAATTGATTGTTACTGTAGATTAGTTGTCATAGTCTGAATAATAAATAAATAAATTATTAGAGCATTTTTACATTAATTATTTCATTGACTCTTCACAAGATAATTAGTAAGTTTTTAGTCCTCTGAATTGTGGGTGAAAAAATAAGGAAAGATTTCAAAATACACATTGCTTAATTTTTAACCATGTGTCTTATTTCTTACCTTTTATTAAATACTATTATCAATCACATGTTTAATTAAGTTCATCTTTACACAATTGTTAGTTTGCCTGTCTTCACTTTCATTATTCAAAGAGTGCTGAAAACACCAAATTTATAATAAAATACCATGTTTTTTTTAATTAATTAATTAATTTATTTTTTCCCCCAAAGCCCCAGTAGATAGTTGTATGTCATAGCTGCACATCCTTCCAGTTGCTGTATGTGGGACACGGCCTCAGCATGGCTGGACAAGCAGTGCATCGGTGCATGCCGGGGATCCGAACCCGGGCCACCAGCAGTGGAGCGCGTGCACTTAACCGCTAAGCCATGGGGCCGGCCCAAAATAACATGTTTTTTGATAGTATATTTGTATGAGTTCCTGAATGGGGAATGGAGAAGAGATGTTAGTACATTACCCAGGAGCCAAACTTTAAGGATCCTCTAGAGCTAAGTAAAGATATAATATATTCATATCCCAAAATATCTATCTAAATATTGTAAATTTATCTTTTCCTTTGTTTAAGCCATAAACTATATTTTATTTGGAAAATACCAGTACTCTTGCATTAATACTTTTGTAATATATTGTGATAGTGAATGTTTGTCCCTTTGTCTTATTTATAGTTGTTAGCAATGTAATTTTTACAATGATTTTTCCTTCCTTTAGAGTATAGATAAATAACACAAAGGGATGGATTGTAAAATCAGACTCACAAAAATCAGATATCTTATTCAGAATCAAACTCTACCAAATAGATCAAATATTATAGGTAATTACAAAACACAGGCAGACTGTGGCAGAGTCTGAGACCACCAATCTATCTCCTCAGATCCTGGTCACGTTAAGACACACACTGGTCCAAGTTTAACATGTAAGCTTCTACATGATGTAATCAGAGTATCACTTTCACAAAGAGAGCTTTTTAGATCATTGTATTAGTCTGGGTCCAATCAGGAGAGAAAACCATATGGTCGTTTGAACAGGGTAAGTTTAATATAAAGAATCATTAACTATAACAAGTGATTAGATTAAGGAGGTATTGGCTAGTAAAAAGTTAAGCGAAATCAAGATAAGGAAGTAACAGATTTAAGGAGCAATCACTAACCCTGTGGCAGAGATAGATTACCCAAGGAATAACCCACATCTCCCAGAGATGAGATCCCAACTCTGTTGGAGAAGGCACAGCCAGGGTTCACTGGATGACAGAAGTTCTGTGATGCCATGCTAGCAGAACTTGCTGGAAATGTGCCCTCTGAAACTTGCCAGAAACCCGCCTTGGTACGTGGTACTGGGTAAATCTTTACTGCGGGGTTCTGCTAGCCACTGTGCACTGCAGCAACCAGGTACTGTGTAAGAGCCCATGGTTGAGAGATGCTGGGGGAATCAGTTGTCTGCATGAGATGGGCACTGGGAAAGAGTCACTCTTCTACAACTGTCAGGAGATGGAAAGTATTAGAGGAAGCTGCTGGCTGCCTGATATTGCTGCCTGTCATGTGCTGGGAGAGTTATGCGCTGGAGAAGCTGTGAACACTACAGGAACCTGCAAACCTAGCACACCAGAAATAGGAAACAAAATTCTTTTTCTCCAGTAGTGTGCTCTGCTGACAAAACTTTATGCCAACTGGCATAGGAAACACAAATATTTAAAGGACCCAGATCCATTTTAACAGAGTAGTCTAAAAACTTGAATTTGTAGCTAAGAGGAAATAAATTTATAACCAGCAAGATCAAGAAATACTAACACTTTTTATACTGATAATTACATATCTAACATATTCCAGAGTACCATACCCCACAAATCCATCAATTCCTGGCGTGTTTGCCATAAGTAACCTAGACAGATCAGGTATATCTTGCTAAAGCATCTCATAGAAGTAAACATCTGTTAATAAACGCTATCAAGAGATTCAGTTAGTGTGTTTAGAAGGCGATTTGACTAGACCATTTCTCCCCGGGTGACTTAAGGGAAGGAAATGTGGATTACACTCCAACTGCCAATCCTTTTTTTCCCTATTGGTCGTTGGGTAATAGTGTTGGCCATAGCATTTGAACAATGCAAAGAGAGAGTTTTGGTTTGGAAAATAATCGAGGCTTTTATTATCAGAATCTAGAAACTTAGGAGAAATAACTGAGTAAAATATCTGTGGGAGAGACGCAGAATAAGTCTATTATTTCAGAAAATGTGGAAATGTTGATGCTAAGAAGGTTTCAAAAAAATCTGTTAAACATGCTTCAGATTTCCCATAATCAATACGTATTCATAATATTACTTCAAAATATCATTTTCTACTAATTTTCCAAACTATAGCCTCTCTGTCATCTCAACGGCGTTTGTAAGTTGACCAAAATATTTATTGAAATTTGTCATTTTCAGTCTTACAAATCTGTGTATTATATTGTGAACATGATATTTTACTCTGTCACCACTCATTATATTTTCATAACAATTATTTGCAGTCAATCAAAATGTCCATTTTTTGTATTGTGGCGTTTAAGAACCTATGATCGTTAATTTCAACATTCAGAAATATCGTATTGAAAGATCAGTCTCAGTACCATAAAGATATGATGTCATAAAATAAAATTGGCTTCACAGATTTTACCAATTTCTAGCACATCTTTGTTTTCAGATATCTTCCCCAAGTAAATAACTAAAAAATATTGCTTGAAGATATAAAAATCTATATTGTAATATAAAGCAAGGCATACGTGATTTTATTTTTATTTGCTTTTATTTTGCGTCAGCATTTCCTTAGGAAAACTCAAGTGCAGTATAGACTTTTTAAAATAAAGAACAAAATTTCTAAGTCTCATCTGTTCTTTTCTGGGGATTTTTTTTTTTTTTTTGATTTCCTCTTTGTCATGGTCATGGTTGAAAAAACTGAAAGTGATTATTTCTTAACGGTGACAAAGAAGGAAAAAGACTAAAGTAAGCATGATTTCTGATTTCAAGTGTTACACTATTATGTGAAATTCTAAAATGTGAATTGTACATGAACAAGGTCAAATCCATGAAAGGTTCCTTGAAGAAATATGCGCTAGCACTCAGAAGTTTCTCCTCTATTATTTCTCATGGGCTTAGTTCTGAATACTTCTTTGAATGTGTCATTAGAAGCCACCCAATGGAGCCTCTGCTTGGCACCCAGTGGTGAGTAGTACATAGTCTTGGTTACAATAGTATGATAATAAGTATAACAATCCATAGAAATGTATTTTCCTTAAATATTTGTAAGAGTATTTCTCAGATGAGTTTCAGAGACCACAAAATCTATAATAGTTTTGAATTGTAGACCTGCATATGTCTCATTTAAGTCAACTTCTGCTATCTAGTAAATTGCAACTTTAGTATGGTAAATGGTGCTTAGTAGCCTGACAAAGTTAATTAGCTTCCAAAGTATTTAACTTATTTTTACTGAGTGACTTATTGAAAGAATTTTGCTGATTACAGAGTATAATACGAATATATTACTATTACTAATAAAACTAATTATGTGATAATTATTTCCTGATTTGACATTAGCTTGTGTGTTCTAAAGACATAACACACTGAATTAATTCTCCCAGAGCAGCAGGCTGCCATTTAGAGCCTGCCATCTAGCAGGCTGTCTAGAAAGAAGTAATTTACTAATACCTGATGCCTTAAGATTTCCATATCTTGTGAAGATAAAGACTATATCCCTGGAATATTTTTTTTTATCATCGTTTATCACGGAATTATGCCTAGTATTATAAAAGTGAAACATAATTATAGCTTTGTGCTTCAGTGTATCATTGTCATTATTTCTTTTTTACATGTATTTTTTTATATTTCACATGAAAAACTCACCTCTCTCTTACATTGTTCATGTTGTTTTGGATAGTTAGATTTTAACCTAAGTTATTAAACACATTTTACTCCTCTAGTTATCTGTATTAGTATCAAGTACAGGAAAAATGAAAACCATCTGAAGACGTACTAATTGCTTTTTCTTACCTGTTATTTGATTTTATTTGTATTTTAAAGAGCACACGTTTTAAAAACTGAACTATTCTACCTATATCTTTGCTTCCTACTATTCTATGATTTACTTACTTTATATTTAAAACATATTTATAACTTATACTATGTCTTAGTTCAGAAAACACAGTTTAACTATTTTATCATCACAGCATATAATCTAGTTTTATTATAGTGCAGGGAATTCATATTTGCTACGTACAAACGAGAAATGGTTTCTGCTCTTGTACATCTGTCAGCTTTGAATTTGCACCCTCTTGACTTTCTCCTAAATGTCTAAGTATGCTTTAGACCCTGAATCACACTTGACCTTAGTTGTGGTCAATAGTTCAACGACTCAATACTGAGCAGGTCTGAACTTGTTCTTCGTAAAAGATGCTCCCAATAAGTATGTTCCTTCTTTTCCCTTCTGCATAAATTTCTCTTGTTTAGGACCTAGAAACCTTTAAATAGATTGTTTTCCCTCTCTTCAAATTCCATTTGTTCATAATGATGAATCCTGAGTGTCTGGTAATAAATCTCTGTTTTTAGTTAGTTAGTTTTTTACTAAAAAAAATAAATTTTTACAGAGTGAACATTATACTAGGCATTTTATAGAATACAAAGGATATAGATATAAATAAAAAAGTGTCTCTACCTTCAAAAAAACTCCCTGTCAAGCAGTTGTGGCAAATACATAAACAAATAGCTTCAGTATGATATGATGAGTGAAATGACATTGACGAGGTACAGAAAAGTAGAGAAAGATGTGATAAATCTGGTGAGATATTAAGTTATTAAAATTTTGTATAATCTTTCTGTGCTTAGATCTTCATCAACAAAAGATTCCAAACTGTATTTGATAAATATTTTGCAACTTAGAATGATTTATGACTTATAATGGAATGACCATATGAGCCTGGTTCATAATAATATTATTATTCTGCCCTTCTTTCAAACAAAATACTCAACTAAACATTTTTACAAATCACTATTGAGTACAAACCTTCTTGATCAAACCATCCCTGAACTTGCTCTCATATTTAACAGTTAATTTTCACAATATATTCCCAGTCTAGCTTATCACACTAATCCTAAAGGTCATGTTCTGACATCTATCTATTACATCATAAACTCTGGAGTAATGACATAAATTTCAGGGGCCAGCCAGGTGGTATAGCGGTTAAGTTTGTGAGCTCTGCTTCAGCAGCCTGGGGTTTGCAGGTTTGGATCCCGGGTGTGGACCAACACACCGCTTATCAAGCCATGCTGTGGTGGCGTCCCATATAAAGTGGAGGAAGATGGGCATGGATGTTAGCCCAGGGCCAATCTTCCTCAGCAAAAAGAGGAGGATTGGCATCGGATGTTAGCTCAGGGCTAATCTTCCTCACACATAAAAAATTGCAGAATGTAGCGGACAATATTTTTTCTGTTCTTTTTGTTTGTTTGTTTGCAAATAGTCTCTTCCTTCTTGTTGGAATAGTCCTTTCTACTGGGTCCTACTCCTATCTTTACTCTAACCGTGTGGTTCTAGAAAAACCTTTCATACTTTACTACAGTCCCATTAGCTACAAGTTCTTGGTCCAGGAGAGGGTTCCTGATGTAAGATTAAAAAAATCAGAGCACATTTCTGCAATTGTTCCAACTTAATTCTTCAAAAATCTTACATGGCAGAAATATTAAAATATACATCTCAAGATTTTGGAAGCATGAAATTAAAGACAACATTCGGAGAGGAAAAAATGCAACAACAATTCAGAGAATTAAAGAGAAAGGAGATAGAAATATCTAGAAGCATTTATGTCCATGATTACCAATATTACTGAGTCCAATTGCATTGCTAAACTTTCCACTTTTTGATTTGACTCCTTTTGGTTTTTATTCTATCAATTTTATTTAAGCCAATTCAAGTAACAAAAGTATTACCTTCAATCTAAAGAGCGTTGAATAACGCATAGATATAAAACACTGAAAGAATATATTTTAGGGTGCCGTGTTTTATAGAAAGTACTAGAATCTAATACACACTCATCCACATGCAACACACCATATTTTTTTTCATCTTCTGGGGTAATAATATTTTTCTCTAATAATGTTTGGATCATGTCAAACAAGTTATGTTGATTTAAAATATCATAGGCTTATGACATTGAGGTTAATACAAGCACATGATATTTAATTCAATATTTTAAGATTAAATGATGACAGTCGAAGGCATTCAGATCAACTAAACAACAAATCAAGATCAACGCACTAAAAGCTTATCATTATACACCTATTTTTAACGAAACGCCAGTTTACATTAGGGCAAACAAGAGAGAAGAAAAAAAGTCACAACACCGTATTCCCTACTTGATCAATTAAAGTACTCCCCACAATGACTAGCACTATACAGAGAGAATAGGGTGGAAATTATGACAATAAATGTGATATCTTTAGAGTTAGACTTTAGACTTTCATCTGTATAGTTTGGGTTCTTGGAGAAGCAGATGCCAAGAGTTAGATAGAGTTAGTCATGGAGGAGATTTATTGGGAGAAATACCTATGAGGGAAAGTGGGGGTAACCAGGGGAGGCTGGAAGAGATTCAGACTGCCATGCAGGTTTGACCCACTGTGAAGGATAGAGAAGGCAGGATGATTGGGTAGGAAAAGTCTCAGACTACAGTGCAGTTATAAGAAAGTTTCTGTAAGGTTGATGCGGAGTGTTTGAGCCAAAACCACCCATCAGAAGAGTCCCGCGTCTTGCAGAAGTGGACCTGCATCCATGTCCTTGCTGCATTCAGTCACTGGCTGGGAGCAGCCCCTGGGATATTTGGCCTAGTGTACATGCACTGCTAGATTCAGAGAGCAGCAGCTGGGACCAATCGTCAATTACATTGCATGAGCAGGTGTAGTTTATGCCTGCCATAGTCCATACCTTGTGCACAGGTCCATTTCTCCACATGGGTTTAGAGAGCAGCTCCTCCATGATTCCTGCAGGCCTCTCTGCCTGAGAGAATACTCAGAAGAGAGATGTGAGCGGTAAGCACTATATACCCTCTCACTGCATTTGATTTCAGGGTTGACAGTAGTACTCATCCTCTCTCTCCTCCATTTTTAATTTTAAATTTCGCTCATTTTTAATTATTAACTTTGCAAATCTTGGTGGCTTAACTGATGGTATGATTCAAGCCTTCATTCCTAGGTCATTAAACTCTTGTTTATTCTAACCTTCTTAATCTAGAATTGGCGTACATGTCCATTCATAGTTTTAACAGGACAAAGAAGTATGTTTGGGTGCTTAACCTGGGTCTCACATATATTCCTGCCCCAGTGTTTAAAATTGTCTCTCTCATCTCCTGCTCATCAGAGTCAGTTACACCTGTTGGGATGGGGACTCCTCATATGAATATACACAAGAATTCCCAAGTGCCCCAGCAGCAGCTATAGCTTGAAGTTCAATAGAAACCTGGCTAAATCTTGACGCAAGTGAATGCCCTCTTTAAGGACTAGGACTTCCAAATCCACAGAGCCCTAACTGGTACGGACATAAACCCCACAAATTCCAGTGGGTCATTTGGAGTGATGGTAAGAAGGACCACTCTGCTTTAACCATTGTTTCCCAGACTCACTTTCTCTTTCTGGTGGGAATCACAGAACCATATGCAAGTCTCTAATTTAATGCATATATTGCATCTGGAATAACAGCACCCTATACTTTCAGAGTATTGACTCTGAGAAGGAACTCCAGGTGTATTTTTAGAAAGAAACTCCAGCATTCTGTGAGGGTGGCTAGTTCTGGATAGTGAAGTATGTGATACAACTAGCATATCCCAAGATCATAGGCCCATTCCCTTACTGTCTTTGCTGTGAAGTTGGACATTCAGAGGCAGCAGTACCAAAATTGGCCTTGGAAAGTGAGAATCTACTTTATTGGACATGTACATAGCCTCCATCACTGCCATTCTGGCCACTCACTTCATATGTTCATCATGCCCATTCAAGAATGGCCAATAATGAAGTGACTAATATCAACTGACTAACTCATTTATATATATACTTGATTTTTCAGTGCTTCTTCATTGGTGAATGCTTTGTGGCGGGTATTAATGTATGATACAATAATCTTAACACTTCCTTGTCATTGTCATCCATCCATCTCTGTGCTTCTTCCCAGCAGGACTCCCTTGTCTCTGATCTTCAAGACTTTTTCTTTACAAACTCCTGACCAAAAGCCCAGGGCACTAGTCAACACCTAAGAATCTATATATTCTCACTTTGGGCCAATTTCTTTTCAAACAACATGAACAACCAAATAAACAATTCATAGCTCTTCTTATTCAGATTTTTCCTCTCCATTCTCTTTTAAGAAAAGGTCTGAATGTAGCTATAATGAAATGACTGGTGATTTTTGAGCTCATACATAACTACTGTGTGAACCAAACATAATCCAAGCTCAGGTAATTTCTTCCTCCTTCAGCCTCCACACCCACCCCACAGCTATAGATGTGAGCTTGGGGAGGGACACTGCTGCAGTTGTGATGGATGGCAGAGTTGTCTGGCTATATATTCATGCAGCTAATTTGTGCCTTCTGGTCCTGCTTGGGCTCAATGTACCATTTTCATGATATGATGGACTGCTTCTGAGCTCATTCTACTTTGATTTAGCAGGTTAACAGAACCCAACTCAGAACAGGTAGTTTCAGAAACAATGACGCTTGATCTCCCATGGTCAAGGGTTTAATCTCTTCTAGAAGAGCTCAGGATCTTGACAAGAGCTATTTTGCAAATAGTGTAATACTCTTCCGTGGATGGAATGGACTTGTTCCAGAATCCAAGAGGCCTGCATTTGAATTCTACCTCTAGGACTTGCCCTAAGCTCCACACTGCATCTTTTCCTACTACTGAACCCTTCAATACCATAGGTTCTACCACCATATATGGCCCACGTGGCAAGGCAACTTGTATCACTGTCTGAATCTTCTGTAGAGTTTAATCCTAAATGTGGCCCCACACAAAGCTGACTTCTGTGTCACCTGGGATATGGGCTAGAGCAGTGTTCCTAAACTGAAAATTGGTTTAATCTAACTGGATAAGCGATTGTGACTTTTTATTGGAGAAACTGCCCTCTTCATCCTGCTCCTCCATTTTTTTATATTTTTCTTAATTTTTGCTTGTATGTATTAAGCAGTTGTTTGTTGCTGCCCGTCAGTTTTAGCCCTCCTGACCCCATGCTCATCATTAGAAGCCCCCTAGACCTTCTTATGGTAATTACTGTCTCCTGGCTTCTGCCAGGTAAGTGCTGTCCTCTGGCCTGTCTTTGGGGGCACAACATTCCCTTGGGTATTAATGGGGCCAGCCTCTTCTGCTGTCAGTGATGCTGGTGTCCCTCTCACCCACACTTCCCTGAGGGCCTTGGTGACCGATGTGTCCTCTGGACCCTCAGAGGAACTGAGGTAATAATTCTCTGGTAAGTCTTCTGGTCTCTCCTAAAATATGCATTTCTGCTTGCCCACTTCCCTTGGCCTTTTTATTCCTTCTTAACTGTCTGTTGGAGTAACCCAGTCATCTTCACTTCACTAAACAGTGGTAATTTGTTTTCCAGTCTTGAACAAGCCAGGAGACCAGCGGATTTGCTCCACTGCTTGGGGTCCTTGCAAGGGTGTTAAATTCAATACCCCAAGAGAATGCCAAGTCAATACATTCTTGCTTATCCAGTCTTACATTCTGGCTTCCTTGATTAAGCACCCTCAAAATTTAATCTCAGGATATTTCTCTGGTCCTTCCAGTATTTGCTATCTAATTCCTGCAACATCTTCAGTGTCTAGACTTTTACCTCCCTTGGCAGGTCATATATGTGCTGAGATTTAACCCTACTTATTGTCCTGGCAGCCAGAAGAGGTGAGGACAATTCCTCCATGTGGCATTTGTTGCTTAAAGGGGAAGGATGGCTGCTGCATCTTCCACCGTGGCAGAAGTTGTATGTCATATTAGGGAAGGGTGAGTCACATCTACAAGCTCTGAGTCAACATCTTCCGGAGCATCCATCCAAATGTTCTCTATCCCGTGCTTAGAAGACCTCGAGTTGTCCAAACCCAGGTCATGATCTTACCATGACAGACTTGCCTTGGCCAAACATTTAAATGTTTCTGAAATGTTAAATCTATCATGTCGTTAGTCTGCTGATAAGTTGCATATGCTTTTCAACTGCAGGAGAAAAATAGCCTCTTAGAAAACTACAAAAGAGCCCCTCTGCGGTTCACGCTGAGTCTTTAACTGCTAGTACGTCTAGGTTTCTTATTGTCTCTCAGCAGTGTATTGGTGCAATTTAACACAAAAAAGCTAACTCCACTGTCTATGTTGATGTAGTCTCCCATGTGTCTTTCAAATGCCTGAATCGCTGCACATCCTTGGCACTCCCCTCCACAAGGATGTTTTTGGCATCACTTGCATTAGTTACGATCTTCTGAGAAGCAGACACCCAAGCTGGATTAGACTGACAAAGACTTATTCAGTACAATTTCTCTGAGAGAAAAAATGGAGGAAGTCAAAGGAGGTGAGAAGAGCCTTCAGACCATAGTGCATATTACCTCTGTGGAGGAGAGTGGGAGAAAAGAGTTGGGTAGGAAGGCATTCAGACTGTAGCACAGATGTAAAAAAGATTCACCCAGGCTAATGAAGAGTCCTGGAGCCAGAGTCTGCCATCAGAGGGAATTTACATTTTGCGTGTATGGTTCTGCATTACTGTATCCTGCTGCTCTCAGTTATTAGCTTCAAGCAGCCTGTGCAGAGTGTGGTTTTAGCGCTAACATGATGGTAGATTCAGAACACGGTAACTGGGGCCTTTTGTCAATTTCCCTCCCCACAGCAGGAGATCTGAGTGGGACATTTTCATTGCTGCCATATCATTTCATTGTCATCACAGAATGCATGCTCCCCAAATATGTGGATAAATGAGAAAATGGTAATTGTTTGAAATATTTCAAGTTCTTCATTGAACATTGCATTTTCCCCTTGCCCTCTCTTCCTTATTTTGAAATGACATATGACATTAGGGTAAGAAACAATCTGATTTGCTGAGAAGGGGAAGTCTAGTAGCTCTCCAGATAAGTATAAATTTGACTCATAATGGATCCACCCAGTAAGTTCTGCCTCAAGATGCAATCAAAACAATGGAAATCTGAGTTGCCTCACCTTATGATACTTGTAATGTTATTACATACCTAACACTACTGAGCATAGCACTCTACAGTTCACAAGATGTAGTACATTTGGGATTAGATGTGCTCCAATACAAATCATGCTTTTGCCATTTTCTGTCTACAGAACCTGGAGTGAAATTTATTTCTCCAAATCCCAATTTAATATAAAATACCTAACACAAGGATTTTTGGGGGGAGAGAGGGATTTTATGGGATCAAATGAAGAACCTGACAGGTGTTCAGTTTATATTACTTTATTGATTGGTAGACTAGCATTGTTTTACTACAAACCTAGGCATTACATTGAAGCTAACTGAATATGTTTTTTACGGTCCTTGTTTTATATGAAAAGCTATATTAACAAACCGTCATATATTGCACTTGACTTTACAATAGTTATGTTCCAGTAAGAGTATATTATAATGTTTTCATGTATTATATTAATAATATAAAACACTAATTTAACATTGCATTTCAAACTTGGCTCTACACCATAATCATTGTGAAATGTTTTAAAATATCCAGATTTTTGTATACTAGCTCAGATGAACTTAATCAGAATCTTATAGGATTGAGTTTTTAAGTGATGCTTACTTATCTAATAGAGCAAGTTTTGTACTTTAGTTTGGTGACCATCCTCCTAGCATATTTATGTAAATGAAGAAAAGTATACATTTATGATAGTATTCACAATAATGGATAAAGTGATAACTTTAAATGTCATTGAGGCCCGGACTTTCATTTCCTGGTCATCAGGCCCTCAAAAACAAGGAGTTACCTCAGATGAAAATGAGGAAGTTATTTATAGTAGTTAACTAATGCTGTGGAACAAATTATCCCAAGACTTAGAGGCTTAATGCAACAAACATTTATTATTTCATATTTTCTGAGGGTCAAGAGCCCAGATGTCATTGGCCCAGGGTCTCTCACAAGGCTTCAATCCAGATGTTGGCCATATCAAAAGTGAACTTCCGGAAGACCTGCTCCCAGACTCATTCATATGGCTGTTGGCAGGCCTCAGGTCCCCATTGGTTGTTGACCAGAGATATCAATTCCTTGCCGGATAGGCCTCTCCATAGTTTACCTCACGCTTCAACTGTCTTTCTTCAGAGTAAGCAATGAAGAGAATTAGAGAGAGGCCCAAGTCAGAAGCTACAATTGTTCTGTAACCTAACCTTGGAAGTGACATCTCATAACTTTATTAGAAATGAGTCGATATGCCCAGCCTACATTCAAGAGAAGAGGCTTACACAAGGAGGTGAATAGCAAAAAGCAGGGATCATTGGGGCCCATTTGTGAGGCTGCCTACCGTGGCACTAACCATTGATTTCAATATCACTACTTTCCTCCCCCATCCTATTTATGTTAATGTTAGTAACTCATTCAATCATTTGTTCATTCCTTTTTTTGATTTATTGAGGTCTATTTTTCAAGTCATAAGCTTATTATGACTTTATGCATGTCTTAGTCCATTCAGGCAGCTAGAACAAAAAACCATACACTGAGTAGCTTATACAACAGAAACTTATTTCTTACAATTCCAAAGTCTGAGAAGTCCAAGATCAAGACATCAGCAAGGTTGTGTTTTGGTAAGGACGCTCTTCCTCGTTCATAGCCGGTGCCTTCTTGCTGTGTCCGCACATGGTAGGAGGGGCTGGGGATCTCTCTGGAGCCTCTTTTGTTTTTTGTTTTTTTTTTTTGAGGAAGATCAGCCCTGAGCTAACATCCGTGCTAATCCTCCTCTTTTTGCTGAGGAAGACCAGCTCTGAGCTAACATCTATTGCCAATCCTCCCCCTTTTCTCCCCAAAGCCCCAGTAGATAGTTGTATGTCATAGTTGCACATCCTTCTAGTTGCTGTACGTGGGACACAGCCTCAGCATGGATGGAGAAGCGGTGCGTTGGTGCGTGCCTGGGATCCGAACCCGGGCCGCCAATAGCAGAGCGCACACCTTAACCGCTAAGCCGTGGGGCCGGCCCATGGAGCCTCTTTTTTAAGAGCACTAATCTCATTCATGAAGGCTCCACTCTTATGTCCTAATCATCTCCCAAAGACCCCATCTTCTAATACAATTAAATGGGGCATTAAGATTTTAGTATATTAGTTTTAGAGGGACATAAACATTTAAACTTAACCTAAAAATAAAGAGCCAAAATGAGAGGCAGAGTGTGTTTATTTTGGGATCAAACAGTTGCAATTTGCGGTACACAGATTCGGGTAGCAACCCAAATAGTACCCTACTAGGGAGTAAGAGGCAGGGGCTTTTAAAGACAAAAGAAGGAGGTTTGCATTACAAAGAATGTTAATTGGGGTAGGGGCAGAAAGCTCATCTTGGCTAAACATAAACATATAAACATAAGATATAAAGATAAAATGTAAAAGCACAAACATAAAATATTGCTAAGACTATAGCTAAAGGGAGGTAAAGTTTGTCACAGTGACATGTTGCAGGTCTTGTGCAGCGGTCTCAGAATATTTGTGTATTGACGTAGTTTAAAAGTTTATGTTCTGCCCAATGAAGACATGCATAAGACCCATTTCCTTAACAGCTTCTTAGCCACGTTTTAAAGCCCTTAGACATAAGAAACTTTGTTTTGTTTCTATTTCACAAAACCATAGAAATGCACCTCAGAGAAAGAGCCTATATTTTCTATTTATCTTGTTAATTGCCAGATTGATAATGGATTTATGTACATTAAAAAATATGACGATAAATCAGTTGATTTCTCCGAAAAGTTGTCAGCATGGTTCTGTTTATCACATTATCTGAATGCAGGCTGAGACCTGACCATTTCAGATCTGTTTTCTAGAAGCCCATACTGTTGGACTCAACTAGTATTGCACTCTCTAGTGATCTCCTCTAACATATGACTGGCAAAAATTTTAGTTTGAATATTAGCTTTAATAATCCTAGAATTCAAATGCAATTTGGCATATTGATAGGTTGACGTTTAACTGAATAATCCAGTTTTCTGTAGTTTGTTTTCATTCAGCCAGATACTTTGTAACTAACTTGTCTGTCACTTTACTCAAAAGTAGAAATTCAAGATATATTTCTATGCACAGTAAAATATTCCTCTCCTAAGTCACAAATAACATACATTCTGAATCTTCATTCCTACTTTGTCCTTTTCTAACTAAAAGTTCACCTCTTTTGGAACCCAAGCCCTATCTCAATGCAAGCTAATATGAAAAACTTCCCCCAAACCACTATTTTATTTAACTAAGTATTCAATATTGTCTCTGTGTTATCCCTTATACTGGCTAATATAGACCCTTTTCAATTGTCACATATTACTTTGAAGTAATAGTCCATTCCCAACCTCAGTTGAAGTAAATGAAGTATATCAACAAATCCATTGTTGTAACAAAAAACAATTATTAAAATGTACAGTGGTTGAAAAAGACATGAGAAATTTTTATCCCACTTACGTAAAATCCACCACTGTTGTTCCTTTTTGGTGGGCAACTTACCTCAAGGGGTGATTTAGCAACACAGGATTCTTCAAATGTGTGGCTCTACCATTCTCCAGACTTGAATTCCAAGGACACTGTGATCATGTACAACAAACCAGTAGAAGGAGAAAAAACATGGAGGATTGTGCCTGGCAAGTGTTTAAGAGCCACTATAAAAAGTGGCTCACATAAATTCCATTCAAGTGTCATTGGGTAGAACTCTTGAAAGGAGGAGTATCAGAAAATTTGCATATATTTTAAAGCCACCTTTATTGCCTACTATAAATTACATCAGATACTTGCTTAAGGGAAAAAATGTGTTCAGGTCAAGATCATAATCCAAAAAGTGAAAATTTAAAATGCATAGGCAAAGGCGGAGTCAAGATGGAGGCGTAGGCAGACTCTGAACTCACCTCCTCCCGTGGACACAGCCAATTTACAACTACTCGTGGAAAAATTACCCCTGAGACAGAACTGAAAACTGGATGAGAGGAACTCCTGCAACAACGGACAATCCTAACTGAGGTGGAAGAGGCAGAGACTCCCTTCTGGAGAGGAAAAACGCCGCCTCCACAAGCCGCCAGCTTCACGGCCGCCGGGAGCAGCGCACAGGTCCGTAGCCTCCCTGGAGTCGCGGGGCCCTGAGCCGGGAGCGCCCCCGCTGGGGGCATTTTGTGGACCCAGCACAATCGACACCAGCGGCATAATATCTGACTTTGCCTGCTACTAAAGCATGGGGGAGGACCCCCAGAAAACCCGGTTCACAAAGAAACTAAAACTGGCTCTTAAAGGGACCGTGCGCAAACTCACCCATTTCAGAAAGCATCCTAAAATCACCAGAAAGAAAGGTGCACAGTGCTGTGGTGAAAAGAGACTCACCTAATAGTCCCTGAGTGCATCTCGGTGAGGGGTGAGACCTCTCCAGGGACTGGGACATTGGCGGCGGCCATTGTTGTGGCCTGGTGTGGGCGTGCTGACACAGACGCCATTGGAGTTCTCCCTGAGGCCTGCTAGCCCAGGTCTGCCCCACCCGCTAGAGCACCGATTTAATCCAGCTCAGCCAGGGCGGGAAGCCCACCTTAGAGACTGGCCCCACCCAACAACAAACCCTCAGGCAACTTGTGGGCCTGCATAGATTGGTGACTGGATTCTCTGCAGCCTGGCAACTGAGCCGACTTGAGCGGGGCAGGGTGTGCACAAGGAGCCGGTGGAGAGTGTGGGGCGGTGGCGGAGTGTGTGGGGCTCCCGCCGTGGAGAGACTGGGTCCGCTTGGGGAGGTCGGGGTGCTCACACAGGGCAGGACTGTGTTGACTGTGTGTGTGGACCTGTGGGTGGCAGGGTTTGTCAGCTGCAGAAGACTTTGCTTCTCAAAGACACACATAGGAGGTTTGCCCCACCTTCCAAAGCCTGAAACGATTGAGTGCTGCTGTGCCTGAGGCCAGCCCCACCCAGCTGCAATCCTCAGAGAGCTGACAAGAGACCTAATAGGCTAGAGGCTTACAGCAATTGTAAGGCCCTGAGCCTAACAACCTGCCACACTGGGGGCCTACTCACTTAAGAGAAATACTGCAACACAACTGTGGTATTAGAACTTGCAGCCAACTGTGCTGGGGCTCCCCACACCTCATAAAGAGACTAAAGGGCCCACAACAACTACAAGCAGCTGAGCATTACAACAGCTGGCAGGAGCATAACTCAGCCTCCCTGGGTGCCTACAGGGAGAGCAAAGAGGCCACAACAGAAGGACACACGTAGCCCACATAGGGGTCACCCCTGGAATATTGAGAACTGAGGGAAGCACACTGGAAGCCTCCTAAGGCATCACTTACATAAGGTCACCTATCCAAGAACAGGAGACGTAGCTGACCTACCTAATACGTAGACACAAGCACAGGGAAAGAGGCAAAATGAGGAGGCAAAAGAATACATTCCAAGTAACGGAACAGGACAAAACCCCAGAAAAGGAACTAAGTGAAACAGAAATGAGCAACCTACCCGACAGAGAGTTTAAACTAAGAGTGTTAAGGATGCTCAGTGATCTGGGGAGAAGAATAGATGAACACAGTGAGAATGTTAAGAAAGAAAAGGAAGATATAAAAAAGAACCAATCAGAAATGATAAATACAATACTGGAAAAGAAAAATTCATTAGAGGGACTCAAAAGCAGAGTAGAGGATATAGAAGAACGGATCTGTGAGCTGGACTAAAGACTAGAAGAAATTACCCAAGGTGAACAGGTAAAAGAGAAAAGAATTAAAAAGAGTGAGGACAGTCTAAGGGACCTCTGGAACAACATCAAGCGCACTAACGTCCGTGTTTTACGTGTCCCAGAAGGAGAAGAGCGAGACAAGGGGGCAGAGAATCTATTTCAAGAAATAATAGATGAAAACTTCCCTAACCTAAGGAAGGAAACAGACATCCAGGTACACGAAGCACAGAGAGCCCCAAACAAGATAAACTCAAAGAGGCCCACACCAAGGCACATCATAATCAAAATGTCCAGAATTAAAGATAAAGAGAGAATCCAAAAAGCCACAAGAGAATGTCAAGTTACATACAAAGGAAACCCCATAAGGCTATCAGCTGACTTCTCAGCAGAAACCTTACAGGCTAGAAGAGAATGGCATGATATATTTAAAGTGCTAAAAGGAAAAAAACTTACAGCCAAGAATACTCTACCCAGCAAGATTATCATTCAAAATGGAAGGAGAGATCAAAATTTTCCCAGATAAGCAAAAATTAAAGGAGTTTGTCACCAAGAAACCAGTGCTACAAGAAATGTTAAAGGGACTGATTTAAGGGGAAAAGAGAAGACCACAAATAGGAAAAATTATCTATTTCCATGATTAGAATGTAATGGATACAAATAAACAAAAAAGAAGTTAGATATGATATCAAAAACATAAAAGGAGGGAGGAGGGGAGTTAAGAGTACAGCTTTCAGACAGAGGTCAAACTAAAGTGACTATCAATTCTGTATAGAAGAAGAAAGGAACAGAGACGGACTACTGAAACACTGAGAAAAAAAAAAAAGGTAAAAAATGGCAGTAAGTACATACTTATCAATAGCTACTTTAAACGTCAATGGACTAAATGCTCCAATTAAAAGGCATAGGGTGGCTGACTGGATAAAAAAACAAGACCCATATATATGCTGCATACAAGAGACACACTTCAGACCTAAAGACACTCACAAACTGAAAGTGAAGGGATGGGAAAAGATACTCCATGCAAATGGCAATGAAAAGAAAGCTGGAGTAGCAGTACTCATATCAGACAAAATAGACTTTAAAACAAAAACTGTAAAAAGAGACAAAGAAGGGCATTACATAATGATCAAAGGAACAATCCAACAAGAGGATATAACACTTGTAAATATCCATGCACCCAATGTAGGTGTACCTAAATATATAAAGCAATTATTAACAGACATAAAAACAGAAATAGACAGTAACACAATAATAGTAGGGGACTTGAACACTCCACTTACACCAACGGATAGATCATCCAAACAGAAGATCAATAAGGAAACATTGGCCTTAAACGACACACTAGAACAGATGGACTTAGTAGATATATACAGAGCATTCCATCCAAAAACCGAAGAATACACGTTCTTTTCAAATGCACATGGAACATTCTCCAGGATTGATCACATATTAAGCCACAAAACAAGTCTCCATAAATTTAAGAAGATTGAAATAATGCCAAGCATCTTTTCTGAGCACAACGGTATGAAACTAGAAATCAACTATAGGAAGAAAATCAGAAAAGCCACAAATACGTGGAGATTAAACAAAATGCTACTGAACAACGACTGGGTTAACGAAGAAATCAAAGAAGAAATCAAAAAATACCTGGAGACAAATGAAAATGAAAATACGACATGCCAGAATTTATGGGATACAGCAAAAGCGGTTCTGAGAGGGAAGTTTATAGCGATACAGGCCTATCTCAACAAACAAGAAAAATCTCAAATAAACAATCTAACAATGCACCTAAAGGAACCGGAAAAAGAAGAACCAACAAAGCCCAAAATCAGTAGAAGAAGGGAAAGAATAAAAATCAGAGCAGAAATAAATGAAATAGAGACCAAAAAAAAATAGAAAAAATTAATAAAACCAAGAGCTGGTTCTTTGAAAAGGTCAACAAAACTGACAAATCTTTAGCTAGACTCACCAAGAAAAAAAGAGAGAAGGCACAAATAAGTAAAATCAGAAATGAAAGAGGAGAGGTTACAACAGACGCCTCGGAAATACAAAAGATTATAAGAGAATACTATGAAAAGCTATTTGCCAACCAATTCGACAATCTGGAAGAAATGGATAAATTCTTACAATCATACAACCTTCCTAAACTGGATCAAGAAGAAGTAGAGAATTTGAATAGACCAATCACCAGTAAGCAGATCGAAACAGTAATCACAAACCTCCCCAAAAATAAAAGTCCAGGACCAGACGGCTTCCCTGGTGAATTCTACCAAACATTCAAAGAAGACTTAATACCTATGCTTCTCAAACTCTTCTAAAAAAATGAGGAGTGGGGGAAGCTCCCTAACAGATTCTACGAAGCCGACATTACCCTGATACCAAAACCAGACAAGGACAACACACACAAAAAAAGAAAATTACAGGGCAATATCACTAATGAACTCGATGCAAAAATCCTCAACAAAATACTAGCAAATCGCATACAACAATATATTAAAAAGATTATACACCATGATCAAGTGAGATTTATTCCAGGGATGCAGGGATGGTTTAACATTCGCAAATCAATCAATATAATACACCACACTAATAAAATGAAGAATAAAAATCACATGATCATCTCAATAGATGCAGAGAAAGCATTTGACAAGACACAGCATCCATTTATGATAAAAACTCAATAAAATGGGTATAGAAGGAAAGTACCTCAACATAATAAAGACCATATGTGAGAAACCCACAGCTAATATCATCCTCAATGGTGAAAAACTGAAAGCCATCCCTCTAAACAGGAACCAGACAAGGATGACCACGGTCACCACTCCTATTTAATACAGTACTGGAAGTCCTAGCCAGAGCAATCAGGCAAGAGAAAGAAATAAAAGGGATCCAAATTGGAAAGGAAGAAGTGAAACTGTCACTATTTGCAGATGACATGATTTTATATATAGAAAACCCTCAAGAATCCACCAGAAAACTTTTAGAAGTAATAAACGAATATGGTAAAGTTGCAGGATACAAAATCAACATACAAAAGTCAGTTGCATTTCTATACACTAACAACGAAGTAGCAGAAAGAGAAATTAAGAATACCATCCCATTTACAATTGCAACAAAAAGAATAAAATACCTAGGAATAAACTTAACCAAAGAGGTGAAAGATCTGTACACTGAAAACTATAAAACATTTCTGAAAGAAATTGAAGAAGACACAAAGAAATGGAAAGATATTCCGTGCTCTTGGATTGGAAGAATTAACATAGTTAAGATGTCCATAGTTCCTAAAGCCATCTATAGATTCAATGCAATCCCTATCAAAGTTCCAACAACATTTTTCACAGAAATAGAACAAAGAATCCTAAAATTTATATGGAACAACAAAAGACCCTGAATAGCTAAAGGAATCCTGAGAAAAAAGAACAAAGCTGGAGAGATCACACTCCCTGATTTCAAAATATACTGCAAAGCTATAGTAACCAAAACAGCATGGTACTGGCACAAAAACAGACACACAGATCAATGGAATAGAATCAAAAGCCCAGAAATGAACCCACACATCTATGGACAGCTAATCTTTGACAAAGGAACCAAGAACATACAATGGGGAAAAGAAAGTCTCTTCAACAAATGGTGTTGGGAAAACTGGATAGCCATATGCAAAAAAATGGAAGTAGACCCTTACCTTACACCATACACAAAAATTAACTCCAAATGGATTAAAGACTTGAATATAAGACCTGAAACTGTGAAACTTCTAGAAGAAAACATAGGCAGTATGCTCTTCGACATCGGTCTTAGCAACATCTTTTCAGACACCACGTCTGACCAGGCAAGAGAAACAATAGAAAAAATAAACAAATGGGACTACATCAAACTAAAAAGCTTCTGCACAGCAAAGGAAACCATCAACAAAGCGAAAAGACAACCTAACAATTGGGAGAAGATATTTGCAAACCTTACATCTGATAAGGGCTTAATCTCCAAAATATATAAAGAACTCATGCATCTCAACAACAAAAAAACTACCAACCCAATTAAAAAATGGGCAAAAGAACTGAACGGACATTTCTCCAAAGAAGATATACAGATGGCCAACAGACACAGGAAAAGATGCTCAAAATCACTAACTATCAGGGAAATGCAAATCAAAATTACAATGAGATATCACCTTACGCCCGTCAGAATGGCTATAATTAACAAGACAGGAAACAACATGTGTTGGAGAGGATGTGGAGAGAAGGGAACTCTCATACACTGCTGGTGGGAGTGCAAACTGGTGCAGCCACTATGGAAAACAGTATGGAGATTCCTCAAAAAATCAAGGATAGAACTACCATATGATCCAGCTATTCCACTCTTGGGTATTTATCCAAAGAACTTGAAAACACCAATCTGTAAAGGTACATGCACCCCTGTGTTCATTGCAGCGTTATTCACAATAGCCAAGATTTGGAAGCAACCTAAATGCCCATCAAGGGATGAATGGATAAAGAAGCTGTGGTATATATACACAATGGAATACTACTCAGCCATAAGAAACGATGAAATCCAGCCATTTGTGACAACATGGATGGACATTGAGGGTATAATGCAAAGTGAAATAAGTCAGAGGGAGAAGGTCAAATACCGTATGATTTGCTTCACTAAGTAGTAGATAATAACAACAATAAACAAACACATAGGGACAGAAATTGGATTGGTGCTTACCTGAGGGGAAGGGGGGAGTGAGGAGGGTGAAAGGGATAATTCGGTACATGTGTGTGGTGATGGGTTGTAATTAGTATTCTGGTGGTGAACATGATGTAATCTATGCAGAAATAGAAGTACTATGATGTACACCTGAAATTTTTACAATGTCATAAACCAATGTTACTGCAATAAACAAAAAATTTAAAAAAAAAATAAAAAAATAAAATGCATAGGCAATTAAGTCAAATTAATATGACCTGTGCTAAAATTATAAATTAAAATTATGGATGCATAAATAAAAAGAATTAATGTTATCCATATGGGACAGAGGAAAGATTTATATATGTAGCCATATGTTGCTAGACATTGAAGAGTAAAATCAATCTCCATAGGTAGATTAGATGAAGAAAGATACTTGATCACCATTGGTGATCATCATAGTAATAATTGTTTCAGGCAAAAGTCATTGATGAATGGTAAACCTGATGGGTGAGAGCTGATAAGAAAGAGAATATGGGCATCTCACATTTACTGCACACAAGATATCTATTAATTTTAAAGAAAAATTATAACTTTATGTTTGAAAAACCTGGCAGACCCCATCTTAACCAAGTGACCAAATTAACATTACGAGTAATTAGAGGGATAGATATCATGTGCTTCCTGATGCAGTATGCTGAGAAGGAAGCCTCGCCTCTATGCAATTCCTGCCCCAAATGCATCATCTGAATCTATTTATAAGGAAGCTGTCTCATTTGTACCTGAGGGACTTTAATTTATGGAGGTGACTGAGCGACGACACAGAGAGGCCAATACCATGGAAAGATTTTTATTACTTACATTTCTGAGAGAAGGAGCCTGCCACACCATGCAGAGCCTCAGGGAGAGCATATTGGTTAGGAGACAGAAGCAGGAGTGAGGGAACACCCAGGCCAGAGCCTTTAAGGTGGTTTCTTGAGAAAAGCAAGGCACAGCAGAGTAAACAATTTAGGATTGGCTAGTCTGAATAATTCCAGCAAGCTCTGGGCAATAGGGTTGGTCTCTAGTTGCCTAACACCTGGCCCTGGATGATTTAGGGCAGGGGGAGTATTGGCTGGGTGTGTGAGTTTGATAAGGAGATGGTTGGTGGTGTGAGCTCGGGATTGGTTGTTTTGCATGTGAAAGGCATGCTCCCGGGCAAGCCCTTTGCTATCTAACAACTGGCTAGCCCTGAGAGGGGAGTCTTTCCCTAGTCAGTGAAGCTGCAAATGCCAGAGCATCAAGAATACAAAAATTAAGAAAATATAGTTAATATAATTTAGTCTATGATGAATGGATGCCAAATAGACAAATACATAATTTAAGAAAACACAGTTGGAACAGAAGCGTCAGACAATCCCAAACAGAGGTGCTTCTACAAGATAAATAGCCTGTATTCTTCAAAAATATCAAGCCGTTAGAGACAAAAGAAGATAGGGAAACTATCCAATTTGAAGGGAACTAGTGTTTTTTTTGTTGGAAACACAGCAGAGATTCACCTTTATGGTCATGCAGGCCAAGTTTAGCAGACCTTCAGCTCTTGCATTCTGTTATTACTCAGCTTAGACACGCTGTTATTCTAGAGGAGAGGCATGGGTATGGCAGGGAGTGTGGACAAACAGGTAAATTGATTTAATAGGGTCCTAGGCAACATCCTCTCTTATGACGAATAGAATAAAGTGTGCTTGGTTTTGTTTTTGAAATACGTTCCAGAGTAAAGGCTTGCTGATCCAGCTAAGGCAGATGTGAAGCAAGGGCCGTAATTTTTATGTCCACTGGTTTAAGGTACTAACAAGTAAGGCACTAACAAGAAAGACAGGGAAGGCCTTTCATGGTAGACAGCTTATTGAAGATTACTTGGTCTGTCAGTTCCCTGTTTAGCAGGCATTGTTTGTAAAGCTCAAAGCTCCTGAATGAGCTAGAATTGATTACATTGATGAGAAGGCTTGATATGTCTAAACTCCTGAGGTGTGAGGAGTGCAGGGGCAGTTATCTTGTGCTGTAATTCAAGTGGGACAATGGAAAATGTGACAAGAGTCAGAATGCAGAAGAGAAAGTCAGACATCATTTATTTGTCAGGATTAACCTTATTCGTACTCCATAGGCAACTGTATCTGTTAACGGTAAAGCTTCTCTCATCATCAGGTTGTCTTTTAATTCTTTCTCATAGTGTATCTTATATTATCTGAAAAGGTCCTTATATTTACTTTAACAAATGAATTAAAACAGATTTTCCACATAGGATTAATTTCCTTTTTTGGAGATTTTATATCAGATTAACAGAAAACTTTGGTTAGAATGTTTGAAGAAAGATTAATCTAAATCTAAACGACCCAGAAAAATAGAAAGAATATACAAGGATATAATAATGAGAAAGTAAGAAAATTAAGAAGCCAGGATAATCGTTATATAACAAAAGTTAAATTAAAAATTATAAAAGTAACAATGGAAATTTTATATGAATCATAGGTAAAAATCTATGACTAATATTTCTGATATTTATGTACAAAGTAATATAAGATTTTAGCATAAAAACCAAAATATTTTTTTCTACAAATCAAGGAAAAAGTAAAAATATACATAAAATAAAACTTTTAAAATATCTTTCTCAATGTAAGTATAAATAAGCTCATATGAATTTAAAGATAACAATTAACATATTGGAATACATGTGTCATATGTATGAGTGAAGGGAATCTTACAAATATAAAATGCACATTTGTTGCCAGTTATTATGGCAACTTTTCAAAACTGGGCATATGTTTTCCACAAAGAAAACCTTCTTAAGTGAAAAAGCAGAATTTGTTCAGGTCAAGTTTCTCTACATGAAAACAATACAAGTAAAAATTAATAGCAAATCACCCAATTAAAAAGAACAAATAGGAGCCGGCCCGGTGGCACAAGCAGTTAAGTGCACGCGTGCTCTGCTGAGGCGGCCCAGGGTTTGCCAGCTCGGATCCCGGGCACGGACCAACGCACCACTTGTGGAGCCATGCTGTGGCGGCGTCCCACATAAAGTGGAGGAAGATGGGCACAGATGTTAGCCCAGGGCCAGTCTTCCTCAGCAAAAAGAGGAGGATTGGCAGATGGTAGCTCAGGGCAGATCTTCCTCATGTATATACTATTCATATATATACATAAAGAATAGTGATAACACTCTATTCAGAGGAACATACATACATTTAAATGTTTGGCTCAAAGAAAAATACACTGATTTTTTTTTTTAACAGTCATGGGTTGATAGTATCTCATTTATCTATTTAAAAAATACTTTCTCTTAGGAAGAATACTCTACATAATCTTCAAAGGATATACACACATCATATCCCAAGAAAATAATGCGCAATTAAAAATTGATGTCAAAAATATGTCAAGGATGAAAGTTTTAACTAAAAACCAACATTTTTATTGAAGTTTTAACCAAAGCATTGTATGCTGTAAACACGTAGGTGTTAAATGACCAATCACAGTGGAGCACAGTGAAAAAACAGTAAACATGACCTCTACACCATGGAATAAAGAAAGAAAAATATATTACAGCCCTAAAAATATGTGATAGATGTGACACATTTCATCATTGACTGTTACATTGTAGTACTAGTAGTAGTAATAATAGTAGTAGTTATAGTGGTGATAGTAGTAAAACTAGAATATTAAAAAAATGTTTTATGATAAATCTGGACTTGCTGAAATTGATAGTTCTGGATTCTTACCATGTGATATCTAGGAACAAAATATGCTTTAAAAATTCAAAGAAGCTGCAGTGTAATTATACTCACAAAACATGGCCTGTGAATTACGGAACATGTCCAAAATCAGTTAGTATTTAACATGTATAGGTCACCAATGAAACAATATTTTCATAGTAAAGAATCATATATTTGGCATGAATTTGTAGCATGACTTTAGAAACCTCTTGGATTATATGAAAATGTACTAGAATTGATCTACATTAACAAATATCGTCAGTCAGTTATGTTATTTAAATAATGTTAAATAGATTCAAATGCTTACCTATTTTTCCTTCACATAAATTTGATATATATTTTCCAATTACATAGGCATTTGAGATAGACTTAGTAATATTTTATAAGATTATTTGAAATTAAAGTCAATAATATCATTATTGAATGACTTTTAGAAAAGTCTTAAAGAAAAACTACACGAAATTATATATGAAATTCACGAGAATTTGTTTTATAACCTTGAATACATTAGAGTGAAATCCAAATATATAGTATACAATTTACCCAATGTTTAAAAAAATCTTAAGAATTTTTCCCCTCTGTCAATTACCTAGCCAAAAAATCGGAAGATAAACTTGCAGTTTTCCTCTGCTTGTTTCGTGGTCATTTGCTCTCTGCCCACATTCCCGGTGTTTCCTGCAGACTCAAGACTGTCACAGGCTGATAAATGGTTGCTTTCACTTAGAGCATCTCCCTTGCCCTCTAAATCCCCAATCCATCTACTACCGTCTCTGATTTCTAACTGCAAGGCTTTGCGGGATATTCTGTCAGCACTATTCAGCTAAACTGAAGAAAGGGACAGGTTTGCTCCTGTAAAATATGTGAGCATGTAAAAAATCCATATTTTTTAGCACTTTCTTTTTCTATCTATTTTTTTTTTTTTCTGATCAGGCCTTTCAGTCCCTCTAGCTATATTTGATTATATGGCTTTTTAATTTTAATTAATATTTTTCATTGTATGGTTTAATGATAGATTTTGTTTTCTCAATAATAAAGCTCAACAGTATATCTTAACGATGTTACACGAGTAATGACATTTTCTAAGGGGTGAATGAGTAAACGTGAAAATATAAAGGAATTTTAATTAGCTGATCTGTTTATTTAATTGAAGAATGCATGGAGTGACTATTGTGCTATTAGAAAAAGAAAAAAATATCACAAATATGACTGTTTAGAAAATTAACTAAAAATTTCAATGTGTAAGTATTATTAATCCTTTATTTTTGTTAACTGTTTAACACAATCTTGATGGATGCTGGCATTTAGAACTAAATATGTTTACTTTAGTAAAACAAAACTGAAGTTTTAATAAGAAAATAGTTCCAAGACATTGTTTAAAATGTTTTATTCTGTTTTATACACAATATTAGCTTATACTGTAATATAAAACGTTGTAACATTAAGAAATATGGATTGTGGCTGGGAAAAGCCTGGACAATGAATCAGAGGTAATATATAGCTGTAACTGATTTTTGAGTTAAAATATACTGACTCGAAACCCAGCCGTCTCTAAAAGATAAAGGCTTCAATGCTTTCTTGATGAGAAGAAAAAAAAAGGTACCAGCTATAAAACTGTATTTTCTTTACGCACATAATGTCTTTGATTGAATTGTCTATTTCTAAAACTATTGTTTTACTGCCTTTATATCCTATTATAGGAATTTTTTTTTTATATTTATGGTCAGTTTACATGATTAATATCTGTTTGTTGATTTTGCATTTGCTATTGTCTGTTATACAAACACACAATCTGCTTTGCAGTCAACCTCCAAAGAAATTTTAAATTGTTAGTTTATAGCCATTAACTAATCAATGAATAAATATTGTTTAGTTTAGGAAGGAATTATGCTCAAGCCAACTTTCCTCTAAAAATGTGCTGTATCTTCTATTTTCTGTAAAAAAATGTTTAGTAACCTTATCCACAATAATCTTTATGATTTTTGTTTGTTTCTTTTTTTAAATCAGAAAGGGCTTCCACAAAATTGTCAAATATCTGAGTTGTCCAATGTGTTTATTTGAATAATCATTCAAATACATGAACTTATTTTTTAAGCTACATGGAAAAGGTTTGAATGGATATACCACCTGATTTAGTCAATAATAGTCAATTCTAGCTCAATTAAAGCTCAGAATTATTTTCTATGAAACACAGTTGCTACTCAGGATTTGAATCCGTATTACTTAGCTGGCAAATATGCACTTTGAGAACAAAAATGCAGGGGAAAATAATGCACATGAGCTGAAAAATTTAGGACAATTTTAGCGTAATTTAAGATTTCTGAAATATCACTCTATATGTCCAAGATATCCATTACCCTCATGTTATATGTATAAGTTTCCATTAGATATTAAGGTTCATATACAACTATGTAATGGAGGTTGTTTTTTTTTTGTTTTTTTTTTGTTTTTTTTTTGTGAGGAGATCAGCCCTGAGCTAACATCCGCCAATCCTCCTCTTTTTTTGCTGAGGAAGACGGCCCTGGGCTAGCATCGGTGCCTATCTTCCTCCACTTTATATGGGACGCCGCCACAGCATGGCTTACCAAGCAGTGCGTCGGTGCATGCCCGGGATCCGAACCAGCGAACCCCGGGCCGCCGCAGCAGAGCGCGGGCACTTAACCGCTTGCGCCACCGGGCCGGCCCCTGGAGGTTGTTTTTTAAAAATTAATTTGAATATATTTTAGAACTACTCAAAGTTTTTTGGAAGAAAACATAGAATCAAAGTAATCTACTTTTGAAATTAACTCATTTTTTTAAAACGCCACTAATTGGATTTCAAATTTATGCTATGATAAATCATGAACAGAATCATCTTATTTTCTTTAAAATTTAAAATGAATACTTTTAAAAAACCACTCTTGATGAAGTTTGCTTACCAGTGATTTTTTTTTTATTCCTAACAAATATATTTGTGATTAACTTTTCAAATAAGTGATGTTTTTCTTAATAGTGTAAGAAATGTAATTCAAAGCAAATGTCTACCATGGGCCTACTATCTAGAGAGTCTTCTGAATCATTGTTGGTCTTCAGAGCATCATTTTCGTTCTTTCATGTCTCCACTGAGTATTTTGCCATTATCGATTATAGTCTACACACCAAGATTCCTCTAACATTTCAAACCTCTGTGGTAACACAGTGAGATCACTGCCATTTGTTGCCCCCAAAACACTCAGTAATTTCTGTTATTTTATTATGCTATAAACTTCAACTGGTTTAGTTGCCCTTGTGAAAATATATCTTGTGATTCCTCTACCCTGGGTCTAAAAAAGCAATAAATCTCTAATCTGTTCTATGTATAAAGAAGCTTTGAAGGCACAACAGGGAATTGAATTAGTTTTTCTTTCTTTACTTCAGTCGTCTAACATTATATATTTTGAAGGGGTTTTTAAACTCGGTCACGTCACATATTATATCTTGCAATTGGTAAATATAGACAGAAATATGCATCTAAAACCACCAACACAGTAAAGTACCAAACTCTTACGTACCTGAATGCACGTGCGTACACAGACCCCTTACCAAAAATTGTCAATGTTTAAACTTTTTTGCCTCCTCCCACATTGATAATTTGAAAGTTAAAAAAAAAACAGGGGCTGGGGCCGGCCCGGTGGCGCAAGCGGTTAAGTGCCCGCGCTCCGCTGCGGCGGCCCGGGGTTCGCTGGTTCGGATCCGGACGCGCACTGACGCACTGCTTGGTAAGCCATGCTGTGGCGGCGTCCCATATAAAGTGGAGGAAGATGGGCACCGATGCTAGCCCAGGGCCGTCTTCCTCAGCAAAAAAAGAGGAGGATTGGCGGATGTTAGCTCAGGGCTGATCTCCTCACAAAAAAAAAAAAAAAAAAAAACAGGAGCCGACTCCGTGGCTTAGTGGTTAAGTGCGTGCGCTCCGCTACTGGCCGCCCGGGTTCAGATCCCAGGCGAACACCGACGCACTGCTTGTCCGGCCATGCTGAGGCTGCGTCCCACATACAGCAACTAGAAGGATGTGCAACTATGACATACAACTATCTACTGGGGCTTTGGGGAGAAAAAGGGAAAAAAAAGGAGGAGGATTGGCAATAGATGTTAGCTCAGGGCTGGTCTTCCTCACACACACACAAAAAAATCTTAGACTGAAGAGAAAAAAGGGAAAAAAAGGACATTTTTAAAAAAGGATGTATATACTGGGGAAAGCAGCATCCAGTTATAGAAATCTAAGTCACTTTTGTAATCTTTGTATGATAAAGATACTTTTTAGACATTCATCATAGAATTATATAAGTGATATTTCTATCAACCTATATATACATTTTTTTTTTTTGGTGAGGAAGATTGGCCCTGAGCTAACATCCATGCCAATCCTCCTCTATTTTGTGTATGAGACACCACCACAGCATGGCTTGATGAACAGTGTGTATGTCTGTGCCTGGGATCCGAACTCCCAAACCCCGGGCCGCTGAAGAGGAGCGCGCCAACTTAACCACTACGCCACTGAGCTGACCTGTCTGTCAACCTATATTTTAAATGTTAAATTCATTAAAAAATTGTTTTCCTTGACAATACATGTAGTTAGTTATATGTCAAGAAGATTTAACTTTGCTGAGGAATCAATTTAAATAGCATAATTCAGGTATAGTCTAACAAAAAAATTCTTGAATTAGATACTATTATTTTACCCATCTGATGGCTAAAGAAACTGAACCTCAGAAATGTGAGGTGACCAGCCTACTCTCACACAACGAGTCCATAGATGAACCACGCATACTCCAGCACAGGTATTGCCCAGAATCCTCTGATAATCTCTGAGCCCTTCAGCTTCAGTAGGAGCTGAAACAAATTGGAGTCTACAATAGCTCATTCAGTTCAGCTCTCCTCCTCAGAAGTTTGAGTGTCAGCCTTGTACCCCTCAGGTACCACCCCTGGAATTTCATGTGAGTGAGTTAGCATTCCTTGAGCAATGAAGGAAATGAGTGCCTGTGAGGTTGCTGAGCAAATTATGAAAAACCTGAAGCCATGAAAGGAAAGCCCAAACGTTTGCTCAACTGGCCTTGCTTGTCCCCTGTGCTGTGGATTCAGCAGACTATCTGGAGCATGTTCAGTCATCATGGCAGGGGTAAAAAAAATTATAGGAAATACTACTCACTGGATCTTGATGCTCTTATTCAGGAGCGAATCTTCTCTTCTGATATCATTCCACTGGTCAAAGAAAGTCATGCAGCCAAGCATGGAGGAATAATCACTCAAGAGATGAGACATGAATATCGGGGTACCTTTATAAAATCTAATACTACCTCTTACCTCCTCTCTTCCTTCTTGAGCCTTTTAAACCCGACACCCCCTCATCCAGCCAAAGTTTCTGGTGCAGAGTTGTTAGTAATGTTGACTATCCATACATTCTCTTTTATAGCGGACTTTTGGCAGTTGGGTTGGATTGAGGTGATATGTATCCAGCTGAGGCAATTAAAAGCCATTTCACCTCTTTTTTCGTCTCCACCTTCTGAGTTCCACATGTTGAGATGGTGGCATCACAGAAAGGGTAGAGTGTGGACACCTAACTCACATTATTTAAGAGTCACTCCTCTGACCTATAGCAGATTTTCTGTGAATAAGAAATAAACCTTTCTTGTCCTACAACAGTGTGATTTCGAGATTTATTGGTTACCATCACATATCCTGGCTTATATGGCCTACTTCGACTGCCCTGCACTATGAACTTTTATCACTTAAGTTTATCTCAAGAGCCAGCAATGAATATGCATTTTACTTCGGTGCTAATTGCACTGTGCCAGGAGGACACATAGAGTTCTATTTCCCATTTGGATTTATTCTCCTTTTCCTAACCAAGCTTACCAAAGTTACACAAAGGGTACAAGATGACTTCACAGCCTAAGTAAACTACATAAACAATAGCAAAATGCCTGAAATTTTCTGCTATCTTCAATAGTTTAACAATAAAACTTCCCTTGAATTATCAACTAAAGTCCTTATGTCCACAGAAAAATTAAAACATAATAAAAAATATGCTCTCCTTTTTCATAATAAAAAATTAAAACAAAATATGTTTCTAAGAATGTGTATATAATTTATGTTCTCATTTCTGTTTGTTTTTAATAAGTGACATCTTATATCTTATTCAGATTTCTGTTATTTTTTTTGTGTATTTCTTATCAACAAATGCACACACACGACAAGCAAATATTCGCACATCTTTCTTTTCAGAATGCCTATCTCAATCTCTCTAACCATTTTCTCCCGCCAGAAGACAAATACAGCAGACACTGCTAGCGGTTTCCTTAAAATATAAATTCCCTGGTTCTTTCTTCCTAAGAGAATCCCAATATCACTTAGGTGACTCAGTAGGCTGACTCTGCTCCCAGCTCCAGCTATAAATTCTGATTAGTCCGAGTGTGTTATGGTTCTCACAACCCTATGGTGGTGAATAGTTTGAGAATGTGCTTGTAATCTAAGTCTGCTAATCAGACATGAGGCACTGTCATCTGGGAGTAATCTGGGTAAAATTTCTTCACTTCACTGAATAACTTGGATATTTTTTTCCCATTTATGCACATTGCAGTGGATGTATGGCATATCTCCAATCATCTTGATACCAAACTAATGATAAAGTCAACATTTAGAAAGGGTAAAAATAGGACAATCAGAGAAAAACAGAAAGAGAGCAAGAATAAATTGTGCCTATATCCTACCTTAGCCAAGGATTAGTCGCTTAAACTAGGCTAAATCTTAGTTTCTTCATTTTTGGCGAAGATAATTATGAAGACTAGATTACAGGATTTCTTTATTAATTTTGTATAGTATGAGAGAATGAATGTACTATCGTGCCTGGCACACGTATGAAACTAAACAAATTATTACTTAAAGGTGAAATAGCTCTTTTTATTATATTTAGTATAGTGATAAAATAATTTTCTAAATTATGTCCTATGATTTCTTTTGGAATAAAATGCACTGCATGCTTTAATGTGACACAATAAATACTACAAAAAATTTTAATAAACAAATGATTTTTAAATTCTTTTATTAGAAATGTCCTTTCACTTATTAGGAGATAATGGATAAATGAACAAATGCAAACAGTTTATTAGCTTGAATACAAATATAACAATAAATACCCTGATAACTTGAATTGCAGAAGAGAAAATACTGTCAATGGATATCTAACACTGAGCTGTGTTATCACAATGGTATTTCTATTCCTTTTGCAAGATGCAATTGCATACATTAAATTCATAGCAGAGATCTATACTAAAATGTAAGCTACCAGATAATCTAAAATAAGAGCAATTACCAGAAGAAGTGTTCAATATATTGTCTACCCTTTTGTCCATGAACTTTTAATGAGATTTCCTTGGGGGCATGAAGACACATTTTCTAAGTTTGTGAAGAATGCTTGAATAGGTGAATATGCACTTACCATCAGTGTGGAGGAAAGTAAGATCATAGCCATTTATATCACCTGGAATTAAGGAAAACCATATTTGGATCCTGACACCATCTTAATCTAGATAGAATAGTTGTACTTGAGCATAATATCTAGGCCTCAGTTTATTTCTTTATAAATTATCTTTATACTTGACTTATAGAACTGCCATGATTTAAAATCTTAGCAAGAATTGAGTAGAGTTACTGGAATAATTTAGCTGTTCATTTAATACTTGCCTTGCATTTCTTTCTTGTGGTTTCTGTTGTTTGTTTGTTATCTTCCTCACCTCAGGGTAAGGAGCAAGCTCCATTTCTGAAGATGATGCGCGCTATCCCCATTCTCCACAGAAACATACCTGGCCTCATGTCGTGTTCTCCTTCTGCCATTTCTAGGGGCATCTTGCAAAGCTGAGTTAGTGGCTCTCACAGTTGGTGCACATAGGAATCACATGAGCAGCTAAATAGTCTGATATCCAGAGCCTGCCTCCAAGTGTTCTGATTCAGTAGCTGTGAATCTGTATTTTAATAAGTAGCCTAGACAACACCAAAGCAGGAAACACTGCAGCTAGTCTTTAGAACGAAGTTCTGGAAACTTTTCAGTATGATCCAAGTCACAGTGTATTGGGATGGGGAAAAACATTAGGAAGCTAACTTGTAATATCAGGGAAGTCAGTGTGCATCTTCTTCTGTACAGGTTACGAGGATAATCATCAAGTAGCAGAGGGAGTAGGTCAAGCCTGGGAAGCATGGAAATCTTAGAGTAAATGTTCTGTGTTGTGCAGGGAAGCTCTGTCATCACTTGTTTCATTCTCCTGCACAACCAGCTGTAACTCTCCCAAATATTTTGTACCCGAGTGTTTCTGCTTATTGGCCCTCAGGATCCTGTGCTTCTGTTATGTCTGCGGAACATCATTTATTCTTACTTTTACTTTTCCATGCTGTTTAGGATCCTATCCTTTTATCCATGAATGGTGTTTCCTTCTTCTTGTCTTGAAATTCTACTCATTCTTCAATATCCAGGTAAAACTGCATATCTTCTGTGACTCTTTCAAAAATATTCCCAGAGAGTTTTAGTTCTCCCATATGTATATTTCTCTCACATCCCCAGAACTCCTACAAATTCTTCTGCAGTTTTTTGTTCTATGCTTTGGGCATTGACTTTGGACTATGAGTTTTTATTATGTATGCACCAACTAACGATTAAGAGCAATAAATGACTGTTTAATGCATCTTAAGATATATATTACTCAAAATGTCATATTTACATATAAAAGAATGTCATCAGCACTATAGAAAGTTAATTATCCATGAAAATGGCCTTTAAGAGTATTAGCAATAGCTTAACATCTAATAACAATTTAATAATACTGGTTTATTAACAAATTTCTTTAGATTTGAAATGCCCCAATGTATATTTTATGAGTTCCAGAATGTTTGAGATTTTTAGCTATTATTGCATTGTCTTTCATAGTATCATGATTTATCTTTATACCCCTAGAATGCACCTCTATACCTTCTATAAAATTTTAATAATTATTTATAAAATCATATGTTAAAGTTTTAAGAAGTGTACAATATCTAAATCTTTTTTGTTAAAATTATAATTAATTAAATAATTAATATTAATTATAATTTTAATAAAATGTGCTATTCAAAGCATACGGACATTATTTATATTTGTATTAATAGTATGTTTTTTATCCAGAATAATGAACATACATTGCATTAATTTGACCTGAAATCTAATCATGAAATTAATCAATGAACTTAATCTTACCCGAAATTTACTTTAAAATATGAAATATATCCAAATTATAAAATTTCAACTATAATATTTATAAAACTGTAGATATAAGGCTTTATATATGTTGTATTATTAAAGTTCCTAACTGAATTTAAAAAGTATCGAAAGATTATTTTATGGTCATTTACATTTTAATAGAAACAATATTTTGAATTATTTTAGATTTATTACCAGAGTAAATGATATGACTTATAGTTTGTATTCTAATTTGAAGGGATATGAATGTACATTAGCCAAACATAATTTGGAATTCTAATCACTTACAATTTGCAAGAACAAAAGTAAGTTTCCCAAAATCTACATATAACATATTTTGTTAGAAACAAGAACCTATTATTTAGTTATTTAATTAATGTATTCAATTAATAATTATGTCATTCAACTTCTGGCTATTTATCCAAAGAACACGAAAACACTAATTCAAAAAGATATATGTACCTCATATCCTGGAGATATAAGGTTATTTAATCTCAAATTACTCATATATTTATTAATGTGAGAATATAATTTACTTTTATTTTTAACCTTAATTTTAAAATATGAACTGAAATCAATTTGTGAATTAAAGTAATATTATGTAGCATGCATCAAAATTATTAAAACTTTACACTGTATTAACTAAGTAACTCTACTTCTAGAAATAAATTTAGAAAATGAACTATGTGGTTAAGCATTTCTGTTCATCGATGTTCATTTTGGTGCTATTTATATTGATAAATAATGGGAAAAATCTATAAAGCAACTGTTAGGAGACCGTATAAATAAATTATTCAAAATATAAGTATTACTCATTCTTTACTATTTTCCAGTAAATCACATGTCCAGAAAAATATTTATAATATATGCTGCTAAATTAAAGTACAGGTTAAGAATATTTGCATTATGAATCCAAATTTGTCAAAAAGAGGAAAAGGAGAAAGAAGGATAGAGAGAAAGGTACGAAGATGGAGAAAAACTTTAAAATTTATCCTAAGTGTTTTGTTCTTTTTATTTTGTTTTATTCTTTTTGTTCTGCTATTGCAAATGGAATTGTTTCCTTAATTTCAGTTTTTGATTATTCATTACTAGTGTTACAGAAACAGCTGATTGTTGTATATTATCATGGGTTTTTTTAAACATTTTTCATATTGATTAGTGATGCAAATCTCATATTCATTCAAAGACCAATTTAAGGACAATCTCTACTTTCATACATTCTCTGACAACTCATTCTTACTTACTTCCCTTTATTAAGTGCTCAAAGATATCAATCATTACCATCACAGTGTGTTTCCTGACGCTGTAATATGATCTACATTCTCTCTTTGTTCACACTTACCTTTTAACCTCACTAAAATTTCCAACTCTTAGGGCTGGAGAACAGGCCCCCTGAATAGTGTAGCAGTGAGGTATCAGTGCTCTAATGAGTGAAGCAGTGAGGGATTAGACAGAGTTTTTTGGTTAGATCACCTGTTTCCTTTCCTCTTTATTCTGGTTCACTAACTAGTTGCGTCTCCTTCCACAGTCATATGCTATATTATCCTCTGTACATTTTTCCGTTATCACTTTTCCTTATGCTAATATGCAACAAAAGAGAAGAAAATCTTTCCCTGAAATCTGCTTAAATGAAAATGCTTCATTTGCAACCACAGCAGCAAGTAATTCGTAGGAATAGGGCAAAGAGCTACAGCTGGATTTTTTATTTTCCTATTTTCTATGGCTTCTTAGTTATATTATCCTTGTATTTACTCTGTTATCACATTCACAAAACACTTCTAAATAAAGATGAGAAAAGATAGGAGGTTATGTTACTTACTTTACATTGCCATAAATGATTTGTTGGTTTAATTAGGAATTCCAATATGTAAAAGAAAGCATATTCCATGTATATGTATATATTTTCCCTTTGGTTACTTAAAAATAAGGTAGAGATTATGCTCTTAATTTAGCACTTAATTTTCTCTATTCTAATTCACTTTTACTAAATTTAATTTCAGTACTTTACTTTTTATTCCTGTACTCAGATTGAGGAGTTTCTTTTCAAACCGCAGCATCAATGTGAGAACTTTCAAATATATTGCAATGACTAGGTGGTTCTTTGATGGTTATTTTTAACATTCGTTTTGTTCTCATTCTCATTATACTTTCTCTGTGTATTCAAAGAAATATCCAAACTTCTAACAGCAATTTAGAAGAATGAATTTATACAACTTTGACCTCTATTTAATAAATGAATATTTCTGTCACTGCAATAAAATTTCAACAGACATTGTAATAAAAAGTATGACAAATTTTAATGAGTAGAGGGGAAAAAACATTCTCTTCTGCAAAGTTCTGATAAGAGTTTGTTTCTATAAGAGATTTTAACCTTTTGTAATTGGAAAATTCTAATCCCCACATATTAAAAACCAAATGTAATAATATATTACTCTCATTGTATTTCTTTGGGAAAACTAAGGAATTTGATATTACTTTTGTGTATCATTGGCTTTTTATAAATAAATTTTGCTTTGAGTTATTGAAATTTAGGTTATCTTAATTAATGTTATGTTATTTACTTTAGATTAAGGTCATCAACACAATGAGAGATGTTTTAAATATTTTGATGTATATATGCTCTAATATTTATAATTATATAATCCAAAACTATAAATGTCTCTAATTCTTGTATTTTTAGAAACATTAATAATTTGATTTCACAAAACAATTTACATTATATCACATTTATATTATATTACATTAACTAACAAAATTGTATTTATAATTGCATAAATGTATTTATTTATTTTTATCCATGGTATAAATTTGAGATATTTTTGGGCTGACTCTCAGATAGAAGTTTAAAAAGCCCTCAGAAGATAACACACATGTAACCTACACTCAGCAGTCCCAAATTTTCTTCTTTTTTTGGAGGGCGGCAGATTTTTTTCCGTTGTTTAAAACATCTCTTTTTGCCTGTGGATGTTATCCACAGCATTAAGATTCAATACCAAATTCAAAACCTGAAGCAAAGATTCATACGGAATCCTTAAAACAGTAGATAGTGGTGAACTTCTCAGTGTAAGCAGATAAGAACAAAAATGTTTGCACAGATGCTTATAAATTTGTTGGATAGAGGTTAAAAGACACGTGTTTTGAAGTGCACACTGTCAGCCTTCATTGTTCATTTTGGCAATTTTTAAATAGTAATTAATGACAATGTTTATTTTTAATTTAAAACTCTGATTTTGTAGCTTCACTTCTGAAAAGGAGAATCTGGCAACACAGAGCCTGTATACTTGCATAGTTACAATCAGACAAAGCTGAGAGTCATCTGTTCCTTTTGGGCAAGGCATTGCCTCCTCTCCAGTCCCCACTATTCCTTATCATCTCCCTAAATCTGGGGCGCTGGGTGAGTTTTGTTAGCACTGTTGTTTTCTTCTAGATGTAACTAATAAAACAATTAAAATACATTTATTACAATAAAACTATACCTGATGGAAAAAATCCAATATTTAATTAAAATGGGTTTATTTTTTATATCAAGCCATTTCAAATATAAAGCAATGTTTCCCCCCCCAACAAAGAGAAAATCTTCCCCATTTTTTTTTGGTTGTTTACCTCTTTGGAATTTTTGACTATATTAGCTTTTATGAGTGTAAAGGAAATAGAAAAACTCCTACAACAATGCATGAACCATTGATTTCCTAGAAAGTACACATTTAAATGTATACCATATACAAGCTGACATAATAAACAGTCTTGTTTTATGAATGTTCATTTCACAAAGCCAAGGTATTCAAGCTTTTCACATGCATCTTCAAAATTTGTTTCTTCATTATCAGTAAAGCCAACTTATCAGAATTTGTCATTTTATCCTCACATTTATTTAAGTTGTTTGAGGTATAACAAAATTGAACTATCACAATGTGGCTGGAACTATAATCCTTTGCCATATACTTATTTGCAATTCATGATCTCTGCAAACTAACCAGTTGCTATATTGTACTATAAAGTGTTATGTACATGCCAGAAGAAGTTGGCAGCAGTAGAAAAATATTTGAATTTATTTAAGATCACCATAATATCAGAAAAAGCAATAAGGATAGCAAAAAGCATTCCTTAGGAGAAAAAAAAAAAAGAATCTAGGTGACAAAACATCCCAACAAAACCCAAGAGTGGGCATGTGGAAAAAGTCACTGATACAAGACCTCTATGGTATCAGCAACTGGAAAAATCAGAGAAAAGCAATGAAGTGACTGAGGAAGAACAGGAACTCACAAAATGACAAGAGATACTCCCTAGGAATTGCAGCAGGCACATTTGAAAACGAGGTAACCCTGGGAAGAGTTGTTGAACAGTCAAGGGAGGATCTAAAGGAGCTAGAACAATGTAAGCACCATGACTAGTGGAGAATAACCAAGAGAAGCTCCACACCGGGGGAAAACTTCTGGCAGTAGAAACTAAAAAGAATAAAGCAAGTACAACAGAGAGAAGGAAAAGATAAAAAAAATGGAGAAGTATTCCAGGAGATCTCAGAAAATATGAGACCAATTTTTTAAAAGGTACTTGGACACACTAAATTCCTCCTAATAGTTCAGAAAGAAAATTTCACCTAAAGTTATCAAAATAAGATAATGAGGGAGCCGACTCGGTGGTGCAAGCAGTTAAGTGCGCACACCCCACTGCGGCAGCCTGGGGTTCGCCGGTTCAGATCCCGGGGGTGCACTGACGCACCACTTGTTAAGCCATGCTGTGGCAGCATCCCATATAAAAAGTAGAGGAAGATGGGCACGGATGTTAGCCCAGGGCCAGTCTTCCTCAGCAAAAAAGAGGAGGATTGGCATTGGATGTTAGCTCAGGGCTGGTCCTCCTCACAAAAAAAAAAAATAAGATAACCATGGTCAAATCACATACAAAGTTACAAGGAAAAAAGAATAAGAAGTAAATTAATGAAAAACAAGATAATGACCACATGTCAGAAAGATATGTTAGTTAAAAATATAAAATACATTTTCTAACATTTAAAAATGAAAGATTATAAATAAAGACAAGATTAGAAGAAAAGAGAAAATATAAATTAGGACCAAAAAACTCGGTAGTGAGGTAATAGTACTTAGACAAAGAATCAGATGCAAAAGAAAAGATTATTTCCGAAACAATAACTAAAAATAGGAGTATGAAATGGAACAAACAAAACAAATAATTCCCCAAAATAAATAGAAAATGAAAGAGAAAATAATAAAAAGAATCAAAACAATTAACAGAATTAAAAGCAACCCAAAGTTAGCAAAGAGCATTATATAAATAATAGCTACCTCTAAAAAGAAAATTGCAACTATGGAATAGGAAAAAAATCATAATTCAAGATCATTTTTATTAAATAAAGTACAACTTAAAATTATATATTAAAAAACAGTAGCTGGTACTAAGAAAAGACCATGTAGAATGAGCAACACTAAGAGATTCTATTAAAACTTACTAAATTGTAAAGAAATGAGATACTATCACATACCTATTAGAAGAGCTAAAACCCATACAACTGACAATAACAAGTGCTGATAAGGAGGTGGATCAATTGAAACTTTTATACATTGTTAGTGGGAATACAAAATGCTACTTGCCACAATGGAAAAGAGTTTGTCAGTCTCTCGTGACTTTAAAATCATACTTAGCATATGACCAAGCAATCCCATTCCTAGATTTTTATAAAGGGTAAATGAAAATTTATTTATCCTTATAAAGGATTAATGAAAGCTTATAAAGTCACATAGAAGTCTATAGGCAAAAGTTACTAACATCTTTATTCACAATTACCCCAAATTTGAATTCATCTAGATTTCCATCAACTGGTGAACTGATAGCCGATGTATGAGACATAGAAATGATGGATAACTACCAAACAGTGAAAATGAATGAACAACTGAAATATGCAACTAAATAAATAAATATCAAAAGCATCATGCTAAGTGTAAGAAGCTAGACTCAAAAAGTTACATACTGCATAATTCAATTATATGAGATACCAGAACTGACAAAATTACAGGCACAGGACATAAATCTTATTTGCTCATGTGTGTGTGTGTGGGGGGGGGGGGATGGCTGATGTCAAAAGGACAGTTTGAGGGAAATTTGATGGTTGACAGAATTGCATTGTGTATTGACTGTGTTGGTAGTTACTATACACATTTATCAAAATGGATAGAACTGTACACTAAAAACGTTAACTCTGGTGTATATAAATTAACAAATGAAGAAATTTCAAAAACAAATGAATAAGTTGGGGGATAAATCTGAAAATATTTTCAAGTCCTATGTGCTGAAAAATACAAACTATTAATAAGAGAAACTAAAGGGGATCTAAAAAAATGGAGAGATGTACCACACTCAAGTATTGGGAAACAATATTGTTAAGATGCAAATTCTCCTCAAATCAATCTATTAATTCAACTGATAGTGAAATTTCCAGCAGACTTTTTTGTTGTTGTTGAAATTTACAAGCTGATTTTAGATTTACATGGAAATTTAAAGCACCTAATCAAACATTATGAAAAGGAAGAACAAAGTTAGAGGACTTAAGCGACCTATTCCAAGACTTATTTTTTTTTTTTTGAGGAAGATCAGCCCTGAGATAACATCCATGCCAATCCTCCTCTTTTTGCTGAGGAAGACTGGCTCTGGGCTAACATCCGTGCCCATCTTCCTCCCCTTTATGTGGGATGCCGCTACAGCATGGCTTGACAAGTGGTGCATTGGTGCGCGCCCGGGATCCAAACCAGGGCCGCCAGCAGCAGAGCGCGCGCACTTAACCACTGTGCCATGGGGCCGGCCCCCTATTCCAAGACTTATTTTAAAGTTATAGTAACCAAATTCATGTTGTTTGGAATATATAAAGACATAGTACTTCATGGAACAAGCTAGAATCCACAAATAGGCCTACACATACACATATGGTCAACTGATTCTTCAACAAAGTTGTCAAGGCAATTCAGTGGCAAAACATAATTGTTTCAGCAATAGGGTATTAGAAAAATTGGATAGTCACATGCAAAACAACTCTTGATATTTTCCTTACACCACATAAAAAAATAATTTTAAATTGATCATATTCTTACATTAAAGAGATACAATTATTAAAATTTTAAAAGAAAACTTAGGATAAATTCTTAGTGATCTTGAAATAGTAGAAGATTTCCTAAATAGGGCAAAAATGTATGATTTATAAATAAAAATATTGATAAATTATATGTCATGAAAATTAAAAGCTGTTTCTTTTTTAAAGCCATTATGAAAAAAGGAAAAAGAGAAGGCACAAAGAGGGAGAATATATTCATAAAATATAATTCTGGAAAAAGATTTTAGAACTTTTCAATAAAAAAGACAAACAATCCGATCAAAAATGGGCAAAATAATTTGTACAGACACCTCACCAAAGGAGATATTCACATGGCAAAGAAGATTATACACACACACACACACACACACACACACACACACAGCGCAATCATGCTCATCACCATTAGTCATTAAATAAATGCAAATTAAGGCCTCTATGAGATATCATTGCATACCCAGTAACCCAGAAGAATAGTTAAAATTAAAAATAGCTGTTCATGCTAAGCGTTGGCTAGGATGTGGAGCAACTGGAACTCCCATACCATGCTGGTGGGAATTTAAAATGGAACCACCACTCTGAGAAATCATTTGTTGATTTCCTAAAGACTGATCTATTCCCCTACCATGTGACCCAGCCATTCCAATCCTCGGTATTTACCCAAGAGAAATGAAACTATATGGACAAAGACTTGTTCACAAATGTTCTAGTAGTTCTATTACTAAGAGCTCAAAGCAGAAACAATTTACATGTCCATCAATAGGTGAATAGATGAACAAATTCTTGTATATCTATAAAATGGAACACTGCTCTTCAATATAAAGGAACAAAGCATTGATCATTGAATCTCGAAAATAATTTTGCTGAGTAAAAACAGACAAATTAGAAGGCATATTTTATAATTTTATTTGTATTAAATTATAGAAAATGCAAACTCACCTTCAGTGATTGAAAGTTTATAGGTGGTTGATTGTATAACTGAAGGATGTGGGTTAGTGGAGGGCAAATAAAGGGGAGTGATTACAAATGGATAAGAGAGTGCTTTTGAGAGTGACGTAATAACTGACTTTGGTGATATTTTCACTGGTGTAAAATACATGTCAAATGCACCTAATTGTACAACTTAAATATGTGCCAATTTTTGCATCAATTTTACATCAAAAAATCTGAAAAACAGCAGTGCTGTAGGTAGTGTATCTGTATTTAACAGGGATATTCTATGGTAATGATGGCCGTTTCTTTTATGTCATTAAAGAATTAAGAAATTATTTTATTTCAAGTCATGATATTTAATCATTTTTCAGATATTCATGTGGTGATGATCAAGTTAAAACAAAAAAATTGGATTTTATTTGCTTCCTTGAAACACTTAAACCTGGAGAAAATGAAAATCTAAACAACAAAAGAACAAAGTAGGAAATTAAGTTTAATTAAGTTAACCAAGTTTAATTAATTAATGAATTGATTTATTAATTTGTTCATTTATTTCTCCAGTAAAACCTCATTGAATATCTACAACATGTTTCATTTGCTTGGTTCCCTGGCACCAAGGAAATCATGCTTCAAAATCTTTTGTATATCAGAAATTAAATAAACATTCACTTCTATTTCCTTCCAATTTTTTATTTATTTATTTTATATCAAAATATTTAATAGGTTTGAAAATTATTTGATGTGAGATTTTTTTTCTAAACAAACTATTTTTATACCAATTTTTACATCCTCCAAACATTCCCGTTGATTCATGATGCTTTCTTTAAATTGTATTCACACATTATAGATAGCAGATTTCCTTGCTAGATTTTCTGTTCTATTTCCCTGTCCCCTCTGTTGCTTCATCTGTCTGTATTACACCAATTTATTTTTTAGCTTAATATTTAACAACATATGTAATGAAATAAATAAAATAGACATGTAGGAGGTACTTCAACCTGGGGCATTATAAAGATGATAAAACTAAGAGCTAGCAAAACATATTAATATGACAATATATAAATACTAATAATCTTTTTTATAAGTTCATCCTCCTGTAGAATTTTTGAAAACTCTCAGATTTGGGGAAAAAACCTCTGGTTTGATTCCTTACCATGCTACCCTTCTTGTATTTTCTATTTTAGTGGTTTAAATTCAAGTGTTTCCTACTCAAATGGATACATATTGCCATTTACAGATAATGCTCAGTCTACAACGATACATTTGCTTTATCAGTTGATTTATACGAGGCCTTATTTGGCAAGTTAGTAGCCTGCTTTCAGTATTAAGTCTGAAATCTTTGGTTTTGAACCTTTAATTTATTCTGTAACAAGTCCCTAGAATTCTGCATTTGTGTTTGCTGGAAAGATCAGTGTTTCCACCTGGACTGTGTCTCTGAACTAGATTTCATTTGCTTTCTTTGCTAGAAAGGGTCACTATTCAAAGTGGGGGAGGGCTAAACTGAAATCAATACCGTTGTACAGAGTGAACTTCAAGGTACATCATTAAAAAATCAGGAGAAATCAGTAGTTCAGTAGCCTTTAGAAATTCAGTGCTCACGAACATGTGGTCTATATAAAAACAATGTAAGCTAAAGAGCCAAATACTATGTATTGGTAAAGCTTATCATCATAATAGTTTTAAAGTGTTTATTCTTAGAGAGAATTATATTCTAATTGCTTTCTGATTGGCACTCACGTAAGTACCCGTATGTCTACATGAATCAAGATACCTGTTCAAGCTGTCCTGCAATTATTCTCTACATTGACCCTGAAATCTTTAATTTGCAGTGCTTTATTCTATGATTATTTTAAGGAATTAATGTGTTGAAACTGTCACTAATGAACTTGTGCACACACAATTATGTATTACGAATATTCAATCTCTTTGAAAAATTTGTATTAAGTAACATGGTCACATTAAGCCCTGAAAACTGTTGAGTAATTCTCTCTATGATAATATTTTACATATTAAAATAAAATGCCATATTCTAAGAACAACATGATTGTTTTGGTTTTAAACTACATAAATATTCACTCTGCATATTTTTACAAATTATTTTCCTGCAGTTTCTTTGTTTTTGGTAAATATATCCTCTATATGATTTTCAAGCTATTATTTCATATGTAATTTTTTTTTCTAATTTATTAAGGAAGTTAGAAGAGTTCATATTGTTTCTACTACATATTGTTATAAAATAATATTATAGCAATATTAACTACTAGTCATTCAGTATAGGGAAAATTGCAGTGTAAAAGGTTAATGAAAAAATCTCTTCCATTTTATTTATTTAGAGTTTTAACTCTGTAGGAAATCAGAAAATTGACCTCTATGTCATCTAAACAGATGTTAATGAATTAAGTTATTTTAAAGAACATGATTTACTTTAATAAGAAATCTTAGTGGGGCTTGAAATCTGAAAATGTTAAGGTTCAAATTGCAATCCAAATTTAAAACAGAGTCAATCCAAATATTCATTTGTTAGGAAACCAAAATTAACACATTCATTCACAAACTAATTTTTATGTCTTTTATGCAATCTACTTTCTAAATGAAAACCCATAACCAAATGATATAAACTTTTTAAATGAATATATATATTCTTTTTTTTTTCTAATGAAAAGAACATTCTAACACTCTTGAACTTTTCATTATTTTCCACTGGCTTTATTATTTATACCTTAACTTCACATTATTGACTTTAAATGTATGTTGAGTGGCATAATTACTTTTTAATTAGTTTTTATTGAGATAACATTGGCTTAAACATTATATAAATTCCAGTTGTGCATCATTATGTTTCGACTTCTATGTAGACTATATCACCTTCACCATCCAAAGTCTAATTACCATCTGTCACCATACACATGTGTCCTATTACCCTTTTTGTCCTCCCCACTCCACCCTTCCCCTATGGTAACCACCAATCTATTTTCTGTGTCTATGTGTGTGTTTGTTTGTTTGTTTTTTCTAATATTCTACATATGAGTGAAATCATATGGTATTTGGCTTTCTCTGTCTGACTTATTTCACTTAGCATAATGCCCTCAAGTTTCATCCATATTGTTGCAAATGGCAAGATTTCATCTTTTTATGGCTGTGTAGTATTCCATTGTATATATATACCACATCTTCTTTATCAATTCATCCTTTGATGGGAAGTTAGGTTGTTTCTAAGTCTTGGTTATTGTGAATAATGCTGCAATGAACATAGAGATGCACATATCTTTTTGAATTAGTTTTTGCCTTTGAATAAGGCAGTTGCTTGAGAATTATATATTAAAAATCATGGGATATATTCTTGTAGCACCATGACTTTCTAAAGGAAGTGAAGTGGAGTGAACTGGAAAGGCTTGGATGAAATCTACTCCCAACTAATAATCTTTCCAACTACAATTATCTGGGCAATTCATGCAGATAGAGTGCAATTTTCTACATTGCCAATTATGAGAGTTTCATGTCTCTTAGTAAAATTCTATCATATTAAGTATGATAACTTTTATGAAGTTCCTTTTTTTTAATTTTCCCTTGCCCTTCTTTCTTTTTTTTTATTGTGGTAACATTGGTTTATAACGTTATCTAAATTTCAGTTGTACATCATTATATTTCAATTTCTGTATAGATTACATCATGTTCACCACCCAAAGACGAGTTACAATCCATCACCACACACATGTGCCTAATCATCCCTTTTGCTCTTCTCCCTCCCCACTTCCCCTCTGGTAAACACCAATACAGTCTCTCTCTCTATGTGATTGTTTGCTGTTGTTTTTATCTTTATGAAGTTCTAAACACATAAAAATTAGACATATACAAGATGTTCAAAAATGATAGAAAATAAACAACTTGATTAAACAGCTACAAGCAAAAAATCAACGAGTACAGCTATAATAGACTAAAAAGCTTCTGCACAGCAAAACAAACAATCAACAAAATGAAACGGTAGCCTATAGAATAGGAGAAAATATTTGCAAACCATACACCTGATAAGGGGTTAATATCCAAAATATATAAGGAACTCATACAACTCAATAACAAAAAACAATCTGATTAAAAAATGGGCAGAAGACCTGAATAGACAGTTTTCCAAAGACAAACAAATGACCAACAAGTGCATGAAAAAGGGCTCAACAACACTAATCATTAGGGAAATGCAATCAAAACCACAGTGAGATACCATCACACACTTGTTAGAGTGGCTGTTATCAAAAAGACAAGAGATAACAAACGTGGGTGAGGATGTGGAGAAAAGGGAACCCTGGTGCTCTGTTGGCAGTAATATAGATTGCTGCAGCCACTGTGGAAAATAGTATGGAGGTTCCTCAAAAAATTATAAATTGAACTACCATATGATCCAGCAATCCCACTTTTGGGTATATATCTGAAGAAGATGTAATTGCTACCCAAAGAGATATCTACACTCATTGCAGCATATTCACAATAGCCAAGACATGGAAACAACCTGTGTGTCCATCAATGGATGAATGGATAAAGAAAATGTGAGAGAGAGAGAGAGAGATATAATATCATATATATATATATAATATACATAATTTCATATATATATGAAATTCAGCCATAGAAGAAATAAAAAAATCCTGCCACTTGCAACCACATGGACAGACCTTGAGGGCATTATGCTAAGTGAAATAAGTCAGACAGAGAAAGAGAAATAATGTACGATCTCACTTATATGCGGAATTTAAAAACATCAAACTCATAGAAACAGTAGGATGGTGGTTGCCAGGGGCTGAGAGGTGGGGGAAGTAGGAGATGTTGATCAAAGAGTACAAGTCTTTAGTTATAAGATAAATAAGTTCTGGGGATCTAATGTATAGCATGGTGACTATAGTTAACAATACTCCATTGTATACTTGAAAGTTGTTGTGAGAGTAGAAATTTAATGTTTCCACTATAACAACAGCAACAAAATGGTAATTATGTGAGGTAAAGGAGGTATTAACTAACCTTACTGTGGTAAACATTTCGTAATATATAAATGACTTGAATCATCACATTGTACACCTTAAAATTATATGTCAATTATATCTCAATAAAGCTGGGGAAAATCAGGTCAAAGATGTGAACAGACACTTCACCAAATAAGCTATACAGATGGCAAATAAGCATATGAAAAGATGATCAACATTATATGTCATTAGGGAAATGTAAATTAAAATAGCAATGAGATACTACTACACGCCTATTAAACTGGCCCAAATCCAGAACACTGACAACAGCAAATGATGGTGAGGATGGGGAGCAACAGGAACTCTTTCATTGCTGGTGGGAATACGAAATGATATAGCTACTTTGGAAGACAGTTTGGCAGTTTCTTACAAAACTGAGCATACTCTTACCGTAGAATCCAGCAATTGTCCTCCTTGGTTTAACCAAATGAGTTGAAAACTTATGCCCAACCAAAAACCTGCACGTGGATATTTATAGCAACTTTATTCATAATGGCTAAAACTTGGAAGCAACCAAGAAGTTCAGTAAGTGAATGGATAAATAAACTGTGGTACATCTGGACAATGGAATAGTATTCAGCACTAAAGAGAAATGAGCTATCAAGACATGAAAAGACGTGGAGGAAATTTAAATGCATATTACCAAAGGAGAGAATACAACATGAAAAGGCCATAGTACTGTATGATTCCAGTTATATGACATTCTAAATAAGACAAACTACAGAGAGAGTAAAAATATCACTGGTTGCCAGGGGTTGGGGGATATAGAAGAATGAATAGTCAAAGAATGAATAAAAATGAATAGAGCACAGAGAATTTTTAGGGCAGTGGAATTTCTTTGTATGATTCTCCAGTAGTAAATAAATATCATTATACATTTATCAAAACCCATAGAACATGCAACACCAAGAGTGAGCCCTAACATAAACGTATGTCAATGTAGGTTCATGGATTGTAACAAATGCACCACTCCAGCGAGGGTGTTGACAGTAGGGAAGGCTATGCGTGTGTAGGGACAGGAGGTATATGGGAATGCCACTATTTCTCAATTTTTCTGTGAACATAAAACTGCTCTAAAAATAGCCTATTTAAAAAAAAGTGTATGTCCAATGCAATATTTGGTACGACTATACTATACTTTTTCTTATTTCTTCTAAATGGCATGCTTTTAAAAAAATTCCATTTCATATTTTTTAACTAGGTATCTTTTTTGTGTGTATTTGAAAATAGCATGTGTTTCTTGTAAAGATTAGAATTTATTCAACTTTGTAGCAGATTTCTACTGTATTTTACTTTGTGCCCTGATGTCTTCAGGGATATATACATACCTCAAATATGTAAGAAAATATTATTATTTGCCACCTTATAAGTTACAAAAATTTCCCACTCCTTAGAACTGTCTTCCATACCAGTTCATGAACATTTTCACAGGGAATATTTTATAACTGTGATGTGAATTTGTTGTGAGGAGGTGTTTCAAGTAACTGGGATAGAGGGAGGTCAAGGAACTTTTAGTTTTTCTTTTACTTTAGTTTTCAAAAGCTTCTCTCTCAGAAACCACAAGCAAAGAACTTTATTTTACTCCCAAATTTAAGAATAGGTCTAAATATAAAGGCATTTGAGGAGGATATTTAAATTGGAGCACATTTTGAAATAGATGAAGTCATCTATATAACAAGGCATGCTGCTGTAGGGTAAAATGCATAATGTCAATTTTCAGATTCTTCTTCAGTGTCATGGGATTTTGAGCTATAGGCTTAAAATGTACGACTATTGTCAGAAGGTCCTAAGCTCATAGAAAAAACAGACATTTGATGGATGTTTTTTCAGCTCTTTTCATTTCCAAGGCAGATAATTATATGAAATTGTGACAATCACCATGGTGCTTTAGGGAGGAAATGCCTGAGCATAGCTGTAATAGTTTGAGCAGCGTGTTATTATCATCCAGGAACTTGGCACTGCTTTCAAGCTAAAAATCTTCTCATAAAAGTATTAACATTATGAAAGCAGATCAGCAAAGGTTGGACTTTAAACAAAGAAAATCTATTTTATTTGCTGTTCTTGTGTCTCATAGATAAAATTAGGCACAATAATTAAGATGTGAGCTTTATGTCCCATTTGCCTATGTTCTCACCTTGGCTTCTCACCTTTCTAGCTTGGAATCATGGAGTCGTTACTTCTCTGCAACTCACTTTCCTCATCCATATAATAGGGTTGTTAGTAGTGTCTTCCTCAAAGGAACTAGCTAAATTAAATTAGTTAAATCCTATGAAATCCTCGGAGCAGTGTTCAGCGTATTAAGTACTCAAAAATTAACTGTTGTTAATAATACTATTTTACGGCTTCTTGTTAAGTAATTATTAGTAATTTAATCCTTTTTACCACTTATTTTGAGAGATATTCATCTATTCTTGAAAAAGTGAAAGATATCAAAAGTTTAATAGCTCCTATTCTCTTTCTAAATAAATGACCATTCACAGAAATGATCTCCAACACAAGTCGAAAGAGGTTAATTTAATTATAAACTAAACTATTTAAGAACTTTTTTGCATAAGAATTTTATTTTTACTTTGTTATTTCCTACTTATTCAATAACATTAAAAACAATATATTGCTTATTAGAAATGCATAGCATGTTAATAAATTAATATTTTCATTACTAATGATGTTTATACTATAAAAAATAGACATTCAAGATTTATAAAAGCATTCTTGTTAATTCATCTAACACTGTTAAAATTCCCTCAAATATTTACCAAGAACAGCTTAGAATAGTTTGCTAATTGAAAGCACAATAGAAAATAGAAATGCTAGATGCATATTTATATGCCTTAAATGTCTTTTAAAGAGGCCAGACTACTAAAAGTGAAGAAATTATGTCATTTGCGCAAGCTTTTAAGCATATCCTATAGCAAAATATATCATTTTTGCCCAAATGACTGCAGGTTAACATATTTTAATCATATTAACCTCCTATTAACTAAATTGAATATTCCAAATTATTGCACTCCCCTCCAGTCTTGTATTCTTTTGATACCCTAAATCTTAAAAAAATGATATCACCTCATGCACCACAGAGAATTGAGGTTTACAGTTCTGAATTCTAGCAAATCATACTAATGGAAATATGGATATTCAAAATAAAAGAAAGCACAAAAGAAATTATAAATATGTAAGTAAATATAAATATTGTTCAAGAATATTAAAAGATAATTGAAAATTTAATTAAACACATTGTATTTTGTGGTTTAGAGCAAATGTGGGATAAAATGTACAATAATAATAGCACAAAGGCAGGAAGAGAAGAAATGGGCATTTATAGCTGTAAAGATCTTAAAAATACAATGTGGTATGAAGACATTTGAAGATAAATCATAGTAAGTTGAAGATGCATAATATGCATTTTATTTATATTTTTAACAAGTTTATTGAAGTATAATTTGCATACAACAGGCTGCTCATATTTAACATGTACAAACTGATGAGTTTTGAAACCACAATCAATGTTGAACATATCCATAATCTCATCAATTTTCACATGTTCATTTGTAATCCCTCTCTCCCACCACACTTGACCCCGTACCCAGTAAACCGTAGATCTGCTGTCATGACACATTAGTTTCGATTTTCTAGGATTTTATATAAGTTGAATCATACATTGTGTACTCTTTTATGTTGTTCCTGTTGGTGGTAGTGGTCTGGCTTCTCACACTCAGCATAATTATTTTGAGATTCATAAATTCGTTGTGAGTGCAAATGATCCCATAATAGTTGCCAGACAGTATTGCTAAATAGTATTCCATTTCACAGATATGCTACAATTTGTTTATTCACCAATTGACGGACATTTGGTTAGTTTCCAGTTTTTAGATACTACAATAAAGCAATTATGAACATTCATTTACAAGTTTTTATAAGAACGTATGCCATTATTTCTCTTGAATAAACATCTAGGAAGAGAATGGCTGCGTCATTTGGAAGGTGTGTGTTTAAGTTTTTAAGAAACTATTCGAGGGCCGGCCCCATGGCTTACCCGTTAAGTGCTTGCACTCCGTTACTGGCGACCCGGGTTCGGATCCCAGGCATGCACCGACGCACCGCTTGTCCAGCCATGCTGAGGCCGTGTACCACATACAGCAACTAGAAGGATGTGCAACTATGACACACAACTATCTACTGGGGCTTTAGGAAAAAAAAAAAAACGGAGGAGGATTGGCAACAGATGTTAGCTCAGAGCCGGTCTTCCTCAGCAAAAAGAGGAAGACTAGCATGGATGTTAGCTCAGGGCCGATCTTCCTCACAAAAAAAAAAAAAAAGAAACTATTCAATTTCCTAAATGTTTGTACCGTTTTACATCCCTAATAACAGTGAATGGCAAAAATACCCCACATCCTTGCCTAGGCTTGATACAGTCAGGCTTTGTAATTTTAGTCATTCTAATAGGTATATAGTAATCTGATTGTAGCTTTATTTGCAGTGCCCTAGTGACTAGTCATGTTGAGTACATTATGATGTTTGTTTACCATCCATATATCTTTTGTGGTAAAACATTCAAAATTCTTCTATACATTTTTAAAAATTTAGTTTTTTATTTACTTATTAATCTGTTTTGAGAGCTCTTTATCTATTCCGTGTGGTAGGCAATGAATCAATCTTGAAATAAGGAGATCATTGTGGATTGTCCACAATGGGTCTAAACTAAACACAATCATCCTTAAAGTAGAAAGCTTCACCAGCTGGTGGCACAAGAGGTCAGAGAGATTTGAGGCATGAGAAGGATTGACTAAATCATTGTTGATTTCTAGATGGGAAGAACTACATGAGAAGGAGTGTGGGTGACCTTAAGGCCGTGAGAGAGGCCCCTCTCTGAAAGTCAGCAAGGAAACTGGCACCTCAGGCCTGCATCTACAAGGAGGTAAACTCTGTGAATTTGCTTTACTGTGAATCCTGAGCCTAGAAGTGAAGTGTTTTTCACAGGACCTCTGCATAAAAGCCCAGCCCAGGCATCACCTTGATTTGAGCCTTATGATCCCTTGAGCATAGAACTCATCTCAGTGCACCTGAACTACTGACCTACAGACTGTGAGCTGATGAATGGGAGTTATTTGAAAGTGAGAAATTTATGATAATTTGTTAGGCAATGATAGAAAACTAATATATTTTGGATAAAAGGCCTTAATTAAACATATTTTTTGAAAATATTTTCTGCAAGTCTGTGTCTATTCATTTCAATCTTTTAACAGTGCATTTCAGAAAGGTTTTAATTTTGAAGAAGTCCAAGTGATCATTTTTATATGGATCATAATTTGGGGGTTACTATGTAAAAGATTATTTCCAAACCCAAGATCACATTTTTCTCCTTTGTTTTCTATATCTTTTTCCTTTTTTAGTTTTAGGATCTATATTTACATATGTTATCAATTTTAAATTACTTTTGGTATATGGTTAGAGGTATGAATCAAACTTTTTTTTAATGTAGATATCCAATTATTTTATTACCATTTTCTGAAGAGTATCCTTTCTCTACTGCATGCATTTCCTTTGAACTTTTCATATATCAGTTGTCCATATATGTGTGGGTACATTTCTGGGCTCTTGATTCTATTCCACTGAGATAAATGTATGAAACAACAAACAGAGTCTTCCAACAAATGAGCAAGGTATGTATCTTCGTTTATTTATGTATTTTTAATTTCTCTCAGTAATACTTGTAGCTTTTAATTATATAGTATTCAACTTATTTTGTTATGTTTATCCCTAAGTAATTCATATTTTTTGATGCTCTGGTAAATTACAATTTCAATTTCAAGTTATTCATTGTTCTTATATATAAATACAATTGGTGTGTGTATATAATAATATATCCTACAAACATTCCTAAACTCACTGAAAAATTTTAATACCTTTTTTGTAGATCCCATTATATTTTCTACTACAACGGAGTTCCTCAACAGCAGGACTATTGGCATTTTGAGCTGTGTAATTATTTGTTGTGTGAGGCTGCCCTGCATTGTGGCATGTTTAATAGCATCCTTGGTCTCTACACACTAGATGCCACTAGTATCCCACTAGTTGTGATAATTAAAAATGTCTCTAGGTATTGCCAAATGTCCCTTGGGGGGCTATATCACCCCTAGTGGAAAACTGCTGATATAGTTGGTCATGTCATCTGTGAACAAGGAAAGATTTTTTGATTCCTTTCCAATCTGAACATCTTTTTGTTTATCATTTGCTTGACATATTGCATCAACAAGAACTTCAAGCGCAATGTTGAATAGAAGCAGTGAGAATGAATATCCTTGTCTTGTTCCTGATCTTAGAGTGAATATAATCGTTCTTTTGCTGTTTGGAATGATGTTAGCTACAGGTTTTTCATAAATGCTCTTCTTCAAGGCTGAGAAAATTACCTTCTATACCTAGAATGTTGAGAGTTTTTATCAAGAATGGATGTTGCAATTGATCAAATTTTTTGTTGTTGTTTCATCACTTGAGATTATTATATTTCTTTTCATTTTAGTTTGCTATTATTGTAGATTACACCAGTTGATTTTTTTTTTAAATGTTAAAATAACCTTACATTATTGAGATAAATCCCACTTGGTCATAATGCATTATCCCTTTTATTTATTGCTGGATTTCATTTGTAAAAATCTTTGTTTAAAATTTTTACATTTACAGAGAAAGCATTTGACAAGATACAGCATCCATTTATGATAAAAACTCTGAATAAAATGGGTATAGAAGGAAAGTACCTCAACATAACAAAGACCATATGTGAGAAACCCACAGCTAATATCATCCTCAATGGTGAAAAACTGAAAGCTATCTCTCTAAGAACAGGAACGAGACAAGGATGCCGACTGTCACCACTCCTATTTAACACAGTACTGGAAGTCCTAGCCAGAGCAATCAGGCAAGAGAAAGAAATAAAAGGGATCCAAATTGGAAAGGAAGAAGTGAAACTGTCACTATTTGCAGATGACATGATTTTATATATAGAAAACCCTCAAGAATCCACCAGAAAACTTTTAGAAGTAATAAACGAATATGGTAAAGTTGCAGGATACAAAATCAACATACAAAAATCAGTTGCATTTCTATACACTAACAACGAAGTAGCAGAAGGAGAAATTAAGAATACCATCCCATTTACAATTGCAACAAAAAGATTAAAATACCTAGGAATAAACTTAACCAAAGAGGTGAAAGAGCTGTACACCGAAAACTATAAAACATTGCTGAAAGAAATTGAAGAAGACACAAAGAAATAGAAAGATATTCTGTGCTCTTGGATTGGAAGAATTAACATAGTTAAGCTGTCCATACTTCCTAAAGCAATCTATAGAGTCAATGCAATCCCTATCAAAGTTCCAACAACGTTTTTCACAGAAATAGAACAAAGAATCCTAAAATTTATATGGAACAACAAAAGACCCTGAATAGCTAAAGGAATCCTGAGAAAAAAGAACAAAGCTGGAGGTATCACACTCCCTGATTTCAAAATATACTACAAAGCTATAGTAACCAAAACAGCATAGTACTGGCACAAAAACAGACACACAGATCAATGGAATAGAATTGAAAGCCCAGAAATAAACCCACACATCTATAGACAGCTAATCTTTGACAAAGGAGCCAAGAACATAAAATGGGGAAAAGAAAGTCTCTTCAACAAATGGTGTTAGGAAAACTGGATAGTCACATGTAAAAAAATGAAAGTAGACCCTTACCTTACACCATACACAAAAATTAACTCCAAATGGATTAAAGAGTTGAATGTAAGACCTGAAACTGTGAAACTTCTAGAAGAAAACATAGGCAGTACGTTCTTCGACATTGGTCTTAGCAACATCTTTTCAAACACCATGTCTGACCGGGCAAGAGAAACAATAGAAAAAATAAACAAATGGGACTACATCAAACTAAAAAGCTTCTGCACAGCAAAGGAAACCATCAACAAAACGAAAAGACAACCTAACATTTGGGAGAAGATATTTGCAAACCTTACATCTGATAAGGGCTTAATCTCCAAAATATATAAAGAACTCATGCATCTCAACAACAAAAAAACTAACAACCCATTTAAAAGATGGGCAAAAGACCTGAACAGACATTTCTCCAAGGAAGATATACAGATGGCCAACAGACACATGAAAAGATGTTCAAAATCACTAACTATCAGGGAAATGCAAATCAAAACTACAATGAGATATCACCTCACGCCCGTCAGAATGGCTATAATTAACAAGACAGGAAACAACATGTGTTGGAGAGGATGTGGAGAGAAGGGAACTCTCATACACTGCTGGTGGGAGTGCAAACTGGTGCAGCCACTATGGAAAACAGTATGGAGATTCCTCAAAAAATCAAGGATAGAACTACCATATGATCCAGCTATTCCACTGCTGGGTGTTTATCCAAAGGACTTGAAAACACGATTTGTAAAGGTACATGCACCCCTGTGTTCATTGCAGCGTTATTCACAATAGCCAAGACTTGGAAGCAACCTAAGTGCCCATCAAGGGACGAATGGATAAAGAAGCTGTGGTATATATACACAATGGAATACTACTCAGCCATAAGAAATGATGAAATCCAGCCATTTGTGACAACATGGATGGGCATTGAGGGTATAATGCAAAGTGAAATAAGTCAGAGGGAGCAGGTCAAATACCGTATGATTTCCTTCATTAAGTAGTAGATAATAAAAACAATAAACAAACACATAGGGACAGAGATTGGATTGGTGGTTGCCGGGGTGGGGGGAGAGGGGGGTGAAGGGGATGGTTTGGTACATGTGTGTGGTGATGGGTTGTAGTTGGTGTTTTGGTGGTGAACATGATGTAATCTGTGCAGAAGTGGAGGTGTAGTGATGTACACCTTAAATTTTTACAATGTTGTAAACCAATGTTACTGCAATAAACAAACAAACAAAAAAATTTTTACATTTAGGGGATAATTATAGTTTTCTTATACCATCTTAATTTGATTTTGGTGTTAAGGTAATACTGACTTAATAGATTAAATTGGAGTGTATTCCCTCCTTTTCAATTTTTGGGAAGACTTTCTGCTGGGTTGTTTGATGTCTGGTAGAATTCACCAGTGAAGCCATGCGGGCCTAGAATTTTCATTGTAGGAAGGTTTATAAGTACAAATTCAATTTCTTTAAAAGATATGAGGCTACTCAGATTATCTATTTCTTCTTGAATGGCTGATAATTTGTCTGGGAATTTGTCTATTTCACATGGTGTAGAATTACTGACATACAGTTGTTCATAATATTTCTTTATTATTTCCTATAGGCTGAATATTTGTATCCTCCCCAAATTCGTATGTTGAAACCTAATCCCCAATGTGATGGTGTGTGGAGATGGGGCCTTTAGGAAGTGATTAGGTCATAAGTGCAGATATCTCATGAATGGGATTAGTGCCCTTATAAAAGAGGTCCTATAAATTTCCCTTGCCTCTTCTGCCCTGTGAAGACACAGAGAAAAGATGGTCATCTAAGAACCAAGTTACTCATCAGACATTGAATCTGCCATCACTTCGTTCTTAGACTTCCCAGCCTCTAGAACTGTTAGAAATAAATTTCTGTTGTCTATAGGGCACCTAGTCCATCATATTTAGTTGTAACAGCCTGAACTAAGATAGTGTCCTTTTAACAAGTATAGAATCTGTAGTGATGTCATCTCTTTAATTCCTTATGTTGGTAATTTTTGCCTCCTGACATTTTTTCCTCCTCATCCTGGCCACAGGTTTTTAATTCTATTGACTTTTTTGAAAGAACCAGCTTTTGTTATAATTGATTTCTCTAGTGTCTTTCTGTTTTCTATTTCATTGATTTCTTGTCTTTATCATCTGAGTTTTTCTATTTACTTTACATTAAATTTCTTCTTTTTTTGTTTCTTATGTTATAATTTGAAGTCATTGATATGCAACTATTTCTTTTCTCTAGTATTGGCCCTTAATGCTATAAATTTCCCACTGCATCATTCTTTAGTGACATCCCACAATTTTTTTATATTTGTGTTTTCATTTAATTCAAAATGCTTTCTAATTTTCTTTTATGTCATGTTTAATTTCATTCAATGAAAAATATTCTTTAAGTTCTTTTTAATATCTTCTTTGATCCATACATTATTAAAAGTTGTTAATTACTGAGCCCAGCCTGGTGGCGTAGTGGTTAAGTTCACGCACTCCACTTCGGCAGCCCAGGGTTTGCCGGCTCAGGTCCTAGGCGCAGACCCACACACTGCTCCTCGAGCTATGCGGTGGCAGCCAAAGCGACCCGCATATAAAATAGAGGAAGATTGACACAAGTGTTAGCTCAGGCACAATCTTCCGCAAACAAAAAGAGGAAGATTGGCAACAGATGTTAGCTCAGGACGAATTTTCCTCAGTAAAAAATTTTTAAAAAGTTAGTTAATTTCAAATTACTGGGGAATTTTCCAAAGATCTTTCTGTTATTGCCTTCTAATAAAACTTCATTATAGTCAAAGAATATAGTTTGTATGACTTAAATCCTTTTAAATTTATTCAGGCTTATTTTATGGCTCAGAATATAGTCTATTTTGGTAAGTATTCTTTGTACACTTGAAAAAAATACATATTCTTTTGTTGTTAGGTAGAGTGTTCTGTATATGTCAATTAGGTCAAGGTGATTGATAACGTTCTTTAATTCTTCTATATCCTTATTTTTTTTTGCCTACTGATCTATCAATTATTAAGAAAGGAGTATTGAAATCCCTAACTCTATTTGTAAGTTTTTATCCTTTACTTTTAACCTATTTATGACTTTATAATTAATTTGGGTTCTTTTTTTGGTCTTGCTATTTTATCAAATCTGAGAATCTCTATATTTTAATTAGAGAGTTAGACAACTTACATTTAATGTGATTACCCATTTTAGATAAATCTCTCTCTCGTTATTTCTTTTCTATTCATCTCAACTGAGGATAAGAGAGATTAGTAAGCAGCACAACAATAATTCAGATTTATGTTGACTACATTTTAAAGCCTATGTTTTAATTACTTCCTAACATAAATGTACAGGACTATGAAGGACATGAATATCATTCATTCATTCATTCATTCTACAGATATTTATTGATTGTCGTCCATTATCTTTGTACCACAAGGTAATTACACGTAGTAGATAGTAGTGACACAGAATCAAAAAGTAGTAAATTATGTGACAATAATTTCCACCCTTGAACAGGTCAATAAATTGGGCTTTAACTTGCTACACCATCAATGACACACTCTTTGTAAAGGCTCCTTGCCCTCTCTGTCAAAGGATTTACACACAGGATAGTTTGAATGGCACTTAACAAGTTTTGGCCCAAGGGGAATGTCTTTCAGTTGGATGAATCACAGGCTCTGTTCACAAAACTGTGTCCCTAAGGCCCACACCCAAAATTCAGGAGCAAATATTTATTAATTCCTGTTTCCTTCAATGGAGACAAACTTTCTGCAGACTTTAGGTAGTTCTTCTCTTTCTCTCCCTCTCACCCTCTCCTTGTTTCTCCCTCCCTTCCTCTCTCTCTCTTTCTCTCTCTCTCTTCCCCCTCCCTCCCTCACTCCCTCTCTCTCCCTCCCTCTCTCTTTCTCTCTAACGTTTTATAACAATTCCTTCAGACCTTTCCTTTTCATTCCCAAATGCCTTAGTTGTGTGTCAAAAGACTGCACATAAATTTACCCCTGTGCTTTCAATTTCCATATAAAAAGTCTTCTTTTTCTCCCATCAATGTGGATGCCTTTGACTGTCTAGGGGAGAAGTCATTTACGAGGAAGGAAAGAAGCCCTAAGATTAATGTTCAAACTACAACAGATTGTTTTGGAATCCAGTGAATGGATGTTCAGCTGGTGATACATTTGGTTTAGATTTAGCACACACACATCTATGTATTACTGATATTGTATATATATATACACATTTCGCAGTCTCTTCAGTAAACAGTTGTTATACTGTATATATCACAGTCTCTTCAGCATACCCTTAAATTATTGCTAACTATCTTTGCGTGGCATGGGGATGGCTTCTAGGAATACTTCCCTCATCTATTTTGTGGACACAGCTACAACCTTGCAAAGAATGTAGGCTTTGGCACCTCATGCTGGAAGCATGAGCGCAGTGGAAGAGAAACAAAATTCGAAATGAACACAGGCAGGAGGCAGTTGGCAGAAAAATTTGCAAATTGTAAAATGTGTAAAATTATAAGTGAAGATTTAGTTCTCATTGATGCCTAGTTAAAATGGAAGTTCTCATCCATCAGGAATTGATACTGCAGTATATAAAATTATAAACAGAGAATGTATTTATTTTTCGGGTTTGATTGGCATAACTTGAAATTAAAATGATCAGAATCTGTGTGTTTGTTAGGCACACCAGAGTATGTCTGTTTATAAATTTTCACAGCTTATGCATCAAGCAATGCATAATAACAAATACCAATCATGATGTGAGACTGAATTATCTTTCTACTCTCTCTTTAGAAAATTACATTATAAAATTATTGTGATATGAAGATACAATTAGAGCATCCAACAATCAAACACAGCACAAAATATTATAGATTAACTCAAGCAGTTAATTAATAATAATATTGTCATTTTCTGTATTATGTGATGTTCTTAGAATTTGTAAGTCTTCAAAAACATGTAATTTGTTATGATTTCTTTGCTCATGCTAAATTTGTATTCACTTTCAAATATAATTTTTTTTTGATACTCTTATATTCTATGCTCTTGAAAAGAGTCTCATAATACCTGATTCCACTCTGATTGTGTGGCAAAAGCTTACACAGAAAAGAAAGAGTGTTAGGAAATATTTGATATTTGAAAGCTAATGCAAAGCCAGATTCTGTTGGACTTTTAGGCTACAGGAATGAATTGAAATTGTATCCTTATAGCACCGAGCTTATGTTAAAAAAAAGAGTCATTCTGGTTCCTGCGTGAAGAATAGGTTAGGGTGAGACAGAAAGCATAGAGTCAGATACCAGTTGGAAATTTAGTTTATTATACAAGCTTAAGATGATGGTGACCTAGTCCAGAATTTCATGATGAGGCTGAGAAAATATTGAAAGCTTAGAGAAGGTAGAGAAATAAAGTGATATAAACAAACAAGGAGACAAAAAAAAATACGTTAATTGCTGGAGATACATAGAGAGAGAGAGCTATATTGATCTCATGAGTATTTGTCTTGAGCCTCCGAGTAAATAGTTTCTCCATTTACAAACATAGGAAAGCATAAAACTTAAAGAGCCCTCTATGGTTTGTACAAAGTACATATCAGGATAAATCATCAAAGGAGAAGAGAGGAAATGGCTTGAATAGTTCAGAGCCATACAAGAGCAAAGGTGAAGGTTCACAAGAAGTAGGGTGTGCTCAATAATACTGTGGGAGATCAAGATTTGGCCACCCTGAAATATATCTCTTTACCTTCATTGTTTTCTCTGAGGGACATTTGACCTGCCCCACTAACTGCCTAAAGAATTTGACATGGTGGCTCCTTCCTGGAACAGATCTTCTATCATGATGGTTGTAATGATAATGTAAAATAGATGTTACAATGGGAGGGGCACCAAGCCCCTTTTATCAAAAAACTCTATCTCTCCCTGACCACATTATCTGTAGATGACCATGAAAAGAATGGTCTTCTTGCCCTCTGAAGTCCAGACCACTACCCACCACCCAACACCTTCCTCGCCTTTAGCTACAATACTTAAGCAAGCGGCTTAGACAGAGGGACGAGTTGCTCATTTCTGAGTTTCTCCCATGTATACATGTTATTAAACTTGGTATTATTTTCTCCTGCTAACCTGTCTTGTTGATTATTTGGCCAGCCATAAGAACCTTAAGGAAAAGGGCAGAGGGGGATTCTCCCTCTTCCCCCACAATACCAAATTCTGCTGAAATCAATGCAGGCAGAGATGTGTTCATTGGATTTAAAAATAAAGTTACTTTGGCAAGAACACATTTGATATTCTGGAAGGCTTAGAGCCTCTTGCTGGATTGGAGTGGGTTGAAGAGTAAATAAGATGTGAGGAGGTGGCCCTTTATAAGAAACGCTATGAAGAAGTGTTTATTGAAGGAGAACAAAGAAATGAGAAAATCTGGAGGGGAATATGACGTTTAAAAAGAAGTAATGGGGAGCTATTCTGAGTTATTATTATGAAAATAGAGAAATTAATTTTTCTTGAGAATAAACAAACGGAGACTGAAAATTTGTTAATACAAAGGAGAGAACACTATCAAAAGGCTAATTGATAAATGTTTTAAACAACACTGGGATAAGAATTCAAGTGGAAGTAGTTTATTTTGGAGGTGAAGTAACACTAGTAGGGCAGTGGGAAATTGAAACTGGAACCAAAAGAAGTCAATAATGTTGTTGTTATCAAGCCAGCCAGCACCATGAGAAATAGTGTAGAACTCGTTTGTTATTCCATCCAAGAGACAGGAAGTTGGTATAAACTTACTTGAGAGCTTCTCTCAGTTGTGAATTCCCAGCTCTGATGGCATCCAGTAGCCTTCCCTGCAGAAAGCCCTCAGGCAGATATCGAGATTGCGGCAGCTGGACGTTGTCCAGGACACCAGGCCTAAGGGCTACAGGTGGAGCACCTATAGCATCACTTGAGTCAAAAAATAGACACAAGTGATAAACTGAGTATTATACAACCTAGGTTAAAGTACACATTTCTACTTAAGAAGGCAAATGTTACAATGTTTATCCAACAAGTTATCTCATCTGAACAATTTTTAAGTAATTATTGCGGTGATTGAAACAAACGAAGAGTGTATTTAAATCGTTTCCCTCAATTGAATGTTTGGACATAATAGATTGGAGAATAAAAGCAATGGTTATTCATATACACTGAGAAATAATTTGCCATTCATTTTAGATTTAGTTATGGGATGATGTGCAATTTATGAAATAAGTTTTGTCATTTTACCTAATACGATGACCTGATGTGCAGGCTACAGATAACAAAACTGGAAGAGATAGGAAACCTTCCTTTGTTATCAATTAAATTAATTTTAAAAACTTTTAGATAGAATGACTCTGTTCTTTAGTCACAAATACTTAAAATGAAGAAATATTTAAGCAGAAACTATTTTATAAAGACTAGCATTTGGGAAAGGAACACAGTGATTAAATTCACAGTAGGCTTATAAATGGTTTTGCCCAGAGTAAAACATTTAACTAACTCAATTCAGAGAAATATAAAAGAGAGTGAAAATTACTGTTTTAAATATTAATTCCTTCCCTGGAAAGGTAACTGTGCTTCTTTAAACTTGTATATCACAGTCCCAGTTGGTGGTTGATGATTCTGACAAGCGGTGATTCTATCTAGTTAACAATGCCCAGAGCTTTCAAGTGGTTATACAACAGTGATTTTCTGATATGCTTGATATAAATATAAGGTTTTATTCTAATAATGCTATGAAACTCTGACACTGCTGTAGTCTTAGAAAAGAATATGACAGCCTCTGGGCCCACTAAGAATCACATTGCTTAAAATACTAGATATCAATGACTGTTGGAGAAAAATGAGACTATTCAGATGAGTATAGATTTCTCAGAATTTACTTTCATACATTTTGCTAAAACAACTGCAGGAAATGACTGCTTTCCATGGAAAATAATATATTTTTACATACATCTTACTCTACTATTCTGATTTCCTATTATGACAAGTAAACAACTAACATTTGATGCTACAGCTATAAGCATTCCACAAACATCCGAAATTTTGCAAATTCATTTTTACTGGTAGGCCTTCTTTTATATTAGTTAACATTTTGGTTAAATATTATTTAATATTTTGATTAAATAATAAATGTTGTCCCTCCCCACCAAGCTAGCAGTTATAAGGAAACAAGAAACAGTAGTCACCGTCTAGAAAAGTGCAAGAATATAGAGATTGTTTCCATGATGCACATGTGAAGGGATGACTGAAAGCTGAGAGTGGATGTGATAAGTTCAAAGATTTCAGTGCTGATCAAGGAAAAGAAATGACCATGAGAAAGCAGTATTTTACAGTAAGCCTTATTGGGTGGCCACTTGGGGAGAATTGCCTGAGGAAGTCAGTCACAGCAAGAGACCCAGAGACAGCAGTGCAGGCCCATAGCCCAGAAATGGAAATGGCAAGGGAACTCCCAGAAGGGAGGCGGCTTATATGTCTTGATGATGTTGCTTAGCAGCAAGGTGGGGAATCTGAATCAGAGAGCTCAAGAGGACAGCAGCAGTTTGAGGTCTTTTATGGTTACAGAGGTCGTTTTTCTCATGGCTAGCAGGTGTTGGATGGCGTTTCATATGGTGTGGAAAGCAGGCAGGCTCTAAACAGCTAAAACGTTGCTGATTTGGGCTATATAAGTAATTGGATGTTTAAGAATTTGAGTTTTGTGCCAATGGCCTTTAAGGTAATGATCCTAGCCTGCCATGAAGACATAAACAACACAGGGACCAAAAACAGGCGCCATCTTTGGCCCATTTATATAACAATCCATCCCTTGGCTCCATGTTATTTTATATACAACTTTATGTGGATAGTTCCTTGGACGTGGTTAACTGCGTTTCCTTTCATTGTTGTGTGGTGTCCCACACATATGCTGTTCCTACCGCATCAAAAACTATTGATCCTAGGGTGATTAATACCAGGAAGACTATTAGGCAAGTTTGTTTGTGGCATTGGAGAGTTGCAGCTAGTGTGGTTTTTAGGGGCAAGTACTTGGGGATTTTGTTCCTCAATAAAAATCTGTTGGAATTTTGAGCCAAACCCAAGTACAGGAAATATTGTCCAAGGTCAGATGAGGGAAGCTTGTGATACGGGAAGCCATTTGACTTCCTTACAGGTTCACCAGGCTCCCTCTGCTGCCTGTAATCTCTGTGTTCCCATGAAGGCAAGATTGAGTGGCTTAGTGCAATTACAGTTGGTGCTAATGGGGGCAAATAATATCATAGCCAACAAAGCTTGGGTATTAGCTGCCTTGCATTCAGAATTGGGTTAACTAAACTGGTTATGGGGTCATCCCACCATGGCCCAGATATTTGTGTGAGATTAGCTTCTGGATATTTTTGTTGGATGTCAGTGGTTAGGGACATAAGCTCGTTTTGTAAGAGAGGTTTATGAGGGAGATTGGTCAGGGGAGAGGTATTATGCTAAGTGTACTAAAAGGTTGGAAATAGCCTATATCTGTGCTAGGCATTATAGTAGCCACTAGCCACATATGGCTCTTGGGTAACTGAAATGAGACTAGTGTCAGCGAGAAACTGGATTTTTAATTTTATTCATTTTTTAACAAAAGTTTGGTGTATCGTGACATCTTGTGGTTTTATTTTGCATTTCCCTAAATGCTAATGATGTTGAACATTTTTCATATACTTATTTGTCATCTATATATTCTCTCCAATGAGATGCCAATTCATGTCTTTTTTTTTTAGCTTTATTGAGGTATATTGGTATGCAAAAAACTGCACTAATTAATGCATACAATTTGGTGAGTTTGGACATATATATACATTCATATTACCATCACAACAATCCAGGTAATAAACATATCCATCACCTTCAAAAGTATCTTTGTGCTATTTTGTTGATGTTTTTTTTTTTCCTTTTTTTTTTTTTGTTTGGTAAGAACACTTAACATGAGATTTACCCTCTTAATACATTTTTACACAATACCTTATTCTTAACTATAGGCGCTTTGTACAGCAGATCTCTGAAACTTACTTATCTTATATAACTGTAACTGTATACCCATTGAACAGCAGCTCTCCATATCCTCCTCCCTTCATCCCATGGTAACCACCAAATAAAGATATTTGTCTTGTGACTGACTTATTTCACTTAACATAATGTCTTCCAGATCCATTCATGTTGTCACAAATAGCAGGATTTCCTTCTTTTTAAAGGGTGAATAACATTCCATTGTATGTATAAACCACATTTTCTTTATCCACTCATCTGTTGATGGATATTTATTTGTTTCCATATCTCAGCTATTGTGAATTATAGTGCACTGAACATGAGAGTACAGATATCTCTTTGAGATCCTGATTTCAATTCTTCTGGATATATACCCAGAAGTGAGAGTTCTGGATCACATAGTAGTTCTACTTTTAATTTTGGGGGGGATCTCAATACTGTTTTCCATAGCAGCTACACCATTTTCCATTCCTACCAATAGTGTAGAAGGGTTTCAATTTCTCCACAAACTTGTCAACACTTGTTATCTTTTGGTTTTTTGATAATAGCTATCCTAAGATGTTTGAGATGATATCTCATTGTGCTTTTGATTTGCATTTCCCTGATGATTAGTGATGTGGAGCATCTTTCATATACCTGTTGGCCATTTATATGTCTTCTTTGGAGAAATTTAAAGTCCTTTGTCCACTTTCTGAGCAGTTTGTTTTCTTACTATTGAGTTGTATGAGTTCCTTATATATTTTGGAAATTAACCCCATGTCAGATATATGATTTGCAAATATTTTTTCCCTTTCAGTACATTGCATTTTCACTCTGTTGATTGTTTGTTTTGCTAGGCAGAAGGCTTTTAGTTTGATGCAATCCAACTTGTTTATTTTTGCTTTTATTATTTGTTCTTTTAGCATCATATCCAAAAAATTGTTGCCAAAACCAACATCAAGAAGCTTTTTTCATCTGTTTTCTTCTAGTAGATTTATGATTTTAAGTCTTAGGTTTAAATCTTTAATCCTTTATGTTGATTTTTGTATATGGTGTGAGATAAGGGTCCAATTTTATTCTTCCGTGTATGCATATACAGTTTTCCCAACATTATTTGTTGAAGAGACTATCCTTTCCCATTGTATACTATTGGCACCCTTGTCACAGCTCAGCTGACTGTAAATATGTGCATTTATTTCTGAACCGAAAGCTTTTTCTCTGTGATCTGGTACTCACTCTTGCCATTGTTATTTAATATAGTATTAGAAATCCCAGCCAGAGAAATTAGATAAGAAATAGAAATAAAAGGCATCCAATTTGGAAAGGAAGAAGTAAAATTATCTGTTTTCAGATGACATGATAATATGTGTAGAAAACCTTTAAGACTACAAAAAAACTCTTAGAACTAAGGAGGAAATTCAGTAAAGTTGCAAGATACAAAATCAATATACAAAAATTAGTTGCGTTTCTATATAGTAACAACACACTACTGTCATACACCATGTAATGATGTTTTAGTCAACAGCGGACTGCATATACAACAATGGTGCCATAAGATTAGTACCATATAGCCTAGGTGTGTAGTAGGCTGTACTATCTAGGTTTGTGTAAGTACCTTCCATGATGTTCACACAATGATGAAATCACCTAACAAAGCATTTCTTAGAACATATCCTTGTTATTAAGTGACACATGACTGTATCTGATAAGAAAATTAAGAAAACAATCTCATTTACAATAGCAACAAATAATAGAATAAAATACTTAGGAATAAACATAACCAAACAAGTGAAAGACTTGTACACTGAAAATTATAAAACAATGATAAAAGAAATTAAGAAAGACACAGGTAAATGAGAAGACATCCCATGTACATGGATTGGAAGAATTGAAAGTATTTTGAACAAGAAGAAGAAAGCTAGAAGCATCACACTTCCTGACTTCAAAATATATTACAAAGCTATGTAATCAAAACAGTCTGATACTGGCATAAAAACAGACATATAGAACAATGAAACAGAATAGACAGCCCCAGAATAATGCCACACATTTACAGTCAACTGATTGCCAACAAGTATCATACTATTTCATTTAAGCGTTGTTTGATTGATTTTTGCTCATGAATATTCAGTTACTCAGCACCATTAGTTGTAAAGTCTATGTGACTATCCTTTTTTCATTTAATTGCTTTTCCCTCTTTGTCAAAATTAGCTGGGCGCAATTTTGCTGGTCTATTTCTAAATTTTCTATTCTATTCCATTGATCTCTGTGTCTAACTCTTCATTCTTTTTTTCAAGATTGTTTTAGCTATTCTGGTCTCTATGTCTTTCCATATAAATTTTAGTATAAGTCGTCTATGTCTGTAAAAAAATCTTGCTTGGATTTTGATAGAAATTACAATAAACATAAATCAATTTGAACATAATTTATATCTTTACTATGTTGATCCTTCTAAATCATGAAAATGGGCCGGCCCCTCGGCTTAGTGGTTAAGTGCACGTGCTCCGCTGCTGGCGGCCCGGGTTCAGATCCTGGGCGCGCACTGCCGCGCTGCTTCTCTGGCCATTCTGAGGCTGCGTCCTACAAGCAGCAACTGGAAGGATGTGCAGCTATGACATACAACTATCTACTGGGGCTTAGGGGGAAAAAAATAAATAAATAAAATTAAAAAAAAAATTATAAATAAATAAATAAATCATGAAAATAGGATGTATCCTTATTTATTTAGGTCTTTTTTTATTTCTTTCATCAATATTTTGCAATTTTTAGGGTAAATTTCCCATTCATATTTTTTGTTTGCTTTTTGATATCAAAGAATTTCATTATCTTTGTAGTAAGTGTAAATGATATTGCATTTTGAATTTTGGTTTCCACATGTTCATTATTAGTACTTAGAAATTTTATTGATTATTTGTATATTGTTCTTGTATCTTGCATCATTATTGAACTCACTTATTAGTCTAGAAGGGAGGTTTTTTTGTAAAATTTCTTGGGATTTTCAATGTAGACTATCATGTTGTTTGCAAATAAATATAGTTGTATTCTTCATCTCTAATATACATATCTTTTATTTATTAGTCTTGTTTTATTATAATGACTAGAACTTCCAATACCATGTTGAATAAGAGCAAACATCCTTGTTTTGTTCTGGACCTTAGAGAGCTATTAGGGAGAAAGCATTAAATCTCTTACCGCTTAGCAATTGTTTCTTTGTAGATCTTCTATATCAAATTGATAAGGTTCCCCTCTATTTTTAGTTTTTTGAGAGTTTCGTTTGTTTGTTGGATTTCATTAAATGCTGTTTTTTAGTCAGTTGATATAATCATATAATTTTTCTTCTGTAGCCTGTTGTGGTTGATTACACTGAGTGATTTTCTCATGTTGAATCAGCCTTGCATACCTGGACTGAATCCCACTTGTTGTCACATATAAATTATATTTATACCTTCTTGGATTTAATTTGCTAATATTTTAAATGAATTTTGCATGGAAGTTCATGAGTAATTTGGGTCTGGAGCTTTATTTTTTTGTACTGGCTTGTGTAGTTTTAGTATTAGAGTAATAATAGCCTCAGAAAATGCAGTGGGCATTATTCCTTTTCCTTTTTTTTTTTTGAAAATCTTGTGTAAGCTTGATGTTAATCCTTCTTTAAATATTTGGTAGAATTCTGCAACTAAAATTTCTGGGCCTGGAAGTTTCTTCTTGGGGATCTTTATTTCTGAGGGATAATTTTGGTGAATATGATATGTATACTTTTTTTAAGATCTCCAAATTGGCAATCCATATTTTTATGATTTTTATCCTATTTTTGGTTATTTTTTCTTTTTTGAGAAGTCAGTTATCAAAGTATATTTTTCTTCTAAATAGAAATTGGGAAATATTTTCATCATTGTATTTTTCTAAATGCTATTTTATCTACTTTTCAAAACACAGTCATATGTTCTTATTATCCTATAATTAACTATATTTACTGATGAATGTTTAATATGCTTTTAAATTATATTTAGTTTGCCTATATATTAATTACAATATATTTAGTATTTCTAAGTCAATGACCATGTCTTGGGAGGAAAGATTCCAAATCAAGTTAAGATGTTTCCTTTGATTGTATTATCTCTTCTCTATAACTTTTCTAAAATTGTGAACTCATATGCTAAGTATAGAAAGTAAATTTTGTGATTCTTATGTTCAAAAATCACACTTAGACCACTGAGAATTCTGTACATAAATGAATATTCATATATAATTATGATAGCTGACGTTTGTCACTGCACTTCTATGAATTTTATTCTTATGTGAGAAGTTTTTAGAGAGATCAAAAAGAAAATATTCAATGAAACACAGTTTGTGAGTGGTAAAAAACTGTAAGAAATTTATCACCATATGGATTTAATTTTGTCATTTGAAGATGCTTGTGGAGAGGAGTATTTGGAAACATTGTTGCAAGCATTTATGCGTGTGTCTCTGTGTGCATGTATGTACATGTACACGCAAGCCTGCTTGTACCATAACTCAAATTAGCTCAAAATGATGAAATTAGAGAGCAGAAATTACATATTTTCACATTAAAAATAAGCAACATGCCATACAAGAGAAATCAGAATATAGTTGTAGGCAACATTGCTTAAATCATGAGTAGTTCTCATGCATTACTAATGGTAACTTGAAAATTATTTATACAGAAGGACACTTAGCACCAAATAAAATGATTGTCCTTCCAGATGATGTAAGCTGTATAATTGAACCGGAATAATTGTTAAATACTGCATCCCTTTCTTTTCTGCTTCATGTGTCTTATTTAGATAAGTGGACACGATCATTTACTAAGTACCTGATGCTGTACTTTGGCAACTTCATAGTAAAACCTTTTGACTCATATGTTACTCAGAACCTATCAGAGACTAAATGTAATATTGTTATATTTCTATAGTCTTTTTTAATGTCACATAATTTCCTATAACAAAAGTGTATTGAGATGAAAGTATCAGATTGTGTTTTTTGTTGTTTTATAAGGCTTTCTCCTTTTTTTGGTTTTAAGATACATTAGCTTGGTTTTGTTTTGCTTACTTCAAACTTTTGGACTGTGTGGTTTGGATAGTCTATGCAGAAGCTTGGGTAACTTAGCTAATTTAGGGAATTATCTCAATGAGATTAGTTATATAATGGATATTACATACATAGGAATTATCTCATGGGATTGTTACAAAGTTTAAATAACTTAATACATGGTAAAGTGTTTAGAACACTGCCTGGCATATGATAATCACCCAATAGCATTCTTTTTAGGATATTGTAATTAATATTATTATCACTTTGTAGATCAATTACCTTTACTTTTCTCCGTGTAAACCTACCCTCTATAACCTATAAAGGATTAAGAAAAACTGAACATCATTAGAATTAGAAAACTAATTCAAAGTTTATGATCAAAATACTACATCAATCAAGTATGGCAACGTTGCAAAGAGATTGGGAAATGTGGTGAGTGTATATATGTGAGTGTGTTTGGGGAAAGGGAGGTGGAGAATTGGCCTCTGTGTGTTCTCAGTCCTACTCTATATAGGATATTCTAAAAGCAAGCTGTCATTCAAACTTTTTAAAAATAATTGGCTAATAGGAAGAATGAATTTGGTTAATCAAGATTGGGAATAAATAATTGTGTAACTTAACTCCTCCATTATTGTTTTTCTGAAATCTATGCACCATATTGCAGCCAAAGTGGTGTTTTGAAAATTCAACTCTGATCAAATTAGTACTCCCTCCTATCCCACTTAAAGCTCTTTAATGATTTTCTAAAGTATAAGAAAATAGTCCAAAATCCTTGTCATGACATACAAAGGCGTCTGGGATCTGAATCCTCCTTAACTTCCCAATCTATGGCTCTTCACTCCCCCTTTGTTTTCTGTGGTTCAGTTCCCTGGTCAATGCTTAATCACTTCAGAAGCTTTGCACATGCTTAACCATCTCCCTGTAACACTTTTCCCTCCAGGCCTTGCTCAACCAATTTTTAATTATAATTTAGGTCTCAACACAGTGGCTGGCACATAGTAGGTGCCCATGAATATATGCAGCATGAGTGAATAGGTAACTGAATGTATATTTTCTCAGAATCTCTGTCATAAATAATAATTTGAATATTTTTATTAGTTTTTCTTCTATATGAATTCGTTTTATATTAGAATAAAGTTCAAACTCAATTTAAAGATTCCCTTCTTTTTATTCTTATTCGTGTATCTGAATTTTTAAAAGATTCATAATATGAGGTTAATAGAGAGAAAAGTCCTTTATCTGCTGCTATATTCTTTTCAGATTTAGGGTTAATGCATTAACAAAGGGGGAGGGAGTAATACTTTCTCTCTCTAGATTTTTGGAAGATTTTGAGATGAGATCCAAAACTTAGCTCACCAAAAATGGAATGAGTACACATATCAAATCTATTTCAAATGGTCACAATTGTCATAGTGAGTATGCTGTATGTGACATAAAACTATTTCACAATTTGTGCTCTAAAGAAGATATTGTGAAACTATAGCCATACAGACATAATAAAGTTAAAAAAACATTAAAAGAAAAAAATATTTACTTGTCAGCTTAAGACATTAATCTCCTGTAATTGCCTCAGCCCTTCTCACAGCAGCTTTGGTTGTTTAGAATGAAGAACTGTGAGAAAAGAAGAATTCCTTTGAAAGAAAAAATGTTTGGACCCCAGAAACTGATGACTTTTCTTCTGTTCTTAGGGTAGAAAAAGAAAGAAAGATATAACCTCTGAGCTTTAGTTTATGTGTACAAGGTTTTTGCAACCAATTGAATGCCAAGAATTTAGAATTCTGTACAATTCTAAAATATTGATATGAATCATAAGATTTTATTATTAACTACTAGTAAGGCCAATAAATTCTGATATGCTACTGACAAAAATGATTTTATTTTTGCACTAAATAAAAGAGAAATGAGACCCCCCTTCAAAAAAAATGGGTCATAGAATAATTCAGGCAGGATATTACATGCAAACATGATTTTATTTTATTTTATTTTTTTATTTTTTCCCTCCAAAGCCCCAGCAGATAGTTCTATGTCATAGCTGCACATCCTTCTAGTTGCTGTACGTGGGACGCGGCCTCAGCATGCCTGGACTAGCAGTGCATCGGTGCGCGTTGTGTGCCCGGGATCTGAACCCCGGGTCGCCAGCAGCGGAGCGTGTGCACTTAACCGCTAAGCCACGGGACCGGCCCCAAACATGATTTTAGACTTATGTATTCCAAGTAAACACATGTGTTTTTGAGAGAACATATACTATAATAGTAACAACGTAAACATGTTAATTATATCAAAATACATGATGACAGTCAACAAGGAAAAATAATTAGATGCTAAACTCCCTCTTAAAAATAGAAAGTATGCAAAACATGCTATTTCATATTAACTCTAGAAAGAAACAATAAAAAGAAATAGTTAACCCAGCACACAAAAATGTATATCATATAGAAAAAGCCAAAATGGATGAAAAATAAGGAATTAAAAATCAGAAATTGGTCATTAATATAGAAGATTTAAGAAAGCATTCCCTAGTTTGAGTATTAAAAGAAAATTGATGAAGTTCCGCAGTGGAAAGGCGAAGCCTACGGTGTTCACTGGTCAATTAAAATTACTATTATTTTGAGCTACCTGCGTCCATTTGCAACAAATACAAAAGAAAATAAGACAGACATTCTAATTAGAAAAAACAATAAACAAATAAGTAAAAAAAATTACAGACAGTGACAGATATTTAAAGATTGAATTGCATATATGTTGATGTAATAGAGTCAGGCAGTATGGAAAGAATTTAGCATTGTTAGAGGTATTTTCTCAGAGCAGGTAGAATTTGAGATGGGACCTGAAGGTTGTGGAGTAACCATATTTAAGAGAATGGCCAGGTCCTGGGGCTTGACAAAGTGAGGTATATTTATCAAATTTGAGCAGGAACTAAGAAAGTAAAATGTGGTTGCCAGGGGCTGGGGAGAAAGGGAAATGGGGAGTTGCTGTTCAATCTGTACAGAGTTTCAGTTATGCAAGATGAGTAGATTCTACATGTTTTCTGTACAGCATTGTACCTATAGTTAACAATCCTGTATTATACACTTAAAAATTTGTTAAGAGGGTTGATCTCATGTCATCTATTCTTACTGCTATAAATCTATTCAAATATTTTAAGGTCTCCTACCTGCAAAACCCAAGAAAACCATTTTAAAAAACATTAAGAATAATAGCTGAATTTTCTTTAGGCTGCATGCCACAATCACATATACGTATATCAGTGGTTCCCATGTAGCCCTAGCAAAGCGATGCCATGGACAATAGTACAAAAAAAAAGGTAATTACTAGAAATAAAAATAATATACCTACATAGGAAAACCTAAAATATTGTACTTAGAACTGAAAAACTAATCTGGAAATAAATGGAGAAACATACTACTTTCTAACATGGAAAACCCATCTTCTATATTCTCCCTTCTTACATAAAAGATTATGTTCTAAAATAATCCACAAAATTATTATAATTCAAATAAAATTTCCAATGATATATTTGGGTAATACTTAAAATGATTATAAACTTCATCTGAATGAACAAGTACACCAAAAGATTCAAAGACTTTTTTTAAAAAAGAAGAATGAAAGAAACACACCCCATCATTAAAATATATTAATTATATCAAAATAATGTTTAACGTATGCCAGAGTAGACAAATAAATATGAATAATAGAATGCAAAGAACTTCAAGTGTTCATATATCTTAGCACATGGTAAAGATTGCACCTAAAAGTACTGGGTTGCTGGATTACATAGTGAAACATCAGTTTTGGATACATTTTTATCCTATCTTTAAAACACAGACTTCCTCATAAAGTGTATCACTTTCTTATCTTTTACCCAGCACCAGCCACTGCTTTGATCTTCATGCTATCATAGTTTTCCTTTCTGTTTTACTATTCACAGTACATCCAAACATTGCCCACGTAAGAATATAAAGTACATTTTAAGAGTTATTGTCAATGATCAAAGGATGAAGATAGAGAAAGATGGTCAGGGAAACTGTCAAGGAGTGAGTGAGACCGCTTGAGGTGAATCACATGTGTTGATGTTTGAATGAAGAAAAATTTAAGGAAGCTCTAATTGCACACATACCCAAGGTTTATATTGATTAATTCTTTTCTCTTTTTTTGTATTTTAAGTAGTAAAAATTAACCAGGAAAATTGTGAATAACAAAATATAATCAGTGTTAAGAGTAATATAAAAACATTATTATGAGTATTATCAATTGACAGAAAAGTGGAAGCATAGCACAAATCTATACAATTGTATCTAAGAGATTTGAAGTTATACAACAAAAAGTACTGAGCTTTTCTAATGAATTCTTCTAGAACTTTGCAAAACTACAAAATTTAGTTTATGCATTCTGAATAAATGGGCTCAGTGGTTGGAAGAGAATAATTATTTAAATGTGGAAGCTAGGCCTTTAGATCTAGTTTTCTTTTGCCTCATCTGAAAGTTTGCCTTTTGAGGCAAAGCAATTGGTTCTCTATGACAACATAGGTATATCGATGGAAACATTTGCCGAGTTCTGTGTTTAAGTTATAAAAAGATATGCTGTGTAAGCTCAAATCTGAAGTTACTAGAATAAAAAAGGAATTACCCAAAGGCATTCAATAATGTTGAATGTTTGATGAAACAGCATAATTTCCTGTCAGGAAAACGAATTAGGTTCTATTTTAGTTGTCATTAGTTTTATATTTTACTAATGTTTTCTTATTTAAAACATTTTTTTCCTACTTTTAATTACTTATGAATTTCAGAATTTCCTTATTTACTAGAATTGAAATAATAGAAAAATTGTCACCTTTTAACATATATAGCTTTATACATCTTTTAACATATATAACTTTAAACATATTTCCTAACTTCCTAAGAATAAAAAAAAAATGAAACTATGATTTACTTTAAAAATGAAGCACTTGAGTAATGTGTTATAAACGTGGGGACTAATAACAATCACAGGCTGGAAAACGGTAGTGATAGATATATTTTAAGAGGTCATATATCAAATGACTGTGTTTTTGTAATTCTAATACCCTTCAAAATAGAATCTGTATAAAGGCAAAAAAAGCAAAAGGAAGGAAGGAAGGAAAGAAAGAGAAAGAAAGAAAGAAAGAACGAAAAAGAAAAAGAAAGAAATGCCTAAGTATGCTACAGTAGACTGCAGATATTTTGAGAATTGCTTCTGATCCTTCAGCCCGTTTAACGAAAGACGAAGGACTTAACCTCTGTGAATTTATTTTCTCATTTAAAAATCAGTACAGTACACATAGTATTTCTTATAATTGTATTTAAAAATATAAATGCTATTTATATGCATTTTTGTTATTCCTCACCACTTCCTGTGGCTGCACTGTATGTAATCTATGATGCCTACCTAATGAGTCTTTTTACTTCTTTATAACAATGCATATTACTCTCACTTTTCTTCAAAGCTTTAAAATATTTGCTATATGTAGAAAAAATTTACATCTAAATTTTTTACATGTAGTTAACTTCTTGGGCAGCATATGTTAAATAAATTTAATTTTCTCTTCTTGAAGATTAGTATTAATATCTATTATTATCCTTAAATACATTAACTTTTCTTTCTAGGTTTTATTCACCTCCCCTATAAGTACTTTTCTAATTAAAATTTTTTAACATCTTTATATATGTCTTTCTTCCTTTCCTACCTCTCCCTCCTTCCTACCTCTATTCCCCATTCTCTCCTTCTGTCTCTCTTTTTCATCTATCCTTCTTTTCTCTTTCTTCTTTCCTTCTTTCATCAAAAGATTTGAAGTAGATATTCACATGCCTGTAACTTGCATCAACGACCTGAAGGTAAGACCTGCAACTATAAAACTCATAGAAGAAAATGTAGGAAACACACTATTTGACACGGGTCATAAAGGAATCTTTTTGGATGACATGCCTACTCAGACTAGGGAAACTAAAGAAAAAATAAGCAAGTGGGACTTTATCAGATTAAAGAGCTTCTACAAGACAAATGAAACCAGAATCAAGATGAACAGACAACCCACCAGCTGGGAAAAAATATTTGCAAAACATATATCTGACAAGGGGTTGATCTCCATAATATATAAAGAACTCACACAACTGAACAACAAAAAAACAAACAACCAGGTCAAAAAGTGGGCAGAGGAAATGAACAGACACTTCTCTAAAGAAGATATACAGATGGCCAATAGGCACATGAAAAGATGTTCAACATCACTAATCATCACGGGAAATGCAAATCAAAAGAACACAACACTAAGATATTACCTCACACCCGTTAGAATGGCTATAATCACCAAGACAAAAAACAACACATGTTGGAGAGGATGTGGAGAAACAGGAACCCTCTTACACAGCTGGTGGGAATGCAAACTGGTGCAGCCTCTATGGAAAATGGTATGGAGATTCCTCAAAGAATTAAAAATAGAGATGCCCTATGATCCACTATCCCACTACTGGGAATCTATCCAGCGAACCTGAAATCAACAATCCAAAGAGGCTTATGCACCCCTATGTTCATTGCAGCATTATTCACTATAGCCAAGAAGCGGAAGCCACCTAAGTGTCCCTCAACTGATGATTAGATCAAGAAGATGTGGTATATACATACAATGGAATACTACTCAGCCATAAAAAAGACAAAATCGTCCCATTTGCAACAACATGGATGGGCCTGGAGGGTATTATGTTCAGTGAAATAAGCCAGAAAGAGAAAGACAAACACCACACAATCTCACTCATATGTGGAATATAAACAAACATATGGACAGAGAAAACTGTATTGTGGTTACCAGGGGCAATGGAGGTGGGGGGTGGTCACAAGGAGTGAAGAGAGACATGTATATGGTGATGGACAAACAAAAATGTACAACCAAAAATTTCATAATGTTATAAACTATTAAAATATCAATAAAAAAAGCTTTGAAGTAGTTATTCACACGCCTGTATTTTCTTATTATTTTAATTGCTTAATATTTTCTCCTGTAATAATTTTAACTATATATATATTTAAAATTTAGTTTTCTTATATTTTTATTTCTTTTACATATCATTTTCTAATGTTCTTAATTTCTACCAATGTCCTTTTGCAGAAACTTTTTCTTTCCATTCGGTTTGATATATTTTGTAATCTCAAATTCTGATGGTTTTTAGATGAAATTGTTTCTAAATCCTAGAGCTTATTAGAGATGGATACTTTGGATCCAAAAGTCTTTACACCAAAGGCAGATTAATATTTCCTGTTGCTAAATATTTTAATTGAAGCATTGTGAAATAAAACTCAGTTATTATTTAAATCTAATATTTCTTGCAAGTCCTTATAAACACCCATCACAAAGAGTCAACGAACATAAACTCCATTAATAAGAGAATAATTTAAAAGTCAATTTATAATAGTAAGAAAATATATACTGTTTAGGGCATTTAATGAGTCTACAAATTGTTGGTCTCATTTTTTCTTCTGAAGGTAGAGATTGATATTTTATATGTGTTTGGGAAAACTGAAAGTAACAAAATTTTCCAAAATAAATGAAAATGTTTGTTATTTTCTATATCTTGAAAGATAAGAATTAAAATAGTTTATTTGAAGACCTCAAATTTGTAAGGATTTAAAAAACCTTCAGAATACAAAGCTTTGTGTGTTTTTTTTCTATGTACTTATTTTTGTTTATCTAAACATTCAGTTCATAGTTTACTCATATTGTCCTGCATGAGTTTGAAGAAACTTAGAGGAATGATTTATTTTCACAAATAAATTGACTGTGAGGAAGATTATTAAGTATTCTTATTCCTCTGGGTAACATGTTGAGGAAATAAAACAATCTTGCCAAAAAAAGACCTCCCAATCTGGACCATATAGTAGAGAGAGAAGACAAAATTTAATATTTGAGTAAACATTAAGGTGACATGAAGTAGTTACAAAGTCTAGACTGAATTTCACACACATATATGCAGTAAAATAAAAGAAAACAATGAAAACTTCTCTTATCTCCTTGAGCGACAAGTGGATGCACTTTGTGATTGTCTCCTTTATACTCCCTGAGAGAACCCTGAGTTCATCTGGGAGGTATACGTTCACAGGTCCAAGTGTCAGAAGGCCTGTGATCTTGCATTGTAAAATCAAAAGGTAGTTCTTTTATTGGGTCTGTTATGTTTTAAAGGAGACACACTAGGAAGAGAAGTGAGAAGGCAGTCCCGCCCTCCTCAAAGGTAATTCCATCATTTTATCCTTAGCCATGGCATTATTCTGGTTCTTCACAGATACACAAGGATGGCTTCTGATCAAGCATATTCTCAAATAGGCAGCCACAACAATGACACTGAACACAAACTGCAATGAGCTATATCAGAAGAGAACATTTTAAGAAGAGGTGATGATGGACAGAGCCAGAGAGGAAGAACATTGTGGTAATGCTGCATGATGATTTTGTCTGACAAACCTTCTGGCGACTCCAAAGCAAATTTGAATGACCCTCTCTGGGAGATGGGATCCTATCTGAACTAAAAGCAAAAAGAATTAGGGAATTTTGGATTATAAGTACATTCATAGCTATTCAGGCATTTTAACGAGGCTAACGGTGTACAATTCATTCCATCAACACATAAAACACATAAGGCACACACATGCACGCACATGCTCACACAAATGCACATGCAGATATAATCAAGCTCCTTTAGGATAGGAGATACAGAAAGCAGAAATGAATTTGAATTTTGGTTTTATGTGGCATGCTATCTGTTTCACATTTTTAAAAATGTTTGGTATTTCACTATAAAATCACCTATGTTACTGAGAATATTAAGAACAGGGTCTGTACAGTAAACAAAATAACAAAAAGTCAGATTTGAATTTACTGACATTTTCTGAAAGCTATAGTTAGAGTTTCAAAAGATAATATTTTTGAAGTATACTAAAAATATACTCCTTATAGGGAAATGCTATGTTTCAAAATTATGAAAAAAATTAAGAATTGTTATGTTATTTTGAAGCTTTAAATGTATATATTCATCAGTAAGTCAAATGTTATATATTAAAGACAATTGATGAACAACTAGGAATTTCATTAACTTCAAGTTTAGAGGAAAATGTAATCATTGAAAAAGGTTGTATATTTTGTACTTGATTTTTCAATTCTAATAATACAGTTGAAAAGACGTGTTAATTATATTTCCTCCTGCTGGTATTTCCTAGGTAACCAATATCTTAGAAAAGATAATTAAAGCTATATTCTCTCATGATTATTTTTCTAGATTTCATATATCACTGCTTCATTACTATTGCTAGAATGATTAAAAGTTTTTAAAAATATTAACTATATTTGGTTAATAAATAGTTGATTAAAGAAGTGATTAATGTATATGTGTATATATACATACACATATATGTAAAATTTTATTATTTTAACATCTTATACCAGAAATTCTCTGCACGGAGATGAATTTGTTTCTATTCTAAAAGAGAATGGGATGCAGCAAAGAAAGGAGAATGGAGGACACCAGATGGCAACCAGGATTTATAATGGTACTTGAGGAAGGGTTATTTCTGATATGGTCTCCAATGCCCTCTGTTGCAATTGCCATTAAAAAAAACCCTCATAAATGCTTATGGTGAATGTTTTTCAGAATATTTACGATTTAAATTTGAACATGTGTGTGCACTCACACGTGTAATCTCATGTTAGGTTGACATAGATTTTTAAAGAAACGCTACAAATGGAGTGGAAGCAGAAACCCCAAAGAGAGAAAGACTGTAAGGATATAAGCCTCTATTTATTCGATTTCAACTTTTCTCAACATTTGTAGAGATCTCTAGAAGTGCTTTACATTTCTAAAGTTTATAGAATTGTGGAATTCAAACCAAGGATAACGAGGTCGACCTGAAATTCAACTTACTTAAGGAATTGGCTGAAGTAACCGGTAAAGAATAATAATTAAATAAATCATCTCATACAACAAAGTTTACCTATTTTATATGGAGAGATTTTTCAAATATCACTTTGCAGTATAACATGAGGTTAAAATAGATGTTGGTTTGGGGCTGGCCAGGCGGCACAAGCAGTTGGGTGTGCGCGCTCTGCTTCGCTGGCGCGGGGTTTGCAGGTTCAGATCCCGGGCGTGCACCGACGCACCGCTTGTTAGGCCATGCTGTGGTGGTGTCCCATATAAAGTAGAGGAGGATGGGCACGGATGTTAGCTCAGGGCCACTCTTCCTCAAGAAAAAAGGGGAAGATTGGCATCGAATGTTAGCTTAGGGTTAGTCCTCCTCACACACACACAAAAAAAGTAGATGTTGGTTCATGTGTGTCTGTTTCCTCTACATGTTGACCTACACACCCTTGAGCAAATTATTTGACATTTCTTAACCCTAGTTTCCTTGTGTGTGAAATGTGATTAATAGATGTACCTCAGAGAATTTTATGAGGACTTAACTATATAATGCATGATATTACAGGTCACTCTGGGTGTTGGACAGTCTATGAGTTTGGATAAATGGATAATGACATTTATCCGTCATTATGGTATCAGGTAGAGGCTTCTCACTCACCGAAAATTCTCTGTGTTCTTCCTATTCCTCCCTCCACTCAGCCAACCCCTAGAAACCACTGATCTTTTTACTGCCTCCACAGTTTTGCTTTTTCCAGAATGTCATACAATTGGAATTATCTATAGTATAGCCTTTTCAGATTGGTTTCTGTCACTTAGCAATATGCATTTATTCTCTTTATATCTTTTCCGGCCTTGATAGCTCATTTCTTTTTAGCACAGAGTAATATTCCATTGTCTGGATGGACCACAGTTTACTTATCCATTTACCTACTGAAGGACATCTTGGTTGCCTCCAAGTTTTAGCATTTATGAATAAAGCTGCTATACACATCTACGTGCAGGTTTTTGTGTGAACGTAAGTTTTGAACTCCTTTGGGTAAACACTAAAAAGTGTGATTGCTGGATCATGGTAAGAGTATGTTTAGTTTTGTAAGAAACTTCCAAACTGTCTTCCAAAGTGGCTGTACCATTTTGCATTCCCATCAACATTGAATGGCAGTTCCTGTTGCTCCACATCCTCGCCAGCATTTGATGTTGTCAATGTCCCGGTTCGGGGCCATTCTAATAGGTGTGTAGTGGTATCTTATTGTTGTCTTAATTGGTATTTCTCTGGTAACATATGATACATAACACTTTTTCATATGCTTAATTACCATCTGTATATCTTCTTTGGTGAGGTGTCTGTTAAAGTCTTCTGCTCACTTTTTAGTTGAGTTGTTTGTTTTCTTATTATTAAGTTTTAAGAGATCATTGTATGTTTTGGATAACAGACTCAGGATAGCCAACACAGTATTGAAGGAGAAGAACAAATTTGGAGGATTGACACTACCTGATGACAAGACTCACTATAAACCTGCAGTAATCAAGACAGTGTGGTATCTGTGAAAGAATAGACAAATAGATCAATAAAATAGAGTACAGAGCCCAGAAATAGATCCACATAAATATAGTCAGCTAATCTTTGACAAAGAAGCAAAGGCAATACAATGGAGCAAAGACAGTCTTTTCAACAAATGGTGCTGGCACAACTGGACATCCATGTGCAAAAAAGTGAATCTAGACACAGATCTTACATCATTCACAAAAAGTAACTCAAAATGTATCACAGACCTAAATGTAAATGACAAAACTATAAAACTTCTAGAAGATAATATAGGAGAAAACCCAAATGACCTTGGGTATGGCAATATCTTTTCAGATACAACACCAAAGGCACAATCCATGGGAGAAATAGTTGATAAGCTGGACTTCAGTAAAATTAAAAACTTCTGCTCTGGAAAAAACAATGTCAAGAGAATGAGAAGACAAGCCACAGACTGGGAGAAAATATTTGCAAAAGACACATCTGATAAAGGACTGTTGTCCTTCAATATACTTTGAACGGTACCAAAATGGCTTGTCCATTCGTATGATAATCTTTATTCTTCACAAAATCTTAATTGAAGTGCTGTTTGGTTTGACCAATGTTTCAATATTTCTTCTCTGTGGTCAGCTCTAATGCCTGCTATTTGACAAAGTACTGGGTAGAATTACTTTATGAATGTGTCAAATCAAATTGGAAAAGCCATTTGTAGAAGCAAGAAACACTATCAACAAGTATGATTGACCTATCACAACCCAGAATGTTCCCTGGAGCTTCAGAATAGACTTAGAATATAAGACAATGGAACAACTGCCTGAAAAATGTTTAGCATAAGGATAGGGATACCTTTAAACACACATACACACACACACACCAATCTTAATTTTGCTACAATTAGTCTTTGTGTACTTAGCCAAAAATTTGAGCTAACGGCTAAATATCTCTAAAGCCTCAGGTTTTGTTGTAAAAAGAGAATAAAAATTAATCTATTTCCATTTCTAGAGTAATGAGAGATTAACATCAGTAATGAGAGATTAAAAAGCACAGTATTCTAAGTTTTGTTCTCTTAGATCATAAATTATAGAATGTAAATGCTGTGTGTCTTTGTGTCCTCCCTCACTTTTTACATGACATAAGTGCAAATAGATTTTATGAATATTTTTAGTGATGAATTGGACTTAAATTATGACACAAAGGATTTACATTAGAACAATGTTTATGAAATAAGCTGTTAAATATAAAGGAACTGAAATAGAGTCATAAGAGTAACAGAAACTACAGGAGAGAAAAAGCAGAGTGAGATAGAAACAAAATAGACGTATTAAATGGAAAATGTTTGTGGGACTGCAAAACTTGTTTAGGTGAAGATTTTGTAGTGCTATGTTCCATGTTTCATGTATGGGTGGGTAGCAATGAAGAAGACATTGTGAGTTCCATATGTGTACATTATGGTGTGCTAGGATACTACAATGTGAGTATTTGCTGAGTTTAAGACATTGCAGGTTTCTCTGATCTGTTTTCTCTTTCTGTAGTTTTTGCATCAAAGTTGGGTTGGCAAAAGGGGAGAATAATTTTAAAGAAAATCATCAGTTTTGATGTGAAAGTAGTGCTTACTCTCACATGAACTTTGAGTTGCCAGGTTCTAATGTTGTGACTTTAGGGATTTGAAGCAAAGGAATTTTGTCCTACATACTAGATAACATGATACTATTTTTTAAGTCGGAAAGGTGTTCAGCCTCAGTTCACTTCCAGAATGAAACAAATAACTAACAATAGAAATCTCTGATGCCCTTCCCCCTTTTTTTCTATCCCTCCCCCATCTGTAGTCCAATCTTTTCCCTACAACCACCATTTTTGTAGAGCTAGTAAATGCCTCAGAGAAGAAAATATATGTTACAAATTGACTTATCAAAATCGGAATGATTCTCATGGCATAATTTGAATGTTTTCTTTTTCTTTTTTTAATTCTTAGATATTGTTAAGGATTGAGAAGAACAGAGAGAGGGGAAGGAGAAAGGAAACTCAACTTTATCTCAGTGATGGGAACGTGGGGAAATGAAGAGTGGTAAAAGGGACAGGGAACTGCGTCTTATCATGAATAGTATGCAAACTTGAAAGTATAAAGTTAAAGAATCAAGCAGTGGATATAAGAAGTTCAAGGAAAGAGGCTCAGGTTAATACCAGATAATAACCAGAGGTCATGTGTTTTGAAGCTATTCAAGAAAGATGACAAGATTGTATTAAGACCTAAGGAGTGCTGACCTGTAAGTTCGATGCCTTGCATATCTGCACCAAAACATTTTGAAGTTTTGAAGTGAAGTTCTGAAGTTTTGAAGCCTCATAGTGAGGTACTATACTTTGTAGATCTATTCAATATATTAAAGTTCTTTGACTCATATACTGTTTTTGCTTGTCTATAAAACTTAATCCTACATCAAGAAATTCTCATGTCTTTATTTACAAAGTAATCTATAAAATTTGCAGAATATTTGCACATTGAAATATAGCCTCTGCCTACCTCTTACTAATTAAAACTTAAATGTTACACTCCCACTGTAATGTTTTTTGAATTAACATAAGAATCATATATTCTATTCTATTTTATTTGAACATTCATTCTTCTAGAAAATCCAAGAAAACGTAATTTTATATCATCTCCCTCTATTCCTTTATCTAAACTACTGTATTTTACCCTACAGCTCCTTAGGAGCATGGTGAAGAATTAATATATATGTGTGAATGTTTACATATGCTGATTTATATTATATATTATATATTTGTCAAATGGATTGTTAGAAATCAGGTACAATAATTTCTTGAGAATGATTTCCTGACATTAGATACTTTGCTATCTATCATTAGAATATTTTCTATTCTCAACAAAATTTAGTAACATAGATTCTTCTTCTTTCCTGACAACTGAAATTGAAATAGATTTTTTAAAGAATTGATGTCACCACATATTTGTAAATATGTATATATACATATATATATGATTTTGAAAATAAACTCATCACATGAATACATTTGTGTTATAGGAACTAAAAAAAATTCCTCTCGTCTGGTTTTCACACTTAATTAAGAGTCAAATGTACATTATATCTGAAAGAGATTTTCTAATTTACAATTTTTGTTAAGAATTCTTTCTTGTCAGTTTCTGATTATCATGTTTTTCTCCCTATGGTTGGCTTGTGTCATTTATACAAATAAGAAAGGCAGTGGGATATAATGGAATGAATATGCGATTTGTATTAAGATGTAGATTTTATTAGCTCTGGCATTTATTGGCTTTATGATTGTAAGCAAAGCACGTGTTTTCTGAGATTTATTTAAAAGTAAATATCGAGGCGGCCTGGTGGTGTAGTGGTTAAGTTCCTGCACTCCACTTAGACAGCCTGGGGTTTGTAAGTTCGGATCCCAGGGCGCGGACCAAGGCACCATTCATCAAGCCACGCTGTGGTGGCATCCCATATACAAAATAGAGGAAGGTGAGCACAGATGTTAGCTCAGGGCCACTCTTCCTCAGCAGAAAGAAGAAAATTGGCAACAGACGTTAGTTCATGGCCAAGCTTCCTCTCACACACACACACAAAAGTAAATAAAAACACTAAAGTATTAATGTTTAAGAAAACTACATTAGTTAATTATATCTTTGTGTATTTCCATGCATATGCCACATGTCAGGTGTGTTGCTAGGTATGATCTCTCTTTCTCTACATGTATACATATACACACACATATATGTATACTCACATATATATATGCACACTCACACACATGTATTTATCATTTTTCACAAAAAAATTTGATATTATTATGGCCCTCTTTGTACAATAGGGTATTTAGACACAAAATAGTTGAGAAAGGTATCCAAGATTTCACCTAGGAAAAAGACACAGATGCAGACAAGCAGGCAGGAGGCTGATTTGGGCATGCTCTTAGGATCACCACCTTTGGAGGGGAAAGGAAGGGAACAGGTCTGGGTAAAGGGAGTGGTTAGGCTGTGATGCAGTCCATCAGTCTTCATCTGACACCACAGGAAACTTTGAAACCAGAATGGCCCTTCATTGTCCCAAGTTAGGGCAAAAGGCTCAGTCCTTTATTTGCTGCATAACTAGTCATTAGATGCAAGCTTCCCTGGGAGAAGGGTGTGGTATTGAGTGAGACAAATATTTTCAGCTGAGACAGTTCCCAGAAAGGTCTGACAGTTGAGGGATACGTGCCAGCAGCACTTCCAACAACAGGCAGAATAATTCCTTCGGTCCTGAAGGGGGACCTGGGTGGCATATCACAGCATAGCACACCACATATTGCTCTTAAAAAATAAATGTGAGTTGCCAGCCTGGTGGCATAGTGGTTAAGTTTGTGCGCTCCGCTTCGGCAGCCTGGCGTTCGCATGGTCTAATCCCGGGTGCGGACCAACGCACTGCTCATCAAGCCATGCTATGGCAGCATCCCACATACAAAATAGAGGAAGAGAGGCACAGAGCCAACATTCCTCAGCAAAAAGAGGAAGATTAGCAGCAGATGTTAGCTCAGGGACAATCTTCCTCACCCAAAAAATAAAATAAAATAAAATACATGTGAAAGAAAGTTAATTTCCTACCCAACAGCCATTCTCCATCTTTTTCTTTGCTAATAGAAGCTCAATTTAGTTGAAATTAGCCTAGCAATTATTTTTATCAGAGAAGATACCTGTATCCTCAAATCCCAGACTCAGAGAAAAAATTATGGTTAATACAAACAGCTCTTCTTCACTAGGGTTCTGGGAGAGAATTAAATCTGAACGCCCCAAGGCATTCATTTTTGGGTAATAAACCAACTTCTCTCTTATGTATCTGAAATGGTGCTGGCTATGTACTGTTCTTGGGAGAATTGAGAACAGAGTGTCTCAAGACATTTTCTCTAGGGCTTCATTCTGTCCTGTAACCTAGTAGCAAAAGGCTGAACCAATCTATGTGGTCTCATTAGCCTTTCCACGGAAGACATTCTGAAATGATTCTGGCCAATGAAAAGTGAGGAGGGATTCTTAGGGGACTTTTTGGAAGGTTTTTCTTGTGCTTAACAGGTGGATCAAGAAAGGAATGTTTTCATACTTAATCTAGACACTAGTATATAAAAATAAATTACCTAAAGATTGTATAGCTATCTAGCGACCACGCATGGAGCTGCAAAAGTGGTAAGAATGACAGAGTGAAAAGATGGAGAGAAAACAGATTCTTGAAGACTTCGACTTAGCTTAGAAATTAACCAATCCTCCCTATTAACACCCATCAACATGTGTGAGGTAAAAAAATTCTCTATTATTTAAACACATTTAGTTTTTTTTTCTATATTTGCTGGTTAAAAGCATCTTAACTGTCACAACAAGTAATAACTTAAGTATTTATGACTAACCACAAAGCCTGTCCACTTTCCATCATATGTGCTGCCTCCTAAATGCACCTGATGCCAAAATACACCTGATAGTATTTTACAAAACATAGTATATTTTTAAAAAGCAAACAAATATGTGTTGTTTGTTCTATGATTTCTATTGCCATGGATCTACAGGAGCTGGATAAGTTTTTTGAGACCTTTGAGTGTATTCCTCCTCAATGCATGGCTCTGGGCACACTGCTTAGCCAGAATAGGCCTTAGCTTAGAGTACTTTCCCTGTTCCCCCTAACACTCTAGCTGTCCTTTGCTACTTGGGCCCCAGCACCCCTCCCATTTCTTTTAAGCAGTGAATGTCATGTGTGCTATTCTTTTCAAGGGTAGTATAAAAAGCAGGGGTTTAGAGAGAGTAAATGACAGAGAAATGGGTTATTGCTGGTTGTATTTCAGATTTAACCATGTGTTAAATCGAGAACGCTATTCAGTAGACAAGCTTCTCACATACTACTATTATTTTGAATATAAATTGAGAAAACAAACTAGTTTTAGATTGAAGATAAATTGTGATACAATTTTATGGATATTGAAGTACTAATTCACCATCTTATCCAAGCCCTGTGTGCCTTTGAGGGTCAGTCTCCTAATTCACCAAATGAAAGTTGTGGATTTCATGACTTCTAATGCCTTTCCAAACCCAAATTCTGTCAGTTCCCTTTCTATTCAATGAAAATACTATTGACATAACAGTCTAATTTTTCTTATATATTAAACCTCTTTAAAATACACAGTAGATTTTTAGTTTTTGAAAAGAAAAAAACAGGCTGATCTGTGAACCTCTCATGCAGTATTAGCAAGAACATTCCGAAATACTTTAAGAATCACTGTTGTTGAGGAAAAAAATTCCTAGTAACTGCATCTTAAAGTATTTTTATATTTTAGTAGAGACATTTTTATAGATAGAATCGTAGATTCATGATTTTAAGAAAAAAATGAATTCAGTTAAAATAGTTCTTGTATATTAGTAACCTCACTTAAATTACAATATAGAACAAAGAAGGAAAAATCTTAGGTGGAATGCCAACAAAAAATTTATTTTCTTTCCTGGGAAATGAGTAGATGAAATGTGAATGAATTCAGAGAAAATTCTAAGAGCAATTGTAAATGTAAATTTATGGATTATGTTTGATAAACTATGCTGTTTCTTAACATTTTAAGATTAACATTATTGAACATTGCATTGATTCAGGAGATCCTTTGTCATATTTTCTATTATTGACCTAAGCTATCTTAATACTCACTGTCTAATTCATAATTATTTTCCTTTCTCTTTGGAAATAATGAAATAGATATATAGAGGCTGTTAAAACTATTAAGAATTTTTTTCTAAGATTTGTGTGTCCACAAATAAAGGTAAAATTGGATGTAAATAGTATATAAAGGAAAATTATATATAACCTCATAACATAAAACAAACAATTCTAGCCAAGTGTTTATTATGCTAGATTATATTTAATATTTCTACTCATAGAATGAAAGTTTGATACTTAGGCCCACCTTAAACATATAATGAATTTATGATTGTTTATAATCACTGCCAATCAATCATCCTCTAAGAATTGAGTCAAAATTGATTACTTACACAAAAGGAATGCCTGCCCCTTTGAAGCAAATGCACTTATGGCCAACACTTTATGTATCTACTCCCTAAAAGATGCAATGGGAGGCGATTGTTGGGAAAGGCAGTCTCATGCACACAAATTTTGGCCTCCCTCACCTTGGACCAAATAAAAATGGACATTGGGCCTAAAACACTTTCTTAAAGAGCCCACATAGCCTGCGCCAGGTTTATCACCTGGTGTGGGAATATCTTTCCCTGTTTCATGATCAGTGACTGTCCCTTTGCTCTGCCTAAGCCTTTGGGGCCTTAGGCCGGGCACAGCTTTCAGCATTTCAAACTCCAAGGGGGAGGAGAAGGGGTCCTTCTGCCGCAACAGAAGATTAGGGTGCATAGGCCAATTGCCCCGGGTTTGCTGACAGCGGCACCCACTAGCCATGAGATACCAAGACAAACTGTAGGAGCTGATCTTGCTCTGTCTCTTCTCTATGTGAGTAAAAGCATTGTCTGTTCAGTGCTTGACCGCATTGTGTTTCCCTTGGCAATTCTGGTACTAAGATGTAACAGGCAGAGTGTTTGGACTCCTATTCCTGGTGATTGGCTTTATGATGATCTTTGCTATCCTCCATGTAGCTTACCATCAGTGACCAGGTCACGGTGTTTTGCTCAATAGCACTTATACTCAGATATGGCAAAAAGGAAAAAAAGAAAAATAAATATAATATGAGAGCAGAAAACAGTGTGGTAAATATGTTATACAATAATGTTCTGAGTACAAGCTCAGCAGTGGGGCCAAATTATCCCTAGACAGAAGACAGTTATAAACTTGCTAAAATAATCTTAAAAGCAAGCCTCAAAATAATTAGATACTTTCAAGGAAGTTACCTGCATCCTCAACAGAGCACAATAATATTTAAAATTATACAAGAAAATCCAGCACCCCAAATGTAAAATTCTTAATGTGTGGCATTTGTTAAAAAATTATAAGACATTTAAAGAAGCAGGAAAATATGACCTATAACCAAGAAAAATTCAGTCAATAGAAACAAGTAGAAGAATACCTGAACATAATAAGTAAAAAATGGAAGATGCGTTTAAAATCTCACAAATGAAGTCAAATTTCTAGAGATGAAAAATATAGCATCAAAGATGAAAAATTCACTGGATGAGGTAAATAGCAGTTAGAAATTGTAAAAGAAAAGACTATTGTAGTTGAGAGCCCAGCACTAGAAACTATCAAAATACAACACAAAGAGGAGAAAAAAGAATATGGATTAATGAACACAGCAGCAGTGAATTGCGCGGCAATTTCCATATTGCCTAAAATACATGTAATTGGGGTTCAGGAAGAAAGGTGCAGACAAATATTGTAGAAATAATGGCCAAGAATTTGCAAATTTGATAAAATCCTGATTCCAAATATTCAAAAATTTCAACAAATCCAAGAAAAAGAGGTATGAAGGAAACCACATCTAGATAATTCAATTGCTGAAATGCAATAAAAAAGAGACAGTATTGGAAGCAGCTAGAGAAAAAAGGAAAATTATGCACAAGGGGACTAACAAGAGCAAACATCTCATAAGAAATAATGCCAACCAAAAAAAGTGGAGTAAAATATTTAAAATACTGACAAGTGGGGTTGCCATGGAGCAAAATTGTTAAACCAAAACTACATGCTTAGCAAAAATATCTATCAAAAATTAAAGTGAGGGGCCAGCCCGGTGGTGTAGCCGTTAAGTTGATGCGCTCTGCTTTGGCAGCCTTTGGTTCACAGGTTCGGATCCCTGGCGTGGACCAACACACCGCTTGTTGAGCTATGCTGTGGCGGCATCCCATATAAAGTAGAGGAAGATGGGCACGGATGTTAGCCCAGGGCCAATCTTCTTCAGCAAAAAAGAGGAGGATTGGCAGTGGATGTAAGCTCAGGGCTGATCTTCCTCACACACACACACAACATTGAAGTGAAAAAAATACGTTTTCAGATATAAAAGTGATAATAGAATTCATCACCAATAGATGAGTACTTCAAGAAATGTTAAAGGAAGCCCTTCAGACAGAAGGAAAACAATACTAAACAGAAAACTAGTTTCTACATGAAAGAATGAAGGGTACCAGAAGTGGTAATTGGGTAGATAAATATAAAATAAATCGTAATTCTCCTTAAAAGATGACAAAAATAAATTTAAGCAAATATAATAACAATATAACGTGCAATTTATAACATTTGTAAAAGTAATATATATGACAAAACAACAAACAAATAAACCGGAATGGGAAAAATAGAAACATACAGGCATACCTCAGAGATATTGTGGGTTCGGTTCCAGACCACTGCAACAAAGCGAATAACGAAATACAGTGAGTCACATGATGTTTTTGGTTTCCCAGTGCATACAAAAATTATGTTTACACTATGCTGTAGTCTATTAAGTGTGCAATAGTATTATATCCAAAAAAAATGACATACATACATTAAGAAATACTTTATTGCTAAAAAATACTAACCACTATCTGAGCCTTTAGTGAGTTGTAATCTTTTTGCTGGTGGCGGGTCTTGTAAAAAAAACACAATATCTGTGAAGTGCAATAAAGCAAAGCACAATAAAACAAGGTATGCCTCTGTTATAATGTTCTTATAGCATATGTGAAATATAATCACAGTATTTGAGAGTAGACTATAACATATTAAAGATGTATACATTAAATTAAAACATCAATGTGTCTATAAAGAAAACAAGTTAACAATGAAGTCTATTGACAATACAATTAAAAACAGCTTGCATTGCATAAAGGAGTTCACCATTTGAAATTAACCTTTCAAGAGAAAAAGGGAAAAAAATCCTAATATATAACTTTCGCAAGTCCACAGTAAGTTTATGCAATCCCCACATATTTCTACAGTTTTATTTTTTATTAGACTTTACTTTTTAAAGCAGTTTTAAGTTCACAGAGAAGTTAAGTTGAGGTGCAGAAGTCTCACATATACCCTCTGTCCCCATGTGCATGCTCTCCCTGTATCAGTATCTCCCACCAGCGAGGTACATTTGTTACAGCTGATGATCTAGAAGGACATGTGATTATCACCTAGAGTACATAGAATACATTAGGGTTCACTCTTTGTTTTGTACATTCTAGGAGTTTGGACAATTATATTATGGCATATATCCACCATTATACCGTAGTATCATACAGAGTGTTTTCACTGCCCTAAAAATTCTCTGTGCTCTACCTATTCGTTACCTCACTCCAACCCCTGGCAACCACTGATTTTTTCCACCTTTTCTGAAGAAGGTCATATAGTTGGAATTATATTTTCAGATTGGCTTGTTTCACTTAGCAATACGCATTTAAGGTTCCTCCACGTCTTCTCATGCCTTAATAGCTCATTTCTTTTTAGCACTGAATAATATTCCATTGTCTGGATGTACCACAGTTTATTTATCTATTCACCTACTGAAGGACGTCTTGGTTGCTTCCAAGCTTTGGCATTTATGAATAAATAAAGGTGCTATAAACATCCATGTACAGGTTTCAGTGTGGACATAAGTTTTTAACTCCTTTGGGTAAATACCAAGGAGGATGATTGCTGAACCATATGCTGAGAGTATGAGTTTTATAAGAAACTGCCACACTGTCTTTCAAAGTGGCTGTACCATTTTGCATTCCTATCAGCAATGAATGAGAGGTTCTGTTTCTCCACACCCTCACCAGCATTTGCTGCTGTCAGTGTTCTGCATTTTGGTCATTCCAATAGGTGTGTAGTGGTATCTCATTGTTGTTTTAGTTTGCCTTTCCCTCATGACATATGATGCAGAGCATCTTTTCATATGCTTATTTTCCATGTGCATATCTTCTTTGGTGAGGTGTTTTTATCATTATGTAATACCCTTCTTTATCCCTGATAACTTTCCTTGCTCTGAAGTGCACGCTGTGAGAAATTAATATAGCTACTCCCGCTTTCTTTTGATTAGTGTTAGCGTGGTATATCTTTCTCCACCCATTGTACTTTTAATCTATGTATGTCTTTGTAGACACATTGTGAGTTTCTTGTAAACAACATATAGTTGAGTATTTTTTTTGGTCCATTGTGAAAATATCTGTCTTTTAATTGGTGCATTTAGAACTATATCAGTAATTACTGATATAGTTGGATTAATATCTACAATATTTTTTACTGTTTTCTATTTTTGCCCTTGTTCTTTATTCTTATCTTTATTGTTCACTCTTTTTCTCCCTTTAGTAGTTTTAGCTTTTTATATGATTTATATGTTGAGCTTTTTATATGATTCCATTTTCTCTTTTTTCTTAGTATATCACTTCTCTTTTTTTTACTTTTTGTAGTGGTTGCTCTACAGCTTGCAATAACATTTGCATCCAATCCAAGTCCACTTTCAAATAACACAAATACCTTCTTGGGTAGTGCAAGTACCTTATAATAGGAAAATAATACTAATTCCTTCCTCCCGTCCTTTGTATCACTGCTGTCCTTCATTTCACTTATACATAAACATACACACGCACGCACACACACAAGCATAGTCGACTACATACTAGCTGTTATCATTTTGAACAAACTGTTGTCTGTTAGATCAATTAAGAAAAATAAAAGTTTTTGTTTTACCTTCACTATTCCTTCTCTAGTGCTCCTCCGTTCTTTATATGGATTTGATTTTTCTAACCTATATCATCTTCCTTCTCTCTAAGTAACTTCTTTTAATATTTCTTGCAAGGCAGACCTACTGGTAACAAATGTTCTCAATTTTTGTCTGAAAATCTTTATTTCTCCTTCACTTCTGAAGGATAATTTTGCAGGTTGGTGGGTTTTATCTCTCAACCTTTTAGATATTTCACTCTGCTCTCTTCTTGCTTGTGTGCTTTCTGAGGAGAAGTCAGATATAATTCTTCTCTTACTCCTCTATGGATACTGTATTTTTTCCTCTGGCTTCTTTCGGGGTTTTCTTTTTCTTTGAGTTTCTGTTGTTTGAAAATGGTGTGCCTAAATGTTGGGGTGTTTTCTGTGGGGTTTTTTGGCATTTATCTTGCTTGGTGTTCCCTGAGCTCCTGGATCTGTGGGTTGTTGTCTGACATTAATATGGGGAAATTCTCTCACCACTAGAAGAAATGATAATTATGTGACATGACAGAGGTTTTAGCTAACTACAATGGCGATCATATTGCAATATAAATGTGTCAAATCAATATGTTGTACCCATTAAACTTATACAATGTTATATGTCAATTATATCTCAGTTTAAAAAATGTGAAAAAAATGAGGAAACTCTCAGTCATTATTGTTTCAAATATTTCTTGTGTTCTTTTCTCTCTTTCCGCCAGCATGCATATGTTTCACCTTATGTAGTTGTCCCACGGTTCTTAGATATTCTGTTTTGTTTTATTCAGTCTTTGTTCTCTTTGCTGTTCAGTTTTAGAGGTTCCTATTGAGATATCCTCAGGCTCAGAGAGTCTTTCCTTAGGCATGTCCAGTATACTAATAAGCCCATCAAAGGCATTCTGCATTTTTCTTAGTGTTTTTGATCTCTAGCATTTCTTTCTGGTTCTTTCTTAAAGTTTCCATCTTTCTGCTTACATTGCCCATCTGTTCTTTCATGCTGCTTATTTTCCATTAGGAGCCCTTAGCATATTAATTGTGGTTGTTTTAAATTCCTGGTCTGATTATTCCAACATCTCTGCAGTATCTGAATCTGGTTCTGATTGTTATTCTGTTTCCTCCAACTGTGTTTTTTGCCTTTTAGTATGTGTTGTAATTTTTTTCTTGATAGCCAGACATGATGTACTATGTAAAAGGAACTGTATAAATAGGCCTTTTGTAATGTGGTGGTGAGGTGTTGGGGTGTGTGTGGGGGGACATTCTATAGTTCTATGATTAGATTTTAGTCTTTTGAGCGTCTGGACTGTGAACTTCACTTGCGCTTCTCAGTCTTCCTTCCCTTAGGTGGGACAAGATGGCTACAGTGGGCTGAAGTTGGGTATTTCCCTTCCCCCAGGTCACTTAGATTCTGATAAAACACCAGCAGTTTACGTTCTGCTTAAATAGTTTCCCTTGAGTGCAGACCTTGTTAAGAAGAGAATGCTCTGGAGTATTTAAAAAACGACTTCCCCTCCCCCTGCTGGAAGCATGAGGGGATTTTTCTCAGATATCCTCTGTGAGAGCCTGGTAGACTTCCTGGAGGTGAAACTCACAAAAGCATGGGGGTCTGTATATGACTGGTTCCTTGTGGAGTTTTTAATTCTCAGATTTGTCCATACTGAGTCACCAGCAATTCAACAGCGACATTACAGCTTTCCCTATCCTGGCACTGCTTTCTACGTAGGTTTCAGCTCACGGTAAGTTGCAAATCTGTATCTGCCCATCTGTCTCTCCAATTTTGGGGCAGTGGTTTGGGCCGTGACCTCCCATCTCTTACGGATCTAAGAAGAGTAGTTAATTTTTCAGTTTGTTCAGCTTTTTACTTGTGGTTAGGACAGAGTGGTGACTCAAGCTTCTTACATGCCACATCAGAAACCACAAAATTTCATTTTGTTAAATGAATAAATATACATTTGTTCCGCCACATGCCCAGCTGGGTGAGCAGTGCAGGATAGGTTGCCGAGAGACAGAACAAAAGACCCAGAGACGGGTAACAAGACATATGGGTTTACTGGGGAGTTACTTAACAGGGAAGGTTCAGCAGTGGCCTGCTGGACAGGAAATGTGCACCCGCTACTGCCCCCTGAGAGAAGTTTTCTTAAATAGGCAGAGGAACGAAGGCTTGCCAAGGGGGACTGTCCTTGTATGACCTGCATTCCAAGGACCAGAGGGTCCCCCAACCCCAGGGCCTCTGTGTTCCCTCAGACTGCGAGGGTCTCTGTGCTAACTATCCCAAGATAAAACAGCTGGCTTAGCCAAACCCAGGACTGTTATCATCATGAGTGCTGGAACATAGCCTAGACAAGGAGTCTCAAGAACACGTGGTTTATAGGTCACACACAGGCTAGTGACCCTACAGTATTGTAAGCCCTCACCTTGTTCTAGAAAGGCCTATGATTGAAAGCTATCAGATTTCCAACTACTACCCCTCACTTCCAGTCTTCTCAATAAAGTAAATATCTTTTAACTATTTGTTGTTGCGTAAATAAATCTAATTATTATGTTTAAAAATTAATCTCCTAACTTATAGACAATAAAAAAAATCTACTGGCAGCCAATCTTGAAAGTTGAGACTGGGTCCTTTGCATAACTCCCATAAAGTATACGTCCTCACATACATACAGATGTCTTACTAAGGTTTGTCATAGTGAATGGCCACTGACCTTCCTAGGATCTACTACATTTTATTCTTCATCACTGTTCATCCTAATAGAAATTTATTTAACATGATAAATATCAGAAATTTTGAGAAACTGTGTGAAAGCTAACAAATAAAGATTTAAACTCAATATTTGCTACGTAAATGGCAGGTGGATGAAATAATGAATTAAACACTATTTGACTACATTTTAATATGAAGTAGATGAAAGAAATTCAAAGTCCGTGAAGGAGTGGTAGGGAAAGAATATTCCTGGCCTAGGAAGTTGTTGAGTAGGGAAGAATGAATTAAAGGGACACTGGATCTGGCATAAAAACTTATTTGCTTGAGACTTCTGCCCAGAATTGTCAAAGCATTGCAGAAAATGGGAAAAAAGGATCTTTCTTCATTTGTAACTGAGTAGAGTTTAACGTAAATACATTGCTAAGCAACCAACAAATTCTCAGGGACAAACATTTCCAGGCTGTGACAACTAACTGACAAATGAAACAAAGTAAACAGGTCTTCACTGACAAACAACAGACAACAGGTATCTCAACTTTGACAATATACACAGTTAATTTCCTCAGTTTAACTAAAGATGTGGCAATACCTACTCTGTTGTTTTTCTGAGACATCTAATGATAAAACAACCTGACTGATCACATTTCAGTCTTTCCTGTATATATTTGAAGAGAAATGTTTCTGAATAAATATATCTCCACAAAACTCCTTAGAACTCTGTACATTCAAATGCAAGGTTGAGAAGCACTAAGGAGGGTGAAGTTTTTTATCTCATGATCCAAGACATCCTCATCACGGTTCTGTTTTGTTTGTTTTTGTTTCCCATTTGGATTTCTGTTAAGATGAAACCTAATATTGTTTCCTGCCTGGGGTATGAATTCCTCCTGAAGAGATACTGTGATGAGTTGGTTAAAAATACAAATTTTAGATTTATACAGTGCTGGATTGAATTCATGAATTTTTGGTATACTGGTTTTGTTAGTTTGGATAAGTAGCCCTCCTGTAACAATGTTTCCTTCATGTGATGCATGAGGGAACTAAATAATGCATATAAACGAGGAAAATAATAGACCTCTTGACTTACTGTAGCTATTTATTGTGTAGTAGTTATTGAGATTTAGTTTGTTTTATTGGGAGCAGAGGTTGAGGTTGTAGCGATTGTGAGAGTGTGGAAAGAGATGACTTTGGTGACATTTGTGACGGGTGGTGTTTTGGTGGCTATAGTCATTACCAAGTTGAGCTTAGAGTGGGATTCAAGGGACAGGAAACGTAATGTGAACCGGTTGTTCTGAAAGTGAATTCCTTGGCCCCTGTAGATCCCTGAGATGTATGAAGGAGTCTGCAAGGCTAAAACTATTTCATCATAGTTTTTAGGTAATAATACTAAGGCATTCTTTTCCTTTTTTAGTGTGTTAATTTTTGCATTCCTAGTACAAAAGCAATGGTGCGTAAAATTGGCAACTACTTAGCACAAATCAAAGTACTGCCACCATTGTATAATAGTAGTCATTGTGTTTTAAACTGTCACCCACTCACAGGAAACAAACAATAAGATTCTCTGAGAATGTTCTGACGAAGCAGTAAAATAATTAACTTTCGCATATCTTGAATCTTAAGTTAGTATCTTTTTTAATATTCTCTGTGACACATTGGAAATATAGAAAAAGCTCTTCTGCTGTGTACTCAGGTAAAATAACAATCTTGAGGGAAAAAACCACTTGAGATTGTTTGATTTGCCAGCTTAACTAGCTGCTTTATTTCATGGAATACCACTTTCACTTGAAAGAATAGCTGACAGACTGACTATAGTACACAGATTTGGGCATTTGGCAGACGTTGTCTCAAAAATGCTTGAAGTGAGCTGGTCACTGCAAGGGGGAAAAAATCTCTAATATTTGGTGTCATTGATAAAATTTGAACTTTCAAACCAAATAAGAATTTTGGAAAACACATCCAAGACCAAGAGTTGAATAGCTTTTCAATACTGAAAAACTTTTCTAGTGAGATGGGCGGTGATATTACTAAATATGATTGTATTTGATATTGTATCACATAATGTGCCAATATTTGAAAGATTTGCTGTATCAGTAATTCTGTATTTTCCAAATGACCAATTCATGATGTTACAAAATCAAGCATGGGTAAAATATTGATTCAAAGTGCAAGATAGAAAAATGGATTTTAATGTAACTGAGTATGAAAAGTTTATGTATATGATTTCAGAATTCAATTTGCAACTGTCCTTGAAGAAACTACCATTTGTTTGAGTTTTGATGTAGTATCAAAGTGGAATAATTGCAATCATTTTAAATGGAGAATAAAAATATTCCTCCTTTTTCAAATTACATTATCTGTGTGAAGCCATATTTTCTTCATATATTTCAATCAAAACAAAATATGAGATCATGTTAAAAGCAGAAACTGATGTGAGAATCCATCTGAATTTTATTAAATGAGAAATTAAAGAGATTTTCAAAAATGTAAATGAATGCTACTCTTACAATTAATATATTGTTTTAGAAAATGTTATTTTTCATACAAATTTTAATTTTGTTAACATATAACGTGTTTTATTTATGTTGCTTTTAAATTAGTTAGCATGAATGTTTAAATTTTCTCAGTTTTAATTTTTAATTTTGTAAATATTGATAGATATAACCCATATAAAAAGTTATCTGGGTTCCTCCAAATTTTAAGACGGTAAATGGATCCTAAGACCATAAATGTGGATAATGCAGATGGAGATAGATTTTTCTAGGCCTGTAAATAGGACACAGTCTCCAGGATCCACCCAACTGGAGGAAAAAAGGGTAGGACAGCATCTGACATACTGTTTGGTTAGCTCTTGTGCTAAGGGCACAATTGGTTCTCAAGGGTATTATGTTTTTGGAATCACTTTACTGCTATAGACACACAGGGATAGCGTGTTGAAGCCATTGATAATATTAAAATAAATGTCTTTTCAAAGAGAAACCACTTTATTTGGGCATTAATCAAAGTGGTAGCAGTGGTAAGAAAAAGATTAGTTATTGAAAATTCAGAGTGTCGGATTCTCGTAATTTTTTCTAAGAAGAATTCACATAATTACATCTTTCTAAGATGTAAGCAGTATTGTGACAAATACACAGATTTTTTGCAAAAGGTGAAAATAGCATAGAAATTTTAGATTTACATTTTATAATTAATTAAAACATTAATAACATTGATTATATAATAAACCTTAGGAATAGGGGATAATATTGTATTGTTTTTATATTTCTTTTGTATATTAAAATGTTTGACATCTTAAAAATATTTCTGAATGGGAAGAGAGTTCCTTTTCAGGGGTTAGCCAAATATTAGAGACAGCAAAGGGCTCAGCCTTCCCAAACACGGAAGCATGTGTTTGATATGCAAACTAACCCATCCATACCTCTTCTATTTGGCTTGTACACTCCAGAAGCCAATATTCCTCTGTCTTTATCACCAAAGGCCAGGTTCTAGGCAACTAAGGACCACTCCTGCAGCTTAGAGCCCACCAAAATTATTCCAACTAGCCAATGATAAACTGTTCACCCTGACCTGCCTTGCCTTTCCTACAGAAATTCCAATAAAGGCCATGCTTAGCCTCTCCCCTCAGTTCTGCTCCTTCTGCCTCCTGAAGAGTGTGATACTTCTCCATGTGGCCCTGAATGTTGTGCTGTGCCTCCTGTTTGTAGGACTTGTGAGGATAATAAACCGTTTTCCTCAGTCCCTCCTGTGTCTCCTCCAGTGGCCGCACCTCACTGATCATCACATAAAAGAACACAGACCGAATATATTTCAAATTATTTTTTTTAATGAATTACTTCTTCTGGGAAGGTGAAGTGGACACACTTTTCCCTAATCTTCCCACTAAGTACAAATGAATTAAAAAAATAAAATTCCCACACGCTGTATAGAGAACAAAAATAGGAAACCCCTGAAAGGTAGAGAAAAGAAGAAAATCCAGCTGGGGATCTCTGTAAACAAAGAATGGCACAGTAGTCAGTTTTCTGAGTTTATTTTTTGCCTTGTATATCCCAGAAGCCTGCAACATGGAAACACCAACAGGTACAAAGAAAACCCTGACAACGATAATTAAATGAGTGCACATGATCTAAATATATCTAACAAAAATGAGAGATTAGAAGAATGAATTGAAGAACATGACCCAATTGTGTGCTGCTTACAAGAAACTCATTTCAAATATAACAATATAGGCAGGTTGGAAGTAAGGGATGGGTAAAGAGATAGCATGCAAATACTAATCACAAGAAAGAAGGAGTGGCTATATTAATATCAGAAAAAGCACACCTCAGATCCAGGAAAAATACCAGATACAGAGAAGGACAATTACATACTGATAAACAGTATCAATCTACCAATAAGGCATAGAAATTCTAAATGTGTATGTACAAAACAGCTAAGCTGCAAAACACGTGAAACAAAAAACAATTGATAGAACTGAAAGATAAAAAGAAAAATCCACAATTATAGTTAGAGATTTCAAGATCCTTCTCCCAAATATTGATAGACACTTAGACAGAAAAATCAAAAAAATATAGAAGAACACACCAGTAACAAAGAGGATCTAATCGACATTCATAAAACACCGTACCCAACAACAGCAGGATACACTTTTCAAGTGCCCACAGAACATATACCAAGATAGACCATAGACAGCATGGACCATAAAACATCCTCAAAATATTTAATTCAATTGAAACCATATGGATATTTTCTCTGACCACAGTAGAAACAAATCTAAATCAATAACTGAAACATAACAGGAAAATTTCCAAACATTGGGTAACAAATGAATACACTTCTAGATAATGCATGGGTCAGAGGGGAAGTCTCAAGGAAAATTTTTAAAAAACTACATTGTATTCAATTAAAATGATTATACAACATATCAAAATTTGTGAGACAGCTAAAACAGTGCTGAAAAGGAAATTAATATTACTAAATTCATGTTATAGAAAGGAGGAAGAGGGGCCAGCCCTGTGGCGTAATGGTTAAGTTCACTCACTCTGCTTCGGTGGCCCGGAGGTTGCATGTTCAGATCCCAGACGTGGACATATGCACCGCTCATCAAGCCATGCTGTGGTGACGTCCCATATACAAAATGGAGGAAGATGGGCACAGATGTTATCTCAGAGCTGGTCTTCCTCAGCAAAAAGAGGAGGATTGGCAATGGATGTTAGCTCAGAGCTAGTCTTCCTCACAAAACGAAAGAGAAAACAGGAAGAATCTAAAATCAGTAATCTAAGATTTTACCTAAAAAACTTAGAAAAAGAACAAAATAAAGCTAAAGCAGCTTTAGCAGAAGGAAGGAAATTCCAAAAAAAAAAAAAGATAAAGTGAAATTGAACATAGAAAAGTCATAGAGAAAATCAATAAAATAAAGAGTAGATAAATACTCTACTAGTATTGAAAGATCAATAAAATTGGCAAACCTCTAGCAAAACTGAAAAACAAGAAGTGAGAGGAGATAAATTACCAATATCAGAAACGAAAGAGGGGATATCAGTGCATAATGTATAGACATCAAACAGATAAAAAGGGAATTCTATAAACAATTCTATACAATTCTATAAACATAAATTTGACAACTTAGATGAAATGGATCAATTTTCTAAAAAACACTAACAACTCATGCAATAAGAAGTAAACAATTTGACAAGCCCCAAAACCACTATGGAAATTAAATTTATAATTTAAAAACTCCTGAACAACAAATCTGCAGGCATACAGGATTACACTGGAGAATTCTACCAAAGGTTTAAAGAAGAATTAACAATTTTACACAATCTCTCTAGAAAGTACAAGATGGCAAAATACTTTCCAAGTCACTTTATAAAGGTAGTATTACCCAGATATCAAAACCAGATAAATACAGTACAAAAAAAGAAAATTGTAGGTCAATATTTCTATATATATTGAACAGAGAGCCAAAGATCCTTAACAAATCTTAGCAAATTGAATTCAGCAATATGTAAAGAACTGTATACCATGACCCAGTGAGATTTATTCCAAGGATGCAAGGTTGGTTCAATATTAAAAAAAAAATCTATTAATGTATTTCACCATATTAATGGCTAACAGAGAAATCACATGATCATATTAATTGATGCAGATAAGGCATTTGACAAAGTTCAATATCCATTTATGATTTAGAAAAACCTCAGTGTACTATGAATACAGGGAAACTTCTTCAACTTGATGAAGAACATCAACAAAACATCTACTGCTAACACTATACATGATGGTAAAAGACAATAATTTCCTTTTAAGATCAGGAATAAGGCAAGAATGTCCACTTTCACCACTTTTCACCACCATCATAGGGTTGGAAGTTCTAGCCAATGCAATATGATTAAAAAGGAAATAAAAAGCATACAAATCAGAAAAAATAAAACTGTTTCTATTTGCAGATGACATGATTATTTCATAGAAAATACCAAGAAATCTACAAATAAGGGGAAAAAAACTTCTAGAAATAATTTGTGATTTCAGCAAGTTCACAGGATACATGATAAAAATGTAAAAATCAATTGAATTTCTAAATGCTAACAATTTCATGGTCACCAGAAATAGAAAGTGGCATATCCATACAATACAGTATTATTTAGCCATCAAATGGAATAAAGAAATGATACATGCCGAAACATGGATGAACTTTGAGAACATTATCCTAAGTGAAAGAAGCTACACACAAAGGTCATATATTCTGTATTTAATTTATGTTAATTATCCAAAATAGGCAAATCCATCGAGATAGAAAGCAGATGAGTTGTTGCCAGGGTCTGAGGAGAGAGAGGTATGGGCAATGTCTGCCTAGTGTGTATGGGGTTTACTTTTGTAGTGATGAATTGTTATGGAACAAATAGTGGTGATGGTTGCACAACAATATGAACATACTAAATATCATTCATGGTAAATTTTATGTTTTGTGCATTTTACCAAAATTAAAAAAAATGTTTGAAAGATAAATCCTCAACAGTATGTATAAAACAACAAACAATTGGCTTAGAAAATGGGCAGAATACATGAAGATTCATTTCACTGATATGAATATATAGATGGCAAATATTCCTATGAAAAAATATGCAACATCATTAGCCATTAGGAAAATGAAAATTAAGACCACATGTGACATAATTACAAACCTATCAGAATGGATTAAATTTTTTAAAAAGGTAGTGACAACACTAACTGCTGGTGAAAATATAGAGAACCTGGATCACTCAAAAATTGCTGGTAGGAATATGAAATAGTAGACCCACTCTGGCAAACAGTTTGGCAGTTTCTCAACAAACTATATATGCAACTACTGTGCAACCCAGCAGTTGCATTCATGAATACTTATCCCATAGAATTGAAGACTCATGTTCCACATAAAAACCTGTACACTAATATTTTCAGTAGCTTTATTTGTTACAGCCCCAAACTGGAAGAAACTCAGATGATTTTCAATGGGTAAATAGTTAAACAAATGGTAGTGCATCCATACCATGAAATACTATTCAACATTATAAAGGAATTAACAGTTTATGTATGTAATAATCTGGATGAATTTCCAGAGAATTATACTGAATTAAAAAAAAACTCCGATAACAAAAAACTTACATATTTTTTCATTTGATTTGTATAAAATTCTTGAAATGACAAAATTTTAGATTTGGACAACTGATTACTGGTTGCCACCAGCCAAGGAATTAGTAGGATGGGAGGGAAGAGGATGTGGCTGTAAAAGGCAACAGGAGAGATCCATTTGGTGATGAAAATATTGTCCGTCTTGACTGTATGGTGGCAGTATCCTGACTGTTATATTTTATGACAGTTTTGAAATATGTTACAATTGGCAAAGGGTACATGAAAACTCTATGCGTTATTTCTTAAAACCGCATGTGAATTTTCAGTTATCTCAAATTAATACAAATTGTGGGGAACACTCACTGTCTATGTATTTAATATATGTAGTATTTACAAGGAAAATTAGAAACAAAATCTCTAACAACTGGGAAATATAACAAATCATTCTTATAAATTACTCTTATTTAGTTAATAGTATTGTGCCTATGTTATTTCTTAATTTTAATAAATGCACCATGGTTATATAAGATGTTAACATTAGGGGAAGCTAGGTAAGGGGTATATAGAAACTTTTTTGCATTGGTAATTCTTCTGTATATCTAAAATTCTTTCAAAGTAAAATTGAAAAAGTCAACAAAGAGAACTAAAGAAAACCAAACAGGGGGCTAGCCCGGTGGCATAGTTGTTAAGTTCACACTCTCCACTTCAGCAGCCTGGGGTACACAGGTTTGGATCCTGGGCGCAGACCTGCACACCACTTGTTAAGCCATGCTGTGGTGGCATCCCACATACAAAATAGAGGGAGATTGCCACAGATGTTAGCTCAGGGCCAATCTTCCTCAGCAAAAAAAGAAAAAAAAAATAGGGGCTGGCCCAGTGGCATAGTGGTTAAGTTAGTGTGCTCTGCTTCGGCAACCCAGGGTTTGTGGGTTTGGATCCTGGGCGTGGACCTACACGCTGCTCGTTAGGCCATGCTGTGGCGGCACCCCACATACAAAAAAATAGAGGAAGATTGGCAACAGATGTTAGCTCAGGGCCAGTCTTCCTCACCAAAAAAAATAAATTAAGGGGCCGGCCCTGTGGCGTAGTGGTTAAGTTTGCGTGCTCCGCTTTGGTGGCCCAGTGTTCACAGGTTCGGATCCCAGGTGCCGACCTGCACACTGCTCATCAAGCTATGCTGTGGCAGCATCCCATATACAAAGTAGAGGAAGATGGGCACAAATGTTAGCTCAGGGACCATCTTCCTCAAGCTAAAAGACGAAGATTGGCAACAGATGTTAGCTCAGAGTCAATCTTCCTGACCAAAAAAAAAAAAAAAAAACCTAATTAATTTTAAAATAAAGAAAACGAGACAGGGCCAGCCCCATGGCCTAGTGGTTAAGTTCAGCGTGCTCAGTTTTGGCAGCCTGGGTTCAGTTCCCAGGTGTGGACCTACACCGCTCATCTGTCAGTGGCCATGCTGTGGTGGCAGCTCACATACAAAAACAGGAAGATTGGCAACAGATGTTAGCTCAGGATGAATCTTTCTAAGCAAAAAAAAAAAAGGACAAATAATCAAAAGCAAAAAATAATAAAAAAGATAAATATTACAGTTGATAAAATAGTAAAGGGTTGAAAATAGATTAATTTAGCCAAACATGGGAAGAATGAAGGAACCATTAAGACAAGAATCTAGCAATGATAAAAATATATATGTAAAAAAAATCTGAAAATGAAAATAATTATGAGGTACTTTGCACTCCAAAAAATAGAAAATTAAAATAAAACCACAGCATAGTATCATTCATGAATATATATATTCAACTCCTCACCAACTAAATATACCCAGATACATTAAAAATGTTACTTTTTATAGTCTAATGATGAAAAAAATTTCAATGCAATGTGTTGGATAATTTTTTCCTCATAATAACAAGTAAAAGAATAAGAGCCATTTGATCATATTGATCGTATAGATAAAATATCAGACAAATTTCAACTTTGATCCTAATTTTTAGAAATCACGTCTATTAAAAAGTATACTTATGATAAAAGCAAAACAACATCAAAAAAAACCCTAACTCAATTTAACATGGAAGTAATACATGAAATTTGGGGTAATTAATAGGTAAATCAGGACAAATACAAGAAGGACTTTTGATAATAATGTCAAAAAACATTGTGATCAATATTAATTCAAGAAATTATATAAATAATTATATTTATATAACTATATAAATAGAAATAGAAAACAATGACATTATAGATATCAATACTGAAAATAAAGAGGAATTGGCCACATTTTGAATATGTTAATATATACTTTTGTTTACGTTGGCCAGATTCATATACCGTATCTTCTGTTACCAGAACCTTTTTTCCTATTTAGCTGGAAAGTCATTCAAATATACGGGTTGTTAGAGTTCCTTCCTTTCTTCCTCTCTCACCAGTGACCACAAATTTAGGAATATAGTCCACATCCATATGTTCAGAATATCCTTCTGCTGTTAGCTATAATAATTTCAGGAATGGGCACATAAATCAGGGTAGAATAATCAGAAAATTCCCTAGATGTCTTTACCAGGTAATTTGCCCCTTGGAATTCTCCAAGTGTAGAAAAATCCAACCCAAAGATGTCCTTTGCAATTGTTGCCACCGGATGGAGGAAGCCTGACAGAGCAAATAGCTGAAGGAAAAGAACAAAGAAAACAGAGACAGTCTGCTATCCACATCTTGACCCTGATTCTAACCACAAATCAACATAATCTGTGCAATAGGCAGTTACCTATAACAACAGAATCACTTCATTTCTTTATCTAACTTGAGCTGCGTTTCCTTCACTTGAGATAGAGGAGTCCTGGCAAACAGAGCTGATGTGGTGGTGACAAGGAAACAAAGATGCATTAGAAATAATATGTTTTCAGTAACAAGATTAACTTACTTTGTTACTTTTTACAAATGTATTTAATCATTGGATATTTTTAAACCCCAATAATGTCCTACAGAAACTTGAGACATCATATACATATCTGTGAAAAATATTATTCACATAAAAAATAATGTGATGGTTAATTTTATGTGTCAACTTGGCTAGGCCAAGCTGCCCAGATATTTGGTCAAACATTACACTGGATGTTCCTGTGAAGGTGTTTTTTCCATGAAATGACATTTAAATTGGTGGACATTGAGTAAAACAGTTTACCCTCCATAATGTGGGTGGGTCTCATTCAATTACTTGATGGTCTACCCTGAGCAAGAAGGAATTTTGTCAGCTGACTGCCTTTGGACTAGAACAGCAACTCTTCCCTGGGTCTCCAGCCTGCTGCCCACCCTGCAGATTTTGGACATGTACCTTCACAATTGTGTGACTCAATTCCTTAAAATAAATATATCTCTCAATAGATAGATGATAGATAGATACATAGATAGAGAAACATTTATATATAAATATCTATATATCCTGTTTGTTCTGTTTTTCTGGAGATCCCTGACTAATACAGTCAATACCTTCTCGTTTATAATACTAACAAAGATACAAAATGCATAAAACAATCTCAACAAGGTAACAATTGAGACTTATATAGACAACAAATTACAAGACTATTGAGGGCTGTAATGGATATTTTAATATATGGGACAAAGTACCATGTTTCAGGATGAAATGGAACTTTATTCAATATAATTTCAAATATTGTAAACTTGGATAAAAAATTTAACATTTATCTGGAAATAAAATATTCAGAAAAATGCCCAGATATTTTATAATGAAGAGAAATATCCCTAATAAATACATAAAATGTATTTTGAAAATATTGGAAGGTTAAAAATGTGGCTTTAGTCCTAGAAGTAACAAATCAATGAATAGAAGAAAGTACCCACATAGAGGCTGTTGTATGATTAAGAATTAAATAAATAACTATAATTAATACATATATAACACTTACTATGCTCCAGACAATGTTCTAAGCCTTTGTATGGTATTATGAGGATTATCTGTGTATAAGCCTAACAGGAGGTGCAATTATCACCTCGATTTTACCGATGAGAAAACTGAAGCAGAAAGAAGCTAAGTAACTTCCCCATGGTTATACTGTTTATAAGTGATCTATCTAAATTTCGAACCAAAAAGAAAAAAAAAAAGGATTAACAAAAAACACAAACCAAAAATAAAAAGTAAATAGATACAAATTGCATAAAAATATTGGAAAGGCATATGACAAAGTATAACTGTCTTAAAAATAAAAAGCTCACTAAAGCTTAGGCTAAAAAGAGCCAAATACTAAGGGAAACTATCCAGTGAAACCCAAATTTAACCAATTAAAAAAGATGGAAGAAACGGAGGGACAAAAGGAAGAAAGAGTTTTCCAATATAATAATAATAACAAATAGCAAAAAAAAGGTTCAGTTACACAACTCTTTGTTGACAAGATTTAATATTCTCTCTATAATGTTATAATATTAGATATAGGGTTGCCATATTGCCATGTGACTAAGATACACACAGATTAATTTCTAATTGTATCTTTCTGTTTGAAGGCAAGATTTGTTTAACACTGTTTCAAAGGGAGATTGTTGTGCCATATTGTATTTATTAAAATTAGATGCAATTTATATTTTTCTTTAGTCAATTTAAATTATTTTGGAGAGCTTAAATGCATTTTAATATTTTGGTAAAATATTTTAAGGAATGAGAAAATATATTCATTTAGAAAAAATATGAAAAATATTAACTATCAAACATCTTTTATTTAGTATCCTAGAAATATTATTAAAGAATGTAAAACATATCTCTATAATTGGAAATGTAACCTAATATAGAAAAAATGACTTTTAAAACCAAGTCTTCACCATATGCCCTTCACAGGGTTGCATTGTATTTTCGTTTGGCTTTAATGCCAATCTGCTCAACTTCAAGCTGTCACTGTCACAGCTGCGTATGCATTTTAGTGGCTCTGGTAGAAAGCAGCATGCTAAAAGCAGCATAAATTTAAAGGACAGGAATACTACAACTAAATGTTGAATTATGTTTAAGCCATTTCCTAAATGACAGTTATGGAGCACTTTTCCCACTTCCAAAGAACTTTTGATTATTCTAAATACTTAGTTCTTTCCCATGAGGTCAGAGGATTGAATGTTTTTCACCTTAAACTCTGTCAAGGAAACTGAAGTATAGAATCGATAAAAGGATGGTATAAGGTCGTCTCACGAGTGTAGGAGTAGAGGGGTGTTTGGTAAGATTAAAGGAAAATAAATTGACAGAAAAATGAAAAAAGCCTTGGTTGTGGTATTCCACACAGAATGCCATAAACAGGGAATACAACATCCTTGACTGCCTAAAAGAATTTTACTTATAAGTAGATAAATAAATCATTTATATATATACACACATATTTTTTTTTCCTTGTAGCTAACTGTGTATGAAGGCCTAAGCAAAAGGTGTCTCCATTGAAAAATGTATGCCTTCCATTGAGGATGCTCCTGGGAACTTGGAAAGGCATCGTTTGAACTGACTATGTCCATCTCAACCAGCCATTTTAAAGCACTTCATTTTCCTCTGCTATGGAATATAACTATTAAATGTGTGATGCGTGCCCCTGTCCTCATTCCAGGGATGCTCCTTAAGTCCAGTTATTTCTAATAACTAAGTCATATCACCTCTACCATTGTGATTAATGACTAAACGAAGTGGTATCTCTTTGAAAATATGTCCCCCTTTAATTTTATCAAGGAATTAAATTCCAATCCTTTTATCCACCGTGGCAAATTAGATTTAAAAACAAAAAATCTTTGAGTACAAATTGAGCTAAGCCAGAGACAGGAATAAAGATGTTGTGCTGCATTTCCTTCTCCAGGATTCCAGCATCTTTGCAGTCAGCCTTGTAGACTCTCCTCTTTAGTTGTGTGGAAGACTGGAGAGTGTATCCTTAACCAGAGTGCATGCAAACAACATGGCGTTAACACCAAAATCACATCTGTACAATTGTCATAACCCCCACACCCTCAATCACCACTACTACAATAAAAACAAAGCATCAAGCCATAGTATATTTTTCTTTTTATTGTGAAATAATTATAGATTCACAGAAACCTGCGATGAAATGTAAAGGGGGACCCCTTCATCCTTCACCCAACCTCCCCCAATGGTAACATTTTGTGTGCCTACAGTACAACACCAAAATTGGTTTGGTACAATCCAAAGAGCTTATTAGATTTTGCCAGTTATACATGCATTGATTTGCATGTGTGTGTGTATGTGCCTGTGTTCCTGTGTCTACGTGTGTGCATACTCTATGCAACATTATTACATGTCTAACTTCATGTAACCACCGTCCTAATCAAGATGCTTAACTGGGGGCCGGCCCCGTGGCTTAGCGGTTAAGTGTGCGCGCTCCACTGCTGGCTGCCCAGGTTCGGATCCCGGGCGTGCATCAACGCACCGCTTGTCCGGCCATTCTGAGGTGGCGTCCCACATACAGGAACTAGAAGGATGCGCAACTATGACATACAACTATCTACTGGGGCTTTGGGGAGAAAAAAGGAGGAGGATTGGCAACAGATGTTAGCTTAGAGCCAGTCTTCCTCAGCAAAAAGAGGAGGATTAGCATGGATGTTAGCTCAGGGCTGATCTTCCTCACAAAAAAAAAAAAAAAGATGTTTAACTGTACCATCACCATAAGATGTTCTACAATTTTTAAGAAACTAATATATCTGAAGTACTCTCTTAAGCCTTTGATATGCATTGTTTAATCCACAAATCAACGCATGAGGTAGATGATATTTTTCCATTTTTATTGATGGGAAATAAGTCTCAGGAAGTTTACTTATCCAAACTCAGGAAACTAGTAATAAGAAGTAAAAAACTGAGGGCTCAACTCAAACTCTTTAATAACCCCAAAGCTTGTGCAAAGTATTTTCCTAGAAGTTCCTATCCAAGCAGGAGGCATTTCTGTTTCACAAAGAGCCAATTTTTGGGGGCGAGGGTGGAATGGAGAGTGAGGAGAACCATATGGATAAGAACAATTTTGATCCCCTTGACTCCTGATGTACAAAACTGAACCCTCTCCATTGCTTTTCAAGCTTGTCTTCTCCTTTGAATCACCTGCAGAATTAGAGAGTTGAGCAGAGAGAGAAAGAGGGATATACATTTATATATGGCAAATGTATTTTATATATATATATAAAACTGAATGCTACATATATATATATGAATGTGCACACATATATATTCATATACATATGCATGCATACGTGTATATGTTATTCACTCAAGCTCTGGATAACATTTAGTCAGAAATATTCCTCTCTAAAGTAAAGAGCAAGACAAGCACCATCAGTCATGTTTATCTATCTAAGAAAAGCAGAACCAACAATGACATTTAGTTAAGTAAATTGAGTCATTTGAATGTATATTTTGCCAAGGTTGAGATAAGTGTTTTCCGTTATTTGTCGTATATACTGTTTATTTTGTTACACTAACAGTTTGTTGTCAAGGACTGGATAAATGTCTAAATCACTCAGAATGACTCAGTTGCTTAGCAATATACTCACAGTAAATCTTACCAAATTACAAACCCTTAATACGTTCTTGTTTCAATTCCTCCCTTCCCATTGGCATCTGGAATATTTTCTGAAGTATGTTGAGAATTCTGAGAAGAGCTTCAGGTAAATGTTTTAATATGCCATCTCAGTCTCCCTGTTATTCGCTCTTACTCACTAAGGCCCCAGGTCAGGGATATTTTCCCCACTTCTCCTGCAGGAACTTTGCCTTCCTTCCACTTACTTCCTGGTAAACTTATTCTTTAGGTTCTAATTCATTGATTCTTTCATCTGTAATTTGTATGCCTGATACTAAGTCAAATTGTCACCAACTACATGCCTCGAGAAACTCAAAGGTGGGTTTGGCAGCAATTAACTGTTTTTCCAAGTTGTTTCTTTTCCTTTTGTATGTTAAGGAGATATAACCACCAGCCATCCTGAAACTGACCCAGCCTCACCACAAGAGCTACGCCCATGACCTTTGCCTTATTTTTAATGCAAAGAGCTCTCCAGGAGGAGCTTAGGCCTCATTATGTGGAAGCATGTTCTCCAACTGAGCCTGTGCAAGTGAATACCCGCCTCTCCCTTTTGAATATTCCTTCTCCAACCAAATAAAAGTTCCTGCCTTCCTTTGTTCAGGGATGCCTGACTTTGGAAATGATTACTTATGGCCTCCTATTTACTGCAAATACACTTTCATTTGTGAGACAACTTCCACTGGTGTAGTCTTATTTAACTCACCAGAAGGCAAGCCCACTTGGTTCAGTATCAAAATCAATTGTTTTTAGTTCATTAACTCTTTTTCTCTCAGTCTCTCCTTCATATGATGTAAAAGCTGGAGCCCACTACAACTCATTTAGTGAGGGTTCTCAAACATGGTAAAGGGGTTCAGATTTTGAAGAGCTAAAATACTGACAAATATTACACGCCACTATTGTGAGCTCTTCATCCACAGTGAACTTGCTTCTCTTAACTATGCTTGAAAAACACTTCCATTCATCATATTGCAAGTACTTTTCATACAAAAATAAAAACAAACCAAACAACAACAAAACACCAATTTCTCCCCAAAGAAATATAGCCCAGGTATTATTGATTAGTGTAAATCACTCTGATAGAATATCTGTTTGATACTCATTTAACCTCTTGATCTCTCATGATCCTATCTCACTTTCTGCATTTTAAAAACTAAATTGTAAAGTTTACCCCAGGTTTCATACGCTGGTGAGGCAAAGGAAAAGGAATGCAGACAGCAGTTAGTTACGTTTACAGTATATGAAGGAAGGAAACAAGATGAAGGCTACAATCTTCATTTCTGCCGTGCAGGTGAGTTTGCACACGACGTCGGTGACTACTCTCTTTCACTGTTCAATTCAGGTGCTCTTATCTTCAGCTTGCGTCTCAGCTCCTTGAGCTTCTTTCCTCCAGGGTTAAACCAAACCATTGTTCCTAATAGGTCTGGTCCCTTGACATCCCTATAAAGCTTTCCTTTCATTCTTACTAGTAGACATTGGAAATAAAAAAAATTTGTGTGCCGTAGTGGATTCTGCTGGTACTCTGGTTAGATCCCCTTAACTTGTCAGTGCATCTGTCTCACAAGGACGGCAAATGTTACAGGAAATGGCTTAAAATTTGTCATAGTCTCAGGAGAATGGTCCTTTGTTGATGAAGGCTTCCTTGCTAGAGATAGCTTGGAGATGACCTTCTTGCAGAAGACTGACCGAGTGACATGTAAATTCAATAGCACAGTCCCCTTCCTTCAAAGTGAGAAAACTCTGCATTATAATGTACATTCCATTGAGTTCTTCCCAAATCTAGTCAAAGCTAGAAGGTACCTAAAACCACATTCTTGCAAAGGTTCCTCAATTGTCTATTCAGTTTTTCCTTAAACAGCTCTCAATCAATTACATGTGTTTAGATCCCTGTCGCAGGGTTTGCTACTAGTTAATCAAACCTAGGTGTGTCCCAAAGCGTAAGCTGCGCTCCATCCATTTTATCTCATCTAATTTACACACTTTCTTTTGGTTTACTTTGTATTTCTCTCACTTTTTGAGTTTAGAATTTAATTTACTCTTTTTATTATTTTGTTTCTGTTAAGGCTTCTAAATTTTTCTCTAATTGAACATGGAGTGGTTCCGTGATTGTTTTCCCTAAGTTCTGCTTTCGGTTTGCCTTACCCCTTTAATCAAAGAGGTATAATATATTTTTAAAATTTCCCTGTAGATGAGTCATTTTGTCTTTTGTCGTTGGTGTTAATTTCTAGTTTTATTATTTTGTGATAAATTATTCTTGCTATGTGAGACTTATTCATGCATTGGTCGATCACTTTGAATGTTCAATGTACACTTGAGAAGAAGATATATTTGTTAATATTGAAGTGTTATTAATATCCATAAAATCTACCTTATTGATTTTGTGGTTTAGATATTCTACACACTTTCTTTTATCTACTAGATGTATCATGGACTGGCGTGGGTGTGTTAAATATCTTCTATCATTAATGTATAACTGAATTTTTCTTCTTGAATCTACTTCAGTTTCTGCTTGTAAAAGTTGTTGCTATGTTATTTGGTGAATGTTCAAAACTGTTAGATTTCCATTACAAATTGTGACAATGCTAAATAGTTTATGGCTTAAAACGTGTTTTGTCTAATATCACAATAGCATTTATTCTTCCTTATTTTTTTTCCATTTGACTCACATACTTTTGCCCCTGTCTTTATTTTTAGCCTTTCTGATTCATTTTTAGGTGTTTCTCATATACAACAAAGAGTCAGTTTTACATTGTGGGCAAATTTGAAAATATTCATCTTATAATAGGATATTTAAGCTATTTCACATTTATCTGTCACAATACTGCAATAGTCATGTTATTTTGTAATATTTACTATATGTGTTATACTATATTTCCTCTACTTTTTCCATATAAACTTTTCCCTTAATTCTTTATTGGGTGAAATGTTATATTTAGTAAAATTTACATTTTTGTTCTAATAATTACTTTTTCACTAATAGATTTAGAATGTTTTTATTTTTTCCTTATGTATTTCTTATTTTTTTTTTCAGCTTTAGATTATATTCTTTGGTCTCATGCAGTATATATACATCAATCATTCATTAAATTTGTTCTACTTTTCCCATTCTCTTCCTTAACCATTACTTAGTTGCATTATTTACACTTAGTCCGAAAAGATACAATTTATATATTATTTTTAAACCCTTGTTCCCACCTCTGATTTAGTTTTAGCTCTACAATCGAATACATTATGTTCACTAGTAGTCATTTTTTACCAGTTTTCCCAGTCACCTCTTTTTGTTTGAAGTTCATTCTCTAGTAGATTCAAGAGGAAAGATTTGTGAGTACAGTAATCCGTGAACACTTTATTTCTTACTATAACATTGACACATAAAGAGCAGGTTGGCTGGATATAAAATCTTCAGCAGACACTTTTTTTCCTCAAGTTTGTTGAAAATATTCCTTTGTTTTGCTGTTTGTGTAGTCTCCAGAATTCTGAAGCTACCTGCTTCTCTTTCCATTGCAAGTTACCTGTCATTTCTGTCTAAAAGACAGGAGTTATTTATAAATCTTTAAAGTCTAATAATTTTACTAGTACCTACTTTGGAGTGATCATTCTGGTCTGGTCATTCTTTGGTAAAAAATATTTGCAGTTTGAGTTTTTTTTCCAGTTTTATTGAGATTTTATTGGCATATAACATATGTAAGTTTAGGTGTACAACATGATGATTTGATACACATATATATTTGAAATGATTACCACAATAAGTTTTGTTAACACCTTCAACTCCTCACATAATTACCTTTTGTGTGTGTGTGTGTGTGGTAATAACATTTAAGATCTATTCTTTTAACAACTTTCAAGTATATAATACAGTACTGTTAATTATAGTCACCCTGCTATACATAAGATCCCCAGAAATTATTCATCTTATAACCAGAAGTTTATACCCTTTGGTCAACATCACCCCATTTCCTCCACTCGCTAGCCCTTGGTAACCACCATTCTACTCTCTATTTCTATGACTTGGGCTTTTTTAGATTCCACATATAAGTGAGAACATACAGTATTTGACTTTTTCTTCTGATGGTTCACTTAGCATAATGTTCTTGTCGGGGGAAGAGGGAGAATCTCCCTCTGCCCTTTCCCTTAAGGTTCTTCTGGCTGGCCAAATAATCAACAAGACAGGTTAGCAGGAGAAAATAATACCAAGTTTAATAACATGTATACATGGGAGAAAGCAGGGACACTGCGTTTCTCAACACAATAGCAGAAATTCTCGTCTTAAATATCATTTTCAGCCAATGACAAAGGAGGATTTTGGGGGTGGGGGAGTCAGTTACAGGAGATTACCACTAAAGCACAGTAAACAAGAGTAAGGTTTATTATACAGCCCCAAGGCCTCATCTTTCACATTGATAAGTTACTAGAAATGAGCTCACCCCCCCTTTTTCTCAATACAGAGAGGGAGATACCTTTACAAATGGAGACTTCCCTTATAAATGATTGTCTGACAACTCCTCGCAGGGCCATCCAAAGAATGTGGCCAGAGAGACAGGACTCCCGATAAGATGGGCTTGGTGGTGCCTTTTCTATTGTAACCTCTATCCTAAATTATCTTTTATAGCAGTCATGATAATAACCCCTTCCTAAAACAGATTTTTTTTGGTTTTAAATTCTTTAGGCGGTTTGGGAGGGGAAACTCAAATATTTTTCCTGAGCTCTCTGAGTCCTTATTGTCTTCAGCTCGAAATAATCCGCATACCAGAGTGGTGCTTCCTGGGGCAGCTTGCCCTGAGCACCATCATTCTCAAGATCTATCAGTGTCACAAAAGGAAGGATTTCCTTCTTTTTTATGGCCAAATAATATTCCATTATATATATACCACGTTTTCTTTTTCCATTTATCCATCAATGTACATTTAGATTGTTTCCTTGTCTTAGCTATCGTAAACAATGCTGCAATGAAAATGGGGGTTCAGAAATCTTTTCGAGATAGTGATTTTATTTTCTTTGGATATATAGCCAGAAGTGGGATTGCTGGAGGCTGTGAAGGCAGAAGAAAGGAGCAGCAGGGGGGAGAGGATGCTTAAGCCAAGGCCTTTATTGGAGTTTCCCTGGTAAAAGCAGGCAGAGTAGGATAAACAGTTAAGGATTGGGTAGTTTGAATAATTTCAGCAAGCTTCGGGTGATAGGGACGATCTCTAGTTGCCTGGTACCTGGCCCTGGGATGATTAAGGCAGAGAAATATTGCCTCCTGGCGTGCAGTGGCCAGATAGAGGAGGTGTGGCTCTGGATAGGTTAGTTTGCATATGAAAAGTGTGCTCCATGCTGGGCCCTTTCTTATCTCTAAAAATTGACTATCCCAGGAAAAGGCAGTCTCCCCTGAGACAGAAAGATTGTTTAAGATGTCAAAACATCGTAATACACAGAAAATTTTACATACACACACACATAATACAGACACTATAAGAACTTTGGATTTTATTTTCAGTAAGATGGGAAGCCATTTCAATTTTATTGACAGAGAAATTACATGATAGTTATATTTTTAAAAGATCAGTCTGGCTGGCTGAGAATAGGAAGCTAAGTGTGGAAGTATAGAGATAATTGAGAGTTATTGCCATGATCAGTAAAATGTGATGAAGGCTTTGGCAAGGGTATTGGTAAAGGCAATAATGATGAGAACTGGCATAATTTGTTTATGCTTTGGATGTGGTATGTGAGAGAAAAATAGACCTGAAGGATATCTTTAAATTTTAGCCTGAATACCTGGTAGTACAGATTTGCCTTTTACTTAGTTGGGAAAAAAATAATGAAAAAAACAGTTTAGGAGGGTATATCAAGATTTCAGTAAAAGAAAACATGTGTATATATAACCTCAGCTTTCAAGTAAGAGGTCCAGACTAGGGATATATGTTTGGAAATATATGTGGTAGGCATTCCAAAACATAAACTTGGATGAGTTCACCAAAAAGACATTATACCAAGTGACAAAGATAAAAGTTTGGAGACTGATCCCTGAGGCACTCTGAAATTCTGTTTTCTGCAGATAAGAAGAAAGATAGAAAAGAAAGCTGAGAAGGAGTGGTCAGTGAGAATGAAGTCAAATAAACAAAGTATTTCAAACAGAGGAAGAAAAAACCATGTGAGAAAGTATGTCAAATATATCAAACAAGTGACATATGATAAGCCCTAGGAATAGTCATTGGATTTCACAACATGAAAGCCATTGGTGTTTTATACAAGAGGAATTTTCATGGAATATTATAAGTAAAACCTTCCTGGAATGGAATATTAGCAAACAGGAGGAAAGAGATTAGGCTCAGCTAAAATACTTTAGGCATTTCATTTGCAGAAACTTGATTTTTCAAGAGGAATGAATAAATGGAGATTTAGCTAAAGGGAAATGTGGAGTCAAGAGATTTTTTCTTGTTGTTGTTTTAGTTATGTTTTGTTTAAGGTGGATGAAATTTCATCATGTTTGTTTACTGATGAGAATAAATTAAAAGACAGGAAAAAATTATGTAGCAGGCAGACTAGAGAAATGCTGTAGTGCAAAACTGGAAGGGTTGGCCTATTATAGGGGAACATGATAGGAGAAAGCAGAGTATATGAGTAAAGGCGCACATAGCTGCATAGATGTTGGATTTAGAATTTATGGAAATTATATTCTAATTGTTTCTATTTTCTCAGTGTATAGGAAGCCAAGTTACTAACTAAAGGTGAGGATCTTAGAGGCATTTTTGTAGATTTGAGTAGAGAAGCTATGTTAATAAATAGTTGTCTAAGACAGTAAGAAGTTTTAAGAGAGAGAAAAACTAATAGTCATTTGAGTTTTGTACTCCTGATTTTAAAATAGGATCAGTCAGCATGACTATTTGGTCTTCTGTAGTCATTTACAGCTGCTCTGGAAAAGAGTGGGATTTAACCAGGGTTGCAGTTCTTTCCAATAAAGCAAAATAAATTGAGAGTGGAAAAATGAAGTTAAAAGTCTATATAAAAGGAATCAAATATATTGATGGACCATGGGATTTATGCTGCATAAGTAGACAAATAAGAACACAGTAAAAGGAGGATCAAAGAATAGTAGTGAGTATCAATAGATTGTAGAATCTGTGGAGACTAAAAATTATCTGTGCTAGTATTAGAAAGAATAAGCAGGAATTGAGTATCTGTAACTGATAGTAGAGATTATAAATTTGATATTTTTAAAAATGACAAAGTCAGTGTATGTGACCAAGGGAGTAAGTACCTGATGTATGGTAGATGATAGAATCACAGAGGAGAAGAGGCTAATTCTTGGTGAGGCCAGAGTATTTGAAGAATAACCTACATACATTTTGAAATCCCTAGGAATGTATAAATAGGTAGTATTGGGAAGAATGATAGCAAGACAGGAGCTGAAATCTTTATGGGATGAGGAAGGTGATGGGAGAAATGTTTATAATTGACTGCAATCAGAAAGACCGAATAGACCAATTAAATAAGATTTAATACCAATAATTATTATAAGGAGCAGAGGGAGAATGGTGTAAAAAAAGGAAAGGGGAGATTTTATCAAGCTGCTATCAGTGGCATTAGGGGTAAGATAGAGAATAAATTATCAAAATGAAGTTTGTAGGGAAACATTGTCCCAGAAATGGGCCAGAATTCAGTAAGAGCGAGAAAGTTATGACGGATTTTAAAGTTCTTAGGATATATTGGAAAATCATTACACGGGTGGTTGGGAAGGGGTAAAAATTGGTGTTGTTCTTAGACATGTTCACTTTGTCATTGTGACTTCTTAAAGCATAGGTTTATGTATATATAGCATTGTTAAATAATTCTGGAAAATTTATTGACTGAAAAAATCTAATGAAAACACTTCTAGATAAAACTGTGGGAAAACAGTGAAATAGATACATATAAAAAATTAGAAAACATATCTATTGTCAGGAGAGGGTGAGAATCTCCCTCTGCCCTTTTCTTTAAGGTTCTTATGGCTGGCCAAATAATTAACAAGACAGATTAGCAGGAGAAAATAATACCAAGTTTAATAACATGTATACATGGGAGAAACTCAGAAATGAGCAACTCGTCCCTCTGTCTAAGCTGCTTGCCTAAGTATTGCAGCTAAAGGCGAGGACGGTGTTGGGGGTGGGTAGTGGCCTGGGACTTCAGAGGGCAGGAAGACAATTCTTTTCAGGGTCATCTATAGATAATGTGGTCAGGGAGAGACAGAGTTTTTGAAAAAAGGGGCTTGGTGCCTTTCCTGTTGTAACCTCTATCCTACATTATCTTTACAGCCATCATGACAGAAGATCTGTTCCAGGAAGGAGCCACCATGTCAAATTCTTTAGGCAGTTAGTGGGGGAGGTCAAATGTCCCTCAGAGAAAACAATCAAGGTAAAGAGATGTATGTCAGGGTGGCCAAATCTGGATCTCCCACACTGTGTACTTTATGTTTGTGGTATTGTTAAAATTTTCACAGTTACTAACGTGTAAATAATATAACTTATTGGCATACCAGAATTGACCTCATCATTCTCTAGAATCTCCATTAACAATAATGCTGGAAGATGCTTGATTCTACCACTTAAAATACATGTGTCAATGTTGCGCTCCCAGGTGGGTTGGAGTAGCTGGCTTCAGACCATTGCTCTAACTGAGAACAACTGAAAAAGTAGCGTACTTGAATTCACAGAAATCTTCCAAGGCAGGAGGACTGCAGGGCTATACTCCAGGGAGAGAAAAAGTTGAAAGCGGTGATATGTGTAGTCACTTTATCCCAGGGGGCATTTGCTTCTCGTAAGCCAAGTAGGAGGCTGAAAATGTGGGTCTTACACCTGTGAAAGACCCCCGCTGGAGAAAAGATATATCCGCAGAACTTAACAGGCTTCAGGGACACAGCTGATTTTTGCCTCAGGACAACGGTAAATTCAGAAACTCCGCATAAGCGACTAAACATCAAAGGTGCGTGAAATAATTTGAAGAATACCAGCCATTCTGAACAAAATTAAAACCTGGAAAAAATGCAAAAACAATTCTTCATGGACGTGAGAAGTCAATTAAACAAATGTGATGTGAGGGATGATGGCTCCTGAGAGAAGGAATATACATTATGGAAAGTTCCACATTCAAACCAGGTTTTTCTCTGAGGGCATTTAACAATTCACAGCCTACAGTCCAAGCAAGAAGTAGACTCTACCTGGAACTAGAGTCCTAGCAGGAGGCAGAGTTGGGATCTGAGCTTTCAACTTCACACGAACTTTGAGGGACAAAATCTTAGAAAGGAGGAAACTCAAAAGACCTGCTGACACAAAATGCCTGAAAATGTGTGTGTTACTGCCCTCAGAGGATTTAGCCAATTCCTAAGCTGCAAATGTCCAGGAAGGGACTTCAAGAAAAAAGAGAAAATAGCAGTGGGATAATAAAGAACTTAGGAGAGAATTCAGCAACTGTGTGGTACTAGGATAACAGAGTTGGAATTCAAGCTCTGCTAAGGTGGAGGGGCCCAGTGAGCACTCCAGGCTTTCAGTCGGATGCCATGAGGGCCTAGAGTAGGTCAAATGGAAATACATCAACAGAAACAGAATCTAAAACTGACTACTAACAAGTTTAGTCTATGATTCCAGATTAAAAAATTAAATTTTTAGTGTGAAAATATCTTCTGAAGCATTTAAAAATTATAATTTAAATATAATATACTATATCTGAACAAAAATAATAAGACAAAGACCATAAAATGGCAGCTCCAAACTCCTATTCCTCCACAGAAACATTGAAAACCAAGCAGAAACTCAGAACCAATCTTGTTAGAACTTTAGAAAAGGTCAAAGGTTTATAGCACCAAGCAAACATGGAATAAAGAAAAAGGCAATGTAAAAATGCTCCTGGTATTCAAGAAGATCTCTGTCAAAACTCTATCTGAATAAAAGCTAAAGGAGCAAAGACTTCAGTGACCACACATAAAAAGGAATATATCTTTGAAAAATAATTTTGAAAAAATAGCTAAAGAGATGTTTGCCACCTTTAACAATCAAGAACAGCAAACCCTGGGGAAGGGAAAGAATCTGATAGCTATAATTACTATATTATAACATTCGAATATTCAGTTTTCAACAAAAAATCACAAAGAATACAAGGATATGTGAAAGTATGGCCCATTCCTAAGAAATATATAAATGAACAAAAACTATCCTTTAGGAAAAATAGGCATTGGATTTACTAGAAAAAGATTTTAAGTTAATTACTTTAATTATTCTTAAAGAGCTACAGAAAACCATGGACAAAGAAATAAAGGAAACCAAGAAAACAATGCAATAAAAAAATAAGAATATGAATAAAGAGACATAAATTATAAAAAGGAACCAAATAGAATTTATGGAGTTAAAAAATAAAATAAATGGAAAGAAAAATTCATGAGAGGGGTTCACTAATCTTTCTCAAACTCCTCTAAAAAATTGAAGAAGAGAGAACACTTCCTAAATTATCTATGACGTCAGCATTATCCTGACACCAAAGCCAGATAAAGACATCACAAGAAAATAAAATTACAGACCAATAATCATTACGAATTTAAATGCAAAAGTTCTCTACACAATACTAGCAATCAAATCCAACAACACATTGAAATGATTATATACCATGACCAAGTGGGATTTATCCAAGGAATGTAAGACTTGTTTAACATAAAAAATAAGTGCATGTAATACATCACATTAATAGAATTAAGGGGAAAAAAACCCCAGGATGTTCATCTCAGTTGACACATAAAAGGCATCTGAAAAAATCCAAAACCCTTTCATGATAAAAACTCTCAGAATACTATGCCTAGAAAGAATTTGTCAATATGATAAGGGATATTTATGAAAAACCAACAGTTAGCATCATAATCAATGGTGAAAAACTGAAAGCTTCGCTTAAGATTAAGAACAATATAAGAATGCCTGTTTCACCACTGCTATGCTATTTAAGATTGTATGGAAAGTCCAAGCCAGAGCAATTAGACAAGAGTTATTAAATGCATGCAAATTGGAAAGGAAGAGGTAAACTATCTGTATTCCTAGATGACATCGTTCTATGTTTATAGAAAATCCACAAGAATCTGAAAGAAAGCTATTAGAGCTAATAAATGAGTTTTCCAAAGTTTCAGGGTGCAAGATTAACAACAAAAATCAGATACGTTTCTGTACATCAGTAATTAACTCATAAAACTACAAGCCTAAAATCTAGGCATTCTATTGTATTTAAAGTATACCTCAATAAAGTTTATTTTTAAGAATAGTAGTTTAGATACAGCAGAAAACATGTTTAATTAACTGGCAACAGATCAGGAGGAAACACCCAGAAAGAAGCACAGTGAAGAAAAAAGATGGAATATGTGAAAAACAAGTTTGTGTGACAAGTTAGAAATACTGGAAGTGTCTAAATATGGGTAATTAGAGTGCTGGGAGAGGAAGGATGAGAGTGGTAACAAAACAATATTTGAACAAATGTCAGGCAAGGATTTTCCAGAACTGATAGAAAATATAAAATCAAATATTCAAAAGTTCTAAAAATTGAAAGCAGAAAACACACAGTCTCCCTTACATTAGAAATTATATGTATTTTTGTTGTGTTACACTATACTTTATGTTAACATATTTATTTCTTCCTGAACAATTCAGAGATTTACACAGATTTACTTAAGCCCTCATGCCTTTTGAAATATTATTGTCACATGTTTATTTCCACAAAACATTATTATTATTTTACTATTGTCATTTATTTAATTATATGAAACAGTATCATTATTACTTTAAAAGTTACTATACACAATTGTTTACTTGCATGTTTATGCTTTCCAGTAATATTCCTTTCTCTTGCATTTCTGTAGTTCCCCACATCTCTTATTGCTGGTCTGCTCAAGAACATTTCTCTCAACTCTTTTTGTCTGCTAGAATATATTGCCCATGAAACACTGTATAACAGCAAAGTAATAAATGAAAAAAAAAAAGAATAATAAGAACATATAGTTAATCCAAAAGAAGACAATTGGTGAGAGAAAGGAACAAAGAAAAGATGGTATAAATAGCAAAACATAGTAAGAGATTCATCTCGCACCTGAACATATTGGTAATTACATTAAATATTCATGAACCCAATACAGCAATTAAAGTCAGAGATTGTCAAGTATGAGTCAGAGTATGTATGAATGTGTATACATATATATAAATAATGATATATGTGTATATAATTATATTTATATTAGAGTATAATTATACCTGCATGTATATATACATATATAAACATATAAAATCTAATATGAGTATACATTATGAAATATACATTCCATTCGTATAGAAAAACTTTACAATGAGACAAAGTAGATGGTAGAAAAATCATATACTTTAGAAAAGCCACTAGATGAAGTAAAACATCTGGTAAAAAAAATAACACCATTGCTTTCATGTTACAAACATTCAACAAATTGTGAATAAGTGGGAAAACTCTAAATCTGTTAAAGTTATCCTAAAAAATTATATAAAGCAACATACATTAGTGAAAATTCAAACCACTGACTTGGAGAAGATATTTGCAATGCATTATTCTGACAAAGAACTCAAAAGAGCTGAAGAATTGATCAGCTATTTCATAAAGGAGACTGCCAAAATGGTCAATAAGTATTTTAGAATACCTCAATTTCATTAGTTATCAGGAAAATGCAAATCAAAAGCACAATGAAATACCACTACACTCCCATTGGAATGGATATAATTAAAAAGACTGACAACACCAAGAGACAATGTGTACCAAGTCCAACATATATTGTTTGTGGAACTTTAAATTAGGGCAACTTCTTTATAAAATTTTTGCAATATCTACTAAAGTTAGAAGGTATATATGAATTTCATATCTGAGCACATTTCGGAAAGAAAAGAATTCTAATATCCACAAAAAACAAATAAAATAGTGTTCAAAGCAGTTTTATTTATATAACATCCAAGACCTGAAAGAAAGAAAATGTCCAATAACAACAGAATGGATACATAAATTAATAAATTGTGGATTATCGACAATTTACCACCACACAGCCATGAAAATGTATGAAACACAACAGGAGGATGAATCTCATAGATATAATATCGAACAAAGGAAGCCATAAACAGTAGAGTTTATGTTCTATAATTCCATTTATATATAGGTCAAAACCAGGCAAAATTATTCTATGATGATAGAGGTTAAAGTAGTAGTTAATATTTTGGGATTACTGACTGGGAAGTGATGCTTCAGGATTGTTCTATATCTTGATCTGGGTAGTGATTTCATGGGTAAGTAATCTCTGCACTTTACTGTATGTAAGTGAGATACAATATAAACAGTTTTTTAGGTTGTGCATATTTCCAAAAGTCTTTCCAGAGAACTCATGAGTCAGTTCTTACATATGTGTGTTAGAAAACACGTGGGTCTTTGGAAAATAAAATAGCACTTCTAAACAAATGACATAGCAGAAACATTCTATTTCTACTATTAATTTGAGATGTAACAGCTCTTTTGCTTTTTCCTAACAATAAAAATCTTCCTTAACATCTCCATTGTTTATCTGCATGTCTTTTTCAAAATAAAAATAAATGTATAAATAATCCAAAGATGTGTAAGTGCCTTCTGGGATTTAAAACAAAGGTGTTAGGGTAATAGCCATTGTTATAGCTTTGAACTGAAACATAGAAGTAAATGAGTATAACCTGGAAGATTATCCTTTCTAGTCAATTTTTAGTTTGCTTTATGACAAATAAGTCCCATCTGGCCCTTAAATCTAGGACTTCAAATCCTAGAAAGGCAATAACTTTATATCATGAACTAACAGATAATATAATTTACCCAATAATTATAGAAGCAATTCTGACAGTATTTTGGCCAAGGATAATAAATGTAACTATCTCAGAATCCCAGGAGTGATTTGATAGGATCTCTGTGTATTCAGCTGAATATATTGGAGGAAACTCACCCAAGCCTGTGACCAGGTTTATGTTAAAATGTTACCATGCCAAACTTTGTATCCAATTTCTTGCCCCTGATTGCTGAAGTCTTCCTTTTCCTCCCATAAAGATAGAAGATTCTTTTTCAGATTTGATAGTTTTTATTTAAATAACCACACTTCACGCCACGTACATCATCACAAGAAAATCTACTCTTCACAAGCCAGTAATTTAAAAACAACACTGTCAAGGACTACATATCTGTCTTTTCTGTATTCATATCCTTGCCCATCTTTCCTTTCATAGCACAAATATATTAACTTGTTAGCTCGTTAATTAATTCACCCATTCATGCAGTAGGTATTTATCAAAACTCTTCTATGAGCCACCTATTACATATCCCTTACTATGTGCTCATAAATAAGGTTTGTTAAATGAAATAAATAAAACTGTAAATGAGCTACAAAAGGTTTTATGTTCTAGTGGATACCTGCACTTTAAAGACAGGTCTCTATTCATGCCCTTTGCTCATCTTCAAGGAAGACTTCTCACTTATCCCTACATCTCCAAAAATTCTAAAAAATTTAAGTAGAAGTGTGAATTTTACTGAAGATATTGTATCAAGAAAAAGAAGAGCACATTCCTTACATACTAAAATTAAAACATATATAAATTTCCCATTAGTCCTCCAGTTCTTCACCCTCCAAATCTCTCCCTTGCTAGCACTCACATCTCTCTCCATTTCTCATCTTCCATATTCTCCATCTATTAGCTGAAGAAATTTCTCTCACCTTGTGAATGCCACTTACAAAAAACTCGGTGGTAGCAGAACAGAGACACACCATTTTTCCTTAAGTATGGCCCTTATGAGTTTTGCCTTCCAATCCCAAAGATTATCAAAATATTAACCTAATGAAAAACCATCTATTATTTTGTATCTTCTTTGTGAATAGCAAAATGGAGAACTAGGAAGATTTTCTTTTGCTAAGAAAACAAAATACCTTTTATCTTATTAATTACATTGATAACAGGACAACTCAGCAAAACTTGGGATTACCTTTATTATACACAAGATTTTCTTCTCCTTCCTTTTATCCCATTCCTATCACAGTTACTCATCTGAATCACCAAAATCTAGTCTATCTATGGACGATAGATAATATTTAGCCTGATATTTTGGTTGCACTCCACAAAAAACTAAGTAAAATATATATACATACATTCATATGCACTTAATATAAATATTAGTATGTATTGTATATGAGTATATATGTATGTATGTATATGTTTACTAGTTTTCTGTTGAGTATAACCAAACTTCTACCTAATAATATGCTCAACTAATATCTATCATTCTAAGTAATTGTACAAATACACATACATGCACACACACATGGTTTTTAAAAAAACATACTCAGTTTTTACATAAATATATTGCATGAGTGTATTGAAAGATCATTACATAAGTATATTTATGGATCAAGAAAAGAAAAAGTGTCAGTCTTCTCCCTCTCACCTTTGTCTCTGCTTCACTTCATTTCATGAGGCTCCTGTTAAGGAATACTGCTAAAACCTGGGTGTATTATCAGTCCTCATCTTCCTTCATCTGATAGCATCATATATCCTCTGATAGAAAATCTCCATATAGTAAGGATTTTTTTTCTTAAATGTGTTTAAAATGAATGATTTTCATAAAAATACTAAGTAGGCAAACATTTTCAAGGTTGATTAGCCAACTGTTCTTGAATTTAATGTGGATAAGTAAATATAGAACATACAAACAGATTGTATGGAAAATTCTGAAAAGAGTGACATAAGGAGATCTTACCCTACCAGATAGTAAAGTATGTTACAAAATGCTTAAATATATTAAGATGTATTAAATATGCTACAAAGCAATTATACTAAATGCTGTTAATTCCAACTGGGTAACCATCTGGCAAAAAGAAAAAAGCTATGTCTTTATGGACTGTTTTACACAATTTTTATCCTTTTTGAGTACTCTTAGTATTTAAATGTATATATACATATAGATATATAATTTAATATTTATATACTTTAACATATTTTTCATATGATTTATGTACATATATTATTTGTTATTTAAATATTATTTTTTAGTTCTGAGATTCTATCTAAGTAAAGATTAAACTCATAGTAATAAATTTGAGATATACACAAAGAAAAAACATGATGAATAAAGCCAAAACTACATGTCATATCAGGACAAATATTGACAATGCATACAGCAAACATTTTATCTTTTTAATATAATAAATATTCTTACTAAACAGTGAGAACAATTACAAAAATGGATTGGGAAAAATGAAATGGAAAAAATACATGGACAGACAGTTTACTGAACTTCCTAAAATGCTTACAAAATCACAAAAATATCCTCAAACTTGTGATAAAGGGAATTCAAATTAAGAAATGATTTTCTATACAGAAATCATTTACCAGATTGGCAAGACTCCACGATTTGATGATAGACAATATGGGTTATGTTTTAGGGAATTCAGCACTGGCATATATTGCCAATGGTTGTAATATTTGATGATATACAATGTGGAAGGATTATTAAATAATTCATAATTTTTTAAAGATACATTAATTTTTGACCCACTAATTATAGTTCTAGGAAATTAACCTACAATATTCCAGAACACTGAGAGTTTATACATAAAAATATACAAAGCAGTTTTTTTTCAAGACCTGAAATTTGAAACAAGATAAATTAAAACTAGTAGGGGGCAGAGTAAATATGTATTCATATAATGAAAAGTCTACAGATGTTATAAAAAAGGGGGAAGATCTATATGTGCTAATATGGAATACTGACACCTTATCTTTAATGAAATATAGCAACATATGAAATTCTGTATAAATAGTTGGTGATGAATAGATGTGTAAAGGGTATTAATACTGAATTTTATCAGTAGACCCCAAGATTTAAAAAATTGTGAAATTCCAAAGCCGGATCACTGTTTGCAGAATGGAAAATATCTAGGACTCACTCTCTGGACTCTTGATTCTACTTGTCAGTGGAGAATTAAAAGCCTCTAGCAAAGGGAGGTGAAGGTATTATTGGAGTCAGCTCTTGTCTTGCCATAGCTATGAGTCCCACATGGTGGGAGGAGTGCATGTGCTAATTCCTCACCTCTGTTCCGGTAAGAAGCTTCCAGAGTGCTTTGAAATATATTCCTGTGATTGAGAGAGAGAGAGTATTGGTGCTGAACTCACACCTGAGAAAGTTCAGCAATGAAAACAAGATAAAAGGAAGTGCTGTGGGCTTGCCTGGGCTCACAGAGTTTTCCGAAGCAGGAATAATTGTTTTAAATCTTTTCTGCTCCCCCAACTCCACTGCCCTGCTCCATGGACAAGATGTGTACCGCACAGGAGAAAGAACTGAGATCAGGATATATTAAATCTTGTCAGATATGTCCACCTAAGTACAAGAAGCAATTCCAGCAGCAAAAGGCTGAGAGTGAATGCTGACGTTAGGAATGAGTCATAAGCAACTACCAATCATAGAGTTAACTGGGGTAAAGATATCTCAGTGCAAGTCATTTCATCTGGAATTTCTTGTGGCTCATGAAAAGCTCAGTGGTAAACATCTGCCAGGCCCAGGGAGTACAAGATCAACCTATGAAGGAAGGAACCAATGCAATTAAAATCTTAACTCTCCTCTAAACCTCCCATCCCAGGCCTGGACGTATGAAAAACTCTCTGCAAGTATAGGAATGGAGGGGAAATAGCAAGTTCTACTTTCCCCATGATGACTTCCAACATGAAGCAGGCTCACACTTGGGAGGATGATAGAATATTAAATCAACTTCAGATGTTTATGGATATCTTCTAATTATTGACTGTGTTTCTCTTTGTGACTCAACTTTTATGATAGAAAGTGAAAACAGTGCTATTTTCTATAAGTGAACATAAAATTCACGAGACTTGCGTAAGATTTCGATCAAGGGTGTATAGTTACACCCACTTGATAAAGAGCAATACGAATGACTTATTCCGAACATACACGTAACGTGTGTCTATGTATGCTTGTATATATACTATCATAATGGAATGATAATATATGATTAAATATATTTATCTGTGAAAACTGGAATTGGAAAGAGAGGAAGACAGTCTTATTTGCTCTCAAACATAATTTTTGATTTTTAAAAAATTCTTATTGTTTCTATCAATTATTCTTTCCACAAATTTCAGGAAACATTTATTCCAAATAAAACAGAACATAGTAGCTCAACAAAACTTCATAAATAAGAAGAACATTATCATTTATTGATAACCCATATGTACCAGTCTTTTAGCTATTATGCATCTCGCGTGCATAATCACATTTAAACAAGGGGAACTCCTGTCAAATGTGTATGTATAATAACCTCTCTGAAGATAATTAAAAAAACTGAAATAAATACAGCACTAATAAATCAAATAAATATTAAATTAAAATTAAATATGAAGATATTTTAAGTTTAATCCAAAGCCACAGACTTTTTATTAAAACCTACTGACTTCTAGAAAATAAAATAACTTTAAATTTGAAGGTAAGAATAATGTTATATCTCTATATAATAAAAGATTATTTAAATATGAATTATTTCCTGGTAAATTGAACGTGTCTTATAGAAGTGAAATAAAATTTATATAAATAAAACAATATGAGACCATTCCAATTATAGACTTCCACTTAAATTTAAAAATTTAGAAATGAAAGATGACATGATTGTAACATTTTGGCAAGAAATTACTATCTAATCTATTAATTTTCTACTTCTTAAACTACTTAATTTTGTCAACATAATGTCATAATCTTATAATTTTCCTTGATCCATAATTTTCTCTAAGAATTTAGATAATTTAATAGTATCCATATGTCTACCTAGTTTCCTCATATTGTTATCATTAAGAAGACAACAACTTAGTAGATTTGATGATTAGGCATAATGAGTTGTTTTAGAATGGATCTTTAGGAGTTGAAAGGAAAAGAGTAACAATTTTTATTGCTTTCGGTCACTCAATACTGTTTGAAAAGTGAGGAGGGACTGTTGAAGCACTATTTTTGCTAAAAAGCACCCGTGTAAATCTTCAATGCTTTGTAACAATTGACGAGATTTAAGAAAATGCATTGGAATTTTTTAACTGCATTGTTTTGTTATGACGTATCCCCAGGCAAGCGTGCAGTCAAAGAATTGATAACCGATTTTAGGACATCTTATTTTAAAACTGTAATAGCCTGTAAAATACTGTTTTAAAACAAACAAGTGACTGGATAACCTTTAAACATTTGGTCTTAAGAATAATTACATTTTATTGAGTGGTTACGTACAGTTAAAAAAATCAATCACTAGGTATATTTTGGATCTGTGGAAATTAATAAACAGAAACTTCATTAAAATGGAGTTAGGAGGCCAAATGGGGGAGCTCTCACTCCCTACATGGATAGCAGAGCCCAACGGGAAGATGAAAGACTTCCTCTTCTTGACAATCAAGAAGCTCATCCAATGAGAGACTGTCGCAATTCAGCCAATGAAAAGCCACTACACCTCCAACTCTTTGTTTACAATAGCCCTCCCAACTTCCTCTTCCTCTCTATAAAAAAGTTTCTCCCCGCCTTGTTGCTCAAGACTTGTACATGGCTCACCGTGATTGCAGACCCCAAATTGCAATTCTTTGCTGATCCCAAATAAACCCATTTTTTGCTGGAGAAATAACTGGCTGTCTATTTATTTAAGGTTAAGAGGTCAAATCTGTATCCAAATGCAATCTATTATTAAGTCAAAAGTTTATTCACTAAAAAGTTATAAATGAAAGATTTTTCCTAGTATATCTTTATAAGGTAACATTTTAAAGTGTCTATTATAGGTTTGAAGTTTGAATAATAAAACTCTAGAGTAATAAATGCAAACTGATAAGAATTTAAATGCCCATTGGTGTGAAAATTTTACCTGACTTACTCAATGGACATTATCAAATTGAGACAAATTATATTTCAGCTTACTGAATACCTTAGTGAGGGAATAAGTGAATTTCTGCATAGCGTGTAAATTAACTTTTATACAGCCACTGGGTATTTTCTCAGTAGTAATGTCCTATCTCAACTAAGGAGAAAATTATGCTTTTTAATTTTTTAGTGTACTGAGAAAAAATCTTAAAGGAAAACTATAAAATTAAGATATAATATGTTGCTAAAAATTAACACATTTGAGTATATAGAACCAAATTTAATTATTTTTACATTTTTTTCACTGTGGTAAGTACACTTAACATGAGATCTACCTTCAACAAATGTTTGTTAAAATATTATACAAATACAATATTGGTAACTATGGTCAAAATGTTGTACAGCAGATCTCTGAAACTTAATCATCGTGCATAACCAAAACTTTATATCTTTTGAACAGCAATTCCACATTTCATCCTCCCTCTGGCCCCCCGGCAACCACTACTCTATTCTCTGTTTCTGTGAGTTTGACTATTTCTGCTACTTCATATAAATGGATACAGTCAACTAATCTTCAAGGTAGGGGAAAGGACAGTCTCTTCAATAAATAGTGTTGGGTAAACTGGATATCCACATGCAAAAGAATAAAAGAAGTTCCTTATCATACACCATACACAAAAATCAAATAAAAATAGATTGAAGATGTAAACATAAGACCTGAAACTGGAAAATTCCTAGAAGAAAATGTAGGGAGAAAGCTTCATGACATTAGTCTTGGCAATAATTTCTTAGATATGACATCAAAAGCACAAGCAATGGAAGCAAAATTAGAGAAGTAGGACTACATCAAACTAAAAGCCTTCTGCACAGCAAAGGAAACAATCAAGAGAATGAAAAGACAACCTGCCAAATGGGAGAAAATATTTGCAAACCACATATCTGAGAAGGGATTAATATCTAAAACATATAAGAAACTCCTACAACTCAATAGCAAAAAATCTAATAACCCTATCCAAAAATGGACAAAGAACTTGAATAGACATTTCTCCAAAGAAGACAAACGAATGGCCAACATGTAAAGATGGTACATGAAAAGATGTTCAGCATCACTAATTATCAGGGAAATGCAAATCAAAACCACAATGAGATATCACCTCACATCTATTGGTATGGCTACTATAAATAATAATAACAAACATTGCTGTTAAGGATGCATGGAAATTGGAGCCTTTGGTTACTGTTGGTGGGAATATAAAATGATGTAGCCACTTTGGAAAACAGTAGGGCAGTCCTGCAAAAAATAAAAATAAAATTACTATATGATACAATAGCAATCCCATTTCTGGGTCTATTTCCAAAAGAAATGAAGTCATAATCTTGAAGAGATATCTACACTCCCATGTTCATTGCAGCATAATTCACAATAGCCAAGATATGGAAACAAAATAAATGTCCATCAACAAATGACTAGATAAAGAAAATGTGTGTATATTCAATGGAATATTATTCAGTCTTTAAAAAGAAGGAAATCTTGCCACATGCAACAATATGGATGAATCTGGAGAATATTATGTTACATAAAATAAACCAGTCATAAAAGAACCAAAATTATTTAAAAGAATTACTCCTGTTGGTAGAGGTAAGGACAATATTTGTTGCTTAAACATATGCATAAAGTCATTGAATGGTTTCTTAAGTATTAGAAGAATATTTTATCAGCATCATATTCTACCTGTGTTTTTTCTCTCTAGGGTTGCTGTAGTCACAAAGATAGTATATATTAGGAGCACACAGAGAGAAAACATTTACAGTTAATGTCCATAGGAAAATGCAGTCAAAATTCGTTGCATAGAATGGAAGAAAAAGAAACCAAATCATTTAAGAACATGTAATTTCACAAAATAAATTTTGCTTTGTTTTGTTTTTGTTTGTCTTAATGGCAAATTGTGAACATATTTTTTAAAAAGAGGGGTGATAAAGTGGTTAAAAAGTTGTTCTGAAATTCTGAGGGTGAGACACTCACAGGAAAAAAATAAGACAGCTGAACCTGTCAAATCTTTTTGTAGACATGTTTATGACAGGCTTCCTGATGAAGAGCTTAAATGCTTTTTGCTAGGAGGATAGTCTCTATTGTGTAGAATGCTTTCAACAGAATGCATCTGGTTGTTTGGAATTACTTAATGTAAAAAACCTGGAATCTAAGAACTTATGCGGCATGGATCTCTGAAAATATAATGGAAGTTATATAAATATTTGAATTTAAAATGGAGATGTTCCATGATCTAAATAGTTCCTTTGTAAATAAGGTGACTACACATCTCACTTAGAAACCGTATCTTTTTTTAAATTTTTTTATTGAGGTCATAATAGTTTATAACGTTGTGAAATTTCAGTTGTACATTATTATTTGTCAGTCACCATATAAAAGTGCCCCTTCAACCCTTGTGCCCACCCCCAACTGCCTTTCCCTCTGGTAACCACTAAACTATTCTCTTTGTCCATGTGTTAGTTTATCTTCCACATGTGAGTGAAATCATGGCATGTTTGTGTTTCTCTGTCTGGCTTATTTCGCTTAACATAATACCCTCAAGGTCCATCCATGTTGTTGCAAATGGGACAATTTTGTCTTTTTTTTATGGCTGAGGAGAATTCCATTGCATATATATATATATGTATATATACACATACATATATATATACACATATATATGTATATATACACATACATATATATATACATATATATGTATATATACACATACATATATATATATATACATATATATATACACCAAATCTTCTTTATCCAGTCATCAGTCGATGGATACTTGGGATGTTTCCACTTCTTGGCTATAGCGAATAATACTGCAATGAACATAGGGGTGCATAAGCCTCTTTGACCTGTTGATTTCAAGTTCTTTGGATAAATACTCAGTAGTGGGATAGCTGGGTTATATAGTATTTCTATTTTTAATTTTTTGAGAAATCTCCATACTGTTTTCCATAGTGGCTGCACCAGTTTGTATTCCCACCAGCAGTTTATGAGGGTTCCCTTTTCTCCACATCCTCTCCAACATTTGTTCTTTTTTGTCTTGGTGATTATAGCCATTCTAACGGGTATAAGGTGGTATCTTAGTGCAGTTTTCATTTGCATTTTCCTGATGATTAGTGATGTTGAACATCTTTTCATGTGCCTATTGGCCATCTGTATATATTCTTTGGAAAAGTGTCTGTTCATATCCTCTGCCCATTTTTTGATCTGGTTGTTTTTTGTTATTGAGTTGTGTGAGTTCTTTGTATACTTTGGAGATTAACCCCTTATCATATATGATTTGCAAATATTTTCTCCCAGTTGGTGGATTGTCTTTTTGTTTTGTTCCTGGTTTCTTTTGCTTTGCAGAAGCTCTTTAGTGTGATGTAGTCCCACTTATTTTTCCTTTTTTTTCTGTTGTCCTAGTAGACATGGCATTCAAAAAGATCCTTCTAAGACTGATGTCAAAGAGTGTACTGCCTATATTTTCTTCTGGGGGTTTTATGGTTTCACATCTTACCTTCAATCTTTGATCCATTTTGAGTTAATTTTTGTGTATGGTGAAAGATAGTGGTCTACTTTCTTTCTTTTGCATGTGGCTGCCCAGTTTTCCCAACACCATTTATTGAAGAGACTTTTCTTTCTCCGTTGTATGTTATTAGCTCCTTTGTCAAAGATTAGCTATGCGTAGATGTGTGGTTTTATTTCAATCCTGTTTCATTGACCTGTGTGTCTGTTTTGGTACCAGTACCATGCTGTCTTGATTATTATAGCTTTGTAGTATATTTTGAAGTCAGGGATTGTGATGCCTCCAGCTTTGTTCTTTTTTCTCAGGATTACTTTAGCTATTCAGGGTCTTTTGTTGCCCCATATGAATTTTAGGATTCTTTGTTCTATTTCCATGAAGAATGTCATTAGGATTCTGATTGGGATAGCATTGAATCTGTAGATTGCTTTACGTAATATGGACATTTTAACTATATTTATTCTTCCAATCCACGTACATAGAATCTCTTTCCATTTCTTTATATCATCATAGATTTCTTTCAATAATGTCTTATGGTTTTCATTGTACAAGTCTTTTACTTCCTTGGTTAAATTTATTCCTAGATATTTTATTCTTTCTGTTGCAATTGTAAATGGGATCATATTCCTGAGTTCTCTTTCTGTTAGTTCATTATTAGAGTATAGAAATGCAACTGATTTTTGTAATTTGATTTTGTACTCTGCAACTTTGCTGTAGTTGTTGATTATTTCTAGTAGTTTTCCAATGGATTCTTTAGGGTTTTCTATATATAAAATCATATCATCTGCAAACAGCGAGAGTTTCACTTCTTCATTGCCTATTTGGACTCTTTTTATTTCTTTTTCTTGTCTAATTGCTCTGGCAAAAACCTCCAGTACTATGTTGAATAAGAGTGGTGAGAGTGGGCAGCCTTGTCTTGTTCCTGTTCTCAGAGGGAAGGCTTTCAGTTTTTCCCCATTGAGTATGATGTTGGCTGTGGGTTTGTCATATATGGCCTTTCTTATGTTGAGGTGCTTTCCTTCTATACCCATTTTATTGAGAGTTTTTATCATAAATGGATATTGGATCTTGTCAAATGCTTTCTTTGCATCTATTGAGGTGATCATGTGTAGAAACCCCATCTTTTAACCTAGGCCAGAGTAGCTTGATGGGAGCAGAATACTGTGGAGCTATGTTGGGAGTCCTGGACTTGCCTGTTTCATTTGTGCCACACAATTTTTTATCCTAAAAAATTACTAGTAAATGCTTGATTCTGTTTAATATCCCTGATGTGCGGGAGGAGTCTGACTTAGAAATCTAATCTATTGCATAATCTCAAATTGCTAGTGTGAACAGGATTGTCTTTCATGCCCAAGTCATAATTGCTAACACACTTTTTGGCAAGAAATAAAGGAAGAACAATAAAACACTGTTAGGACTTATTGTCAGGATGGCTCTTTAGTATGCCTAGTCTCTTAGTATGAAGAAGTGGAAACTTCCA